>NW_024871244.1:641666-1283333 GCF_019054845.1 Dipodomys spectabilis
AGTTCCTTACCTGGACTTCTTCATGACAAATTCTTTTAATTTCTTATTTTCTTTTTCATATGTTATACATTCTTATGTCTTTGTATTCTTTGTAATATTTTGTTGATAATTTGGCCTCTTAACCTCACTGTGATAATGCTGCATGAAAAATTAGCATTGTTATTTGATGAAAGCTGTAGTGATCCATTTTTCTATGACTTTTCATACTTCAAGACTACATTTCTCATCATCTATTCTCATTGAAGTCTTTATGAAATTATTTCCATGGTTATCCAGTTACCTGAGAGATTTATTTCAGTGCCTGCCTTCATTAGGAAGAAAAAAAGCTGGTCTCTTTCTTTAAATACCATTGATGGGACTGTAGTTCAGGCCCCAGGGATTAAACTACTCATGGTCTCTCAGTTTTAAACACATACCTGTTTTCTCCCATAGCAAAGTCAAGTCACAGTGGAGCCTAGACCTTTACCTCTGCCTGCCTGACTCAGGAGTGGTAGCAGCTACACCAAAAGCCATAATTCAGGAAAATAAGCCACGCTGCTCTTCCCCAAGCCTGATTCTGAAGTGTTCTAACTATAATCCCAATCTTAAAATAGTAGCTCAGAATGTTATTTAAAGTTTAATAGTTAATCTTGTGATTGGCTTTGAGCTGTTTTTTTGACCCCAAACCCAAATTACAGGAGTCCCATGTTAGCTCTTGCCTTCTTTTCCCAAATAAACATGCTAAATTGTAGAGAATGGAGATTTCCTACATGGCAGCCATGGGAAGACAACACTTAAGTACATCTTCAGGGATCTTCAGGGTTACAGACATTAGCTTCAGGTTAAACAGAAAGAACTCTGTGTGTGTGTGTGTGTGTGTGTGTGTGTGTGTGTGTGTGTATACAAGAACATCGTGAAACGTTAAAAGAGCACCAAATTGCAAGTGTGTGGCCCGGTCTTTTTCTCTGGAGGAATTGTGGAGAAATTGTTGTCACCTTAGCTTGGAGACAGAGCAGGAGCTAGTTCTCTGGCAGGTGATCTCAGTTTTTGGCAGTTTCTTTTAAGATGTGAGGAAAAAGGCATTACCTGTTTGAGGGGTAGAATTGCTTTGCACACAAGGTGCTTACCAGCAAATCTCTTTCCTGAAGCCCAGCGTGATCGCAAAGGGACTGCAGCAGAGAATACTTCAGATCAAAGAACAAAGTGACAAAGTCAGGGGACTTTCACTTAATTCTAAGGCACAGCAAAACCTTCCTTCAGGTTGTTCCTTGCAGGAGTAACCCTTCCCCATATTTTCCCCCCACTTGGCTACTAAAAATCGCATTTTTTACATTTTTATTATTATATCTTTAAGTAGTTGTACAAAGGAGTTCCCATTCTACAAAACAATATATGAGTACAAGGTGTCTGACGACATTGTCTCTCATCACTCCTAACCCATCCTTACTCTCACTTTTTTAAAAAATGAGATTAAGTGATTACATAAATTTCACATATTTTAGAGTATTGTGGAGTAGTGATACTTAGTTAAAGTCACAAACACATTTTAACCTTCATAAGGCAAATATTCATTATCATGGTCTATAACGTTTGTGAATTCTATGAGCTTTGGCAATACAAATTATTTCTTCCACATTAGGTAATGATTAGATTTCTTTTCTTTTGCTTAGTGTAGGCTGTTCTCCCTTTCCCTCTCATTCCTCCCTTCCCATCTCTGTCTTTGGGTTGCTTAGTTCTTTTTCTTTTATGTTCAGTGCAGTTGATGGGTCCCTTTGTTGCATGTTTTTCTGTTTCCCACTTATTCTGTTACTCCTTATGGCTTCCTTCCATTGCGTGCATATGTCTACCCTATATAGGTTAAGAACATGGTCATTTAGCAATGATATGGCAAAAAGAGAGGCTGTCCATTGTTTCCTGAGTCCTGTTTACTTTGTCATATCTTCTTGCATTTTGGCTTTAGCATCCACATATCAGGGAGACCATGTGCCATTTGTCTCTTTGTTCTTGGCTTACTTTGCTCAAAATAATCTGGTCTAGTTGCATCCATTTCCCTGCAAGGGCCATTATTTTGTCCTTTCTAATGGCTGCATAATAACAGCACTGTTCACAATAGCCAAGATTTGGAAACAACCCAGATGCCCCACTACTGATGAGTGGTTCACTGTTGCTTAGGGTTCACTGTTGAATTATCTGAAATGATAGGTGATGCCTTGTTTTTCGGGTGACTATATATTTACCAAATATGCATTACATAAAAGGTAGTTAGTCTGATTCGTGGCTGGCAACTAACAGAACTCAAGCCAATATAAAAGAGACTCACACACTAGAATATCTAATGTCATTCTAGTGCAGCAGTCTCCCAAATGACAGGACTTAAACTCATTAGAAGTCTAAAACTCTGCCTAGTCTTCTCTGTACCTCCTTTAGGTTTTCTAGCATCCCTACTTCCATTCTTATTCTGGCACAAATGGAAACGTTAGTAAGTAACAGGATTTAATAATAGTCCCATTCATTTTGTCCTCTGTCCCAGCAATTTGTCCAAACTTAATTCCAAGTTTCCAAAAGAAACAATCTCACTGAACTTGCTCAAATGATGTGATTCGGGTTTGTCTGAATAAATAAACCTGCTAAATTTGGTACAAGACCTAATATGAGAATTTAGATGCCATATTTGGCATCTCGTAATTTTCTTTCTTATTATCTTTGCTGGGACCAAAATAGGCAAACCTTTGGCAAGGATAGCCATTATAATTCTAACTTGCATGTTTATTCTAACATGGAAATGCAATCCTACGTGATGTGATGTATAGGTGATTAAAAATCCAAAGAAATACTCTTAATGCTCATTTTATAAATAGCTAAAAGTTACTCTAGATAGATAATTTGTTTATCATTTTGGTGACAGTTAGACCTAGAATAATACGTAATCAATAATATCCATAGTCCATAGTGGGATGACAGGTAGGAATTGAGCTTGTCATTATTCTTTATTTCTGCCTAGATTTTGATTGTGGGGGTCCAATCTTTTGGAAAGACTTATTGGAGTCCTTGCTTTCAACCAAATTAAGATCAGCCTATGGTACATTCAGTATTCAACGTGTTATTACAAATGAAATGAATGTATGCAGCTTGAATCTGGATGTGAGAGGCAAAATGGCTTCATGCAGGCTGCCCGAACAATTATGGAGAATAAACTCGGTGGACTCAGAGCATTTGTAGCCTCAGGCTATTGCAGGAAGCACCAAACATTACCTCCTTTAGAAACCACAAAACAGTTTAAAATACCATTGTGGGAGTAGAGGACAAAACGTGCTTAGAAGTATTTGATTTCTAATATTTCTGAATACACAAAAGATAAAAAGGTATTGAAATGCAACATTACCATACCTGGGGTCTGTTTTTTTTTTCAAAATCTCTTTGGGTTTTTATAAGGGAAACAGTAGTGGAAATATCAAGGGATAAGAACATCACTTCTTCCCCCCCGCACCCCAAATTGGAAGGTTCTCAGAATTTACAGCTAAATGTATCTTCATTTAATTCAGAGACCGATAGAGGGACTAAGAGGATCTACTGGCTTGCTTTCAAATTTAATGGCATAGTTAATAAAAATCACAACTAGTAAAACAGGCTATGAAGTCTGTTTATGTTTGTATGTCTCATTAATCTGTAGGGCTTTGTTGTGTGATTTTTTAAGAGTTTGTTTGTGGCTTTAGTTTTTTCAGCTAGTGCTAGAAACATAGGCTCTGTCACCCACAAAGCTTACATCAAATAGTTCCTGTTTAATGGACCTCTGATGGATGTCTCTGACTGACAATGGTTGAAATTAAATGTAGTGCTTCTTAGCAACAAAGATATAACACTTTAAAATTAGAGCCTCAGCTCTTTTCAGTACTCAGGGATCTTGTACATCATATCGACTCACAAGCAATGAGGACAAGGCAATGAACCATTCAAATAATCTTCAAATATCTCTTTTCTGTAAGCTAAGTTACAATTCAACAATAACACCAACCAGAGTAATATCTAACCCTTGTTTTGATATTCAAATTGTTAAGCAAACTTGAACCTACCGAGGCAGAAAAATTTATATTTGCTTATGCTTAACTGAGTAAACTATGTTATCAAGTCCAGTGTAGAGGAAGAAAAATGTTATGAAGATGAGAGTGAGAGATGTTAAAGTCATCTGCATGCTTATTGAAGCATTATTTACCATAGGTAAGATATGGAACCAACCCAGATACCCCTCAGTAGATGAATGGACCAATCAAACGTGGTATATATACACAATGGAATTCTATGCCTCCATCAGAAAGAATGACATTGTCCCATTTGTTAGGAAATGGAAAGACTTGGACAAAATTATATTGAGTGAAGTAAGCCAAGCCCAAAGAAATATAGGTCTCATGGTTTCCCTTATTTGCAATAACTAGTGTATGTCTGAGACAAGCAGAAATTGTCAGATAAGTTGATCTTAGGGGAAATGAACCCCAACATAAGCACTCAAATGGTTTTTCTTTCTTACTATTGTGTCTAACATATTCATAAGATATTTCTTTGTTGATTTGTATGTGATTTCCCCATATTTGACGTTGGTATAATTTGAGGAGAGGAAGGGCAAAACAAATTGTTTAAATAGGGATACTGGTGGACCCATTGCAACAATGAGATGTATAAGATATTAAGTTGAAAAATGAACTTTACAACTTTGGCTGGGGGAGAGGGGAGAAGGGACTGGGCTGGGGAAGGGGAGTGTCGAAGCAGGGATGGTAAGGGGAAACAAAGGACAAGGCAACAATGCATGATAAAGAATGTACTCATTACCTTGATCATGTAATTGTAACCCTTCTGTACGGTATTTTCACAAAAAAACTTATCAATTAAAAAAATATCCAGCAACATTGATGTCTACTTCGGTCTATTTTGAATTTCTTAGAGGTAGACATGACAGGTATAGCAAATAAATCTTAACATTATCAAGTTAAGTGACCCTGTTTGACAGGAAAATTGCATTTCGTTTTTACCTATGTTACTTCCTTATTTTTACTGTTATTATAAAGGTGATATACATAAGGGTTACAGTTACGTAAGTCTGGTAAAGAGTATATTTCTTTTTGGACAATTTCATTTCTTCCATGTATGTATTTTTATTTTTGTTAAGTAATTGTAAAAGGGGGTTACCATTCAACAAATAATTAAGTACAATGCATCTTGATTAATAACATTTTTCATTCTTTGTGTGTTTCCATACAACCTTGACATTCCCTAAGTAAATATAGCAGCTTAATTGGTATGTTATTTACAGACAATAGCATTTATTTATCTATCTGAAGTGGTTTTGGAAATTCTGAAATGTCACCACATTTGAAAAAATATCTAATTTTATATTCTTTCAACAACGCTAAAGTGGTAGATAACCTATGGCTGTTTATAGTACTTCTTCATTCTCATTATCTGTAAATTTCCCTTTTCTCATTAATTCATAGAAATAAGATCACACTCTACTCTTCTAAGATTGACTTCCTTCATGAAGCACAACCTCTGAGTTGTTCTCAATGCATTATTTTTTAGATTCTGTTTACCACAAAGTCTTTAGACATGGACAAAATTTGGACAAATTTTCCCCCTTTATAAGAAGAATTGCCTTCTTTCCAGTTTCCAATATTTTATTCTTAATTTCCACCAGCGGCTCACTAGAGCTACCTTTATTTTCCACATTTCTACCACTATTTAGAACATACTACTTCACTAACCTCTCTGAAGTTTTAGACGTTCTATACAGATTTCTCCTTCTTAAACTTTTCCTGCCTTATCATTCTTGATTATATTGGCATTTCCTAGCCTCCTCCAAAGTTCTTATGCTTCTTCTCATCAGCTATCTTAGACATTCTTCTAAATGTTCAATTATTTGTTACAACACTGCTCTACTTTTACATTCCAGTTTCTGTCATAACCATTTGTGCTATTGTAAATGAGTAGTTAGTTTAGAGAAGATAACTTATAATTAGAAAGACATAATGGCTCACAGTTATACACTGCAGGCAGCCAAATATCAAAGTATGGGCAACTGTTAAGGGCATCATCTGTTGGTGAAATACATCATGTGACAGGAGAGTAAGAGAGAGGACAAGAACTTGTGCACTTACTCCAGTAACTATAGCATTAGTCTATGCAGGAGTGTGTGATGCTTATTATTTGTTTATTTGGTTTTTACGACATAAATATACCACAATACCCTAATTTTCTAATTCCAACCTAACAGTAATGCATTTCTGTTGATATTTTGAGAAGCGATACACATTCAAACTCTTGTAACATCCCAAAATAAACAGGATTAGTAGAAAAGAAGATGTATTCATCATTAAAAGAAATTAGAAATTCTGAGAGAGCGTCTCATTGCAAGAAAGCAGGACAGAACTCATATTAACTAAATGAGATTTACAAAGACTTAACTGCTGTCTTCCATAGTATAATAAGAGAAAGAGGAGGAAAAAAATCACAGTTGGCAAGGGTTAATAGGAACTGAAATAATAGGAATTGAAGTAACTCCAACATTATAAAAATAATTTTTATATCATGACAAGAGAACAGATTCAACTATAAAACACTTCTATAAGACTGGGAAACTCTAATTATTCTCCAGGAGGGGGCCAGTATTAAATGAGATAAAGTAGATTTTACTGGTATAAGGGATATGTGTAACACCTACACAGTTGTTAGGAATTCACCTTAGCTGGGAAGATCTCAATTGTTACAGATTGAAATTATTTATTAAGAGTGATCTCTGAACCAGATAAAGTCTTAAGTTCTTACACCATTAGTACAGAAAAGAGTGTAAAAAAGGAGAAAATATTAATCTGACTTTTCCAGTTGGACCTTTAGCAATACAAAGGCTTTTTCTGATGAAAAGTCTGTCTTTCCTTCAAAGCTGAAAAATCAAGGCCAGGATGTGTTAGTTATGTGAGAAGATAAAATGATCTGGATTTTGTCTTTAGACCAATAGAGACTCTCAAGTTCATGTAGGACTGTGTTGTTATTGGCAACATGAAGATTAGTGCTTCTCATCTTATATCTTAACAAACTTATATTGCACTTCTCTACCATATTTAAAAATAATTCAGAATGAGTCATTAAATTAGGTCAATTTTCTGCCTTCATTCATTTAGTAGAAACTAAAGAAACACAACTTGTGGGTTCTACCATGCAAAGCTGCTAAAGGCTGGGCTATAATACAGGGGCCTCTGATGCTCTTACCCCTTGCGAACACTAGAAAAGGTATCACAAAAGAGGATGTACTTATAAACCCAAGATAATTTTCCAAACAAAATATTATAGAGAAGTAAAGTCAGGAAAATAGAAAACATTATTCAGTGGTATTGTATATGTAGGACTAGAATATATTTTCCTCATGTGTAAAATAAGGGTCATGAGTGAAAATGAGATACTGACATCAGCTTACTCTGCCCAGACACAATCACACAATCACTATGGATTGTCTGGATTAACACATGAAATACATCTGGAAAGCTATCCATTCTTCCCATTCTTCAATATGATTATTTCCATGGGGTGTGTCTTACTAAAGTGTGAGTTTTATTCAAATGTGAGTTGCCATAAGGCTTACAATGAGATCCACTCTCAAAATGGGAATCAGAATCTGGTGCCTTAGTTTTCTTATAAGGAAGAAATAAATTTTTGATTGGTGAGTCACAACTCACTGTTATTCTCAGATTGTTGCTATTCAAGAATGATATATTTGGGGGGGGAGGGATTATGGGTTTGGGTGCTCATATTGCCAGCACGCATTATCCCCTTTCCAAGTCGTACATCTCCTCTCTCCCAGATATATTGTCAAAATAATGGGGTTATGGAAATGTGTAGTGGACATCCTAATGTTTAAAACCCAGAGCTGGCACATCAGCTCTACATGTGTCAGAGAGAAGAAATGTGGATAGAATGATGTGGGCATGATAAAAGTCTTCTAGCTTACCCATCCAAATTCAAAAGTCTGTTCTAATGATGTGCTTAAAGTTTTAGGTCAATGAAAATATTTTGGGTTTATTCAGCTGTGGACTAAAGTCCTTAAAATTGTATTTAATGACTAACTCATCTTTACATACTAGTAAGACATGCAAGAAAAATTTCAGCAATTACTCCCCAGGTTGGGAGGTAATAACCATCACAATGGCACTCTACTTTTGATACTTCAGATGCTTCTTCCCAAAAAACACATGTTCACATGGATCAAAACATTTTTTACAGTAAAAGTTACTTTCATATGAAATAACAGGCCATGGATTATATATAACATTTCCTTTTAAACTGTAATTATCTTTGGCTTCTCAATTAACTTCCTTAACCATTTCACCAGTGACTCTTCATTGTTTTCTCTGTTAATTGTTCTATAAAGATGGAAAATTTCTTCATGTTTTTGTGGGGGTCAGGTCGTGGGGTCTGAACTCTGGGCCTGGGCACTATCCCTCAGCTCTTCAGCTCAAGGCGAGTGTTCTACCACTTGAGCCACAGCGCCACTTCCAGCCTTTTTGGTTCTGCTTATGTGGTGCTGAGGAATCGAACCCAGGGCCTCATTCATGCAAGGAAAGTGCTCTACCACTGAGCCACCTTCCCAGCCCTCTTCATTTTTTTAAATCCTGTAACTCTCTACTAATGATTTTTTATTCCTCCTCTGCTCTCCTTTATCTTCTTCCATCACATCATTGCAGCATCTCACATCTTTATTATTTTCCAGAGTAACATAGAAACTTCAAAATCTTCTTAAGTGACCCTTTAGAGCTCCTTAAATTGATCAGTATAGGGAGATATCTACTTACTGTTGATCTGCATTTTGCCCTTATCTCAGAATATTCCCTTTTAAGTCTGGATTTTGTTTCTTGTCCTATAACTTTGCTTTTTCACTTGCTTCGTTGTTAACAGGGATTGAACTCAGGATCTTACACTTGCTAGGCAGGTGCTGTACTGATCAGCAGTGCTATCAGTTCCCATCCCATCTCTGTTAGCAGAAAAGTTTCTCAGAGTCTTAGCTATGGTATGTGGTAACAGTGCAAAGCATTCTGAATGGTATGATTTCCTTCCTTTTCTTTACTATACTTTGCTTTGTTTCTCCTGTCTTTTGGTGATAGTAAATTCCCTCTTATTTTCATTAGTGCAGGATTGTAGGAAACTATCTATCAGAATGCTTCAGCTTATCTATACATTGTGAACAGTAAAATAAGTAAGTAAGTAAGTAAAAAAACATACAATCAGGGCTCATTTCTGCCAATCCTAACCCTTCTCACTTGATCCTTCCATTCACCAGCCTTATAGTCTAGTTTCTACCTATTTGTCTCCTACTCAACCCACTGTCCTGGATCCTCCAGCCACATTCTATCTATGCAGGGTATAGTTTCTGATATTGATCAAATTTTACAAAGTAGTATTTATAATATCCTGAATGGAAAGCATAAAATCTGTAAGCCAGGCACAAAGAAACATAGGTCCCATGGTTTCCATTATTTGCAATTATTAGGATATGTCTGAGACAAGCAGAAATGGTCAGGTAAGTTGATGTTAGGCGAAATGAACCCCAGATAAGGACTCAAATATTTTTCCTTTCTTGCTTTTTTTTCTAACATATTTATAAGATATTTCTTTGTTGCTTTGTATGCCCATCCCCCATGGTAATACCCCTGTTTTCACTGTATTTGATGTTGGTATAATTTGTAGAGGGGGAGGGAAAAAACAAATCATTTACAGATGGACCCATTGCAACAATGAGATGTACAAGACGTTATGTCAAAAAACAAACTTTACAACTTTGGCAGGGGCAGGTTGGGGGGCGGGGTGATGGGAGGGGGAAACAAAGGAGGAGGCAACAATGCTTGATAAGAAATGTACTCATTACCTTGCTGATGTAATTGTAACCGCTCCGTAAGGTATCTTCACAATTTAAAAAAAATCTGTGGCAGTCTTATTCTCTTGAGTTGATGCCTTAGGGAAATTCTTAAAGGAAGTCAGCTGTGAATCTTAGTGTAGTTCACTGCATGATATAAGCTGATTTTTTCTTACTAGTTTCAGGCATTTTGTCTGTTTTTTGGCTTTCAGTAGTTTGTTATATCTGCTAGTAAAATGTATGGATATTTATATATATTTTATGAGGTCTTTGTAGACCATCTTAGAGATTAACACTATAGTTTTCAATGGTTGTTTCTTCAAATCTTTATCATGTTCTCTCTTCTTTTTTTATCTTCTTATCTTACCCACAGGTTGCTCAAGAATAATCTACTCTCATTTTACCCTCTTTTTCAGATCAGTCTCAGCCATATTTTAAATTTGCTAATTATTTCTTGTGTCAAGAAGCTCATTGAGCCCTGGCAGTGATTTTTCATTCTAGTTCTGGTCCAATTCGACTTCTAGATTTTTCACCTGATTCCTTTTTATATAATTGCTATTCATTTTATGACTCATGTCACCAAAATTTCAGTTAAATCATCAGTGTGGTTTTCTTTTACTTTGGAAATATTGAAAACGGCTGCTTTGAAAACTTTTCTTCTAAGTTCTATCTTTTGGGCTCTTCTGGGAAATATCTCAACAATAAAGAAACAAGCAATCATGTAGATTAGAGAGTGGCTTTGGAGATAAGTAAGTAATCATAAAACCATCCATACTAGTGTTAAATGTAAGTGTACTGTGTTTGTGGAGAAACTTTTGTAAAACATATAAGTAATTTCTAAGATTAAAAAATCAACTCAAAACTTTTTCCTGTGACTCCCTTTACACATTTGCTATACTACTTTTCAAGTAGTCCTATAATCAAATATTATACGTTTCAGAGATGTCTTATTTTGGATCAGTCAGACCTACAAAGAGTTGGGGAGGTGGGGAGGAAAAGGATGGCAAGGGAAAAACAAAGGAGGGGGTAATGCTCCATAGGAAATGTACTCATTACCTTACTCATGTCACATGTAACTTACTCATGTAACTGTAACTCCTCCCTAATTGAAACAGCTTTCCAGGTATTGTGCCTTGTGCCTATAATGCAAGCTACTTAGGTGATCAAGATTTGAAGGATCATGATTTTAGATCATGAGAAAAAATTATTTTAACACCCTTCTCAACCAGTAGTTAGGAATAGTAGTGTGCCTGCCTTCTCAGTTACATCAATAAATGTGAAAAAGAATAATTACAATATAGGCACATGCTAGGCAGAAGGCTAACCCTCATCACTAAATAAGCAATGCAACATTTTTTTTTTAAAAAGCTGAATATGTGGTTTTGAGTTAGAGCATCTATTTAGCAAGTGCAAAACACAGCCTCATTGCTTCCCCAAAAAGGGGAAAAAAGCCTGAAAAGGTACAAAATGTATGATATAACAGACATCAAGCACAAGCTACCACTAACAATTTTTCTAGGCTGGACTTGAGTATTAATTTTCATATCTCTGATTTGAAGTAGCTGGGATTACAGAAATGAGCAAACTTGTCCAGCCAATGTAAACACATTTTGATACATCCTTTACCTCAAATTTGTGATTGAGTAATGGCTACAGAATATTGACCTAGGGCAGGAGAGAGAAGGGGGAAATTTATGGACATTGTAGATTTATTTACTAACTGCTCTGAGAGCTTAATATTCCTATGTTTGTTTCTATTTAAAAATTAACATAAAAACCCTAGATTCTCTACTCAAAGAGAAAGGGAGGAATGGCATGAGCAGGCTGAGAATACTCAAAGAGATCTGCAGGAATCCCGCGAACAGGAGGAAGCTAATCAAAGAGTAATACAGGAATTGAGAGACCAGGTAGAGAACACACAAAGATCACTAAAGGCATTCATGGAATCCATTAACAAAGCGATGAAGGAAGTCAGGGAGACCACAAAGGGAATGCTGAATGGAACCCAACAGAAGGAATGGGAGCCCAAAGAAACCATAACCAATCAACTAAGTGATTTGAGGACAAACACTGAACACCAAATTAAGGAAGTAAAGAAATTCATACAAGACCTAAAGCAGAGCTTCAACAAAGCACTTGAAGCCATCAAAGCTGACCAACTAGAAGGAAAAGAGATAAAAAACAAAGTAGAGAGTCTTGACAGCAGGTTAGAACATGCAGAAGATCGAATCTCAGGGATTGAAGACAGCGTAGATATTATAGAGAAAGAACATACAACCATCCAAGACAAGTCCAAGAAATATGATAGATCTATCCAACACCTGGAAGACACCATCAGAAGGCCTAATCTAAGGATAATGGGTGTAGAGGAGCACCTAGAAACAGAAGTTAATGGTCTAGGAAATCTGTTTAACAGGATCCTAGCAGAGAACTTCCCAAACATGCAAAAAGATAGGCCTGTCCAGATACAAGAAGCATTTAGAACCCCAAATAGACCAGACCAGAATAGGACATCCCACCGTCACATTATAATCCACACAGGATCAACTCAGAACAAGGAAAAGATCCTTAAAGCTGTCAGAGAGAAAAGGGTAATCACTTATAAAGGGAAACCAATTAGAATCACCTCAGATTTATCAGCAGAGACAATCAAAGCAAGAAGAGCCTGGAATGATGTATGCCATGCCCTAAAAACAAACAACTATCAACCAAGAATACTGTACCCAGCTAAACTCTCCTTCATAACTGAAGGCCAAATAAAAACCTTCCATAGCAAAGAAAAATTGAAACAATACATCTCCACCAAACCAGCCCTACAAAAGATTCTTAAAGATGTCCTACACACAGAAAACCAACAAGACCGCAATAAAGGCCAAGAAACTGCACCCAAACTGAGAATCCAAGAACCATAGGAAGAACCCAGTTTTCGCAGCCCCCAAGAAGGTAGATAACATGGCAGGAACTCCCAAATACCTCTCAGTCCTATCTCTTAATGTTAACGGACGGAACTCTCCAATTAAGCGACATAGACTGTCTAGTTGGATTAAAAAACAAGACCCTTCTATCTGCTGCCTGCAGGAGTCACATCTTGCCCGTAAAAACAAACACATTTTCAATGTTAAAGGCTGGAACAAAATCTACCAAGCAAACGGACCGCATAAACAGGCGGGAGTTGCAATCCTAATATCAGATAAAATAGACTTCAAATTAAAATTCGTGAAAAGAGATAAAGAAGGTCGCTACATACTAATTAAAGGATCTCTCCTTCAGGAGGATATTACAATTCTAAATATCTATTCGCCAAACAATGGAGCACCCAAATTTATCAAAGAAACACTACTTTCCCTCAAATCCCATATAGATCCAAAGACATTAATCGTTGGGGATTTTAACACACCACTCTCCCCACTAGATAGATCAACTCGGCAAAAACTCAACAGAGAAACCGCAGATCTAAACAGCTGCATAGATCAACTAGACTTAACAGACATTTACCGAACATTTCACCCAGCAGCATCAGAATACACGTTTTTCTCAGCAGCACATGGAACGTTTTCTAAAATAGACCACATTTTAGGCCACAAAGCAAACTTGTCTAAATTCAGAAACATTGAAGTTATACCTTGCATTCTCTCTGACCACAAGGGAATAAAGTTAGAACTCAACACCAAAAGCCACCAAAGAAAGTCCGGTATCACATGGAGGCTGAACAACACACTGCTGAATCATGAGTGGGTCATGGAAGAGATTAGAAAGGAAATTCAAATGTTCATGCTATTCAACAAAAATGAACACACAAAATACCAGCTCCTCTGGGACACAGCAAAGGCAGTACTCAGAGGCAAGTTTATAGCTCTGAGCTCCTACATCAACAAATTGGAGAGATCTGAAACTAACAATTTAATGACACATCGAAACCTCCTTGAAAAAGAGCAGCAACATAAACCCCAATCCAGTAGACGGAAAGAAATAATCAAAATTAAATCAGAATTAAATGAATTAGAATCCAAAAAAACTATAGAAAGAATCAACAAAACAAAGAGTTGGTTCTTCGAAAAACTTAACAAAATTGACAGACCCTTAGCAAATCTTATCAGAAAAAGAAGAGAACACACCCAAATTAATAAACTCAGAGATGAGAATGGAAACATCACCACGGAAACAACCAAGATTCAGAACATTATAAGGGAATACTTCTCAAAACTTTATGCTAATAAGTTCGAGAACTTGACAGAAATGGACCTCTTCCTAGCAAATATTGACATGCCAAAACTAAACCAAGATGAGGCAAACTATCTTAACAGGCCCATATCAAGCATTGAAATAGAAACAGCAATAAGAGACCTCCCAGCTAAGAAAAGTCCAGGACCAGATGGTTTCACAGCGGAATTTTACAAGGCCTTCAAAGCAGAGCTCACACCAATTCTCCTCCAACTCTTCAATGAAATTGGAAGAGAAAGCTCACTACCGAACACATTCTATGAAGTCATCATAACCCTCATCCCAAAACCAGGCAGGGACTCATAAAAGAAAGAGAACTATAGACCCATTTCTTTGATGAACATCGATGCAAAACTTCTCAAGAAAATTTTGGCCAACCGATTTCAACAATTCATCCAAAAAATCATACACCACGATCAAACAGGATTCATTTCAGGGATGCAAAGCTGGTTCAATAAACGCAAATCAATTAATATTATTCATCACATCAACAGGAGCAAGAATAAGAACCACATGGTTATCTCAATAGACGCAGAAAAAGCATTCGACAAGATCCAACACCCCTTTATGATGAAGGTTTTGGAAAAATTAGGAATCCATGGAACATTCCACAATACAATAAAGTCTGTATATGACAAACCTACAGCCAGCATTATACTCAATGGTGAAAAACTAAAGCCATTTCCTCTTAACTCAGGAACAAGACAAGGATGCCCACTCTCTCCACTCCTCTTCAATCTAGTATTAGAATGCCTAGCTACAGCAATAAGACAAGATGCAGACATAAAGGGGATGCAAATAGGGAAAGAAGAAATAAAACTCTCCCTCTTTGCAGATGACATGATCTTGTATTTAAAGAATCCCATAGACTCCACTCCCAAATTACTGAAGCTGATTCAAAACTTTGGCAAAGTAGCAGGGTATAAAATTAACCCCCAAAAATCAATGGCTTTTCTGTATGCCAACAATGAGAAAAGTGTGGCTGAAATTAGGAAAGCAACTCCATTTGTAATAGCCCCACAAAAAATAAAATACCTAGGAATTAATTAACTAAAGAAGTGAAGGACCTCTATGATGAAAACTTTAAAAGCTTGAAAAAGGAAATCAACACAGAACTTAAAAAATGGCAAAACCTCCCATGCTCCTGGATTGGAAAGATTAACATCGTGAAAATGGCAATACTTCCCAAGGCTATCTACAAATTCAACGCAATACCTATCCAAATTCCACCCTCATTCTTCAAGGAAATAGAAGAGGCAATCCAAAAATTCATATGGAACAATAAAAGACCCCGAATAGCAAAAACGCTCCTCAACGGAAAGAACACTGCTGGAGGAATATCAATACCAAATTTCAAACTCTACTATAAAGCCATAGTAATCAAAACAGCTTGGTATTGGCATAAGAACAGACCTCAGGACCAATGGAATAGAATTGAAAACCCAGAAATGAACCTACAGACCTATAGCCATCTAATCTTCGATAAGGGAGCTAAAACAATAGAATGGAAGACAGACAGCCTCTTCAGTAAATGGTGCTGGCAAAACTGGTTAACTACATGTAGAAAACTAAAGCTAGATCCTTATATATCACCCTACACCAGAATCAACTCCAAATGGATCAAAGACCTTGAAGTCAAAGCAGACACTCTGAAAATATTACAGGATGGAATAGGAGAAACCCTGGGTCTCCTTGGCTCAGGCCGAAATTTTCTGAATAGAGACCCGGAAACACAACAAATCAAAGAAAGGCTGGACAAATGGGATTGTATAAGGTTGCAGAGCTTCTGCAGGGCAAATGACATAGCTAGCAAGATCAATAGAAAGCCCACGGACTGGGAGAAGATCTTTACTAGCCATACAACGGACAAGGGTCTCATATCTAAAATATACTTGGAACTCAAAAAATTAAACCACCCAACAACAAATCCTCAAAGAAACAACTGCCCAATAAGTAAGTGGGCGAAAGACTTAAAGAGAAGCTTCTCTGAAGAAGAAAGAAGGATGGCCAATAGACACATGAAGAAATGTTCAACATCCCTAGCCATAAAAGAAATGCAAATCAAAACAACATTGAGATATCACCTCACTCCAGTTAGAACAGCAAAAATCAAGAACTCTAACAACAACAGATGCTGGAGGGGATGTGGACAGAAAGGAACCTTACTTCATTGTTGGTGGGAATGTAAACTTGTTCAACCACTTTGGAAAGCAGTATGGAGGTTCCTCAAAAGACTCCACATAGAGCTCCCCAATGACCCAGCAATCCCACTTTTGGGCATTTACCCAAATGATCACAAACAAGGCCACACTAAAGCTACCAGCACAACTATGTTTATTGCAGCATTATTTACCATAGCTAAGACATGGAACCAACCCAGATGCCCCTCAGTAGATGAATGGATCAAGAAGATGTGGTATATATACACAATGGAATTCTATGCCTCCATCAGAAAGAATGACATTTCCCCATTTGTTAGGAAATGGAAAGGCTTGGAAAAAATTATATTAAGTGAAGTAAGCCAGGCCCAAAGAAACATAGGTCCCATGGTTTCCCTTATTTGCAATATCTAGTATAGGTATGAGTCAAGCGGAAAAAGTCAGATAATGTGATGGTAGGAAAACGAAACCTCAAATATGTATTTTAATGTTTTTGTTTCTTTCATGCATGTGTTTCTAACGCATTTATAATATTATTTCTTTGTTGCTTTGTATGTCCCTCCCCCACAGTGTAACCCCGCTTTCACTATATTTGATGTCAGTATAACATGTGGAGGAGATGGGGACAAACAAGTCGTTTAAGGATTCAGGTGGACCTGTTGCAACAATGAGAAGTACAAAATGTCATGTCAAAACCAGCTTTACAATGTCGGGGGGGGAGGGGGGGTATGATTGGTTGGGAGGGAGGGGGGAGGCTGGGAAGGGAGGTGAAGGGTAAACAAAGGAGGAGGCTGCAATGCTTGGTAAGAAATGTATGCATTATCCTGCCCATGTAATTGTAACCCCTCTGTACAGTATGTTCTCAAATAAAATAAAATTAATTAAAAAAAAAAAAACCCTAGATTCTCTTATTTTCTTTACTTTTTTGAAGACATTTCTTCTCTCATGATGTTTATATTTATGTGTATGTCTGTTTTAAGATATGTAAACATAAATTGTATACACAATTATGGAAGTAGATTTAACTTTATGGAATTGTAAATTAGTTTATATACACAGAGGTAATTCTTTCTATTTTCATTATTTTACTTAACATTGTTACCCTCAAGCTTCTTTCTTACTTCCTATTTAGTCATACATACATGGAGTACTTCAGCTAAACATTCATTTTTGTTTAATATTAGTGTCTTCTCTCCAGAATTTTCAGCTTTATAAGTTCTGGTAAACAGCCTTGAATGCACAACTCAGCTTCTACTCCTGATCATTTCCAGCAATGGAGTCAGGGAAACAGTACTTGATAATGTGACCAAAATTAATTGTTGAAGGTTGAGTAAAGGTTACCAGCAGCATTTTGTACTTCTAGCCAAAGATTATTTGAAAACGCTCTCCTGCCGGCCTTGTTTTCCTAACATGTTTGGTTTTATATAATGAAAAAAAATAAAGGCAGTAAAACAGATTGACTTACTACACCCTTGAATTAGCTCTGCTCTCTCAAATCCGTGTTTTACTCCCCAAAGAAAGGATGAATTCTAGAGGTAAAAACTAAGAAAACTTAGACTAGTAATATTGCTTTCACCAAAAAGGCATTTAAATTCTCTGCTATTTGTATTTAGATTAGAAAACATCCCTCTAAAATGTCAGTGAGCATGTCTTTTAATTGCATTTACTGAAGCATCCTTAGCAATATTAAACATATCTCATCATAATATTTTATATTTATTATAAATATTCTAGATGAATTAGAACATACTAAATCATGTACTTGTAATCCGATATTGGAAACTATATGGCCAGATAGCTACTGATTTTTTAGGGCATGTCAGCCACAAAAATATCAAGTAATAATTTATGCAAGTAAATTCTAATCGTATTTCTTAAAAGATTCTGATGGGAAATGAACAACTAATGACAAACTAATCTCTTTAACTAGAAGAGTCTCTGATGTTTTGAAACTAAGGAGATATTATATAAGACCTTCAACAAGGAAATACATAATTTAAATATTGAGGTTCCATGGTCCAAGTAAAATAAAAGAGTAGTTATGTACATAGAGTAAAATTATTTTAATTATCATTTTATTTACTTGTTTCCATTTTAAGAATCATGGCGAGATTTTTCAAAAACACAGTTCAAAAATTTATTGATTTATAATCTAAATATATGTTTGTGATATCACTTTTATTTTGTGATAGAAAGATAAAATTAAAGAAGCAATTTCTTATTGTATATTCATTTGTTTTAATTACGTCATAAAATACATGTTAATATAAATTACTAATATGTTATTATTATATAACCTATCCAATATGTAATATACATTTTCACAGTTGAATATTGCATTAATTTTATTAGAATATATATGTAAATGAATGTAATTTTAAAACTACAAAAAGTGATTTAGAATCCTGTACACATTAACTAAAGACAAACTGTATTACGTCTCATAATAATATCTAATTTTAAATTCTTATTTTATAATTTTTATATTTTAATGAAATTGTTGATAAAATATGCTTAAGTATATAGAGGTTAGCAAATTCCAAATTAATATACTTCTTAGAAAGTGCACATTGGTTACTGGGAAAGCAAAAATGTAAGTTTTACAAAATAAAATACAAATCCTTATCTTCTATTTCTTTTTTTTTCTTTCTTTTTTTTTTTTGTCAGTCTTGGGGCTTGAACTCTGGGCTTGGGCGCTGTCCCTGTGCTCTTCAGCTCAAGGCGAGCGCACTACCACTTGAACCACAGCGCTACTTCCAGTTTTCTAGTGATTTATTGAAGAGAAGAGTCTCACGGACATTCCTGCTTTACCGCGATCCTCAGATCTCAGCCTCCTCAGTAGCTAGGATTATAGGCGTGAGCCACAGGCGCCCGGCTACTTATATTTCTTAATTAACAAATGGCAAAATGAAGCAATAAAGGGTAGAGATATAATAACATACTCTACTTTCTTCAGCAAAAGATTTATGTAGTTTAGAACGTGAGCAAAATGAATTCACAATATTTACAAAAAACATATTAAAATGATTTCAAATAAGACTTTGCACTTTTAAATTGAGATAATACACTTCAGATAATGCTCATCTCTGTTTTATAACCATTGTTTCCTATGATATCGAGGTTCATGTAGCATTTATAGGAGAATGTGTACATTATTGTAAGGATTATAAATTTGTCATTCATAAAGCCATCAATTTCTTTTCTCACTCATACCTCACTCTTATGCCATATAATTAATTGTGCAAAAAGAGAAGATTGAGTAGGAATTAACCATAAGCAGAGCAGTTTTGTTACACAGACAAGAAATCAGTCTTTAGTACCAGTTTCCAAAAGAAAACAAAAGCATGGATTCATGAATTTGGCATCAAGCTTACTAAGCATAATTATAATATTTTTAGGACACTTAATTGTATTATGTTCTGTACATCTTAAAACAATTGTTTTATACTAATATTGAGTATAAACAATATAAATATAAATAAATCGTACGATGTTAAAATGGGGTCTTCATTTTAAACTTTAAATCATTTTAAATAAAAATATTAATTAATTTTTAAATCATAGATTTCCTAGGTTCTTAAAATTCTGTGAAGTTAGATCAAAATTTATCACTTGAAAGTATGAAATAGATACATTTATTAAATTAGGTAAGATGAGGCTACTCAATTCTGTAGAAAACCTCTAACATGTAACATTAGACCCTGACATTAGGAATTTACAGGACATTTAGAAGATACTTCTTTATGAAATGTGTTGTTTTCATGACAGATGCCTGGCAATATCACATGAATTTTATATGAGGTTCAAGGGAAAATGTAACTGAGATATATGAACTTTTTAAAATAATAACGATCACCACATTTTGAATTATGAATTATTTTGGTTGACATAGGCTGGTTTCAGGTGTGAGCTCTGAGAGTAAGAATGAGGCACTTGATTTGGGCAGAATGAATGGTGATGTGCAAGAGTAATGATAAAGGAAAAGACTGAAGTTCTGCACTTTTGAAACTAAAATCTAGTTTTGCACATGAAAAGGAGGGAGGGGAGTGGTTTGGAACTTAGGGATATAGGGTGTTAGGGAAAAAAACCAATATAGGTTAATAAGCACATACCTGAGCAAAATTGTATTTATTATATACACTACATATACACCTGACAGGTAGTCAGCCAATGAACTACATTCAAAAAGCGTAGATTTTAGCCAAGAGCTGGTGGCTCACTTCTGTAATCCTGACTACACAGGAGGCAGGAATGTGAGGATCATTGTTCCAAACCAGACCTAACAAATCTGTGAGATTCCTATCTCCAGTTAACAAGAAAAAAGCCACAAGTGAAGGTCTGGTTCAAGTGGCAGAATGCTAACTATCCCTGAGCATAGAGGCCAAGTGAGATCATGAGATCTGGAGTTCAAGCCCCAGTAGAAGCACCAGAAAACAAGCAAGCAAGGAAATCTTGAGAAAGAAGAAAAACATGGAAGCATCAGATTTTCAAGTTTTATGAAAGATTCATATACTAAAATAAATCATCAATAGTTCAAGGTGTATGAAGATGAAAAAAACAGAGAAATTTAATTGCAATGAGATCATTATGACAAGTGAAGTTTGTACTGAGAAATGCCAACCCTATGGAAGAAAAAATATTAAATTAAAATTTAGTTTTACATGTTTATGACCTAGAAAATTAGAAAAAATTAATATCAGTGAGAGAGAGAGAAAGAGAGAGAGAAAAGAGAGAGAGAGAGGAGACTTTGGATAAATTCAGAAATGAGACACATTGAAACAAACTTACTGAAAATTGGAAGGATCATAAGACACTAGTGTGAACAATGGTTTGCCAACAATGTGGATAACTCAGAAGAAATGAGTATACTCTTAGCACCATACAATCTACAAAAACGAAATCAGAAAATGTAGATTGCCTGAACAAACACATAAAAAAAGTTCAGAAAGAATCATAAATCAAAAACTATGAAACAAAAAGCCCAAACCAGATTGTTTTAACTCTGCCACATATTTTAGGAGCAATCAACACCAATATTATTCCAAATTCCCTGAAACAAACCTTATTTTACATCAAATCAAGCAAATTAACTGAAGAAGAATTAAAAATTAAAATATTAGACTTCAAACTAAAAAAAATCCCAAGAGAAAAAAAATGGAGTTAAAATATTTTGACTTTATTTTTGTTTTGCTATTATTTTATTTATATGATGTCCCCCCTACACACAAATGTAAGAAAACAGAATTTGAAAAGTGAGATTGCATCAAGTGACTAAGGCTGGAAACATTAAAGGAATGACCACAAAATAAAAAGGCAATATACAGAATAAGAAGTTATTTTTCATTTAATTTTCTACACTTTTGAGAAAAGAATAATTTTTCTAAACTTTAAATGGTCATACAAAGAGATTACAGTCAAATATGTCTGCCAATATATCCAAGTGGTTTTATTTATTTTTTTGTTTTATTTTTGTGTGCTGGAGATTGAACCAGGATGTTGCACTTGCTGAGCAAGTGCTTTGCCTCTGAGCTACATCCCAGCCTTCTCCAGTGCTTCCTCATCACTTACCTCTGCTACCATTCTCGACAATCCCACATGTAACCACTCATTTCCCATTTCCCATTTTTTTACTGCATATGTACATTGAGTATTCTGACTCTAATTGTCCTCTGTTTCCTTTATTATTAATCCATCTCTCCCTCCACAAACCCCTCTCCTAAACCCCAAATGTCTCACACACACACACACACACACACACACACACACACACACACACACACACACACACACACACACACACACACACTGGAATTTTCTGCAACCATTAGGTAAGAACATAATTATGTCTTTTGCAGGGAAAAGATATCTGGAAAATATACTGAGTGAAATAATTCAGGACCAATGATATTTTCTCTCACATGTGGATTTTTTTGGGGGGGGTCCAGTCGTGGGGCCTGAACTCTGGTCCTGGGCACTGTCCCTCAGCTCTTTAGCTCAAGGCTAGTGCTCTACCAATTGAGCCACAGCACCACTTCTGGCTTTTTTCTTTTTGCTTATGTGGTGCTGAGGAATTGAACCCAGGGCCTCATGCATGCAAGGCAAGCACTCTACCGCTGAGCTATGTTCCCAGTCCATCACATGTGGATTTTTGTGTGTTTGTGAATGCATAATACAAACTCCCATATCAACACATACATGGGGGTATATGCATATGTACAGAATCAAGCTGACTGAAGAATTGTATATGCAGG
Source organism: Dipodomys spectabilis (assembly GCF_019054845.1). Classification (NCBI taxonomy): domain Eukaryota; kingdom Metazoa; phylum Chordata; class Mammalia; order Rodentia; family Heteromyidae; genus Dipodomys; species Dipodomys spectabilis. Next base: position 664,163 of record NW_024871244.1, read on the forward strand.
AGTGTAATTGGTGGAGTAAATTCTTCAAAAGGAGTCATATTTAAGCTAAACTTTTTGTATCAGAATAACGGCCCTATTTCTGATTTAAGATATATTTTACAAGCTACTATAACCAAGCCAATATAATTTCATAAAAGGACATACAAATCTATTATGATAGACCAGAAATAAATCCATGTAACATAAATGAATCTCAAAGCAGTTGTTTAGGAAAAGAAGCTGGATCACATAAAACATACCTTAAAATTTCCATTATGTTATGATCAAATTAGGAAAATCCAAAGTACGTCTAATGATTGTATAAATTCTGTGGCTTGGGACAACAGCTTGCTGGTGCAACCCCAGCTACCTTAGAGGTGTCAGTAGGAGGCTAATCATCAGATGTATGCTCAGGTAAAAAGCACATGACCCTCTAAAAAATGACAAAATTATGACAAAAGGAAACAAAGTATGGTTCAAGTGGCAGAGAACCTACCCATCAAGTGTGTGGTGCTGACTTCCAATTCCAGTATTGCCCCCAAATAAAGAAGTAACAATGCTTGATAGGAAATGTACTAATTACCTTGCTCATGTAACTGGAACCCCTCTGTACATTTTTTTACAATAAAGAATGTATTAAAAGGCCAAAGATTTATATGATCTGAAGAGAAACTGTATGTCCCTCCCTCATGATATAACCCCTGTTTTCACTGTATTTGATGTTGGTATACTTTGTGGAGGGGAAGGAAAAAAAAACAAATTGTTTAAATAGGGATACAGGTAGACCCATTGCAACAAAGAGATGTAAAAGATGTTATGTCGAAAAACAAACTTTACAACTTTGGCCAGGGAGAGGAAGGGGGTAGAAGGTAACAGGGGTGGGGTGGGGGAGGGGAGATGGGAAGGGATGGGAAGGGGAAACAAAGGAAAAAGCAACAATGCTTGATAAGAAATGTACTCATTACCTTGCCCATGTAATTGTAACCCCTCTGTATGGTATTTTTACAATAAAAAATGTATTAAAAAAAGAAGTCTTATTTCAAAGATAAAACAATAAAGAAATGCATTGAAATTCTCTGATAACAATCATAACTGTTATGACTTCTTGGGAGGAAAGAAGTTGGAGTATCTTCATAGATGTTGATGGAAGGAAGAAGAACGCACCCCCTTCCCCCAAATATGCTGCTTTGGTGGGTTTTAGGATTGTTGTCAGAAAAGCTACATGCAATAGCAGATAAAAGTGATCCCCTTACCCAACACCCTTCTTCCAAAGCCAGGAGATTAAAAACTCCCATGAAAAAATGGAATTCTATGCCTCCATCAGAAAGAATGACATTGCCCCATTTGTTAGGAAATGGAAAAACTTGGAAAAAATTATATTAAGTGAAGTAAGCCAGGCCCAAAGAAACATAGGTCCCATGGTTTCCCTTATTTGCAATATCTAGTATATGTATGAGTCAAGTGGAAAAGGTCAGATAATGTGATGTCAGGAAAATGAACCCTTTGATATGTATTTTAATGTTTTTTTTCTTTCATGCATGTGTTTCTAACGCATTTATAAGATTATTTCTCTGTTGCTTTGTATGTCCCTCCCCCACAGTATAACCCCTGCTTTCACTATATTTGATGTCAGTATAACTTGTGGAGGAGATGGGGAAAAACCAGTTGTTTAAGGATACAGGTGGACCTGTTGCAACAATGAGAAGTACAAGTTGTCATGTCCAAAACCAGCTTTACAACGTCGGTGCGGGGGGAGGGGGGGGAAGGGGGGGAAGGAGAAGGATTGGGATTGGGGGGGAGGGGGGAGGCTAGGAAGGGATGTGAAGGGTAAACCAAAGGAGGAGGCTGCAATGCTTGGTAAGAAATGTACGCATTATCCTGCCCATGTAATTGTAACCCCTCTGTACAGTATGTTCACAAATAAAATGAAATTAAATTTTAAAAAAGACAAAAAAAATTGCAATCCCAGAATAGAAAAATAAAATAAAATAACTAAAAGCAAACTCTTAGACCTGGAGTGACGGAAATGAGAATTCTGGGGTGGGGGGAATTTGTTAAAACTACTTTGGGGGATGAGAAGGTGGCTTAGTGGTAGAGGCATGTCTAGCATGTATGAAGCCCTGGGTTCGATTTCTCAGTACCACATCAACAGAAAAAGCCAGAGGTGGTGCTTTGGCTTAAGTGCTAGCCTTAAGCAAAAGGAGCTCCAGTGACAGTGCTCAGGCCCTGACTTCAACCCCAGGACTGGCAAAAACAACAACAACAACCAAAACTACTATCTTCTCTTTACTGACCATATCATTCATATATTTTCATTTTATATAACTTCTTCTCTTCACTTCATATGAAAGCATGTGTGCTCTTTTACTTCATTTTTTTATCCAGGTCACATAGCATTTAAATTTGTTTGCATTTGTCCTACTAATCTATCAATTTTGTCAGTTTAATTAAGCCCTACGGAGCATCCTAAGAGAGCACAGGTCCAGTGTTACCATTTCTACACTGTCATCATTCTTCATTGTTTGGCTGGGGATGGTGGAGATGTTGCAAGATCCTTATTTGCTTGGAAATATGGACAGTTCTTGCATTACTTTCTTTGTGTGTCTGTCCACATTTTTCTATGACTTTAATTCTTTCTAATTCTGTTTTTTCAATAAAATCTAGTCTAATCAAATTTAGAAATTGAGACAAACGGCTAAGGATAAAAGAAAATGTGAACATCACATGACTACTTATTTTTGTGGATCCAATCAGGAAACTGATAGAGTGACTTAGAGAACATTTTAAGTTGCAGTAAATTTACAGAGTTGCTTACAACCTTCTACCTTTGTGCTGCATGTTACATTTTTTTCCCACTCCTGGGGCTTGAACATACTGCTTGGATGCTGTCCTTGAGCTTCTAGCATTCTACATGAGCCGCAGCTTTATTTATGGCTTTTGCGGTAGTTTATAGGAGACAGTCCCCTGATTTTTCCTGACCAGACTGGCTACCAACTGCAACCTAAGATCTCAGCTTCTTGAGCAGCTAGGTTTTCAGAAATGAGCCACCAGATCTTTTGGCTTGCATGTTGTAATTTTTTATGCTATTCTGGCTTTTTATCCTAACAAGCTGTAACCCCAGTGGTTATACAAATTGCTATTAAATTCTATATCAATACCATGTGGCTCCTGATAGCTTGAAGAGATTTTGACTGATTAGGTCTTTATCAATCTTTGTTTTATCTATTTATATTTCTCATATGCATTGCTGTCTAAAAATGTATAGAATAGTGAGAATGTTTACCTCCAAAACATAGGGTGAAACCAAAACCTCTTTGTGAAAGTAAAAGGAGGCTGAATTTGGGGAAAAGTGATTAAATTATGAGGATTCCAGCTTCATGAATGGAGTTTGTGCTTTAAATAAAGGAAGGAGGTGGTGCACCTCTTTTTACATGGGAAGGAAGATACAGCATTGACCCATTTCCCACATGAGTATGAATGAAGAGGCATCGTCTAAGAAAGAAACAAGGAGCCTGCCCCCAGAGGCCAGATCAGCATTTGATAGCAACTGAGTTATTTGAAACTCTATAATCATAAAAAATACACCTATATTGCTCATAAATAGCCCACATATGTTTTAATTATGGTAACATACAGGAGCTAAGATGAAGAGGTTTAGTTATGATAGTGAAATTTGAAATATTTGTAGTATGTTATCTATTTAGAAACCTTGAAAAATTACTCACTAATGTAAAGAAAATATGTTTCATGTTTCCATGATCCTCATGTACAGGCCGTTTTTTTTTTGCTAATATCTTAATGTTCTTAAGTATATATGAAAGCATATGTGCATATATTTTTATTGAGTTTTAGACTGAATCTGAAATTCATTATACTATTGCATTTGTACTTGTACTATCTTCTCTACTTAATACAAAGATGAGAGCCCTGCATTGGTGGATCTCATCTATAATCCTCACTACTCAGGAGGCTGAGATTTGAAGAATGGTAGTTCAAAACCAGCCACACAGGAAAGTCTATGAGACTTCATTTAGAAAAAATTAAAAAAGAGAATAAATTGGTAAAACATCATCCATAAGCAAGGAAGGCCATGTGTGAGCACAGGCCCTGAGTTTAAGCCCAGATACAGATACAGGCAAGGGAAGAAAGAAGAAAAAAAGGAGAGAAAGGAAGGAAGGAAGGAAGGAAGGAAGGAAGGAAGGAAGGAAGGAAGGAAGGAAGGAAGGAAGGAAGGAAGGAAGGAAGGAAGGAGGGAGGGAGGGGGGGGAGGGAGGGAGGGATACAGAGAAAAAAGATACAGAGAGAGAGAGAGAGAGAGAGAGAGAGAGAGAGAGAGAACACTGAAGCTATTCCTATAGCCAAAGAAGCAAGAAGCCCTGAGAAAAGAATGGCACTTGTAACAGGAATCACAGAATTCTTACAGTGTCAGGACCTAGATGTTCTTTCTACGGCATTTGTGTGATGCAATAGCCATCATTATCTTCCTGTTATTTGAAAAGGATCCATTTGAAATTGAGGCACAAATCAGAAACTTGGGGATAGAAGATCACCAATGAGTAGTTGCTTTGTCAGGAAGCCAGTGCAGAAAACAGAGCTGGAGAGGCCTAGTGTACTGATCTCTAATGAAATCATCATGGAGACCAGGATCAGAAACACTGTCATGGGTGTGTTTTGCCCCATGAACCAGCAGAAGAAGCACTAGAAATCTCTAAATCTTTGAATTGTACAGTGGACTTAAAGAAAATAATAAAAAAGAGAAATAACCATGATGACATCTAAAATAATGACATCTGTGTTTGATTTCAGAATAAAAGTATGTGATTTAAACTAAATAATAGAAGATTTGGAAAGAAAATTAACCATTTCAATAATTAAAAAAGTAGAAACAAACTCAACACCAGGTTAATTAAAAGGAGAAAATCTAACATTAAGCAATATATTTACTTTGTTTACTAGAGTTTAGTTTATTTTTTACTATCCCAAGGATAAATTAGGATATATGTGAAATATATAATGTATATTTATACCTCAATTGTATCGTTTTAGTGTGCTATGAATTTTCATTGTAGAACTTATAGATAATATATGAATTCATTCATGTATACATATACACAAACCAACATATACATTTCAAAGATTCTTCTACATCGTATAAATAGCTCAGAAAAAGAACTCTTCATTGTATTGTTTTAGATGTTTGAATCACTGGTGAATACTGATACAACTCAGAATACATACCTGGTGTAGTCTCAAAGTTTTAGATGTAACTAAAAGGTCAACATTTTAGCTTCCAAAAATGGAAGTGTATTTCTTAGTCCTTTCCAAAGTATACGATTAGAAGAAGTGCTGAGAGGCTTAGATTACTGAGAAACTCATTCATTTAAGCTTCGCATGAAATTGTTGCTGCCATATTCATTCTGTACACTTAAAATTGAAATATCATAGAAAATCATCTCAAAAGCAAGCTATATTAAATAGAAGAACAAAACTGCAAGACATTAATACATATTAACACATTATTTTTCAGACTTATTTTGCTTATGTCATTATGATGTTGGTTCTGATTAATAAACTATAAAATGGTCTGGATTATTTCTAAATGAGAGCAGAGTTCAGAGAAGCCCTTAGCCACCAAGAAAGAAAGAATGAAGTAAAACTAAACTATCACTGACATTAGTTTTGCCTAGAACTGATTCTACGTAATCAATGCCTTAGGTGTATCATTACCTCAGCATGTATTCATAGACTCATAGATTGGGTATAATAACCTCATAATATTCCAAGATATCTTGATTTGCTGGCAGCCACAGTGATCTGCTTATTTACTTATGAAATCACAAATTATACTGGTTTAAGTGTAGTTTTAGGGAGGTATTGAGTGGGATTGTAGACACATATATACCATCTCTCAGTATTAATATCTTGGTGTGTTCATGTCTTGATTAGGCAAAATAAAGAATCAAGTAAAATTAAATTTAAAAACCAATGGAATGTACAACACTGAGAGTGAATCCTAATTTAAACTATAGATTTTGATTAACAATGATATGTCAATGCAGATTCAACAAGTTCATTGAATACACCACCCAAATGCACAATAGAAAATATTCTTATGAAAAAATTTTCATGAAGAGTATGCTCTGTACCTCTTGTAAACATATTTTTCTTATGTGATTATGTAATTTGAAGACATTCTCTTTAGAGGTCTATGATAATTTGTGTGCTTTTAAGTTAGATATTTTAAAATATAATTTAATTGCCATTATTAATCAGGTAATGAGTACATTACTTTTTTGGAAATGTCACCCCTTCCTTCGATTTTCTGTTTCTCCCTCCTATCCCTGCAGAGAATTTACATAATGCGTTTTCCACATAGTGTATACTGAAGAGTGGTTGCATTTGTTCACGTTTCTTTTCCCGATTTCTGCACCCTCCCATTGCCCCCAATAAAAAGAAAAAAAATCGCAACCAACAACAACAAAAACAATAACACGTGTTTCCACTTCTTGTTTGTATGTGAATACCTAGAGTCTTGCAATTTATTTGATAAAAAAGTTTACCATGGGCTGGGAAGGTGGCTCAGTGGTAGAGCGCTTGCCTTGCATGCCAGAGGCCCTGGGTTCGATTCCTCAGCACCACATAAGTAAAAAGAAAAAAGCCGGAAGTGGCGCTGTGGCTCAAGTGGTAGAGCACTAGCCTTGAGCTGAAGAGCTGAGGGACAGTGCCCAGGCCCAGAGTTCAGGCCCCACAACCGGACCCAAAAAACAAAACAAACAAAAAAAATTTTTACCAGTATATAAATACATAATATACACACAGTTATATATAATATAAATGAATATATTATTAACATACATATTTTTGTGTATTTTATCTATTGTGTATTGATAGAAACACATTTGAACTATATGTTTATAAATAATACTGATACACATTGTATACAATTAAATATACATGTTTCCTGTCTTATGATGGTGCACATTGTATTGTTGAAGTTTACAAAAGTTTGAAAGGGGCACACCTTGAGGAGTAATTTTACTTCAGTTGTTGAATTTTGATATGTTTCTCACTAGAAACATATGGTAGATGACTCTGTTACAAACTGGGCAGCTGTGCTGATCCTCAAACACATGCAGCCCTGTAATCCCAACATAAACAGCTGACTTCTGGATGATGTGTTGCAGGTATGTTTTTTATATATGTGTGCAATAAGTGACAGGAGGTATTCAATAATTTATTATAAAATTGTCTTTGTGTTGGATGATTTCACCTACTAAAACACTAATTTATGTATTTTGTGAGCACTTGGGGTTATTCAAGCTAAGTTTTTCATTGAATAATTTAATTTGTGTGTGTGAAAATTACAAAAATCTATACTAATTCCTTATTAGGAGGAAAGCAAGATAAAAAAGAGAAAATATCTGTCATTATTTAAAAGTTGTATTTCTATTATCTGATATCTGTAGTGCAACTGTATTGGATGAACTATCCGATTCTGATGCCATTTTCCTTCATGAAGTCATCCGAATTATATTTTGAGTTGCTTTCATTACTTCAATTCCTATATTTCTCTTAACTTTCTCACTTGAGGAAACCACAAAAACAACAGAAGCCTCTAGTATATACTTATGGGATGACTAGAGCTTCTCTTTCTTTTGAAATGTATTTTTCATGGGTTTTACAAAGACTCGTGATGTGCCTTTTATTAAACTAAGATTTTTTTTCTTTATCTTTTGGTACTGGTGCCTGGAGAAACAACTTTAAAATAGTACTAAAAATACTAAAAGATTCTTCCAAAGTTTCAGTATTTTTAAATATCCCCAAATCTCATAAGGCTACAGATTGTAATGTGAAAAAGAAATCTCTCTCTTCTCCTCAAATTATCCTGAACTATTGGAATATAGAATGCAAATTAATAATTCTGTTTTGTCAAATCGTTTCAATAGGGATACAGGTGGACCCATTGCAACAATGAGATTTGTCGAAAGCGAACTTTACAACTCTGGTGGGAGGGGGCGGGGGGAGCAGGGAGGTTTGGGGGGCAGGGGGAGGATGGGACGGGATGGGAAGGGGAAACAAAGGAGAAGGCTACAATGCTTGATAAATAATGTACTCATTGTCTTGCCCAGGTAATTGTAACCCCTCTGTACAGTATTTTCACAATAAAAAAAAGAAAAAAGTTATGTTTTGTTACAGAATAGGTTCATTAATTTGGGTGGTGTATGCCATATTTTTGTGTCGTTATAGAGTAGCAGCCAGTGCTTGATGTAGTTAGGAGAGGGTGTGGTTAAGAATAAATTTTATTTTATTGAAAAATTGTGTACTTGATCGCCATTGGTTAATATGAAGAACAAGCTATGCTCAAATGATGAAATAATAGCAATATTTTGCCTTGCTCTGCTGTAACTTTTACCTATAATTGATGCATTTAAAATTTGGCCAGTTGATCAACTGGAAAATTAGTGATCAAATATTTTATCAACAATCATTTAAAATATGTGTAACCATGACTTAATTTCTTTAAGATGTAGTTATATACAATTCAGATGCAAAAGTACTCACAATGAGAACTATGTTATGTAAACATGTTCTATGAGCTCTGTTGTTCCCTATCCTTATGGTTTGCCCTCCATCTCTATGTAAAAAATCGCTATTTCTTCTATAGTGCTTGCAATGGAGAATAGATGGACTATTTCTCTTAGAAATGACAATGCTGGTTTAAGTGATGTCACAGAGATGATTGCCTCTTTTTTCATACCTTTCTCAGTGTAGAAAATGTACATTATCATTGATCTGAAGTAAGAGAATGTAAGAACTTAGCTTTTCATTTGGTTGTTATTATTTTTTTCCAATTCTACCAAATTTTCCCTGAAAGGTGTGATTGTGTAGAAGAAAAAGAGTCCTCAACTTTCATCTACAATTGTCTGGAATTTAGTCTCTGTAGCTCAACCTTTCCCCAATTTCTTGACAATGGAGAGAGAGAAAATGACTGGAAGCCTGACTCTATTAAAGAAGGAAAAATAATTCACAAAACCTGTTAATAATAATGTTAGATAGTTGTGAGCTGCTGCAATACTATTTTGCACCCTAGGACATAGATATCTTGTTTATGTAGAAATGAGTTTTTTGTCTTTTTTTCATGCTGGTCTTTGGGCTTGAACTCAGAGACTAGGTCCTCTCCGAAAGCATTTCTTTTTTGAGTTTGGGACTTGAACTCAGAGCTTGGACACAATCCCTTAGGTTCTTTTTCTCAAGGCTAGCCCTCTACCACTTGAGTCAGAGCATCACCTCCAGCCTTTTCTGTTTATGTTGTACTGAGGAATCGAAACCAGGTCTTCATGCATGGTAGGCGAGCATTCTACCACTAAGTCACATTCTCAGCGCCTACCAAAACATTTTTGCTCAAGGCCAATGCTCTAGCACTTGAACCGCAGCACCAGTTCCGGGTTTATTTGTTTTGTTTTGCTTTGTTTTGTGTGTATTTGATTTATTTCCTGCCTAGGCTTTCTTCTAACTATGATCCACAGACTTCAGCCTAGTGAGTATCTGGTATTCAGTTCATGTAGAGTTTTTAACAGAAGTTAAATGATAAGAAAAATAAAGCATTTGTTAAGGAGAAAACTGTAACACGAAGTGATCTCCATTTTTGCCATCTACCCACTGGAGCAAATGTAGGGTGTTTCAAATACATTTCTAGACTCTTCCCTCTGTTTGGGAATGTGTGGGGAATTTGCTGATGGCAGATTTCCTTCAGTCATTCCTCTAGGTAAGGCAGTATTCTGGGCTGCATTCTGTTACCCTGGGCTAAATTTGATCCTCAAATTCTTAAAAGGAAATAATAGTTCGTATACAATGCAGCCTGGCCAGTTCACAAACTGCCAAATTAAAAACAAAAGATCATTGAAGATTTGTTGTTGGGGGATTTAATTTTTTGAGTTCCAGTTATATTTTAGATATGAAACCCTTGTCCGTTGTATGGCTAGTAAAGATCTTCTCCCATTCCGTGGGCTTTCTATTGATCTTGCTAGCTATGTCATTTGCCCTGCAGAAGCTCTGCAATTTCATGCAATCCCATTTGTCCAACATCCCATTTGTTGTGTTTCTGGGTCTCTATTAAGAAAATTTCAGCCTGTGCCAAGGAGACCTAGGGTTTCTCCTAATGAATCCTGTAATGTTTTCAGAGTGTCTGCTTTGACTCTGAGGTCTTTGGTCCATTTGGAGTTGATTCTGGTGCAGGGTGATATATAAGGATCTAGTTTTAGTTTTCTGCAAGTAGTTAACCAATTTTGCCAGCACCATTTACTGAAGAGGCTGTCTTTCTTCCATTCTATGTTTTTAGCTCCCTTATCGAAGATTAGATGGCTATAGGTCTGTAGGTTCTTTCCTGGGTTTTCAATTCTATTCCATTGGTCCTGAGGTCTGTTCTATGGCTTTGTAGTAGAGTTTGAAATTTGGTTTTAATATTCCTCCAGCAGTGTTCTTTCTGTTGAGGATCATTTTTGCTATTCGGGGTCTTTTATTGTTCCATATGAATTTTTGAATTGCCTCTTTTATTTCCTTGAAGAATGAGATTGGAATTTTGATAGGTATCGCATTGAATTTGTAGATAGCCTTGGGAAGTATTGCCATTTTCATGATGTTGGTCTTTCCAATCCAGGAGCATGGGAGTTTTTGCCACTTTCTGAGTTCAGATTGATTTCATTTTTCAAGTTTTTAAAGTTTTTATCATAGAGGTGCTTCATTTCTTTGGATAAGTTTATTCCTAGGTTTTTTTGTGGGGCTATTATGAATGGAGTTGCTTTCCTAATTTCAGCCACACTTTTCTCATTGTTGCCATACAGAAAAGCCAACAAATAAGTGGGCTAAAGACTTAAAGAGAAACTTCTCTGAAGAGGAAAGAAGGATGGCCAATACACACATGAAGAAATGCTCAACCTCCCTAGCCATAAAGAAATGCAAATCAAAACGACATTGAGATACCACCTCACTCCAGTTAGAATGGCTAAAATCAAGAACTCTAAAAACAACAGAAGCTGGAGAGGATGTGGACAGAAGGGAATCTTACTGCATTGTTGGTGGGAGTGTAAACTTGTCCAACCACTTTGGAAAGTAGTATGGAGGTTCCTCAAAAGACTTCACATAGACCTGCCCTATGACCCAGCAATCCCACTTTTGGGCATTTACCCAAATGTTCACAAACAAGACCACACTAAAGCTACCAGTACGACTATGTTTACTGCAGCACTATTTACTATAGCTAAGATATGGAACCAACCCAGATGCCCCTCAGTAGATGAATGGATCAAGAAAATGTGGTATATATACACAATGGAATTCTATGCCTCCATCAGAAAGAATGACATTGCCTCATTTGTTAGGAAATGGAAAGACTTGGAAAAAATTATATTAAGTGAAGTAAGCCAGGCCCAAAGAAACATAGGTCCCATGGTTTCCATTATTTCCAATATCTAGTGTATGTCTGAGTCAAGCAGAAAAGTTCAGATAAGGTGATATTAGGGAAATGAACCCTAAGATATGTATTCAAATGTTTTTTTTTCTTTCATGAGATTGTTTCTAACACATTTACAAGGTTATTTCTTTGTTGCTTTGTATGTCCCTCCCCCACAGTATAACCCCTGCTTTCACTGTATTTGATTTCGGTATGATTTGTGAAGGGCAAGGGGAAAAACAAATCATTTAAATAGGGATAGAGGTGTACTCAATGCAACAATGAGATGTACAAGTCGTTATATTGAAAAATGAACTTTACAACTTTGATGCAATGAGGGGGTAGTTGGAAGGATTGGATGGGGGGGTCGGGGGGAGGACGGGAAGGGATGGGAAAGGGAAACAATGGAGGAGGCTACAATGATTGATAAGAAATATACTCATTATCTTGACCATGTAATTGCAACCCCTCTGTACAGTATTTTCACAATAAAAAGATAAAATAAAATAAAATAAATAAAAAATAAAAACAAAAGTTCAGGCTTCAAATTGGCACTCTTAACCGTAAAAGCATATTGCAACAGGACCTGATTTGCTGTACCCTTCTAAGTGTCTTGAGTCTCTTTCTGTCTGGGTCTGTATATCTCTCTCAAAATTGTGACCTAAGGAGGATGACAAATATAGGTGGCTTTAATCATGTTGTTTTTAGGTCTTGCGATATTTGGAATGAAAATAAACATAAGGATTAAACTCGTTAACCTTACCTCAAAGCTTTACATGTTTAATCCCAATTCTTTTTCTTTTTATAGCAAATCATTTCTACACACATACAATTTAATATTATTAAACTGAATTAAATATAATCCGGTAATGAATTGGCACCAATCCAGTTATTACTATCAATAAGTCCATCCTGCAAACTGTTACTCAGCAAGTCTATAGAATGCTAATTTTCAGAACCGTATCTATCATTAGAAGATGTGTATATGCAATGGAAGATTTATTAAGTACAGACATCACTAATATGACATTTGGCATGCTGTTGTGTGTTAAAAATAAGAACATTGTCCTTAGAGTCTCTTGTGAAACACTGAATTTGAGTATTTGTAAATGTGGCATCTTTCTAAGTTATTTACATGTCAAGCTTCTGTTCACCATCATCCATGTCTCCTTTTCAAATGAAGTAGATAAACTTTATTATCATTAGAACACCTTTGTTTTTCCAAGAGGAAGGATTAGGTGAAGTCTCCTTGTAAGTGTAATTATGATTCCACGATGGTCATTATCCTTAATAATCTTTTACACATGCATGCATGTTTGTTTTCTCATTCTGACAAACTGATATCCCCGGAGGATTAATTTATGAAAGGTTAGAGCATGTTTAGTCAATACATTTCTCTCAGGGACAATTTGTTCTTAATTAAGAGAAGAATAATAAAGCTAAAAATCTATTTTTGGTTTATTTTTTGGAATGTTTGTAAAAAATGTCTCTATAGTTGACTGATGTTTGTTCTAGCTCTATTTTTTTCTGTCGGATTGGAAAATCTAATTAGTCATTTGAATTTTACATAATTGTCTTCTGGCAACTCAGTACATGTCTGTCCTTGTCTTCAACGTTGATATCAGCATATTATCTTCTGATATCCTTAATTAGTCTACCTATATAGATTTAAATGTTTAGCTTACTATCAACAAAAGCTCTATTCATACAATATTTTTGAAGTAGTAGAAAATTTTTCTATTTTAATGATAATTGTCTTAAATATTTACTGACTGTAGTTCCAAAGGGCTATGCTTCAAAATGATTAATTAGATATTTTTTCATGTAATGCTTCACAGCTCAGCTTGCTTTTTTAAATAATTTCTCTTTGCAGTAGTTACTCAAATAAATTTATTTGTAGTGTCTCATATATGGGAAGCACTTTTAATGTATGCTTTAAATAACATGACTACTATATAAACTGAAATATTTGAAGAAATAGGACTGTCACAACATGAAAATAAGGACATTGACATTACAAGTATAAGAAAGAAAAGAAAATAGAATTCCGTTATGTATATATACAACATTTTCTTGATCCATTCATCTACTGAAGGGCATCTCGGTTGGTTCCATATCTTAGCTATGGTAAATAAAGCTGCAATAAACATAGTTATGCTGGTAACTTTAGTGTGGTCTTGTTTATGATTATTTGGGTAAATGCCCAAAAGTGGGATTGCTGGCTTATAGGGGAGCTCTATGTGGAGTCTATTGAGGACCCCCCATACTGCTTTCCAAAGTGGTTGAACAAGTTTACACTCCCACCAACAATGCAATAAAGTTCCCTTCTGTCCACATCTCCTCCAGCATCTGTTGTTATTAGAGTTCTTGATTATAGCCATCCTACATGAGATGAGGTGGTATCTCAATGTTGTTTTGATTTGCAATTCTTTTATGGCTAGAGAGGTTGAACATTTCTTCATGTGTCTATTGGCCACCTGTCTTTCCTCTTCAGAGAAGTTTCTCTTTAAGTCTTTAGCCCGCTTTTTTATTGGGAAGTTGTTTTTTTGAAGATTTGTTTTGGGGGGATTTAATTTTTTAAGTTCCAGGTATATTTTAGATCTGAGACCCTTGTCTGTTATATGGCTAGTGAAGATGTTCTCCCAATTTCTTAGGAAATGGAAAGACTTGGAAAAAATTATATTAAGTGAAGTAAGCCAGGCCCAAAGAAACATAGGTCCCATGGTTTCCCTTATTTGCAATAACTAGTATATGTCCGAGTCTAGCAGAAAAGGTCAGATAAGTTGATGTTAGGGAAATGAACCCCAAGATAAGATTCAAATGAATTTAGTTTTTTTTTCTTTCATGCAATTGTTTCTAACATATTTATAAGATGATTTCTATGTTACTTTGTATATCCCTCCTCCCGTTATAATCCATGCTTTCACTGTATTTGATGTTGGTATAATTTGTGGAGGGGAAGGGAAAAAACAAATCGCTTAACTAGGGATGTAGGTAGACCCATTGCAACAATGAGATATACACGTCGTTATGTGTAAAAACGAACTTTACAACTTTGACGGAGGATGAGGGGAGGATCAGGTGGAGGTGGAAGGGGAGTATGGGAAGGGATGGGAAGGGGAAACAAAGAGGAGGCAACAATGCTTGATGTGAAATGTACTCATTATCTTGCCCATGTAATTGTAACTCCTCTGTACGGTATTCTCACAATAAAAAAGAAAAGAAAACAGAATTACAGCTTGTAAGAGAAAGCTTTTGATTTATTGGAAAGTCAATACTTAAAGAAGTAAGGACAGTGTCATGATTTAAAAATTCCTAGACATGATTACATGGCTCACTCACTAAGAAAAATAGCATAGAATACACTTAGCTTTGATATAGAATGATACAGCAATTAATATTCTATAAGCAACTAGTATTCTGTAAGCAATTGAATCTGGTCTAAAGGAAGATGCTATTACTTAAAATAATATGCTTAGTTGGGTCAACAACACAAAACGTGGACTAAGTCTTTAGAGTAGAGTTTAAAATTTGGTATTGATATTCCACCAGCAGTGTTCTTTCCGTTGAGGAGCGTTTTTGCTATTCAGGGTCTTTTATTGTTCCATATGAATTTTTGGATTGCCTCTTCCATTTCCTTGAAGAATGAGGTTGGAATTTGCTTGGTACTTGCATAAGAACAGACCTCAGGACCAATGGAATAGAATTGAAAACCCAGAAATGAAATTACAGACCTAATGTCAACTAATCTTCGATAAGGGAGCTAAAATAGTAGAATGGAAGAAAGACAGCCTCTTCAGTAAATGGTGCTGGCAAAATTGGTTAACTACTTGTAGAAAACTAAAGCTAGATCCTTATATATCACCCTGCACCAGAATCAACTCCAAATGAATCAAAGACCTCAGAGTCAAAGCAGACACTCTGAAAACATTACAGGATGGCATAGGAGAAACCCTAGGTCTCCTTGGCTCAGGCCGAAATTTTCTGAATAGAGACACGGAAACACAACAAATCAAAGAAAGGTTGGACAAATGGGATTGCATGAAGTTGCAGAGCTTCTGCATGGCAAAGAACATAGCTAGCAAGATCAATAGAAAGCCCACAGATTGGGAGAAGATCTTCACTAGCCATAAAACGGACAAGGGTCTCATATTTAAAATATACTTGGAACTCAAAAAGTTAAATCCTCCAACAACAAATCCTCAAAAAACAACTGCCCAATAAATAAGTGGGCTAAAGTCTTGAAGAGAAACTTCTCTGAAGAGGAATGAAGGATGGCCAATAGACACATGAAGAAATGCTCAACATCCCTAGGTATGAAAGAAATGCAAATCAAAACAACATTGAGATACCACCTCACCACAATTAGAATGGCTGTAATCAAGAATTCTAACAAAAACAGATGCTGGAGGGGATGTGGACGGAAGGGAACCTTACTTCATTGTTGGTGGGAGTGTAAACTTGTTCAACCACTTTGGAAAGTAGTATGGAGGTTCCTGAAAAGACTTCACATAGAGCTCCCCTATGACCCAGCAATCCCACTTTTGGGCATTTACCCAAATGTTTACAAACAAGACCACACTAAAGTTATCAGCACAACTATGTTTATTGCAGCATTATTTACCATAACTAAGATATGGATCCAACCCAGATGCCCCTCAGTAGATGAATAGACCAAGAAAATGTGGTATATATATATACACAATGGAATTCTATGCCTCCATCAGAAAGAATGACATTGCCCCATTTGTTAGGAAATGGAAAAACTTGGAAAAAATTATATTAAGTGAAGTAAGCCAAGCCTAAAGAAACATAGGTCCCATGGTTTCCCTTATTTGCAATATTTAGTATATGTATGAGTCAAGCAGAAAAGGTCAGATAATGTGATGTTAGGAAAATGAACCCTTAGATATGTATTTAAATGTTTTTTCCTTTCATGCATTTGTTTCTAACTCATTTATAAGATTATTTCTTTGTTGCTTTGTATGTCCCTCCCCCACAGTATAATCCCTGCTTTCACTATATTTGATGTCGGTATAATTTGTGGAGGAGATGGGGAAAAACAATTCGTCAAGGATATAGGTGGACCCGTTGCAACAATTCGAAGTAAAAGTTGTCATATCGAAAACGAACTTTACAACTTTGGTGGGGATGGGAGGTGGGGATTGGGTAGGGGAAGGGGGGGAGCCTGGGAAGAGATGTGAAGGGTAAACAAAGGAGGAGGCTGCAATGCTTGATAAGAAATGTACTCAATATCTTGCCTATGTAATTGTAACCCTTCTGTACAGTATGTTCACAAAAACTAAAAATTAAAATTAAAAAAAAAAACTTGGACTAACTGAATCAGTGGAAAATAAGTCATCACGTAAGAACTATAGGAGAGATGCAGCATACAGAAGCAGTTCATTTAGAATAACCAGAAGAGGGACACACACACAGAGAGCTGATCTAAGACGGAGTCTCTGAAGAGATCCTTACGATGAACATTTTGTTTTCATAGTGAGATAATGGTTTTAGATCCCAAATTCTACATGTCAGTCTTTTCTACAAATAGCATATAGAGGAAGTTAGAATGAATATAGCAATACTTTGATTCAGGAGAGAGATATTACCCACTGAGCAAAACCATGTGAAGCATGATTGTATCCTGCAGAGACCAGGGGTGGATAAACAGAAGTTAAGAAATTCATATCACATTTCCTTGCCCATTTTAGGCTACAAATCTCAGTTAATGGATGGATATTATATTTATCTTTGTTTCTTCAAGTATGTATCAGTTAGGGTTCTCTAGCTAACAACAGCTAGTAGGAGATTATCTATACATAGATGGTCCTTGATATCCAGGGGATATTGGTTCCAGGAAACCCTCTGGATATTAAAATCAATTGCATTATACAACACAGTGATGTATTCCCATATTATTATAACAATTCCAGATATGTATTCATCAAAACTCACAACTAGCCACCTGGCTTTAATTACTATTTAGAATTACTTCTTTATTCTTCTAATCATTTCATATTCACCTTGTCCTCACAAGAACCTCTGATGGTGTACTAGATTTTTTTCTACTAATGTAATAAAATTCCTAACTAATATGATTAAATTAAGATGAAAATGTTTTTTAGCACAGAGTTTTGGCTAACTTGTAACATTTCTTGTACATTTTGAAAGCAGTACATGACAGAGCAAGCACACGTCTCTGAATATTAAGAAGCAAAAGAGAGCAAGGAATGGACAAGACAAAATCCCAATGATTGAGAACTTCCCAGTAGGTCCCATTTCTCTAAGATCCCTACAACTGGCAATAGCATCAAAACCTGGAGACCATGTTTAATACTATTCACTTTTAAAATCTGAAATGTGAAAGCTAGTCATGTTTTCTTTGTTTTGGGGATGATCTTCAATACTGACACATCTGGGTTTATAGTAGTGCCCATAATTATCTTGTCATGTCTTTGATTAAGTAGTCATAATTTTTCCACTGCCTCTAATTACAAGACACTGTGGTATTAAGCAATACCATACTCGATATTCATTGTCACTTTTATGTAGCAATGGTCCAATTTTCTTTTAGTATCCAGGATAACCAAAACCAGTATCATAACTTTGTTCTTCACCAGCTGTAGAGGTAGGAGGTGTTCACATTACACAGAGAAAGGTTTGATTTCTGGTTGAATAGTATTTGTGTCCCCCTGTGAAGCACTCTTAACTTTGGAAATAGAATAAGAGCAGAGCTTAAGGAGGCAACACAGGAAATAAAAATATTATTACTGGAATTAGCTATGATTAACCATGAACAATGCTACTTCCTTTGATCATTGGACCATGGAATCTTAGCTATGAGATAAAGGGCCATACATATGGAATCATTGCAACTTTGAATGGTTTAACATGAGGAAGTCCAAGTTCTCAACTGGGCAGTGCCAGGTAGTTGGTTAAGAGGAATCTTAAGTCACCAACTCAATCTAGGACATTCTGAAGGACAACATTGATACAATCTAGATCACACAAGTAAGACACTTGGATAAAATCGAGTAATTCTCTAAAACTGCATTCTGAAACCAGTTATCTGCTGTGATAACTTCAGTAATTTTTTAAATTTAGTCATTTATATTTTTCTTAGTTTTTACTGAATGTAATCACAGAATCTTTGTATCAGGGTTGTTACTAAGATTGTCCATTGATAGATGGAACATAATTTAGAACAATGCCAGGGAAATAGAAAGTACTCTTAAGTATCACCATCATGGATGTTAGATCATAAGTTAAGCTCTTTAAATGGCAGAGATGGAAAAATGTTTGTGGTATGGTAGAATCAGAATGCTCTAAAGAGTGAGATGTTTCTTCCTGCCTCTGTTTGTGTGTGTGTGTGTGTGTGTGTGTGTGTGTGTGCATATATATGTATATATGTGCCAGTTCTGGGCTTAAATTGAGGGTCTAGGCACTATCCCAGAGCATTTCGCCTAAGACTTGAAAAAAAAGACATTTTTGCTCAAGACGTTAACTCTATGAGCTTCAGCTCAACTTTTGGCTTTCTAGTGCTTGCTTAGAGGTAAGAATCTCGTGGGTTTTGCTACTTGTAATGGCTTAGTCCTTAATCCACATATCTGAATTTCACAAGTAGTTAGGATTATAGATATCAACAACCAGAGCACCACCCATTTTTTCCTCTTTTGTATAGACCTTAATACTTCTCTTTAAGGATCTTAGACAAATAATCATATAAAAGCAAAAAAAAACATTTAAATACATATCTTAGGGTTCATTTCCCTAACATCAACTTATCTGACCTTTTCTGCTTGACTCAGACATATACTAGATATTGCAAATAAGGGAAACCATAGGACGTATGTTTCTTTGGGCCTGGCTTACTTCACTTAATATAATTTTTTCCAAGCCTTTCCATTTACTAACAAATGGGGCAATGTCACCTCCCCCACCATATAATCCCTGCTTTTACTCTATTTGATGTCGGTATAATTTGTGGAAGGGAAGGGAGAAACAAATCATTTAAATAGGGATACAGGTGGACCCATTGCTACAATGAGATGTACAAGTCGTTATGTCGAAAATGAACTTTACAACGTTGATGGGGGGGAGGATTGTGTGGGAGGGTGGGGAGGGAGGATGGGAAGGGATGGGTAGGGGAAAAAAAGGAGGAGGCTACAATGTTTGATAAGAAATGCACTCATTATCTTGCCCATGTAAATGTAACCCCTCTGTAATGTATTTTCACAATAAAAAATAGAAAAAGAAAAAAAAAGGAATCTTAGACAAGTGTTTAAAGTCTTCCAAAGTTATTTTTATCATCTGCAAAACAATGTTAGAAATACTCATATACATTATAAACATAGATATACATGTATACACATACATTTATAAATGCAAGAACTAGTGTATCTGAATCTTAAAATTTGTCATAATAGCATTCTAGTATAAAATTATTACACAAAGCCTATTTACTCCATTAACTACCAACAGCATCTATAGCCTGTTGCATTATTCTTTAGAAAAGTAATTACTTTAAGTATACATTGCAACCATGAGTAGTGTAACTTAATTGTCTGATAGTTTCATTAATTCAAAATTTAGTTCATTCATGAATAAAATATTCTCAGGGAAAAATGTCAGTATACACATGTATATGAAAGTAATACAATGAACTCTAGAATTGCCATTCTACTATAATAAGCCAACCTTGTTAAACTGATACGCTTCTTCTCATGAATAACAACTAGATATTTTCACTTAGGCTGGAGGGTCATATTCAACTTGACAAATTGCTTTGAGAAAATTCCCCTATCAAAGTTATCATGTAAAAATCTTCTTTTTGGAAAGTGGATTAACATGGTATAAATGGCTTTCTTCTCAAGTGTGTGTGATGAGGCTATCAATTTACATTCAGTTTTGAAAGAGAGATTGTAGAGGATCTATTTTCTATGTAGTGAATGGTATAGAAATATACATATTAATTTATGATTCCATCTAGAATACTATATGAATGTGCCTAAAATAGTAATGAGATTTTTGTTACCTCTGTCTATTCTAATGGTATGAAGAATATTGTTACTAGATATTCAGAAATACCACTACACATTGTATTCTAATTTCAACTACTCAATGAATATTTAAAATTGTATCATTTATCTTGTTGTTGAAAGCATAGTGGACTAAGGCCGTGATTTTTGGATCATTGGTCTGGCTTTAAAAAATCATGTTCTGGTGAGAAATTGAGATAACTATCCATTTATGTACATGGGTTATTTCCTGTTATTGACTTATTGTTATGGTAACAATAGAGTATAGAAACAGTTGATTCTATCAAACAGTTGTCAAGTCAGTAATTTTCATATGTCACTACTCCTAAGAAAACTATACTTTTTTCTCCTCTCTGTCTTTCTGTATCTATTTAAGTCTCTGTCTCTCTCTTGGGTCTCAATACTGGGGGTTGGACTCAGGAAGTGACATTGTCCTTGAGCTAATTTTGGTAGTAAACTGCAGAAAAAAGTCTCATAAATTTTCTTGCCTCGGCTGTTTTCAAACAGTGATCCTAAATCTTAGACTCCTGAATAGCTACAATTGCATATGCGGGTCACCAGCACTCAGCTTCTTCAGTATAATAATAATTATTATAATACAGTTATAATAATTGTAACACATATATACTATGATATAATATACCATATGATGTATAATAATAGAATTATAATATAGTATAACTATATTATAATATATAATATTATGTATATTATATATTGCACATTATATAACATTACATATTGTGTATGATATATAACACATTATATATAACTATACATCATATAATATAATGTATAACATATATATCTATTATATATCATACATTATATACAATAGCTAATATTAACATATACTGTTATAGTATATATTATAATATATGCAATATACAATATTATATACAAACATAATATCTTACATACATCATATTATCATTACATAATATATACATTATATAATGTATATAATATAAATCATATAAAATGATAATATAATATTTTTTATATATCATTATTATTATGCATGAATTCTTACTAAAAATTGTTAGTGCTGCTACTTGGGCTTGACGTCAGGGCCTTGTACTTTTGCTGGGCTTTTTAGCTTAATATTGGTACTTCATAATTACCGTTTGATCCACTGGGGCTGGCTGCAAACTGAGAACTCCGGGATTCTCAGATCTCAGCCTCCTAGTATCTAAACCTACAGTGATTTGTCAGTAGCATCTAGTTTTTTAATTTTTTTTCCTTTCTCATTTCATATTCAGACAATAAAAAGGTTTTCTATAAACTTCTGTCTTTCGTCTCTTGGACCTTTAGTCATGCCTTCAATGCATTCCTTGTGCAACATTTAACTCTGCAGTAATGATTAGATTTTCTTTTATTGTATCATAGAAAATTATGAAGTAGTCCTATAAATGCTCCCAGTCACACATATGTACATGTTTTATGAAATTAAATCATACCAATTACTCATCATTGTAAATTATTTTAGAAAAATGTTTGGCGAAACTAACCACATAATGTTATCATTAGCCAACAAAAATGTCCCCTCCTAATTCAAATAGAAAGGAAAAAAAACCTGGTCATATTAATTTTCTGATTAAATCCACTACTTTTTCTATATATCCTTTTGGAAGAGTTATACATTTGATATTTACCTAGATACCTTGTACAGTCCTAAGGACAGAAAAATAATGGGTTATGTTGAATGTTTCTCATAGTAACTACCACTCATGAAGAGATTATGGGTAAACAGAAGGATAGGGGTTACCATTTGTTGCTAAACTACAGCAACATAACACTTTTGAGATTTGGGTTAGAGAAAATAAAAAATGAAGCCACTGGAACTTAAAGAAATTGTTAGGATTATGGCAGCCACTAGCAAAGACTGAAAATCAGAGGAAACATTGATAGTATTTATGACGAGCAGTTTCTAGCAATAATTTAGAAGGTCTAGGCTTGCACATAAATTCTTGGGTGCTTCTTAAAGTATGATGAGCCACGTAGCATATTGTTTCTCTTTTATCCAAGAGTTAGATTTAAAGTCATAGAGTGCTGATACCAGTGAGGGATTTCAATGTACACTTCCACTCAAACAATAAGTATATAGAATAATCACTGTGCATTGGATGATACATATATATATATATATATATATATCAGTTTTTCCCAAAGGGAAGACAAAATAGAATGCATACAAATTTATATATTGGAATGTAGGACATATTATATTTTTTATGAATTTTTTTTATATGGATACAACTAGGACCTAACCAGTTTTATGAAAGTCATATCTTTTATAAGTTATTTAATTATTTTCAAATATTATTTGTTTATAGAATACATCAACCATATCGATGAGTGAGGAAAATATATTTGTTATAAAAGTATGTTACCTTATTTGTTATAACATTATTCATAATATTTTTGTAATAAAACATATTATGGAAAAACTATATTAAACAAATATAAATAGATTTATAATATTGATATTGAATCCTAGAAACTATAGAAAGATGAATTAATAATGGGCATGTATACATAAACTATGATGATAGACAATTGCTCATTTCATAGGCTTTATTATATTCTAAAATTCTTAATTTTTTAGTAAATGAAGACTTATACTTTTAACACATCCATTTGAAATAACTTCAAAACCACTAAGAGCAGGATGTTTTTTTTGTCAACTCTATGAGATTAGTTATAGATGCTTCAGATGCTTTATTAAATAAGTTATGGTAATTATTTTATTGCATGGTTTTTGTAGTATTGCAGTTTTTCTACTAAAACTATGTATTATGATGAATTACATATAAAAATACCAGTTAATTTTAATAGATATGTGCAGTAAACTGTGACTTCTCATAATCAAGGATGGAGAACACTTACAAACTTGTTCGGTGCCCTTTTAAATCCCATAGAAATTAGTACCTCTTTCAAAAGACCCCTAGAAAACAATTCATTAAATAATAGTAAACACTTTTTGACTTATAATCTGTGCTATATTGTATCCATAGTTTTTCAAGACAGAGTTATGACTCATATTTATAAATGTTCCTCTTCACTGAATCACAACGATTCTAGCAGATGGTTTTGAATTTCTGTTTGTGTGTGTGTGTGTGTGTGTGTGTGTGTGTGTGTGTGTGTGTGTGTATGTATGCATGTGTGTTTGTACATGTGTGGAATGTGTGTGTTAGTGCTGGGTATGTACTTAGGTCCTCATTCTCTCCTTTCACTATTTTTGCTGGAAGATGGACCTCTACCACTTGAGCCACAGCTACATTTAGAGAATTTTCCTTATTAATTGGAGATAAGGCTTTCCTGGTATTTGTCTGACTAGACTGGCTTCAAATCTCAGGCCCTTGAGTAGCTAGGATAAGAGGAGTGAGCCACTGCTGCCTGGCTAGGAGGTTGTGTTTGTTTGGGTTATTTGTTGGATTCTAGGATTTTTTGAATTTCCCTCTTTATTTAATATTGAACAAATCATCTTTTATCAGATTGTGTTTAGTTCTTTTATGTCGTCTCCTTGCAATTCTCTCAGCTGACAGAATGAGGAGGTATATTGCTGGATCCTAAGGAGTATCTATGAACTTATATATCCATTCTGTATTTGCATTAAGCTAAGCAGGAGATTATAACATCTCTGATACCAATCCTCTAGTCTTATATTTCTAGCCATCGCACCTTGTCTGAAAGTTTATATCCAAAAAATGAGAAACAGTTCCCTCTATTCCATTGTTCATTTCTACTTATTCCACATACTGCTATCAGAATGGCTGACCAGGAACTTACTGTATTGATCACCATCCGCTTTATAGTGTCTCTTCAGTTTCCATGTTAATTAACTCTGTGCCTATTCGTTTTTGTTTTCTTTGTTTGTTTGTTTGTTTGTTTGGTCTGTCATGGAGGCTGAACTCTGGGCTTGGGCGTTGTCCCTCAGTTCTTCAGCTCAAGGATAGTGCCCTACTACTTGAGCTGCAGCGCCACTTCCAGTTTTTTTCTGCTTATGCGTTGCTGAGGAATCGAACCCTGGGCCTCATGCATGAGAGGCAAGCACTCTACCACTTAGCCAACTTCCCAGTACCCCTATTTTCAATGTTTTTATAAATATGCTAATTCCATACACTTACCACGTAAATGTTTTACAAGTACTTACTCCCAGTATTTGCCTTAGTGTTTCAAATTCTTTTAATTTTATTTTATTGTAAAGATGCTGTACAGAGGGGTTACAGTTACATGAGTAAGTCAATGAGTATATTTCTTGTCGAGCCTTGTTACCCCTTCCCTTGTTGTTCTCCCACTATCCATTCCCTCCCCAACCCCTCTCACTCCTCCTCCCACTGCAGTTGTAAAGTTCATTTCCAATATACTGTCTTGTGCGTATCATTTTTGCAATGGGTCATCCTGTTTCCTTGTTTGGGAAGCAATTTTTACACTTATTATTATTTTCAGCTTCAAATATTATATTATGACCTTTTTTGTTATATGTATTATTTTGACTAAAATGTAAAAATAAATATGTAAGAATATTTTCTTAAATATTTTAGTATATATTATTTTCTTATTTTTTTTCTATACCTTTCATGGGAATTATTTCAATAACGTGCAAACTATAAGGTTTTTTGGTGGCAGAAATATAAGAAAATTTATAAAGAAAAAAAGCATCTGAGACAATTCATTTCTTTTGTAAATCAGAAGGTAAGACTGCATCTTGAATTTTTATATTCTTACTATAGGCACATTCAAAGTATATACTAATATTAATTTTAAAATGCTTAAAATGTAAGTGTGTATTAATTTTTCTAATTGGGTCAATAAAGTAAACTACTAACTTTAACTGGTATTCAACTAGTTTGAAATACTAATTTTTAACTAGTTTTATATGTTAATACTAATTCACTTTATTGAATCAATTGCATTTGTCAGTGACAATTTCATTTAGAGCTACTTATGATGTCAATTGAGTAATCATACTATTAATTTTGGCATGAATGGTCTCAGAAAATAAATAAATACTTTAAAATTACACACCAAAAGATTTCTTTAACACTGAATAACTGTGTTGCACCTTAACATGTTCATTCTGTCGTTTTTATTCCAGAGTTGTAATCATTTATAGAAAACCTCATTATCTTAGTACCTTTAAAATCAGTTCCTAGAACAATCTGCAAGGATTACTGTACCTCACTTTGACTATGTCAGACACCTCTGCGTGTTCCTTCTGCTAGCACAGTGACACACCTTTTATTCTAGAACTGTTCATGTTATAATTTTCCACTGTGTGTATGATTAAGTTTCATGAGCAAGAGAGGAGAGAAACTTCGAGTAAGTCAAGACTTCAACTCGAGACTTCGAGTACAGTGCTTGACAAGCCTGGAAGAGCTCTGAAGTGTAACAGTCCTGTAAGCTTGAGCAGTACTTCTGACATCACAAATGCTCCCCAGGAGGCCTTAAGACAGGGGGTGAGTGGCTATCCCATCCACGAATTGCAGGAAGCAATTGAAGGCTATCCTCAATCTAACACTGGAGTGGTAACTGGCTTCCAGAGTGATTTTTCGTTATGCTTCAATGTTATACATTTCAATTATTCTTGCTCCCTAATACCAACTTCTTCACCCTGTTAAACACACATTTAATAACTGTCCTTTCCTTCTTAACAAGCAATAGAGAGAAAAGAGGTAAAATATTTTCTCAGACGCCACAGAAGCTAAGAGGAATGCAAGAGGACTTAGAAAGTATATTTACGGAAGTAATTTAAATCAATCGCAAGCTCATAGTCATATTCAATAGGTAACATTGCTTATGTGAAAATTAGAAGGTGATTTTATCTGGTGGGAATTGACAAATATATATCCAATATTAATCATCCTTTACAAACATTCTTAGAGAAATCCACAATGACGGGCTAAAATATACTTTTAAGTCTTTACTAAAATTGTCATTTATTTCCAGGTTTCTTGCCTTTATTATTTTAATTGTAAGGTAATATCTAATGTATGGGACCTGTGCAATGTTGTTGTTCATATCATATCCAAAAAGTGTTCTCTAACAATTATTTCTTAACAGTGTTTATGCAATCACATGAATTCACTTGGGGAGTTTTAAGTAAGGCTAGCTGATTTCTAAACTTCACATTGCCTAAATCAGTAATGGGACTAATGTTATTGGAGTAGGGCTCATTATTATTGTAAATTAATATATTATCATTAAAATTATTACACTACTGTTAGAAGTTAATGTAAAATACTACTTGAAAACTAGTCCCCTAAAAATTGTGCATTGACAGCCTATTGCTATTTTACCTAGTTAGAAAATAGCAATGTTACATATTGGATAATTCATCTTGTTTTATTTCAAAAAATAAACTCTGACTTAAAAGTAAAATGATTTCTTTAGTTAATATTTCTTAGTGTGAGAGATACTCTGTATGTGCTGAATTTACAACTTTGATATTTGTTCATAAGCTTTCTTATAATACTTTAATCTATATCAGCATAGTGAAACAAAATTGATATTTACATATAACATTTCTAGCCATGAAAGGTAATTAAGCATAACTTGTACCAGTATTGCCTGTTTCTGCAATGTTTTTATGTTATAATATCCAATTTAAACTCTTAATCCCAAAAGAATAAACTATTTATTGGTAGTTAGAAAAAACAACACTTTAATTTATGATAATTACAATGTCTAGAATCCGAGAGGTAGCAGCAGGAAAGTAACTCATATTTGTAGGAAAGTATCC
Organism: Dipodomys spectabilis; assembly: GCF_019054845.1. Classification (NCBI taxonomy): domain Eukaryota; kingdom Metazoa; phylum Chordata; class Mammalia; order Rodentia; family Heteromyidae; genus Dipodomys; species Dipodomys spectabilis. The sequence continues at coordinate 691,377 of NW_024871244.1, forward strand.
ATTCTAGAATGAAGAATGATAGTACAACTGAACAAATTGGCCCAGAGGATCAAGTTAAGCCATAATTGGAAATGCTAAAAGTAAAATTACAGAGCTGTAAATAAAACATCATAAACTGTACTAAGTTAATACCCCAAAACGACAGATACAAAAATGACAAGAGAAGAAGAAAACAATTAATCAATATTTTTAAGTCCTTAATAATACCTAAATTTAAGAATAATCATGTTGGAAAAAGAATTATATTCCAGTAGATTTCAATTTTTTTTAAATTATATCTAGGGTCAGAAGGATAAACAGATATAGCTATTAATAAGGCCTAAAAGATGGGGTCCTGACTATGTGTATCACTTTTCTCATTTCATGACCTACTCAGGTCCTAACCCTCTCTGCTCCACCAAACGTGGCCTCCCTACTACATATGCTTTTGACATATTACACATGAATTTACCTAGTTTGTGGCAAGCTTTTGTTTGTTCTTGCCTCTCAGATTTCTAGCTTCCAAAACAGGTATTTGATTTACTTCTTTCACTTTTTAGTTTTTTTTTTTTAAGTAAACACTCACTTGCTGATGTTATTGATTGATTGCTTGATGGATGGATGGATAGATGAATGGGTAGATGGATGGATGCCTATACATGGGCTTGAACTCAGGACCTCACTCTCTCCCTTGTGCCCCTTCCCCCCACACACACATTCAAGACTGGTTCCCTACCACTTGAGCCCTGGATCCACTTCTGACTTCTTGGTGGTTAATTGGAAATGTGGCTTCAAACCTTGATCCTCAGAGCTCAGTCTCCTGAGTAGCTAGGATTATAAACATGAACCACCACCACCCAGGTCATATTGACATTATTTGTGTGTTTGTTTTCCCCAAGCACACAAAAGGAATAAAGTAAAATATTACACAACCGTTTAATTTGTTACTCACTAGGGCAAAATTAGAACTATTTCCTCCAAAAGACTTATAACAAACTGCTACATATTTATATCTAGGATTGGAAGAACTTAGCATTTTCTTGTCCTGGTGAGATTTCACTGAAAACTGCATTACTATTTTCTCATTCACATAATTACTGCGGCCATCTTGGTAAGCTTGCCGAATGTGCACATGTGCACATGAATGTGGATTCTTATCATTTGTTTGAACTATATTCTATACATTTACCATGCACTCCAAATTGCTTAATACTAATGATTACTTCACAGAACAGAACTTGAGTTTGTGAATGTACTTATCAATTAGATTAATTAATTAATCAATTATTGATTCCCAATTAATTAATAATTCTCAATAGTTCAACCTGACAGTTTCTTTAGTCTGTTTTCACAAACGCAAGATCAAGGGTCAGAAGTGTTAGGAAACCTGCCCATGGCTATACATCTAACATGATTTGGGATTACAATGCAGTTTTTCTGGACAGGTAAGGTAGCATGGAATAGAGCTTGAACCTCCATTTGAGGCCCAGGAAAAATGTTATTTAAAACTTCTCATTAATGTACTTTAATTAATCATAATGCAAGAACATAAATTCGTTAATTATAAGACATTCACAGCATTTATATAATATACAAATGGAAGAACTAGGTGAAGAGAGTGGAACTATTTGTGTTAGCTTTCCAAGCTTTCTACAAATATGAAGAATGTTCTATAAGGGAGAAATATAGAAAAGGTGACATTGATTCAGATCCATCGTATTCATAAGCTGGCTTGTGGAATTAAATTCCTTTGTAAAATTCATTAACAAAAAAAAACCACTTTAAAAATGCTCTAGTAAAAGAAGTATATTAAAACTGTATATAAATTGGTCACTGGTGGCCCAAGGCTATAATCAGGATACTCTGGTACCTGAGATCTAAGGATATCTGTAGCCAGTCTAGGCTTATATATGGGAGAGAATCTTACCTTCAATTAGACAGCCAAATGCCAGGAATAGAGTTGTGGCTCAAGTGGTAGAATGACAGCCTTGAACAGATGAACTAAGCATGAGTATGAGATCATATTTTCAAGCTTCAGTAAGCAGTGCTTAAAATGAACAAGCAAACAACAATATTATGATTTGGTTGGCTTCAAACCATGATAATTTGGTATCTACCTCCTGTGCATGTTGACTACCATGTGTGAGTAACTGAGTCTTGGCTCATATTTGCTATGTCTTCTAGCCGTCTTAATTCAATTTGTCAGAAGTAAATATATTTTGATAAATTTACAAATAAGAAAAATGGTAAAAATGAGAGATTAAAGAATTATATGGGACTGCTGAGTTTTGTATTTTACAATGAGGAAGAAAGTTTCAAAATAATAGAGAATAAAGGCTCCAAAATTTTAACAGTTTTCAAATTGTAAATATTCATAGATGAACTAGTTTAACTATGCTTGTTTTTTTTGTTTTTTGTTTTGGTTAGGGAGCAAAAGGAGAAAAGTTGTTGCTCTTTAGTTTGCTTTTGTTTTTTAAGATAGGGAGTGGTACTATTCTCTAGCTGTCCACAAACCATGCTACCTCAGCTTTCCAAGTAGCTGGAATTGCAAAATGAGTTTATATTTGTGTACCCCTATGAATGATTTACATTTTGCATTCCTACCAGTCATTGGTAGCTCATACCTGTAATCATACCTACTCAGGAGACTGAGAATCATGGTTCAAAGTCTGTCCAGGCAGTAAAGTGCATGAGACTCATCTTCAATTAACTACCAGAAAACCAGAAATAGCACGGTGGCTCAAAGCAGTAAGGTCTAGCCTTGAGTAAAAAAAGCAAATTAAATTCATAATGCAAAGAAAAAGTATTGGTTTAGGGTATTTTACTTTCAGATAAAATACTTTTGCTTGAATGTGTCTTGATGCACACATATAACTATGGACATATATAAAAAGAAAGTCTGTGGAGAAAGTGGTATCGTTTAAATAGGGATACAGGTGGACCCATTGCAACAATGAGATGTACACATCGTTATGTCAAAAAATGAACATTACAACTTTGGTGCGGGGGGTTAGCGGGGAGGATTGGTTGGGGGGCGGGAGGCGGATGGGAATGGATGGGAAGGAGAAACAAAGGAGGAGACTACAATGCTTGATAAAAAATGTACTCATTATCTTGCCCATGTAATTGTAACCCCTCTGTACAGTATTTTCACAATAAAAAAAAAATAAAATAAAGAAATCAAAAGAAAATAATATGTGTAGCAAAAAAATGTGTGATCCACTCTATAAAATCTGTTGCTCATCTTTTTTGAGCATTGAGAATTTGCCAAAGGGGAAACACAGTCATTTCTGGAAATCTCAACAAAGTGTCACTTTGTGGAAATGGAAGTGTGTTGAAAAGGAAATAGGAGGTGAGAAAGTAGAAAGTAAATATAGCCAACTCTTTCTGAAATTAGAATTGAAAAGTGAGCTTTGAATATTCCAAAAAGTAGGATTTGACATGAGGGTGATTTTTTCTAAGTAGTTAAAAATAGTATTGAATGTTTGATGGTAGAACAGTCCCCAGGAGAAAAGCTGCAAGAGAGAAGTGAAAACCCGCAAGAAATCATGAAAAATAATTATATGACAAAAAAATGAGGATGAATGAATGAAAGGACAAATAATTTGTGATTACAGTCAATTTATTGAAGGATGTATGGATTTTGTGATGTATTTATTACCAAAAGCCTTGGAATAAGTATTTGTGAACAACTGGGAAAATATATAACAATACATTTGTTTATTACACTTCTAGGTATAATAACAAAATTAGTGTAATATTAAACTCTTGAATTGTTCTAAGGTTTCCATTTTGACCTAATAATGGTGATTGAATTTAAACTCTGACATACAACAAATTATGTCATATGTGCCACTAGCATGAAAGTAGACGTTCCTTGCATTCTTTCCAAAATCCTGAGTGGAATCTTAATGAAAAAAGATTATTCTATGAAATTAGTCAAATACAATCAATCTAAATGTTTGGTTTTGGAGATATCAAATTTGAAAGGTGAATAACAGCATGCTTATATGTGGTGAATAGAGAAGAACATAGATTTTGAAAGATAAAGTTCCTTTTCATATCAAATAGGCAAAAAGGTAGAAAATGTTACGAGTCTTACAGGGAACAATGTTGAATTTTATTCTATTTTTTTATGTTTATTTTTTGTAAACATACTGTACAGAGGGGTTAGAATTACATGGGCAAGATAATGAGTACATTACTTATCAAGCATTGCAGCCTCCTCCCTTGTTTACCCTTCACATCCTTTCCCAGCCGCCCCCCGCCTCCCCACCCAATCCTCCCACCCCCCGCCCCGACCCCACCCCCGCACCAAAGTAATAAAGTTCGTTTTCGACAGGACACCTTGTACTTATTGTTGCAATGGGTCCACCTGTATCCTTAAATGACTGGTTTTTCCCCATCTCCTCCACAAATTATACCGACATCAAATATAGTGAAAGCAGGGGTTATACTGTGGGGGAGGGACATACAAAGCAACAAAGAAGTAATGTTATAAAAGCTTTAGAAAGAAATTCGTGAAAGAAAAAAACACTTAAATACATATCTAAGGGTTCATTTTCCTAACATCATATTATCGGACTTTTTCTTTTTGACTCATACATATACTAGACATTGCAAATAAGGGAAACCATGGGACCTATATTTCTTTCAGCTTGGCTTACTTCATATAATATAATTTTTTCCAAGTCTTTCCATTTCCTAACAAATGGGGCAATGTCATTCTTTCTGATGGAGGCATAGAATTCCATTGTGTATATATACCACATTTTCTTGATCCATTCATCTACTGAGGGGCATCTGGGTTGGTTACATATCTTAGCTATAGTAAATAATGCTGCAATAAACATAGTTGTGCTGGTAGCTTTAGTGTGGTATTGTTTGTAAACATTTGGGTAAATGCCCAAAAGTGGGATTGCTGGGTCATAGGGGAGCTCTATGTGGAGTCTTCTGAGGAACCTCCATACTGCTTTCCAAAGTGGTAAAACAAGTATACACTCCCACCAACAATGAAGTAAGGTTCCCTTCTGTCCACATCCTCTCCAGCATCTGTTGTTATCAGAGTTCTTGATTTTTGCCATTCTAACTGGGGTGAGGTGGTATCTCAATGTTATTTTGATTTGCATTTTTTTTATGGCTAGGAAGGTTGAGCATTTCTTCATCTGTCTATTGGCCATCCTTCTTTCTTCTTCAGAGAAGTTTCTCTTCAAGTCTTTAGCCCACTTATTTATTGGGCAGTTGTTTCTTTGAGGATTTGTTGTTGGGGGATTTAATTTTTTGAATTCCAAGTATATTTTAGATATGAGACCCTTGTCCGTTGTATGGCTAGTGAAGGTATTCTCCCAATCCCTGGGCTTTCTATTGATCTTGCTAGCTATGTCCTTTGCCATGCAGAAGCTCTGCAACTTCATGCAATCCCATTTGTCCAACCTTTCTTTGATTTGTTGTGTTTTCGGGTCTCTATTAAAAAAATTTCGGCCTGAGCCAAGGAGACCTAGGGTTTCTCCTACTTCATCCTGTAATGTTTTCAGAGTGTCTGCTTTGACTCCGAGGTCTTTGATCCATTCGGAGTTTACTCTGGTGCAGGGTGAAATATAAGGATCTAGCTTTAGTTTTCTACAAGTAGTTAACCAATTTTGCCAGCACTATTTACTGAAGATGCTGTCTTTCTTCCATTCTATATTTTTAGCTCCCTTATCGAAGATTACATGGCTATAGGTCTCTAGGTTCATTTCTGAGTTTTCAATACTATTCCATTGGTCCTGAGGTCTGTTCTTATGCCAGTACCAAGCTGTTTTGATTACTATGGCTTTATAGGAGAGTTTGAAATTTGGTATTGATATTCATCCAGCAGTGTTCTTTCCGTTGAGGAGCGTTTTTGCTATTTGGAGTATTTTATTGTTCCATATGAATTTTTGGATTGCCTCCTCTATTTCCTTGAAGAATGAGGTTGGAATTTTGATAGGTATTGCATTGAATTTGTAGATAGCCTTGGGAAGTATTGCCATTTTCAGGATGTTAATCTTTCCAATCCAGGAGCTTAGGAGTTTTTGCCTTTTTCTAAGTACTGTTTTTATTTCCTATTTCAAGATTTTAAAATTTTCATCATAGAAGTCCTTCATGTCTTTGGTGAAGTTAATTCCTAGGTATTTTATTTTTTGTGTGGCTATTACAAATGGAGTTGCTTTCCTAATTTCAGCCACACTTTTCTCATTGTTGGAAGACAGAAAAGCCATTGATTTTGGGGGGTTAATTTTATACCCTGCTACTTTGCCAAAGTTTTGAATCAGCTTGAGTAATTTGGGAGTGGAGTCTACGGGATTCTTCAAGTACAAGATCATGTCATCTTCAAAGAGGGAGAGTTTTATTTCTTCTTTCCCTAATTGTATCCCCTTTATGTCTGGATCTTGTCTTATTGCTGTAGCTAGGCATTCTAATAATCGACTGAAGAGAAGTGGAGAGTGTGGACATTCTTGTCTTGTTCCTGAGTTAAGGGGAAATGGTTTTAGTTTTTCCCCATTAAGTATAATGCTGGCTATAGGGTTGCCATATACAGCCTTTATTTTATTGAAGAATGTTCCATGGATTCCTAATTTTTCCAAATCTTTCATCATAAAGGGCTGTTAGATCTTGTCGAATGCTTTTCTGTATCTATTGAGATAACCATGTAGTTCTTATCCTTGCTCGTGTTGATGTGATGAATAATATTGATTGATTTGCAAAAGTTGAACCAGCTTTGCATCCCTGAAATGTATCCTGTTTGATTGTGATGTGTGACTTTTTGGCTGAATTGTTGAAGGGGATTGGCCAAAATTTTGTTGAGAACTTTTGCATCAATGCTCATCAAAGTAATGGGTCTATAGTTCTCTTTCTTTGATGAGTCCCTGCCTGGTTTTGGGATGAGGGTTATGATGGCTTAATAGAATATGTTCGGTAGTGAACTTTCTCTTTCAATTTCATTGAAGAGTTGGAGGAGTATTGGTGTGAGCTCCGCTTTGAATGCCTTGTAGAATTCGTCTGTAAAACCATCTGGTCCTGGACTTTTCTTAGCTGGGAGGTCTCTTATTGCTGTTTCTATTTCAATGCTTGAGATGGGCCTGTTAAGATGGTTTAACTCATCTTGGTTTAGTTTTGTTATGTCAATATTTGCTAGGAAAAGGTCCATTTCTGTCAAGTTCTCAAACTTATTAGCATAAAGTTTTGAGAAGTATTCCCTTATAATGTTCTGAATCTTGGTTGTTTCGGTGGTGATGTTTCCATTCTCATCTCTGAGTTTATTTATTTGGGTGTGTTCTCTTCTTTTTCTGATAACATTTGCTAAGGGTCTCTCAATTTTGTTAATTTTTTCGAAGAACCAACTCTTTGTTTTATTGATTCTTTCTGTAGTTTTTTTTGGATTCGAATTCATTTAATTCTGATTTAATTTTAATTATTTCTTCCTGTCTACTGGATTGGGGTTTATCTTGCTGCTCTTTTTCAAGGAGGTTTAGATGTGTCATTATATTGTTGGTTTCATATCTCTCCAATTTGTTGATGTAGGAGATTAGAGCTATAAACTTGCCTCTGAGTACTGCCTTTGCTGTGTCTCAAAGGAGCTGGTAATTTGTGTGCTCATTTTTGTTGAATAGCATGAACATTTGAATTTCCTTTCTAATCTCTTCCATGACCTACTCATGATTCAGCAGTGTGTTGGTCAACATTCATGTGTTACTGGACTTTCTTTGGTGGCTTTTGGTGTTGAGTTCTAATTTTATTCCCTTGTGGTCAGAAAGAATACAAGGTATAACTTCAATGTTTCTGAATTTGGACAAGTTTGCTTTTTGGCCTAAAATGTGGTCTACTTTAGAAAATATTCCATGTGATGCTGAGAAAAACGTGTATTCTGATGCTGCTGGGTGAAATATTCAGTAGATGTCTGTTAAATATAGTTGTTCTATGCAGCTGTTTAGATCTGGGTTTCTCTGTTGAGTTTTTGCCGAGTTGATCTATCTAGTGGGGAGAGTGGTGTGTTAAAATCCCAAACAATTAATGTCTTTGCATCTGTGTGGGATTTGAGGGAAAGTAATGTTTCTTGGATAAATGTGGGTGCTCCATTGTTTGGTGAATGGATATTTAGAACTGTAATATCTTCCTGAAAGAGAGATCCCTTAATTAGTATGTAGGGACCTTCTTTTCTCTTCTCACGAATTTTAATTTGAAATCTATTTTATCTGATATTGGGATTGCAAATCCTGCCTGTTTATGGAGGCCGTTTGCTTGGTAGATTTTGTTCCAGCATTTAACATTGAAAATGTGTTTGTTATTACGGGTAAGATGTGACTCCTGAAGACAGCAGATAGAAGAATCTTGTTTTTTAATCCAACTAGATAGTCTAGGTCGCTTAATTGGAGATTTAAGTCCGTTAATGTTAAGAGATAGGGCTGAGAGCTATTTGGGAGTTCCTGCCATCTTATCCACCTTCTTGGGGGCTGCGAAAACTGGGTTCTTCCTATGGTTCTTGGATTCTCAGTTTGGGTGCAGTTTCTTGGCTTTTATTGTGGTCTTGTTGGTTTTCTATGTGTAGGACATCTTTAAGAAACTTTTGTAGGGCTGGTTTGGTAGAGATGTATTGTTTCAATTTTTCTTTGCCATGGAAGGTTTTTATTTGGCCTTCAGTTATGAAGGAGAGTTTAGCTGGTTACAGTATTCTTGGTTAATAGTTGTTTGTTTTTAGTGCTTGGCATACATCATTCCAGGTTGTTCTTGCTTTGATTGTCTCTGCTGAGAAATCTGAGGCGATTCTAATTGGTTTCCCTTTATAGGTGATTAATCTTTTCTCCTTCACAGCTTTAAGGATCTTTTCTTTGGTCTGAGTTAGTCCTGTGTGGATTATAATGTGATGGTGGAATGTCCTATTCTCGTCTGGTCTATTTGGAGTTCTAAAAGCTTCTTGTATCTCAATAGGCCTATCTTTTTGCATTTTTGGGAAGTTCTCTACTAGGATCCTGTTAAACAAATTTGCTAGACTATTAACTTCTGTTTCTCGGTGCTCCTCTACACCCATTATCCTTAGATTAGGCCTTCTGATGGTGTCTTCCAAGTGTTGGATATACCTATCAAATTTCTTGGACTTGTCTTGGATGGTTGTATGTTCTTTCTCTATAATAATAATAATAATTGGTCAGCTTTGATGGCTTCAAATGCTTTGTTGAAGCTTTGTTTTAGATCTTGTACTTCTTTACTTCCTTAATTTGGTGTTCAGTGTTTATTCTCTACTCACTTGGTTGATTGGTTATGGTTTCCTTGGACTCTCATGCCTTCCGTTGGGTTCCATTCAGCATTCCCTTTGTGGTCTCCCCTGACTTCCTTCAGCTCTTATTAATGGATCCCATGAATGCCTTTAGTGATCTTTGTGTATTCTCATCCTGCTCTCTCATTCCTGTATTAATCTTTGATTATCTTCCTCCCGCTCCCTTTCATGCCATTCCTGTAGTTCTCTTTGAGTGTTCTCAGCCTGTTCACACCATTCTGACTTTCTCTTTGAGTATTCTCAAGTTGCTCATGCAAGTCCTGTATCAGTTTTTGAGTAGCTTCCTCACGGCTCATGATACTCTGGTTTAAACCTTTGGATTGTCTCCTCTCTCTCCCTATAACGCTCATACACGGTCCTTTGTATGTTTTCAATCTTTTCATTCATCATGTTTGCCAACAGTGTTGTGGATCTATTTGTGAACTCTCCTCTGGATTATTCATTTATCTGTTCTGTCCCCTGATTATCATGAGTGGGAATTGAGATACCCAGACTTGCCATTTTTCTTGTGTTTTTCGGCTTACTCTGCCCATTTGGGATGAAAATAACACCAGTTTTGTGCTAGAACACTCTCTTAAGGCAAGCATCAACCAAAGTCTGAATTTGCACAGTCAATAGTCTGCAGATACAATCTAGTTCAACAGATACATCTATTCAACATCAAGCACCTATATATTAATGGGCTACGAAACACAAAGAAGAATTTGGAAAACCACAAATTATTAGGGCTTGGGAGAGATGTGGGTAAAAAAAAGGAATAGAGTGATGTGGGAAGATACAGGAAGAGTTAACTTAACTAAGTCCTAATCTCAAAGCAGGAAATAGGTTGGGTAGGATGATAGTAAGAGAAAAAAAAAGAAGAAAGGAAAGGGAAAAAGATAAGAGACCAGAAAAAATAGAAAAGTAAAAATTAATAATATTCTGCAAAAATGAGAACAAACTATTCAGTGAAGAACGTGAATATAATGAGTGAAGGGAAGGGATATAAAGGAGATGTGAAAAAATTAAAAACAAAAATACTTAAAATATTATGTAGGTATAAAGAGGTAGTACTGCTATTGAGGAATTTAAGTCTCAGAGGTTTGGAGTTGAGTAATAAATTTTGTGGATTAAGTGTGTGTACACAATGTGGGATAATATTCAACTACGCTTTTATCTGAGGATGTGCAGGACAACAATAAGTCACATAAAGACAGAATGAAAGAGGAGAAAAGGTGAAAAGGATAAGAAAGGAAGAAAAAAGTTCAGAAGTTCAGTAGATCTTAACAAAAAACAAAAAAATTTAAAAAAAGAAAGAGAAACGCACACACGTTTCCCCTAAAATAAAATTATAAGAGGAAAAAACAATTTTTTCAAAAAAGGTAAAAAGGAAAAATTAAAAAAAGTTTTAGAAAAGAGAAAAAAAATTTATAAAAGGTACCAAAAAAAGAAGAAGAAGAAAAGGAGGAAGAAGAAGAAGAAGAAGAAGAAGAAGAAGAAGAAGAAGAAGAAGAAGAAGAAGAAGAAGAGAAGAAGAAGAAGAAGAAGAAGAAGAAGAGAGAAGAAGAAGAAGGAGGAGAAGAAGAAGAAGAAGAAGGAGAAGAAGAAGAAGAAGAAAGAAAACGAAGAAGAAGAAGAAGAAACGAAGAAGAAGAAGAAGAAGAAGAAGAAGAAGAAGAAGAAGAAGAAGAAGAAGAAGAAGACTGAAGAAGAAGAAGAAGAAGAAGAAGAAGAAAGAAGAAGAAGAAGAAGAAGAACAGAAGAAGAAGAAGAAGAAGAAGAAGAAGAAGAAGAAGAAGAAGAAGAAGAAGAGAAGAAGAAGAAGAAGAAGAAGAAGAAGAAGAAGGAGGAGGAGGAGGAGGAGGAGGAGGAGGAGGAGGAGGAGGAGGAGGAGGAGGAGGAGGAGGAGGAGGAGGAGGAGTTGGAGGAGGAGGAGGAGGAGTAGGAGAAGAAGAGAAGAAGAAGAAGAAGAAGAAAAGAGAAGAAGAAGAAGAAGAAGAAGAAGAAGAAGGAGAAGAAGGAGAAGAAGAAAAGAAGAAGAAGAAGAAGAAGAAGAAGAAGGAGAAGGAGAGGAAGGAGAAGAAGGAGAAGAAGGAGAAGAAGGAGAAGAAGGAGAAGAAGGAGAAGAAGGAGAAGAAGGAGAAGAAGAAGAATTAGAAGAAGAAGAAGAAGAAGAAGAAGAAGAAGAGAAGAAGAAGAAGAAGAAGAAGAAGAAGAAGAAGAAGAAGAAGAAGAAGAAAGAAGAAGAAGAAGAAGAAGAAGAAGAAGAAGAAGAAGAAGAAGAAGAAGAAGAGAAGAAGAAGAAGAAGAAGAAAGAAGAAGAAGAAGAAGAAGAAGAAGAAGAAGAAGAAGAAGAAGAAGAAGAAGAAGAAGAAGAAGAAGAAAGGTCTTTGATTTTTTTGGGAGGGGTGGGAAAAATCCTGTTTTTTTCCCTTGTGTCAGTAACCAGCCTCTTGTTGGAGTCTCTGGTCTGCTTGTGGTCCTGTGGCTTGGTTGGTTTCTTAAGTCAGTTTGTTCGAACAGGCAGAAAAATGCTCTGCTTTACCAAGGATTTTGCAATCCTCCTCCCAGCTTAGTTCAATGCGAGGGAGATCTGCTTCAGTATCACAAAAGAGGGAGATGGCTTTTTCCTCAAGTTTGGAGATGCTGTGATGAAGCTAGGTTCTGGTTAGAGTTGAGGTCTTTCAGCAAACAGTAGCTTTTCCTGAGGGCTAGTTTGTGAGAAACTCACAGAGCCCAGCCTGAAGCCATTCTCAGGATTTCTGTTTACTGAATTTCAATTGATTGTCAAGGCTGCGAAAAGGAGGGGCAGCCTCTGGATCTGATTATCCAGTTAAGAAAGCCACTCCTGGGGCTGGCGCCCGAGCTGGGTGACTTTTCCCTGGGTGTAGCTGAGTCTGGCAGGTCAGGTTTGGCTCTTGTGACCTGCTAAATGACTCTAGTTTTATTCCAAGTCTTAGTTGGAGCTAGCAGCTCCGCCTAGCTTAGTCAGCATTCAAGATTGAGATCTCCGGTACTGGGGGGAGGAGGGGTGGCCTTCCCTCCTCTGCACCCTGAGAAGGAGTGAGGACGTCAGGATTCTACTCACGCAGAGTTTTGGTTCCTGGTCTGTCTCTGGTCTGTGAACTGCAGGATGAAGATGTCCGCTCCTTGTCAATTCTTGCTGGTGTTGAGTAGAATCTGCTCGTCTGCTGCGTCTGGCTCCTTTGTCCTGGTCTCTCTGTGATTCAGGTATGGCTGCGACCATCGCCGCCACTGCTGCCGACGCAGCGGTGGTGACTCCTGGCAAGAGCTCAGATCTGTCTCCTTGCCTGGATTTTCCCTCTCTGGCCTAACTCTCTGTCCTGTGATGGCACACTTGGTGTGATTCTCTGGCTTAGGACTGTTCACTGGAACCCTAAAACTGCTTTTTATGCGAGAGCTTGTTTAGCTTCTTTTCCACCATCTTCTGGAACTCTTATTCTATTTTTCATGTACATCTACCATTATTGGGGATTCAATTCAGGATAATACCATTTTGCTTGGCTTTTTCATCAAATCTCCTGTCCTACCACTTGAGGCATACTCTACTTCTAATTTTATGCCATTTATTTTGAAATAAGAATCTCTCAGCTTTGTCTGCACATGGGGCTCCAAACACCAATTTTAGGTCTCAGCCTATTGAATAGCTAGGATTATAGGCATGAGCTATTGAGATCAGACTTAATTTTATTCATTTATTTGATTCACATCAATAAGGAAAAAATCTGAATGACAGACCTTAAAAGAACTTTTATATAAACTCAGTCATCAACACAAAATATTTTGAATATTTGAGTTTATTATCTTTTTAAGATTTTTAGAACATTGATTAAGCTTAAAGTACCACTGTAGAACAGAAAAGTAGGGAGAAAATTTGATCTTTAATATATTTTTCTGATTATGTAAATTAGCTTATTTGTAAAGAAGAAAAGCAAATTCAATATGTAATCTATGCATTCCAGTCGAATATATGTATCCCATACATTTCCACTAAATAAAGATTTCACCTTTAAGGACTTTTTTGTTTTGTTTTTCTTTTTTAAGCATCAACTTTATTTTGGGAAATTGTATGTGCATTATTCTTATGAACTGATTTGGATAATAATATTTTAGGTATGCAATTTTGCACTTATTATAATAATAATTTTGTCAGTCGTGAGGCTTGAACTCTGGGCTAGGTGCTGTCCCTGAGCTCTTCAGCTCAAGGCTAGCATTCCAACACTTGAGCCACAGTGCCACTTCCATCTTACTCTACTTATGTGGTGCTGAGGAATTGAACCCAGTGCCTCAATGCAAGCATTCTACCACTGAGCCACCTTCTCAGCCCAGAGGGTTTTTTTTTAAAAATGTATATTTCTGACTTTTTGCTAACAATCCTAGTAGAAGGATTTCAGATCTTCTAGGAGCACTTTCTTTAGTTCAGTTCAGTTTTGTAACATTCATATCTCCAATAAACAAAGGAGGAGGTAACAATGTTTGATAGGAAATGTACTCATTAACTTACTCATGCAACTGTAACCTCTCTATACAGTAACTTTACAATAAACAAATGTATTTTAAAAAACATTATAAAAAGAAATTTTTAATGGAGAGTCTTCTTACTAGTTATAAAAAACAAATATTCCAGTGTAAAAACTACACAAAATCTTACCTATAGCTAAGTGTCATAAGATAGTGTTTTACACTCATGGACTTTGTGGGTCAAGAATTTGACTTAGTTATGACTTGTCTGTGCTCTACGATCTGTAGGACCTTAAGCAAAGGCTTTGGGTAAAGTTGTCTAAAACCCCCCTCACCTATATAGAGAATAAACCTTGGCTGTTGATTAGAACTACTCTAGTGGTTGAAAGAGAGGAAACAGAGTCAGAGAGACAGAGTCTACATAATCTTTTACTACTTACACTGAGAAGTCCTGTAGTAATTTTTTACATTGAATTTGTAATAGTCAGTACCAAAATGCCACAAGGTTCTTTTGTTGTTGTTGCTGTTTGGTCCAGGACCAGGAATTGAACTCAGTACCTAATGGTTTCACTATTACCTAGTGTTCTACCAACTGAGCCACTCCACTAACCCCACCACATGGTTCTAGGAAAGGTTTTATTACCCATCTCCTATCAGACCTTGTTTTAAATAATAACTGAATTCACACAGAAACGTTAGAGAGTATTTTTCCTTTCTATTTTGTAAGTAGGAAAACTGAGAAACGTAAGAGGAAAGTGAATTGCCAACTCTTACACATCTAGTATTTGGCACAATCAGGATTTCAATGCTGGGAGAGGAGCTCTAGAAAACATGATCAAAGACACAACACTTAACTATCTTTCCTTTCAGATTTGATGGGAAAAAGTTCTATGACTTTGTAAAAGACTGAATATCAACTTTTCTCAAGAGAAAAGAGAATAATGTTCAAGGGCATCATTGAACTATGTTCATCATGGCTGAACATAATAGAAATAATCTTGTGATGATTCAGAAACAGTTTATGAGAAGAATATGTTCAAATGCCCTCAGCCTCTGAAGCCGTCATTGTTCCACAACACAGATGGGCTAAGTAGTTCAATACTTAATGTGTCATTGGTTTTATCTTAGAAGAGCCTGCATGAGATTCAAGTAGAAAGAACTATATATAAGGTAGAATTCTCCAACAGAATGACCAAGCCTGTAACACACTGCCCTTTACAGACTTAATCGATAAATAAGGTAGTCTTCAAAGCAACTATTTTCTCTAACAAGAAACATGTCAAAGGCAAATTGAAATCTGGGAGATGTGTATACCTAGGCCTAATTCTTACCCCTTGAGGTCTCTGGGACTTCAAGAAGGCAAACATCTCTCCAGCTAAAGGGAGTTCCCTGAATTGAGCAGCCAAACAAGGAGTGAAATTAGCCTTCAGACCATCTAGACATGACTATAACCAGAAATTTTAAAAAAAGTAAAATAAATTATAATAAAAGAGGAAATATTAAGAAATATATTTGGTATGAGAAGTTTGCAAACAGACGTTTGTAGTTTGATGGTGTTGAATGCCAATATGAGTCAGATGTTTCTGAAATTAAAGAGACTAGTGAATCATGTTTTACGATGTTCTTAGCTGAAATGTAGTTTTTTGAGAACAGAGTGTGGGCTTACCTAAACTTCAGAATTTTGTCATTTCTGTATGATTAATTAATGGAGTGTCAAAAGTACTAATAGTGTTTGTGAAAGGTTTCATCACGGAATATGATATTTATAAGCAAGAAAGAGAAAGATGAAGGCAATAATGAATAATGAAAAATGTATAGTTTGGTATTATTAGTTTACCATAAATCTCTTTAGGTACATTTTCCTTCCTAAAACATCACAAAACTTTTCTAAGTGACTATTTATGATTGTTTTCTGTGAATAGTTCTGACTTATAAGGGCTTTTAAAGCATTTATCTTTGGTTACCATTACATTCTAGTGACTTTGCTATGATGTTAATTCATGTGTTGTTAATGGCTCATCTTCATGATGATCTCCCTTGAAAAAGCATTCTAAAATTTAGAGTTAAATCTTGGTCTCTTCTTCTCTCAGTATGTTCATTCTTCCTGGAGACTTTATTTTCCTAAGAAAATACGTTTCCATTTTATCTGAATTAGCTGATGGATTAAACAATACTATTAAAATATTTAATATTAAAATATTTAAAAGTATGACACAAGGTAATCTGAAGATTATAAAATAAGATGCATATTAAATACAACATTTGAATAATTACATATTGGTGAGGGTCAGCAGAACTCATTCTGTTTATAATCTTTATGCCCACCTAAGAAAACGACTTCTTTTGCAGGTACTATGTGGAGGAGGTAAGAGACATATTTGTGGTGATAGCATTCAAATTTTCAAATTAGTTGCATGGGTGAAATTAGAAATGCAGTTTCTAGCTTAGCAACTCAGTATACGCTCTTGTGGATGTTGAGGCAGTGCCTGCCTTTATGTCCTCCATTTGATGTCAGCCATAGTACTAAATTTAAAATAAAGCCAGAGAGATGTGTGTCTGACAAGGTAAGAAGAGTAAGAACCAGTTTCACCTCTGGAATCATCCTAGTGAAGTGCTTATTCTGGGCTTTGAGCAGAGCTGTTCACCTCTGCTGCGAGCAGTTCCTTGCAGGATGACCTTCCTGCCAGAATTTCAGGGGTGTTGAGAGCATCAGTCTGCTACTATAATCATTAAATTCTTCCTCAGGATTGCACTTCATATGAAGGATATTCAAGTGTAGGACAGACTTTCTATTCCTAATGACTTTGAAATTGCATCTTTATGTTCTCAGATAAGATAAAAACAGAGTAGAAATAAACAATAGTTTATTATGCAGAAAAGGCCTAAGTTTGCTCAACACCATTTTCTACTGTAAGAGATAGAACTAATGACCACAAATCTATAGTATACAATAAGAAGATAGGACTATTAAAAAATATGCATCCCCTCTTATCATTTGACTGGGCAGGAACTAAAAGTAAGGTGGAATGAATGCTAACTGACCACTTGCCTTTTATATATACATAGGAAGTATTATCTATTGTAAAAGGCAATCAAGACTATTGGTTACGTGGAATGTATAGCACAATCCCCTAATAATCTCCATAAAGTACAACTAAATCTTATTTTAAGCCTTTTCTCTAACCTTCACTTCTTTTCCCTGCTTTCTTCTTTTCTCCCTCTCATTCCTTCTTCTCTATTTCTGTTTTTTCTCATTATCCGTCTTTCCTTCCATTTCTCCCTTCCTTTTCTCCTTCCTTTCTCTCTTATTCTTCTCTCTTTATAAGACAGTGTATCCTAGGGTGGTCTGCTCCTCATAATACTTGACTGTTTGGATGCTGAAATTACAGGGGTGCAGTACATTCTGGGTATTCATCTGTTTCTTAATAGACTCTGCAATAGCCAAACTGATTAGAGATATTACCAGATATTACCTCCCTGAACACCTTGTTCCTTTGTGTTCTGTTTGCTTTGTGTTAGGGGGAATTTTTACTCTACTCACTTTATCTCTTTAAATCCTTAAAAGAGAAAATGTAAGGTTTTATTCAAAGACTAAAATAACAATTGAACCAAACAATCCTTAATCCTTGCTATGATATATTTATTATATTTGTAATATATAAAATAACCTTGCATGTTAGGTGTTATTAATACCCTACTAAAATAAAAACTTTGAAAAGATACTGGAAGGGCTTAAATTTGGGGGTGGAAAATCTATTTTATCTCTAAGTTATCTGGTCAAAGCACAGAAACACCAAGTTGCAATTGGGTGTGCTTCACCAGAACTATATCCTGAGTGAGCAGTTACTGGAAAACCCTCTAACATTCTATTTGAAGATTTGCTTCTAAGAATTATATTATTTCTGCTTCACAAATCAAGGAATCAGAATAGTAAGGAGTTTTTACACATGATGAAATCAAGATTTGTATGCAGAGCATTCCGATTTCAAAATCAAAGAGTATGTATTGCTCTCAGAGTACAAACTGTAGGGATAAAATAGTCTGTAGCATTCAGTCACTTCAAATGGTTTATATCGTATCTCAGTGGGATATTTCATTTGCTAAAGAGAAATTGGGGGAACCCATAGTGCAAGGGTAACTTACATGGACTACAAAATAATTCTTTGGAACTCTTTCCATGAATTAATGATCAAATCTGTTCAACCAAAGGGTTGTTCACACTGATAATGATATCAGGGTTGTTATGACAGAGAAATGATATTAAATAGGAAAATTAATTTGGCAGCAGCTCCGATGTAATCTGCGGCTTTTCCAATCATATGTAAAGCACATTTTCCTTACATTTAGGGAGATTTCTCTGACAATGATCTGTGTTCTCATGTGGTCTGAGTGAAAGCCATTTCCTTCTGTGCCATGATGAAAATTTCCTTAGTGACCAATTGGTGGTTGTTCCCTGATGCTCAGGCAGGATATGGCAATAATGTGCAGGGTCTCATTCCAGAGTTGAGGTAACAAAACTGTATATTTTGGGGAAAACAGCGAAGGCATGATTTGTGGAAGAGAAATGTCTTTCAGATATGCTATCCTCATTCTTCCTATTAACTAGTTTTTCATTTACATGACATTAAAATCTTTGAATAATACCAGATGTTAGTGGCCAAATGTATTCCATTTTAATTGGCATAATTTCTGAAAACTGCCTATGTAAAAGTTCATTAACTTTAATGACCTGATTTTGTACACACTACTGGCTCTGTATTTTCAAATATATTTCTGAGAAACTACATATTACCTGATATCCTGTCAGCCAGAAAGCTTAGCTAATTGGCAAGAATGCAATTGTAGTTCATTGTATATTACTTCAAAGCATCACAAAATAGTTTAAAATAAATAAAGTGCAAGGCACGGGATAAAGTTGGAATGCATTCGCAAAGTGGATTTAAAAGTAAAAATGTGTTTTATACAGATGAAGCATTAAATTCTTACCTTGTATTATTTTCTGAATGTGGAAGCTAATTTTGTTTTCTTACGGAATTACCCTTTCTCAAACATCACAAATAACTACAGAGTTTGGAGTTGATGGAATTCTAGATCTCTTTATGTTTGAAGTATTGGGCACTAAAACTTAAGGCTTTCTCATGTTGGACAAATGCTGCACCATGCAAACTCTGTCCCAAACCCTGTATTCATTCCTTTAAATCTCTAGAAGAGGGCTAGGAAGGTGGCTCAGTGGTAGAGCGCTTGCCTTGCATAACTGAGGAGCTGGGTTGATACCTCAGCACCACATAAGCAAAAAGAAAAAAGCAGGAAGTGGCGCTGTGGCTGAAATGGTAGAGTGCTAGCTTTGAGCTGAAGAGCTGAGGGACAGTGCCCAGCCCGAGAGTTCATGCCCCACAACTGGACCCACCCAAAAGAAAATCTCTAGGAGAACCAAGCAAAACCCACATAAACCTTAGTTATAAACAACAAATATTATTAACTTCTGTCCTTTATTTAAACAGCTTGCTAAGTTGAGTTACATACTTAGATTATGCTCCTTTCTTTTATTTTATTTTTCAGACGCATCTCCTTTGGTTCTATGAAACACAGAGGGGTGAGACTAAATGGTAATTC
This sequence comes from Dipodomys spectabilis, assembly GCF_019054845.1. Classification (NCBI taxonomy): domain Eukaryota; kingdom Metazoa; phylum Chordata; class Mammalia; order Rodentia; family Heteromyidae; genus Dipodomys; species Dipodomys spectabilis. The sequence goes on from NW_024871244.1 coordinate 710,722, forward strand.
TGTGGCCTATTGCAAATTTCAGAATAACAGAATTTTGTTGATTTAGGATAGTTCAGTTCACAGAACACTTGGGTTATGAAACTCAGAACTTTACTTGTCCTGAACTAGGCATATAAAGACACTTCTATTTTGATTCACAATTACTTATCTTCTTAGACTTGACCAAATATCTTGATCATACATTAAATGATCTATTGCAAATCTGGCTTCAGACCATCTGCTAGTGGCTCATGCATCTAATTCTGGCTAGTCAGGAGGCTGAGGCAGAGGATCATGGCTGTAGGGAGGACAGATGGTTTCAGTAAAAGGCAAAAGAGACAATAGTGACACATCATCATAGAGGCAGTTTCTCATTATTTTACAGCCCAGGCAACAAAGTCCACTAAACTTTATTTCTAAAATGCTCAGCAAGAAAAGCAAGACTGGAGACATGGTCCAAGTGAAAGAACACCAGATGAACAGGTACAAGATACTGAGTTGAAATAGAGATGGGGGAAGAAAAAAATAAAGAAAAATAGACTCTCTCTTTAAATACTTTCATATTTGACAAATATGAGTAATCTCAGTAACTTCATAATTTTTATTTCTTTAAAAAATTCTGCATATGGATAATACCATGTCAATTCTTAATTCTTCCTCAGGCACAAAGCTTAAAATAAGTATCTCTGTATTGTCTATATATTTCTTCAAATTAACTGTATGATTATTTGTCACTCTTTTCTGTTTTGCCTGCTTCTATAGTCACACTATATTCCCTAAAAATGGCTTCTTCAATCACGTGAAAGTTTCTTCAATACATTCTTGTATTTCTCTACATAGAGAACTTGTTTTCAGGCTGAGAAGGTGGCTCAGTTGTGGAGCACTTGCCTTGCATGACTGAGGCCCTGGGTTCGATTCCTCAGCACCACGTAAGCAAAAAGAAAAAAAGCTGGAAGTGGTACTTTGGCTCAAGTGGTAGAGCCCTAACCTTGAGCTGAAGAGCTGAGGGACAGCGCCCAGGCACAGAGTTCAGGCCCCACGACGGGAACCCTTCCCCCCACAAAAAAAGAAAACTTATTTTCAACATAACCATTTACTATTACCCATTCTACTCTGGAAAAGCTCTTTCCTGGAGTGAATTGTTACTCTATTTATTAGTGCATGACCTTTAATAATCACATAACATTTCTGATTAGTTCCACTTCCCTTAATCAGGTATTGTGATGTTACTTAATAAACACACAGAAGTTAAATGTAACCATATGTTAAACTACAAAGCTTCATTCTTTGGTATATTGTAGGCAACCAATAAATACATCTAGTTGTATCATCTTGGATTGTATTTGTCAGTGTGATAGAAATTTATCACTAAGTTTCAGAAACTGTGCTGAGTATGATATTAAAAAGAAATAATATTTTTATTAGTTAGCATGTTTTTGGTTTTTGTTGCTCGTGGGGCCTGAACTCTGGGCCTGGGCGGTGTCCCTCAGCTCTTCAGCTCAAGGCTACCATTCTACCACTTGAGCCACAGTACCACTTCCAGATTTTTCTGCTTATATGGTGCTGAGGAATCAAACACAGGGCCTCATGTATGCAAGGCAAGCACTCTACCACTGAGCCAACTTACCAGCCCTTAATTAGGGTGGTTTAAGTGAGATGAATCATTGCATAATCATTAATTATTCATTAATGTATTAACTTATATACTTCATTCTAATCATATAAACCAATTTCATACAAACTGGATGAATTCAATGACAAAAAGTTATTTCTTCCTTTTGAAGCATATCTGTGGTTAATTGCAGAGGTAAGAAAGAAGACACTGGACCAAAATGTGATACATTATTTGAGGAAAGTATTACAGTTTATATCAATATTTGATCTAGACCTAAAAAATGTTGAGCAGGTAACACTAGAAGCTTCAGAAAGACATCATTAATAAGACTAGGAAAGATAATCTTCAGATATGGGATGTAGGGTGAGAATGCAAGTAAACCACTTAGGATTTCAGTCAAAATAATTTACAGTAGGCATTGAAAAATTTGAAATTGATCCGAATCCTACCTGTATGCTGACAATTCATCACAATTTGCTCACAAAGCCCTTTCTGTGGTTTGATTTTTGTTCCTGCTGATTGTTTTTTCTTAAAAAAGAACCGGGGTCCATGTTCCTTTGTTATCTGTGTCTCAGACAAATATCAGTTTTAGTGAACTCAAAAAAATTTCATAAACTCATAAACTTTATAAATCAACAATGCACACATTGTACTTCACATTAAAGGATATAAACTGACACATCCCTTATGAAAAATGGTTATTTCTGAAATCTATGTTGAAATAACTAAGTGCTGAATGTTACCTGAACTTGTTTTCCTATAGACACAAATTACTGAGTAAATAATTCATGAAAAGTCAGCATACTTGAATGATTCATTATATTTTAGGTAAATTTCCACTTAAAATATATAAAATAAGACCTAATGGCATAAGCATTCTATTTAATGATTTAAACCTGTTCACTTGTCAAATCAGAAATTAAGTGATGAAAAAGAAATAAGATCCTCAAAAGCAATTCTGAATATTTGCTTACAATTGCTGATTTTTTCACTTCGAAATATGTATGTTAAGATCACAGAGACCATTAACACCATGACATTGTTTCTCAAAATGTTTCCCTTCTCTCTTTATGATAAGCTTTATTTTCTTACACTCTGTGGTGATGACAGCTTACTTGCATTATTTTTGTGAGGAACTAAGTTAGCATCTTGGCATTCCTATCTTACAATCTATATCCTGGCCTCTGAAATATTTTTATTTAACATGAAGTATTTAGGATTTATCATAACGCTTATTTATTTTAATAAGTAAGTTGACACACCTATATTTATCTGTTCAATAATGGCACAAAACATTGCATAGCTTTATAAGATAAATTAGAGAGCATGGCAAGTAGTTCACAGTAGATAATTTAGAAATGTTTTTAGAAAAAGTATAGAATCAAGGGTGCCAGCTCATATGTGTCATCCCAACTACTCAGGAGGCTCAGATCAGAGGATGGTCGTGTGAAGCTAATCTGAACAGAAAAGTCTATGAGACTCTCATTTCTAATTAACCATCAAAATGCCATAAGTGAAGATGTGACTTAAGTTGTAGTGCACCAGCTTTGACAGGATATACCTAAGTAAGAGGGAGAGACTCCAAATTCACACTAAAAGCCTGTACACACACACACACACACACACACACACACACACACACACAAACACACACACACAAATAAAAAACAATGCAAACACAAACCACAAAGACAGAATGCTACAAAATCATGCAAATATAGAGACACCTTTTTCTTATTTTTCTCCTTTAGGGTTAGTACATGTACTACTATATAGGCTTTATTTTTCAGTTACTTATTCATTTGTACTTGTTAAGCTCTAGTCTTTTGTGGTAGGAACTCTTTTCTCAGGAAGGTTTACTAAGAAAATAATGGAATTCTACATTCCTACTGACAGTGCATAAATTTCAATATATTTTTTCTTTCTTATTTTAATGTTCCTTTTAAAAGAAGCTACTTAAACCTTATCCAGGACACATAGGATTTTGAACAGGTTGCACTGCTCTGTGATAATATTTAAATAATACGAACCATCTTGAACTTACTACAGAGCTATCAGGCTTGCAACTATTTACAGGAAAGGTACAAGGATAGACTGTCCCAGAAGGGCTGCTTAATGAAACTTATTGTCTTCTTGAGGGGCAGGGATAGCTAAGCAATTTAGTGAAACCAGGTATACAGTTCACAACTGTACTTACATATTATGTGTTAAAATATGTGGCTGCAAATGCATACATGTATAGATAAACATGCTATTGCAATAGCAAAATAAAGATTGAACCATCACTTACTGCGTAGATAATGAGTAGGTATATAACTTTGCCATTGATGTGAAGCTGAGGTCAAAGTTTAATTAAATTGCCGTGGTATGTTTTCCTGATTCAGGATTTGTAAGGCCCTTGGAGAGAACTGATAACAACCTTTCAGAAACACTGATTACAAAGTAAGACAGACTGAATATTAATCACAGACTTTTACCCAAGAGGCTCTAAAAAACAACTAGCATTATTACATAAACAAAGCAGAGGGAAGTCAAGAATACTTTGGGGGTGAGGGAGTCAAGTAACTGTCTTTGAATATAATAATTAAGATGCACTTGGGTACAAGAATGCTAAGTTATGAGCATTACAAGGCATAACAATTTACAGTGTCTCTAAGTAGAAAAGCGTATTGTTAAAGACGAGGGGAGATTTTACTCAATACAAATGATAATTATTGAACTGTAAGTTAAAGACTCTGTTTAAAAAATACACTTTTCAAAAGAAGTATTTATGTTACATAGGACTCGTGAAATAAGAAGTGCACTTTTGGAATGTGCCTAAATAGACATATGTATACAATAGAAAGTATCAATATGGTTATGTTAAATAATAAAATAGCAAAGGCGTGAAAATGATGTTTATATTTTTCATCTGAAGAAACATATCTGTATTGATAAAAGTACATAGTCATAAAAAATGGACTACTACTTTATTCATTTGTTTTCATGATTGTTTTACATAGAATACAATTGTTCTGAGTAGGGAACCAGTGCTTCATAGCTGTAATCTTACATGCTCAGAAGGTTGAGATCTGAAGTTCATGGTTCAATGCCAGCTTGGACAGACAATTCAAGAGACTCATTATTTTCAGTTAACTAAGGAAAAGTCAGAAGTGAAGGTGTGGCTCAAGAGGTTGAGCATCAAACTTGAAGGTAAAAAATTAAGCAAAATTGAATTCAAATTCCAGTATAGGATAAAAAACATAAATTAAATTAAATTAAATTAAGAAGAACATAATGATGCACCCAGAATTAAAATGCCTTCCAAGAGCAAAATTATACATATAATTTCAAGTTTTATGTATTTAAAAATTATTTTCTTGAATATCATTAACTATCATTACATTTAACAAAACATTTTCAATGTACTTTGGAGGGGTTTTTGAAATGTAAGAATTACCTTTCATGTCCATAATCCTCACTACACATGAGCCTGAGATCTGAGAATTACGGTTCAAAGTTAGTCCAGACCAGAAAGTCTATGAAATTCTTACCTCCAATTAACCTCCAGAACATGGGAAGTGTTGTCTTAGCTTAAAGTGGTAATGTGCTAGCCTTGAGTGCAAGTAGCCTTAAGTGCAAGAGCTGAGCAACAGCATCCAGGCTCTTTGATCAAGCTCCATGGCTGAATATAAAAGAATTATATTTCAGCATGTTTAATAAAAAACTTAAAAAGAAACTTTAATTTCATACATTTTACTTACAACACAGAATTTATTTAATACTTACCACTAAATTCTATGCATAAGACAATTCAATATAAAATGACTAAATTACATAGCTCTTTTGCACTGGATCTTAATGTTTTAATAGGAAATGGGCAAATAAATTTTATAGTACAATAGGACAACCCAGCCATTGAAACATATAATGAATTAAGGGTACCAGAAAATCAGCTAAGTCTAGTAGAAAAAATTGTTAAGGATACCCTTTATTTGAAAAATTGAACAGGTCAGGAAAAAGCACAAGGGATCTATGCAAAAGTGGAGAGTAGGACCAGAGCCAGATATTAACAGGAGTAATAGAAGAATTGTGAGTTACATTCTATCCCTGTTAAACACAGCTTACACCTTAGATACATAATGCCAAATATTGGGAATTAACCTGAAACAAAATTAATAGATAACACTTTCACCCACTTAAAATTAAATTTTAATGCATAAATTAAGGAAAGCATTTCACAATGGAATTATATGTAATTCAATAGGTACATTTCAAAATGCATTCATATAAAAAGAAGGAAATATTTCATATTCACGTGACAATCTGTAGACACATTATTATTAGTTGTGTGTATGTGTGTGTGTGTGTGTGTGTGTGTGTGTGTGTGTGTGAACAGAGGCTTGTACTCAGGGTCTGGGTGCTTGGGTGCTGTCCATTAGTGTTTCTACTCAAGGCTGGTTTTATACTACATAAGCCACTCTTCGGTTTCTGGTTTTGGTATGGTTAAAAGAAGGTAGGAGCTCAGGATGCCTTAAACAACAATCCTCATCTCAGTACCATAAACAGCTAGGATTATTAGGCTTGAACCATCAATATGAAGAAAATAAAGGGAGCTTTTTGTTCTTAATCGATGTTATGACTAGAAAGAAAAGTTTACTAGCAGATCTATAAGCGATGCTCTTTTTACTATCACAGGAGTTCTGTTACAGGAGTTTTCCTTGCTCAGCAAGAGATATATATTCCAAGACCTTCAGTGCATATTTGAAAGTGGATACCTCAGTCTACAGCTAATACTGAATGCTCTGTGTGTTATATTTTTTCCTCTACATATTCAAGCTTAATGCCTTTTAAAAAATTCTCAACAAAGGATTCATCACACACTGTGTTTATATTATTTGTAGTTTGAGGCTTGACAGTAAAACTAACACAGATTTCACTTTACAATTTCATAAATTCATTTTTTCCCAGAATTCGGCAATCTCAGTACAGAATTGGGACTTTCCTAGGAATGTCCTAATAGTTCATATATATAGGAAGGGAGAAAATAAAGCTATGTATTATATTGGCCCTAAGAATTTGACAAAAAAAGAATATGTACGTGTACTTCAAATTACAGAGATAAGCTTTGAGTCACATCTGCTTTGTTCTCTTTCTAATAAGTGCATATATTTATATGCTTAGTTATTATTGCTGAGATGTTAAATTCCTATTAAGAACTTTTCACATACAGTTCTTTAGTGTATTCAAAGTGGGAACTTCAAATGTGTTTTGAGCAAATTACCACATAGACAATCATTATTGACAACTGTACCTGATATATTATTCCAATATTATTATAACAATTGAATAATTCCACTAAAACAATAGAAGTGTATTTTATATCTGAGAGATATTGACTAGTGGAAAGGTAGCTTATACGGTATTGTTAAACTATGTACAAAAATAGTTCCTTTTCTTGGCAAGATGGGGCAGGGTGGTGTAAATTATTGTACAATTAAAACCCTAAGGACTTTTGTTTTTAAAGTTTCTTATTTAGTAGTCTTACAGCATGCCAGACTACATACTGTAAAATCTGAAAAAAATAAAAATATTGGTTCCAAGAATTTCAGATAAGTAATATTGAGATACTTGGTAGATAGATAACAGAGATAGAAGATAACAGCTAGATATACAGTGGGTGATAGATATATAGTAGATATGTAGATAGTCTATGTGGCAAGAGTTGAGAGAGTTGTGTTTGTGTATATATGCATATGTATATATATATATATATATATATATATATATATATATTTCAATGTTTGATTTCTTAAATGGACAAAAATCATTCATGTATTTCTCTTCTTAATTTTCTGTCTTGAACCACTGAGACAATATGTTGCCTTTTATTTTATTTTATAGTAACCATTTGATATGAGTTAAAAATAAGTGAAGTTATAAACAAGCATAATCAGAGTGAAAGAAAATGAAATTAGTAGTGTGAACACAGTGCCATTTCCATATCACATTTTTTCCACTATAAGTAAATAAAGATGAAAGTAAAGATAACATTGAAAATAGCTTTTAATGAGTATACTATAATAAATAAAACAGAAGTAACATTATTAGAGAATATAATTTTTCATGAGTTTAAGGAAACACTAATGGTGTAAATATAATAAGTGTGCCTTGTTATTAAAAAGCAACTTATATGAACGTATGCATTAATTGGAAAGTGAACAAACAGTTAAATACAAATGTGATTCAGATCTAATCTCCATAATTTGAACTACAAGTATCCAAAAAGTATAGGGATTCTAGTTCTATCGTTTTGTTTTGTTTTGACTTACTTCTAAAGCTTTATTTTCCAGATCCAATAAAAGACAGTTGAATTAGTTATATCTCTCAGAGATTTTTTTTATTTATAGCACTATTAACATAACCTATACTTTTGATCAAATTCTCAGGCCCAGTACACTAATTTATTTGCTCCCTTTCTGCGGAAGTGGAAAATGCTTAATTAGAATAACATTTCTCATATTGAAGGTTGGTTGCTTTAAAGATTAATTACTTTCTTCCAATCTTATTTGGGATTGATTATAAGTTGTAGGGGATTTTTTTAAAGAATGTACAACATGAAAATATAAAACTAAAATAATATTTTGGTTATTATTGCTGACATTTTAGCATTCCAAATAAAATAGCTATTTTCCTCACTCAAAGCATCATTGTAATTATCTTAAAGAAGAAAATGCTAATAATCCAACTAAAGCTCTATTCTGTAACATTTTCTGTGTAATGTGTAAAACAATATGTAGTTCTTAAAAATTCAATTAAACACACACATACATATGTACTAGACCAACTTGTAAGTATTTGAATGTGAGATAACATCAGTAAGATACTTGGGAAAGTTCTTAAAGTATTATAATGGGACATAATCCCTGTGTGTATGCAGCCGCTCAAAAACTATGTCTAATCAAATGGGCCCCAACTATACTTTTGACCTGAGATCTACCTCAGCATTAACATATAAATTTTAATCCTTTAGGGACTGGGAAGGTGGCTCAGTGGTAGTGTGCTTGTCTTGCATGAACAAGGCCCTGGGTTCAATTCCTCAGCACTACATAAGGAGAAAAATCCAGAAGTGGTGCCGTGATTTAAGTGGTAGAGCGCTAGCCATGACCTGAAGAGCTGAGGGACAGAGTCCAGGCCTAGAGTTCAGGCCCCACGACTTACAGAAAAAATAATCTTTTAAAACCAAAACTTTGTTAAATGAAATGTACTTTTTTATTTGAATAAAGAATGATTTGTGAATTGGGAAGCACACACTAAACAGAATTCATAATCAATAGAATTTGGGAAAGTTCCACTTAGCAATGTCATTAGTGAATTTTGGAGGATCAAACAGAAGAAAAACTTTAAAAAATCTTATTGATTATAGTAAACATTTGCTTAGTTGCAGAATATCCAGTTGGCTGCCAATGATTGACTAATTCTCAATTATGTTTATTTTTTTCTTTTTCATTTATTTTTTATTGTAAAAATACTGTACAGAGGGGTTACCATTACATAGGCAAGATAATGAGTACATTTCTTATCAAGCATTGTAGCCTCCTCCTTTGTTTACTCTTCCCATCCTTTCCCAGCGTCCCCCAGAATCCCCACCCAATCTTCCCCTTGTTGCAACAGGTCCACCTGTACCCTTATTTAAATGACATGTTTTTCTCCTTCACCTCCACAAATTATATCGAAATCAAATACAGTGAAAGCAGGGGTTATACTGTGGGGGAGGAACATACAAAGCAACAAAGTAATAATGTTATAAATGCGTTAGAAACAAATGCATGAAAGAAAAAAAAGCATTTAAATACATATCTTAGGGTTCATTTTCCTAACATCACCTTATCTGACCTTTTCTGCTTGACTCATACATATACTAATTATTGCAAATAAGGGAAACCATGGACCTATATTTCTTTGGGCTTGGCTTACTTCACTTAACATATTTTTTCCAAGTCTTTCCATTTCCTAACAAATGGGGCAATGTCATTCTTTCTGATGGAGGCATAGAATTCCATTGTGTATATATACCACATTTTCTTGATCCATTAATCTACTGAGGGGCATCTGGGTTGGTTCCATATCTTAGCTATAGTAAATAATGTTGGAATAAACATAGTTGTGCTGGTAGCTTTAGTGTGGTCTTGTCTCAATTATGTTCAATTTGTTGAAACTTGCCTGTTAACTAGAAAAATATACTCCAAATTAGTTTTCAGTGTGTTTATGCAATAAGCTACTGTTAGTTATGTGTAATCTCAGTGTACTTATGGGTTACTTATGTGATTCATCAGCTTCCAACACAAACAGGTCCTGAACCAATGAGAAAGATGATTTCATATGCTACATCTTTCAGAAACCAACACTTAATATCTGAGCTTCCATTTAGATTTTATTAGTTTGTGTTATAATCTATTATTCACATGAGTGTGCTCTGATAAGTCAAAATTTTATTTCACTACAATTGATGATAACTAGCCATCTGCAAGGAGCTTAGAAACAACACATTTTATTCACAATTACAAAAATAAAAATATATTTTAAATATTATTACATAAAATATATGGAACTCAAACCAGATTTCCCTGACAAATATAAAAGACCTGAGAGGAAAGTAGATAAAGAGGTCATAAGAATGAGAAAATTTAACATTGTAAAGATGCTTTCTCATGGTAAGTTACTTAGAGATTAATTCAATTTTAAAGAAACTACATGCTGCATATTATTGTTAGATATACCTCTAGATGTTGATGTGTCACCTAGGAATAAGGACTCTAACCCAAAAAGAAGTTGTCAAGACAAAGTAAATATGTTGGGAGTTATGCAAGTGGTTATAAATGAATTAACTGATGTATAATAGACTCATTGGAAAGTTCAAGTAGCATAATTTTCAGAAAGACTACATCAAAGCCCAACAAACTAAGCACTAGGAAAGAGGTATATTAATGAGAGGGGATGAGGCCAAGAAGAGAAAGGGAGACAAATGGAAAGGGGAAGAGGAAGAGAATACAGTCAAGAAGTAATTGTACATAATACAAAATTAAGAAAAGGAAAGGGGTGGGTCAAAGGGTGGTGTTAATGTTCACATGGTTAACACTGATCAAGATTTACTGTATTCATACATATCTTTGTTAAATGGCACTTCCTTTGTATAACTATTTAAACATGGTAAAAAACAAAGAAAAAAACAAATGTTTACCTCTACAGAATTGTGTACCATCAGCCAAAATCTAGCAAACAAGCACAGAAAACAGTTAGGCTGCTCCTCTTTTATCCATAATGCAGAGGGCCTTGTCCCCAGTTTGGATTGGCTAAGCTCAGCTTTAAAATCAGCAACAGGATGTGACATAATTAACAGGAACAAGATACATCCGTTAACAGGAAAAGGATGTCTTATTAGCAGGAACTGGGCATCTTAATTAAAAAGTGTACCAGAAATAGAATGCAACTAAACCACAATCAACTAGGGCCAAGCCATCTGGCCAAAGCAGGAATTTTTCAGGACAATTCTCTCAAGATGAACAGAAAGGAAGCCACACTTGCTGATAGAAAAGATGCCCTTTCTCACAATCCCCCTCTTTGTACTTTCTGATGTTTTCTTCAAATTCTTTTAACATTATCTGCCTCTCTACCTCAGCTGTACTTAACTAATAGTATAATACTGAAATTTGTCTAAGGAAGTATTGATGATTCTATAAATTAGTCGCATAACTCCCAATTAATGCCATTGTCCCCATGAGGGACATGTAAAGGACATAAGAATTAAGATCATAGCCAGCACCTGTGGCTCACACCTGTAATCCTAGCTACTCAGGAGGCCGAGATCTGAGGATTACAGTTCAAAGCCACCCCAGCAGGAAAGTCCGTGAGACTCTTATCTCCAATAAGCCACTAGAAAATCAGAAGTGGTGCTGTGGATCAAGAGGTAGAGTGATTGCCTTTAGCTTGAAGAGGTGAGGGACAGCACCCAAGCCCAGATTTCAAGCTCCACGACAGACCCCAAAAATAAAAAAGAATTAAGTCCATAATGCCCTTCCAAATGATTGTGTTAGCCAGTTATGAAGGAGGCTATCTATCTCTGACTTTTTAGTTGATGGTCCCATCTAGGGTTCTAGGTTCAGAAAACATGGTACAACATTGACGTTCCCCCCCCAAAAAAAATCAGGGTATATAGACCCACCAAATTTTCTAGCAGAGTTGTATTAAGAACCATATACTGCTTCCCGTGCCATCTTGCTAGTGGGTCATAATTGTACTACAATTCCATTTACTATAAAAGTGACAAAACCTCTCTTGGTTATAATAGATATAATTGACCTAGCTCACATTAATATTAATAGTGGCATCAAAATAGTCATGGCTCATATCCAGCTGCTATTTGATTCCTAGGCTTGGAGACAGCTTTGGTTTTTAAAATGCCAGGGTGAAGGAGATAGCCAAAACTGAACCAAAGGACAGCCTCTGCTCCATTTGACAGAAGAGCTTCAAGCATTTAACTCCTCCACAATATTACCAAACATGAGCTCTAGCAATAGTGAGAGCAGATGCATTCCCATCTACTCAAAAGACGGGATTTCACTGTATCCAAATATCTTTCTTAGGAACTCTTGATTCTCTTCACTGCCTAGAGAGGCATGAGATGAAGTTACATTTATGGGAAACTGACTTAACCAACCTAGTTGGCTTTAATTCATCTGAGTCCTTAATCATAGGAAATAGTAATGACAACATGTTATTGAACTTGTTCCTCCAAGTTATCTTGTCTTGGAAGAGGACTATCATGCATGCCAAGCCAGCAGGATCCATTATTCATCTCAAAAGGAAGGGGAAAATCTGAGATCTTGGTCTACCTGCCACACATGCATAATAACTGCCAACAGAATATTTTATCCATTCAATCAAGCAGGCATTTGTTTCGCCATACCCAGTTTTTGGTTGTTTCTTTTTGGTTGGTCATGGGGCTTGAACTCTGGGCCTGGGCGCTGTCCCTGTGCTCTTCTGCTCAAGGCAAGCGCTCTACTGCTTGAGCCACAGCACCACTTCTGGTTTTCTAGTGGTATATTGGAGATAAGAGTCTCATGGAGATTCCTGCCCAGGGTGGCTTTAAACCATGATCCTCAGACCTCAGCCTCCTGAGTAGCTAGGATTACAGGCGTGAGCCAATGGCCATACACAGTTTTAACAGCCATGGCTGGTCATAAATCTTTTACCCTCATTATAGTTACCTCATAATAATTGCCTTAAGGCCTAGGAGGGAGTGTTGGAAGGAGGAAGACATCAGAAGGCTCCATATAGTGGGCTCCATTAATTATAAATAGATTTTCCTAACTGGTAAAAATTCCTAGTCTGAAACAGCTAAACAGAAGGATCCCTAAAAGGATCCTTACAGTGACCATAGGATTATACTGATTATTCCATCATTGATGGTCAGAGGAGAAAGTCCTGCTATGCCTGATTTTATTCCCCATGAATCTATGTTTACTCCTGGTATAGTAAGATCACTGATTGTTGTTAGTTGAGTAGTTCACATAACTCTAACCCTAGTGAGCTGGATACTCATCTTTTGGGATGTAAAACTCAGGATACAGACACATATATTTTTATTCAGAGCTTACAATTTCTTAGATTACCCAACCAGCCCTAGAAATTTATAAGTACATTCTCAGTTCTTGATAAGCACCCAGCTGAAATTTCTTCTATCCTCTCAGTGGGCAGTCAGCCATTTCCCTTGCTGATTTAATGCCCCAACTACCCTACTTCATCCACAAATTGTATCTCTGATTTTGAGACTCACAATTCTTGCTGCTCACTGCCTCAAATTATTTGAACAGTCCAGACACGAAAAAAAAATAGCAAGTAGAACTTCAATTTGCAAACAAACAGGTTACTAAGAACAGATTACTAAGAAATAAAATCGATGTGCAACTCAACATTAGCATGCTGAATTTAACATTTTTAATTTATTTATGCTATTGTAAAGGTGATATTCAGAGAGTACATTTCTTTTTAAAATATTTTATTGTAAAGGTACTGTACAGAGTGATTTGCAATAACTAGTATATGTCTAAGATAATTTTACCAGACAATCAGAAAAGCTCAAAAGCTATGTACATATGACCATAAAAGATGTTAAGTGAAATGACTCTCAAGATTCATTGGGTCATAATAAGGTGCTAACTGTAAAGATACTTAACAAATCAAAGCTTACTTCTACAGAAGGGTGGACCATCAGCTGAAATCTAGCAGGCAAGCACCTAAAAGAGTTAGGTGCTACTTTTTTTTTATTCCTAAGGCAAGGGGTTCTGTCCCTTGCCTCCGCTCAGAGTGGTCCACAATTTGCAACAGGATGTGGCTTAATTAACAAAAACAGTTGTCATAATTAACAAGAACAGAGTGTACCTAAAATTTCATGAGCTTTAAACAGGATTGCTTAATGAAAGTTTAACAAGAATAGGAAGCAACCTAAATACAATTAACCAGTGTCAAACCACCTAGCCCAAATAGTAAGTTTTCAGAAACACACACACACCCACACCCACAATTTTTACAAGATTGACAAAAAGGAAATGGCACACTTCAATAAAAAATGAGGTTTCTCTCATATTAATTTTAACATGGAATAAAACTAGTGAGTACATAAGGACAGAACAATAGGGAAATATAGCAAAGACCTGTGCTAAAAATAATACCATTTTCTTCCAAACGGGTTAAATCTGACAATGCCACGGTCATCCCAGCTGCATCTAGCTGATATTTTCTATGCAATGGCCAGAAATAGATGCAGGCCCAGGAATTAGAGATGATAGTGTAGAAAACATTAAAAAAGGGTGCTTTCAATTGCAGATCTAAGTGCAACCATGAAGAATACATTTAGGGTTAAAATAAAACTACAGTGTTACCAAAGATAATCTTACAATCCTTTTTACACTAATAATTTTTTTCTTTTAATAAGGTTATTTTAAATTGTGAAAATACCATACAGAAGGGTTACAATTACATGAGCAAGGTAATGAATACATTTCTTATCAAGCATTGTTGCCTCCTTCTTTGTTTCCCCTTACCATCCCTGCCCTCCCTTCTTCCTCCTCTTCTTCCTGCCAAAGTTATAAAGTACGTTTTTCAACATAACATCTTATACCTCTCATTGTTGCAATGGGTCCACCTGTATCCCTATTTAATTTGTTTTTTCCCTTCTCCTTCACAAATTATACCAACATCAAATACAGTGAAAACAGGGGTTATTATTATTATTATTATTAGGCTAGGACTCATCAAATTATTGACAGTGTGCCTTAGATCCTCTGAGAGAAAGCGTTATAGTAAAAAAATGTATATCTCTCAATGCAGACAGTCTCTATTTTAAACGTCTTGGAGATCTGCAATTTGGGTTATTTGGTCTTATTTTCTTTACTTTAACAAGTGAATATACCAACATTTTTTATGTATCAAGAAGTATTTTATACATTCTCTGTCAAAATTAAATAATGCGTTGGGAAATAGAGGTTATTTCTTTTAAAAATTGAATTCACTGCCAGGTACCATTTGCTCACACCTGAAATCCTAGCTAGGATCCTCGGGAGGCTTAGATTTGAGGGTCCAGGTTCAAAGCTAAATAAGCCAAAAACTCTGTGATTCTCTGATTAGCCAACAAAATGTCATAAGCAGATCTGTGACTCAGTAGAAAGAGTTGAATGACCACGCCCAGACCTTAAATTTAAGCCCTGGTACCAACATGCACACAAAAAGTATTTCTTTCCTTTTTTGTTGTTGTTGTGGGGCTTGAACTCTGGGCCTGAGCGCTGTCCCTCAGCTCTTTAGTACAAAAAGTATTTCTTGCACTAATGTATTCCTAATACTTTAGAGGCTGTAACCTAATTGTAGATAAATAAATTTATAGTCTGATAAATCCATGCTTGGCTATGTAGTAAAATACATTTAGTTACTTAATTTGTTTGATAAATATTATACAAAATTTCAATTCATCCTGAAACTATATTTAAATATAACCATTGTCACTATGTTGCAAAACAAAATACTTAAGATAAATAATCAGATATTCAAGAATACTACAGTTTCAAACCAGGTGATCAACTGAGGATTGAAACCTTTGATTTTATAACACCTATAAATATGTGAACAAAACAGTGGAAAGTTAACAGATAAATGTTCAAAACATGTATTTATATATGTGGTAATGTACAAAGAGGAGAAATCCTAAAGTAGAAGACGAGAAAGGTAAAATGTGTAAAAGACACTGGAAATGCTGAAATAAAATACAATAAAATGAATAAAGCTATTTATCAAAATGATAAAACAATTTATCAAAAATGATAACTTTATTAAATACTGTATTTTGAAATAAGCAAGGTTACAAATCTTTGAATAAGGAAGGGCTGATAAATTGAACTGAAAGAAGTACATATCAATGGATGATTCTAAATTATTTTGTTATTATTAAGGTATTGTACAGAGGGGTTACCATTGCATAAGACAGATAATGAGTACATTCCCTGTTTTGAACACTGTCATCCCTTTACGTCATCAATGGATTTTGACTGGTATGAGGAAACCTATAAGGCCATTTCCAGTGAAATCTTGAAATAGTATAATTCTTCAGGCCTAGGAGTTATGGATTTTCTGAGTGTCCTTGAGCCTACACTTTTCCAAAATTAACTCATTGTTGTCTACTTTCTAAGAACTAGATTCTAATTGTTATATGCTGTGATTTAAATCATGAATCACTGGATGGTAAGCACCTTTCTATGGACCAAGTAATGAACTAGCTTAGCAAGATTGCATTATAATTGTTTTTTGAAGCTTAAGTATTTGATGCTATGCCTTAAGTTTCTAGCTATTAATGGTATTTAGTCTTGTTTATATTTGAATTTTTATGTACAAGAGAAGTTTAGTACATGTTATATCCTATATTATTTCTGAAATGAATCAGTGGATGAATAAATAAATAAATGCCCTAAAATCTAGCCCTTTTGTCTAAAGTATTATGGTTGATCTCGTATCTACTTCTAAAAGACAAAAGTTGTATACAGTCGTAATCTCTATCTAATATTTAAAGGTCGTTTGCCTAAACTGAAATTCATGTAACAGGCGCCACAAATTTCTTGGCCTGCTTAGCCCATGTCATGTTTGTCTCTGCATCCTAGTAAATCCTAGGAATTGCCTACATTCTTGTAATAGTAATGTCTTCTGTCTCTATCTCTGCCCCTACTGTCTTTCTGTCAGTCTGTTTTTGTCTCTCCTCTCCTCTTCTGTCCCCTCCCTTTCCCTCCCCTCCTTCCTCTTCTCTCTCTCCTACCTGCCTGCCTGCCTGTCTGTCTGTCTGTCTATCTCTGTCTCTGTCTTTCTCTGACCTTTGCTCTGCATGTGTGTGTATATATTCTACTAGGAAGAACTTCAAATAATACAAATAATGTCATTCCCCTCCTAATCTTTGACTGATATTGAACATACAACATGCCTTAAGGCTGAATATATTATAAAGGCAATGAAACACTTGTAGAAACCACTGATTACATGATTTTTCACAAGCAAATATCAAAGATTAGAAATGTGGAACATTGAATAAATAACTCAAGATATACTTTGATATAAAATATATAATTTCACCTGGAAAAGCAGGTAAAATTAGAGTGGTTGCCTAGCATCGGTAAAATTTTAAATTTCATCCCAACAAATATATAAAAATATAGGTGCCAGTCCTGGAAACTGAGCTCTGGATCTGGGTATTGTCCCTGTGCTTTTCTCTTTCAAGGGTACCCATAACTCTACTTTTTTCTTTTTGTGTATTGGTGGCTCACTCTTGTAATTCTAGCTACTCAAGAGGCTGAGATATGAGAATGGCACTTAGATTACAGCCAAGGTAGGAAAGTCCTTGAGATTCTTATCTCCAAATAACCAGTAGAAAACCAGAAGTTGCTCTGTGGTTCAAAATAGTAGAGTATTAACATTTAGGAAGAAATCTCAGAGACAAAGCCCAGGCCCTAAGTTCAAGCCCCATGATTGACCAAAACAAAAATAAAAACAAAAACAAAAAGAGCCTCACGGCCTTTCCTGCCTGGCCAGCCTTTAAACACCGTTCCTCAACTCTCATCCTCCTGAGTGAATAGGGCTATAAGTGGGAGTTGCAGACATCTGGCTCAAATATTTATTTTTTTGGAGACCAAAGGCATAGTTCAGGAGGTAAAGAACAGGTTGACAACAGGAAGCTCAGAATTCAAATCCCAGTATGATTCAAAAATATTGTAGTAGTATGTAGAAAGAAATACCTATCAAATTCTTAATCTAATTCTAACACTATCACAAATGCTGTGTTTGTTACTGTCTAGTGTGTGTTCTTTCCATAGTACAATTGCTTTATAATAAACATAATTCATATTAGGGTTAATGTCTTAATAAGAAGGCTGGTAAGTAGTGAGGGACTGATGACTCACTTCCATAATCTTTGTATCTCAGGAGGCTGAGTTCTAAGGATCATGGTTCATAGACATCCAGGAAGGAAATCTATAGGACATATCTCCAATCCACCACCCAAAATCAGAAGTGGAGCTGAGACTTTAGTGGTACCAACCCTGAATAGCAAAATCTGAAGGACAGAGATCAGACCCTGATTTCAAGCTTCAATACCAGCAAACACATGCACAAAAAAATGTGGCTGTTAGGTAAGTAATTTTAGTCATAGCATCATATGCACACTCTACCAAGTATTTCTGTATTGTATTTAGTATTGACTTAAATGAATTCAAGTTAAAAATTATTTTAAAATGTATTCTTCTTTGCAACATGACATCTATTACTTGACAGCTTAAATCGACAAAATGTAAATTAGGAAACAGAGCATAAGTGGGCCCTTTTAATGCTAGCCGAATCCACCTGGCATTTTACTTGTAACCACAGGAGACTTAGCAAAACATGGGTAATGTTTTAAGTTCATATTCACAGATTAGACAGCTTGACATTCACTTTACTGAAAATGGCATGTAAAGAAAATGCCAGATATACTTCAAGAGAATTTTTCACTTCGGGTACTGCAAATAATCTGGTCAAAATGATAGATATTGACATCTCAAATCAATCAAATATGATACCATTGATCTTACACTAAATTAACTAATAAGAGTGAAAGAATTGCTGGATGTTAGATACAAAAGAGATTTTGAGGTTATTTAGCTCTAAGCAAATACACAATTAGCTGAAACAAAATGGGTCAAATCAGAGTACACATCATTGAATTTACTGTCTAGTAAGAAATAAATTTCAGCATCATTCCATATGCTAATTACCCACTAGTATTTCTCCATGCATATGTGACAGCTTATATGTTTCATCTGGGACATGATTGATTCATGACTTATTTAAAACAAGAGGTTTTTCATATAGCTCTAATAGTCTTGTCCAGAAATCTCCTTAATAATCATCCTGGGCTTTATAGTATTTTCTGGTTGGTCAACTGCATTCTAGACTTTCCATCTTCCCTTTTTGGAGTACTCCATTGTCCGGAGTGTGCATAAACTCTCAAGGATTAATCAGAAAGGAAGGATGGTAGCAATGTGGATAGCAATGTGGTAGCAATTTGGAGAATGTGGATGTATGAAAATGTCTTTATTTTCATACATTTCACTTAAATTTGACTCTAGAAGGATAATTTCTAAGTAAGGAATAAAAATTCCATTTTCCTTAATACCTTAATAATCTAGAAAACAGATGCTAAGTTAACTAATACATGGAAACTATGGCTAATTGGGGTTAGTCAACCAAGAGTTTCTGTAGCAAAGTGATACAATTAGAGAAAGGAGAAGTATGTGAGGAGTTTCTGGAAAAGAATGTTTGTCCTCTTTCTTCATCTGTTGTTGGAAGCTAGTCTTCTTTTGTCTCTCTGCATGATGACCTGTGCAGAATGAAAGTCTCTGTCCATTTTCCCTGTAGGGAGTTGATATCTTTGATACCAGAGTTGATAGATAAGAAAATACCGGCTTATGAATGAGAAATTGAATAAGCACATCCCTCAAAGCTGTCAACTGAGTCATGAGAAAACAAATACTATTTACATGAAACCCAATATAAGCTTGTTGCCTGTAATTTACCCAGAAAGAATTCTAAGAATGAATCACATTGTATAGGACATACATATTAATCACTATGTGGTTTGTTTTGTTTTTTATCATTCTAAGAACTACAACCTTAGCAATCCAAATGATCAAAGGGCAAGTAATTTTTCTTTTGAGTGTCTTACAGACTTCCTTTTATACTTGATGTAAGAGTCTGAGCATCGACAATAGCTTTAGTGATTGCCTTTCAAACTGCTACAGTAGCAATAACAGCAATCAAGAAAATGTACACACAATACATGTAAAATGAAGACAACAATTAAATATCAAGTTAGTGTGTGTTTGTGTTATTGTGATGAATGTGATATGCATGTAAATTTAGAAGAGATGTATAAAGAATTTCCAACTGGTAAGAAAAGTTCAATTTGATAAATTTCAATGGTCATTTTATGCTATATTCTTTTTTTAGTATTTGTTGTTTATGGAATAAATATTCTCTTATGCCATGTATAAATGAAAACTCAATATTTTTTAATATTTTTAGAAAAACTTCTCAAATATTTACCTAATTATGTTCCTAAGAGTTTTCAGAGAATCATGAAAACTAGAAAAAGCATTTTAAGGTAGTTTAAGATTCCTAGTTTATTACTCATTTTGGATTCATAAAGTCATTTGATTTAGCCAACTGTCAGATGATTTTAAAAATCAGAGAAAATTCTGTTTTTATGAGTTCACTTCTAATATTATCTTTCTTTAGAATTATAGGAAATGGAAAGACTTGGAAAAAATTATATTAAGTGAAGTAAGCCAGGTGCAAAGAAACATAGGTCCCATGGATTTCCTTATTTGCAATAACTAGTATATGTGTGAGACAAGCAGAAAAGGTCAGATAACATGATGTTAAGTGAAATGAACCCCAAGATAAGGACAAAAGTGTTTTTTTTCTTTCTTGCTATTGTTTCAAACATATTTATAAGGTACCATGTGATTTTTTTGTTGCTTTGTATGTCCCTTCCCCATAGTATAACCTCTGTTTTCACTTATTTGATGTTGGGAAAAGGAAGGGAAAAAACAAAGTGTTTACATAGGGATACAGGTTGACCCATTGCAACAATGAGATGTACATGATGCTATGTCGAAAAACGAACTTTACAATTTAGGCAAGAGGGGAGGAGGAAATGTAGTTGTGGAGATGGGAGAGAAGGGATGGTAAGGGGAAACAAAGGAGGAGGCAACAATGCTGGATAAGAAATATATTCATGGGCTGGGAAGGTGGCTCAGTATTAGAGCGCTTGCATTGAGTGTCTGAGGCCCTGGGTTCGATTCCTTAGCACCACATAAGCAAAAAGAAAAAATCTGGAAGTGGCGCCTTGGCTCAAGTGGTAGAGCACTAGCCTTGAGCTGAAGAGCTGAGGGACAGCGCCCAGGCCCAGAGTTCAGGCCCCACGACTGGACCCTAAAAAAGAAAGAAAGAAAGAAAGAAATGTATTCATTACTTGCTCAATTGATTGTAACCCCTTTGTACATTATTTTCACAATTAAAAATTATTGTTTTAAAAAAGCAATATAAAAATTATTATACGTCAGTGCTTACATTCATGTTATGTAAGTTTCACTAAAATTTAGGCATCTAATATTATGGCAGAATTAATTCAAACCTATTGAAAATTTCCCAAGTTACACAAATACAAAACAAAAAAAATTCTCAGAAATTGATGTCTGGACCAACTACCATGCTAAATTAATTACACCTAGATACTGCAAACTTAACTTCAATTGTTACCTGTGGAATGAAAGACATCATGAATAATCGTAGAATGTGTTACCCTAGCCTAGTACTTAGCCACTATTATTTGATTAAAAAAAAAAAGGAACACAGGATGTCACTTGCGCAAATTGTCTTTTATCTGACAAAATGCCCAGTTTCTAATAGCACCTAATATATATAGATGAACTAGTATGGAAGGAATTGGAATATATTTTCATACTCTGAAGACAATGTGATTACAAAAAAACTGTGGATAACTCAAAGCAAAGTTTCAAAGTTAGATATTTAAAAGAGAAATTGCAATACCATCTTAGTTTGGTTAATAATTTGTAGGTCAGAAATTGTTATCTGTTAAGGTAAGTGCTTATATAGTAAGCTTAAAGCTAGCTGCCTGTGGCTCATTTCTGTACTCCTAACTATTCACCAGGATGAGCTCTAAAACCTGAGGTGCAAAACCAGTTCAGGCAGATAAATCCAAGACACTTTTATTTCCAACTAAATAGCAGAACCCCAGAAGAAGAGGTGATTCAAGAGATATATTGCCAGACTGAGCAAAGAAAGGCAAACAAGAACACAAGGCTCTGAGTTTAAGTCACTGTACACACACACACACACACACACACACACACACACACACACACACACACACACACGCATTAACCCACACCTACAAACAAAAGTAAAAGAAAAATGTAAACTTAAAAAATCTGGTGGCTCTACAAAATATTGTATTAATTAGAATACTGCATTATGCCTTATTTTCTATATCCATTCCTTTTTGTTGTATGGGTTGATTGCATATGTTACCTACTGTAAAAGAACAAGAATGTGCACCTGGTTAAAAAATGGTGTGTTGTGTTTATTGCTGCAAATTTTAGAGACATGCCTCTATTGTAAAAGAACAAGAATGTGCACCTGGTTAAAATATGTGTGTTGGGTTTATTGCTGCATATTTTAGAGATATGCCTACACATGTCCGTAAAATCCCAATATTTTTGATAATATTGGAATTCTATGCCTCCATCAGAAAGAATGGCATTGCCCCATTTTTAAGGAAATGGAAAGTCTTGGAAAAAATTATATTAAGTGAAGTAAGCCAAGCCCAAAGAAACATAGGTCCCATGGTTTCCCTTATTTGCAACATCTAGTATATGTATGAGTCAAGCAGAAAAGGTCAGATAAAGTGATGTTAGGAAAATGAACCCTAAGATATGTATTCAAATGTTTTTTTTCTTTCACACATTTGTTTCTAACGCATTTATAAGATTATTTCTTTGTTGCTTTGTATGTCCACCCCCCACAGTATAACCCTGCTTTCACTGTATTTAATGTCGGTATAATTTGTGGAGGGAAGGGGAAAAACAAGTCGTTTAAATAAGGATACAGGTGGACCTGTTGCAACAATAAGAAGTACAAGTTGTCACGTTGAAAATGGACTTTACAACTTTGGTGGGCGGGGGGAGGATTGGGTGAGGGGGTGGGGACGGCTGCGAAGGGATGGGAAGGAGAAACAAAGGGGGAGGCTACAATGCTTGATAAGAAATGTACTCATTATCTTGCCCATGTTATTGTAACCCCTCTGTACAGTATTTTCACAATAAAAATAAATAAAAATTAAAAAAAGAAAATGTTTTCAAATACCAGTTCTCAGTAAGAATGGTAAGAACACATAAACATAAAGATAAAAGGTTAAAGAACAATCTTTATTGAACTGAGAAGATTTATTCTTACTGTTAAAAAATAACATTTGGAAATAGTATATCTGAGAATATTCCTAGATAGATAGATAGATAGATAGATTAATAGATTGATTGATAGATAGATTATGTATGTTTTAAAATATATAGCCTATAGAGTATGTGGGTGTATATATGTTATAGAATGTGTATCCTATAGAAAGAACACACACACACACACATCTACAGGACAAAAGTCTGCAGGAAAAGCTCCTTCATATTACCATAAGATTACCATTGCCCTTACTATGCACTTCATTTCTTATTGTGTTGATTTCACATAATTTCAAATCAAATAGGATCCACATATTCAAAACATTTTATTAAAATATGAACTTTTAAACTGATGAATACCAATGCCATTGCTATTCTTAGTATTGCTAATGAAAGTAATATTGATAAAGATGACTATAGCAATAATATTATCTTGTTACAGTGTTAAGGTGTAATAAGCATTCTGCTAAGATATTCATGCACTTAATCACTTAATTGTGAAATTGTAATTCATGTTGCTATTTAAAATTAACCAAGTATTTTCTTGGCTTGTTTAAAAGCTCAGAATCCAATTGAATAGATTAATATGTATAGATTTTCATCATTATTATAAATAGTGCCCTTCAATTAGGTCATCAAGTGACAGATTTTCAAACTGTACTTTAATGAGTCTTTTCTCTCCAATATCTCTTAATCTGAGTAATAAAATAAGTACTTATAATAAATATAGAATCAAGTATATAAGTTATGCTTTTCCAAAAACCTAAAACTATTATAAAAGCTATTTGACATACCTCACAGTTGAAATAAATAGAATATCCTTTTTCCTAAAAAGTATACATATGTTTTTTATACCAGATTCTTTACACTCTTTTCATCTTCTTTTTAAACTTAATAGTGTAATAGACAGGTGCTTATGTTTTAATAAAAATAATGTTATATGTTAATAATATTAAGCCTTGGTTGTTCCAATAATGTTTCACCATGTTGTGCAAACCATTTAATTTTTCATAAGACCTCTGAAAAATGGATGCACTCCTCAACTTTACCGAAAATGCTCACGAAGCATGTGAAGAAAAACACCTTTGTCGGTAGGCACTGCAGACTAGCCCGGTGGGTCATGTGGATAGCTGTAGGCCAGGTGGATAGCTGTAGGCCAGGACATGTTCTGAAAGCATAGAATGTTAAAGATGGTGGAATGCATCTGAGCCCAACATATGAAAATACCTTGTGATAGTCATAGTCAGTTACACCTCACTACCCAAGTAACTGAGCAGAATACTGGCATGCTTTCCAAAAACATGATATCTCTATGAGGTCATACAAGCAGTCAATGAATGAGATGTTCAACAATGATTAATTACAAATTTAACATCAATAACCTAATAAAGTTAGTGCTCAGTTCCTTCACTACTTCCTACTATTTAGGGTCTAATATAATGTACAGAATGAGAAAAATAATGCAGGTAATAAAAGAAATAGCTTTCACCTTTCAATTTACAAAGAATTTATTAATTTCAGGATAGTAAGTCAGGTAGCCTCTAGAAGGTATATAATCACATTGTCTCTATCTAAAGGTGAGTTACATGTTATGGAAACAGATATGAAATAAGAGTGTCAGAGCAGAGTGAAAAAATGGTGATCTGTGATCATTGAATGAACATATCACTACAAATCTTAAACTAGAAATACTAGTGCATCAGCTGAATTTTACTTTAAATGAAAATGTTGCTAGGCACTGGTGGCTCACTACTCGGGAGGCTGACATCTGGGGATGGAGGTTTGAAACCAGTCAGTAAGACAAAACCAAGGGATGTTTATTCAACTAACCAGCATAAAACCATAAGTGAAAAAAAAAAAAAAAAAAACCATAAGTGAAGGTAAGGTTCAAGTGGTAGGGTGTTAACTGTTGCAAAAAATACAGCCCTGAGTTCAAACCCTAGTACTAGGACAAAAATAATAACTAAAACATAAATATTATAGCAACAGTTAAAATATTTTGACACATTTTCTTTCTGTAAATTAATCTGAGGAACTGGGTACTGTCCCTTTGCTCAAGGCTGGCACTCAACCACTTAAACTACAGTGCCACTTCTGCATTTTGGAGCTGTCACTCTGATTTGTCTGCTCAGGCTGGATTTGACCATGATTCTCAGCTCTCAGCCTGCTGAATAATTTGGATTACATGTAAAGGCACTGGCATCTAGCACACATTTTTTATTTTGACAGATGTTCAATTAAGAAATTCTTATTTCAGTTCTCTTGACATATTGTTGGGGTTGTCTTTACTTTTTTGTATTTTTACTTAACATTAATATTCTTTTCTGGGAGAAAATATCTTCATCAGTTTCAGTGAACTATAGGCATCAGTCCATTTTTTTTAAAAGTCTCCAGACTATATGCTTTATTTCAACCTCTATGACTCTCCCCAAAATTTTTAGCCTTCTTTGAAGTTAGAAGAACTAGCAGAACAGATTTGTAAATCATCTCTCTCCAAATGTCTTCCTTGTTTGGGCCCCTCGATGATTTCTCTACGTGAAATTGTCTTTCATCTTTTATTTTTTTCAGGTAAAAAGTTTACATGGAGGTTTTCTACAAATGAATCCAGCTAAAAATCTAAGCTCGGAAAGAAAGCCTGGCATCTTTTTGAACGAGGCTGGTGGGGGATAGCTAATAAGCTGCATAACCCACCACTTGAACAAGGGGCAGGTGCCAATTAAAAAGAAGCCATGCAGGTAGTAAGCAGTTAAGCAAGAAGGCATCTGTTCTTCTGTTCTGTGCCAAAGGGTATAGCCTGTCAAGGAGGCATGTGAGATACAACTCTGTTCTCTCTTTTCACGGATTACCAAGGGAATCTGGGGCAAGAACTAAACACATGTGGTCAAATTTGTTGGGTGCCCTGGATTTTTATTTCATGAATGAAACCGAACTGAACTGGTCTGAATCCACTCCCTTAGGACTGTTGGCAGCTTATCTAGCTAGTCATTGTTTTCCCTTCCTTTTTCATTAGAGTACCACTTCAGTGGGAAAAATGATAGATTATTTCTTTCGGTTTAGAATATAATGGATAAAAATGGCTTTGACTTTTTCATAGTGATTTGACATTTTCTAACGCCTCAAATAAAGCATAGGCAGTGTTGGAGTCTTGCAATAAGGCAACGAAGATGAGAATATCTTGTAGTATAAATGTGTGAATTATTTCCTTATCTAAGCATTATTTGTTTTTTCCTTACATAAATAATATGCGTGATTCTAAGTATGCATAACTGTTATTGTCAGCCATGTTGGAATTTAGGATACTAGATATTTCCTTTCAGTAAAATCAATTCTTAATACACTGATGACATGATAAGGAATTTTGTGTGCAGAAGTTACCATTCTTCCTGCTTTTCAGTGTTAACTTTCCCTGGATTTTGACCCTCAAGCAGTAGGATTTATTAAATGTTTTCAATGACTTTTCTATTGACAACACCAAAATTACTAAATAAAATATTTGTAAACAGAGGACTGATCTACAAAGGAAAGAAAAAAGCCAGCAAGTTTAAACACGGGTGGGTAAGAAGCAAGCATGTTTTAAAGGTATATTAATTATATACGGTCAGGTAGTCCATAGGCCTCATAGTATTCCATAAGGTGCACTCATAGCAGGATTTAATAAAATTAGGATATGTTAAAGGAAGAAGAAGTTGAGGCAAACATTAGAAATGCTCAACACTCACAAACACAGCTACTACAGAGGTTGCAAAGCTCATAATTTAACTTTAGATTATTAAGCACTACACAGAATATCCACATCTCAGGAAGCTCTTTGACTTCTCAGAAGAATCTTTACACTTGTCTGTTAATGTAGCCGAAGTGACTCTGCATTATTCTACTCAATATAAATATCCAGAGAGCTAAAGAGCAATCAAATGGAAACTAAACCTGTCAGTTTTCTATATGTTGTGCTTATTAACTAATGCAAAACTGCCTTCTGGTTTGTCTCAAATCCTAGTCATGAAATGAGTCACTAGTTAGTACAATATATAAAGTTAGGGTCAAAAGTCCCTCCAGTTCTCAGACAACTCTAGAAATATCCACAGGGTCGAAACAGAAAAGTTGACATTTTAATTTAATACATACAGAAAATATACATTTTTTGAGGGCATACTGGAATTGAATCTTTAAGGAGAAAGTGAATATTGTAGAACTGAGGAGAAAACATCTTCATGGCTATGCTAATACATTCCTAATAGAATGAATGAATACAAAACTTCCTTTATGAAATTGTAGGCAGATTAAGACAAAGGTTTTGTAACAAATTATGGAGAAAATATTGACTGTAAGGGTTAGGAAAGACAGCAGACTGGGTAGTTTGCCTTTTCTGTAACCAAAACACCTGACAAGATCTGCCAAAATTAGAAAAGATTACACTTCAAAGGTATGTTTGTCAGTTACGGATTTCCTCTGGCTAGGTCTCTCTTGAAAACACCACCACTTAGAAAAGTCTCCACCACATCTGAAATTCTAAATCACCTCCAAAATTCTCTAATACAGCAATACGACCCCCAACTGTAATATCCCATTAACTTATGAAACTATCAATGAAAAAAAAATCCAGAGATGGAGTCAGAGTCATCACAATCATACCGCCGCCTAACGTTTTCATCTTCAAACACTACTTCATTGAAAGAAATACCTGCTGCATCTGAGAGTTGGGGAGATATTTCAGATCCCAGCCCTAATATTCAATGCGTCATAACCATAGTGGAAGCCAAAATAACCCTAGAAAAAAATTAATAGACCAAGAATAAAACACTTAATTAGGACTTGTCTAACAACAAAACTATCTTTGACGAAAGATGTCAAATGTTGAGATTTAGATGGAAACTCTGCATAAGACAAAGGACAAGGAAGGAACTAATACAAGGCAAAACTCCAAGACAATATTTTGGAAATGATTAGTACAATGTGGGGGGAGTGAGTAGAGGGGCGGAAAAGTGGGAGAATAATGAGGGAGGGGGTAACAAGTTCAATAAGAAATGTACTCACTATCTTACTTATGTAACTCTAACCCCTTTATACATGACCCTGACAATACGTTTTTTAAATAGAAATACTAAAGAAGACAGAGAAAAGTGAGTCTTAGAAAGGTTGAAATATAAGAATGATTATTGAATATAACAATGTATATGTGTTCATTCAAATATATTTGTCATATTTAGTATTAAATAACTGAGGTGAAATACAGAGTAATAATGTATTTTTAAGTGGAGGAAACTTGAAATTAGTTTCAGGGATTTCACAGAGTCCTTTGTCTTGTTAATGAGCTCTGGATGGAGATATACAAATGTATGCTCTTTGATCAAAAGATTTCACAATAAACTTGTAGCAGAAAGCTATAATCCTAGCTACTCTGGAGATTGAGATTTGGAGATGACGGTTTGAAGAGAGAATGGGCACAATTAACCCACAAATGTCAGAAGTGGAGGTGAAGTTCAAATGGTAGTGAGCCAGCCATGTGCATAAATGTCAAGTGAGAGTTTGAGGCCTTGAGTTCAAGCCACAGGATTGGTGTGGTGTGTGTGCATGCACACATACACACACACACACACACACACACACACACACACACATACACACTCCAAAACAAAACACACAAAAAACATGTAGAAACATAGAGAGAATATATATTGTGATGTGGCAGTCAATCAGAAATGTAATAGCGTTCTTGGGTTTTTGCTGAACATTATTTCTTTTCTCTATTACAATGTAAAAATTTTTCTTATTGCCGGCGTTGTTGGCTCACGCCTGCAACCTAGCTAATCAGGAGTCTGAAATCTGAGGATCGCATTTCAAAACCAGCCTGAGTAGGAAACTCTGTGAGACTCTTATCTCCCATAAACCACTCAGAAAACTGGAAGTGGTGCTGTGGCTCAAGTGGTAGAGCACTCACCTTGAGTGAAGAATTGAGCGATAGCACCCAGGCCCAGAGTTCAAGCCTCTTGACGGACAAAAAAACAAAAACAAAAATAATCATTGCTTATTATACTTAATCAAATACAACCAAAAGCCTATAGAGTTAATGTTTACAGAAATAAAATGATAATTCTGTTCCAATAGACATTTCATTCCTCTCTTATATAGGCAAAGAATTTTACACATACAAGTCTACGAGGAGGCAATATATTTCTTTACATTGCACTTCAGTGGCAATGATTTGCCATTTATGTATTTTTTCAGACTTAGGTGTTACTTGGAAAGGAAAAGTAAGCTCTCCTAAATGACTTCAAAGAAGTTAGATACCAAAATGGCATCTAAGGGGATGAATGGAGGCATGTGTGGACAGGTGTGTGGAGGAGGTGGATGAAATTAGGGAGGAAAGAAGAGGAAATAGAAACCATTTTGCCTGACAGACAAATTCTTTTCAAATGTTGGCCTGCAGATGACTAGACTTAAAACTGAACCTCAAAGAAATGTATGCTAGATGTTTACGAAGAAATCTTGTCCTGATATCCAAGTGGAATCTTTGTATTTGCCCAGAAGTACAGGCAGTCTATTAATGCTCTTATGCAAAATTAAATAATATTTCCCACCTTTTTATTTTTCTTAGCAGGTAATGTCATATGCCACATGAGTTGGAGGAGCATAGATGATTACTTTTGCATATTGCAAACTGTTAAAAACATCCTTGGTGTGCCATATCTACAATAACTCTGATAGTGCTGCCACCACCTATTATTAATTTACCTTTCAAAAAAGACAAAGACACTACAGATACTAAATACAAAGCTGAAGTGACAGAGTTCTTTTCACAACCTAAATAAATATATCACTGTCATTTAGTAATCTTCTGCGTTCACATGGAATTTTTCCAGCACTGTTAAAGAAGGATGAAAATGGAGAGACAGCTCATTGATTTCCCATGTATATATCCATACCACTTTAATATTGCACATAAAAGGTCAAGCATAAAATTATTTGCCTGATCATACCCCCTCTCTCCCCCCCCCCCCCACCGACATTGTAAAGCTGGTTTTGACATGACATTTTGTACTTCTCATTGTTGCAACAGGTCCACCTGAATCCTTAAACGACTTGTTTGTCCCCGTCTCCTCCACAGTAAGAAATGTATGCATTTTCCTGCCCATGTAATTGTAACCCCTCTGTACAGTATGTTCTCAAATAAAATAAAATAAAATTTAAAAAAAAATTATTTGCCTGGAGTCGCTGTCCTTGGAGATTTAAATTAACATAGAAGGAGAGTACCACGAGGGGGAAAAGTTAATTTTATCTTAATTGGATTAAGCCAGGTAACATCTACAATGAGGGAATGAGGTTACAGAAGACTATAAACTGCTGGGTTGACAGAAAAGGATTAATTCATGAGCCAGCGTCAGGTTGTTGACTAATAACGTATTGATCAGATCTATAAAATATGCAGAATGTCTGTCAGGAGGAGAGACATTTTTGAATTGAAAATTGCTAGCCTCTGCATGATCAAAGTTAGATTAATATTATTAAGAAGCTTTGAGCGAGCTACATATTACCTTAGCAACCACTGAAATTCTCTGCATATTGCTTGGATTGACTGTCCTAAGCAACTGCAGTACTTGGTGAGAGGGAAAAGACTGATTTGTGTAGCTGCTGCTCCCCCCCTCCTTCCCCCTTCCTCTTTTAATGGGTTCCAACAGACATATTGAACCAGTAGAGTTTAATCCCAGTGGAGCCTGCAGGTGGTATTGTCCTTGCATGGAGGAGTTATTAAATTCTTAAGGTCACCATAAAAAGGTTCTATTAAATTGAGTTAATAAAAACATTGAACAAAGGTTTGCAAAGACCAAAGATGTCAAAGTGCGGGGAGCTGGAATGTTTCTCATGATTATAGACAAGAAGAATAATTTATATCCATCAAAGTGTAAAGAAGATAAAAAATTTGTAATCTTCAATAAAATGTGAGCTTTTCCCCCCTAGCTAATACACGTTTATATACAAACAGTCAGATAGGACATTCATTTCTTTGGATTTTTTCAGTTGAAATGGACTTAGATTGGTTAAAACACAAGGTCCCTGGGAAATAACATTCTGACAATAAAAACATAGAAGCTATGGAATATTAGTCAATTTTTGCATGTGTGAAAGCTGATTCTTTTCCTTTTTACTTTTTTCTGACTTATCTTCAAGTAATTGTACAATGGGGTTTCAGCTCAACAAAAGAAATGTTGGTGCTTGATTTAGAATCACTGTGGCATTTTATTTGGAATTCTCTGCTCTCCCAGTAATCCCTCCACTCACACTGGAACTAGTTTTACTTTCCTGTCATTCTCTCTTTTCTTTCTCTTTCTTTCTCTAGTGCATATTAAGTCCACTAAGGGATTTCACTATGGTAATTTAGATGTGCATATATTATATTTTGCCCAGAATATCTCTCTCCATTTCATTTTCTTTCCACACTCTCTCAATCCCCTTTTAATCAACAGGTTTCCCTGAGATTCCTTAGACTGCCTTCACACATGTACTGACATCTGTTTTTCTAAAGAAATAGTCTATTGAACATCACTTTATATTTTAAAGAATTTTTGGACAGGTAAAAACAGTACTGAATTTGAAACCATTTCTCAGAGATGTACAACATCTAATCAAAATATTTATCTGCTTATAGTAGATATAGTTGCTATATAAAAGTGAGAATAGGAAAATTGAAGTTTGTTTCTCTTTTAAAATAAAGAAAATAAAAATGTAAATATGTTATCTATTTTATCAATCTCTGTGTGTATATCTATCTATCTATCTACCTACCTACCTATCTTTTGATCTGTTTATCTGATAAATCACCTCCTTCTTGTAGAATGGTGACATAAACTCCCATAAGAGGGGTGGCATTTAAAAATGGAACTTCACAGGTTCAAATATATAATCTTATTTGAACAGTATGCCTGGCAAGTACAATCTCAAAAATTTGCTAAACCTCTAGTAACAAAGATG
This sequence comes from Dipodomys spectabilis, assembly GCF_019054845.1. Lineage (NCBI taxonomy): Eukaryota > Metazoa > Chordata > Mammalia > Rodentia > Heteromyidae > Dipodomys > Dipodomys spectabilis. The sequence continues at coordinate 742,861 of NW_024871244.1, forward strand.
TTACCATTTTTTGTTTTTTTTAAAGCACTTTATATTCTCATCTTTCCTTTGCCTGTATAATTTTCAGCATGATTTAGTATCATTGACTGAGTGAATTGTACATAATCTAAGTATACACTTATAACTAGAGGTTGCCTCCTTGTGTAATAATGCTTGTTACACTAAGGTGTACTGTAGTTGGCATGACAGGAACGATGTGGAACCTTATTGTTATCATTAGAAGTTAGATTTATAGTCCTGTCAGACATAACTTCATATGAGAATGTCACCACTAGAAGGAAGCAGTGAAGCCAACACCTCGTGGTTCACACCTATAAGTTCTAGGGAATTCCTTGTGTCAATTAATAGTGGGCAGCATTGGTATCAGCTGTGGTGGGAAAGTTAGAAGTTTGTGGTCTCTGTCAGTCAGGGCATAAAGACAGACCCTAACTCAAGAATAATTAGAGCAAACTAGGATGAGGGGTTGTTGTTCAGTAGCAGAACATCAGCTTAAAAGCATGAGACTCTGAATTCAAACCCCACTACTGACACAACAAAAATATATTTTAATAAACAAAAAAGGGAAACTGGAAACAGCAACAAACCTATAAATGAATCATTAGCAATGTACAGTAATTTATTTTGAGGAGTATAAGAGAGAGATTCACTCACAGTACTCCTTTCATAAAAGAAACCAAGATAAAAGTTTTCCAAGGCCAATTTTCAGATTCCCAAAGGCAGATGAGAAGTCCAGAGGATTGCAGATGCCAAGAAATCACCAGCCCAATGGTAAAGCGAATTTGTAGTCAAAAACTAGGATACATTTAAGGTTTGAAATTTGAAGTAAGAAGAAGTAAGAAGTAATAATTTAATTATCTGCTATTTCAGCAGAAGGAAAGAGCAAAGATCAATTGGTAGAGCTCTATTCAGAGTGAAAGCATCAGCTACTTAGAGTCCCAGTCTTGGACTAGAGAGTAGGGTAGAAAGAGGAAAGAGAGAGAGAGATGGGGGCAGAGGGGGAGAGGGAAAGTGGAAGAGAATGAGAGAGCAAGAGAAGAGAGAGAAGGGAAGGAAAGAAAAGGAGAGGAAGGAAGAGAAAAGGTGAGGAAGGAAAAGAAAAAGAAATGAAAGGAAGGAAAAGAAAAAGAAACGAAAAGGAAAAGAACAGAAAAATATTTAGTTAAGTCCCTTCCTTCATTGTTGGACATTGAAGCCACTTTGTGAGGAAATCTGTTTTCATTTATATCAGTGAAGATAATTCCAACCTAAATTTTTAATTGGGAATAAATGCATTTGGAGATGTATATTATATTTCTTCTTCTTCTTCTTATAAGCAACTTAATCTTAAACTGTATGAAAAAAATACAGGGAGAATGAACCAGAATAATTTAAACAAACATTCTTTAAATAGAAACAGTGCAGCATCTTACCATGAATAGCAGTAACAAAGTATCTTAGACTAGGGGATTCAGAAACAAAAGAAATATATCCTCACGGAATTTCCTGCCTGGGCTGGCTTTGAACTACGATCCTCCCTTCTCAGCCTCCTGAGTTGCTAGGATTACAGGTGTGAGCCACCAGCGCCCAGCTCCTATAACTTCTTGAAACATAACTCATCAGGCTAAAGATGTGAAAAATTAGAATAAATAATATTTTATCATTTTAAGATATTCTCTTTAAAGTTTTGTTTTTAAATGATATGTGATGATTATTATAAAACCTAAATAATTGATTTCTGAGTTACAAAAATGATAAATTATAATCAAGTAATGATCAAGAAATTGAACTAAAAGCTATCATACAACTGGCTTTCTCAAAGGTTACAAAGAATTTAAATTTTCTCAAATCTTTGAGTATTTTCAAAATACCATTGTGAGTTTAAGTTTATTGGATTATTGATTTTTTGGGTAAAACAAAACGGAGAAATCAATTTGTAGGTCTTTCTTATTTGCAGGGGGAAGATAGCTCATGGGGCTTGAACTAGGAACCTGGTGCTCACTCTGAGCTTTGTTGATTAAGGCTAGTGTTCTAGCACTTTGAGCCCAACTCCACTTCCAGTTTTTTTTTTCTGATTGTTAATTAGAGATAATAGTCTTATGTACTTAACTGCCCAGGCTGGCTTTGAACTGCAATCCACAGATTTTAGCATCCTGAGTAGCAAGGATTACAGGAACGAACCACCAGCACCTGACAGCTGCAGATTTAACATACAATGAAAACAAAGGAAAATCTAGAAATGGACCAAAAAGAATAAAGCATCATCTTATCAACTGAATGATAACTGTTTTGTTAAACTATCTAAGAATAATAAAACATAATTTAAGATAATACATAAACAACCAAAAAAAAACATTCAAAAGCACTTTGAAGGCAATCTTGGGGTCACTGAATACATTTGCTTTCCTAATATGATCACATTCAAGTAAACTTCAATCTGACATTGGGAAAAAATCAATAAATTAATGCAATATTGAACAAGATTATGACTCCTAATTTATTTTAATTGTGTAGTAGTAATCAGTCATGCATTGTGTAACTTTGCTTTAAAAAACAGATGCATACTTTGGCTCCCTAAGCCTTGATTTTTGCCTTTAGGAGGAACAAATTCCCTATGTATGCTTGTGGCTGGTCTAGAAACACCTTATCATAAGAAAGACCACAAAATAATTTACTAAGAGCAGCAAGAAAATAAAACATGACCTATCTATGAGCTTCCAGAACTTTCTAGCCCATAATGACAAAAATAAGAGTGTAGAACTTTCTTTGGTAATTAGGAATCATCTTCTCCGTCTATTAGAGAGGGAGTATCCAAATAGTAGAAAGATATTTGGACTTTTTAAATGAGCTTTCATGAAGGTGAATACTGTATTAGAAGACAGGATTTCTTCTCTTAAGGTTTATTACTGGAAAGGTTCTCATTGTATAACATTTTCAAGAGCAAATTCTGTTTTATTAATGCTTGGAGGTGGTAGAAGTGCAGAGGGTGCTGGCATAAGATAGGATTCCAATTATTTTAAATGTTATCATGCATTACTGCTCTTTTTAATCTTCACTTCTTTCAGAGTGACAGCAGAGGGCACTTCTACATCCAGAGAATTCAGAGTATTATAGGAAACTAAACCTTGAGCAAAGGAAATCCCCAGATAAAAGGATCACTAATGCGGAAAATTAAACATGATCCTAGGCTACCAAATGAATCCCTATCCATTTACTGTTATTGTGTATTAACACCCAGAGACTAGGTAGTGAAAAAGCAAGTTGTTGGGAAAATAGTGTCCTCTCTCCATTTCACAGGAATAAAATTTTGAAGGAAAGTGAACAAGATTTCTTTTTTTTTTGTCTTTTAGGTGCTGGTATGGAACCTGAATTCAGGGGCTATGTCTCTTGCTCTACTATATTTTCACTCAAGGTTGGCACTCTGCCATTTGTACCACAATTCTGCTTCTGGACTTTTAATAATTAGTTGGGAGACTCTCTGACTCTTCTGCCTGAGCTGGCTTTGAACTAATACCTTTCATACCTCTACTTCCTCGGTATCTAGAATTACAGGCATGAGCCACCAGAAACGTTTCATTATGTTTTCATTTTATGCTTTTAAAATGTTACTAGAACTCTCCTACAATGCAGTTCCTGTGATTTCCTTTACCCAGGGGTAGTAGCCTGTAGTTAGCTAATTGATGTCTCTGTTAGCAGAACAGTCTTGAAAAAAAAAATAAAAAAGAAATCCTTTAAGCTGCTGTATCAGTTCATATATTACAAGATATTTTAGAGAGATATTATTTAATCTTTGCTTTGATACTGCAGGATGTGCTTTCGTTACACATAAGGATAATTAACCTTTATGATGGGCTTGAGATATGGGAAGACACAGTATGAAATAGCCTGAATGTTATTTGTGCAATCACAAACTAAAGAGGTAAAATCTTACTAAATGTTCTTGTCCCTTCCATACGATTCTGTTTATTCACTTATATTGCTTTCCATATGACTTTCTTCGACGGGAGTCTTTTTTTTTTTTTGGTGGGTGGGTATTTTTAAGTGAAATGAGAAACATTCTAAGGCAGTTTTCAAGATGACGCAATCTAACCTTGGATATATTGCATAAACCCTGCAACTTAATAAGTACTTATGCTGCAGAGAGAAAAAAAGCCTTGTAATTACTAGAGACAACATATGGCAGGTGCATTGAAACTCTGGGGTGACAAGAAAAACATATGACTTCAGCTCATTATAAGTATTTTCAAAGATACTACTAATTGCAACAGTAATTAAAATTAAAATATTTGTGAAATTGCCAGGTGACACCTATATATGGAATCAGTGTATGCTTTGCATTATTAAGTTTGCACAAAATGCATATTCAATTATAAAATTGTTTTTCCTCTCTGCATATATACGTATGTGTGTGTGTATATGTGTATGTACATGTGTGTGCATACATAAATACATATACAGATATGTGTATATGTGGAGTGTGTGTATAGAATCTTATGATTTGCACATCTCATTTTTATTTATAATATACAGTAGCTTTGTGTATCCATGTATTCTGATTACTAATATATGTACCATAGCATTTGTAATCTGCTGGAATCAGGTAACAATTAGCATTAAGAAAATGTATTGATTCCATTCAACAAGACCTCTCAGTTTCCAGATCACATAGTACTGCTGGCAACACCACTGTGATTATAAGAAATGTTTGTTGATTGAAATACAAATGCAACTCTAATAATATGCATTAACATCTTAATTCTAAGAACTCACACAAGAGAAAATCCTTTCTAAGGAAATTAGACTTTTCTCCCTCCATAAACCTTATAGGTTACATATTAGAGGTTACTGACCACCCTTGAGAAAAGTTATTTTAAAAAAATATAATTTTAAATTCATGAATACATGACCACTTGATATTGCCTTTCAAGTAAGGGTTTACTTTTATTTGTTTAATCAATCCAAGCTTTATGAAACACTTAGAGGGCTATAAATAGCTAGAAACTTTCTTAGGAAAGGAAATAATATATAATAGGCTAACTAACAATGACTTTCATAAAGTCAGCGAACTCTCAAATATAGTTCTCTTATGAATTATGAATCAAAGTGTATATAGTTTAAAAATATAAAATGTTTAGGAATGTAATGTAACATATGTAACGTGTAACTTTTTTCCTAGGTAAAAAATATTGTTGTTGTTATTCTAAAGGTGAGGAACAGAAGGTTTACAATTTCATAAGCCAGGTATTGAGTACATTTCTTTTTGTATCGTCACCTCTTTCTTTGCTCTCCCCCACTCCTCCCACCAGTCTCCACCCACAAATGGTATAGTTTCTTTTCAAACTAGCATCTAGAAAGTGCCACTTGAAATGTAGGATTTTCTTTGTTTTTGTTTTTATTTTTTTATTTATTTTTATTTATATATTTTTTATTGTGAAAATACTGTACAGAGGGATTACAATTACATGAGCAAGATAATGAGTACATTTCTTATCAAGCATTGTAGCCTCCTCCTTTATTTCCCCTTCCTATCCCTTTCCAGCCTCCCCATTTCCCCCCACCAAATCCCTCCCCACCCACCAAAGTTGTAAAGTTCATTTTCGACATAACAACTTGTACTTCTCATTGTTGCAACGGGTCCACCTGTATCCTTATTTAAACGACTTGTTTTTCCCCTTCCCCTCTATAAATTATACCGACATCAAATACAGTGAAAGCAGGGGTTATACTGTGGGGGAGGGACATACAAAAGCAACAAAGAAATAATCTTATAAATGCGTTAGAAACAAATGCATGAAAGAAAAAAAAATTTAAATACATATCTTAGGGTTCATTTTCCTAACATCACCTTATCTGACCTTTTCTGCTTGACCCATACATATACTAGATATTGCAAATAATGGAAACCATGGGACCTCTGTTTCTTTGGGCTTGGCTTACTTCACTTAATATAGAAATGTAGGATTTTAACATAAGCTTAATTTTATATTTTGAAGCATGCAGGTTGTATCGACTCTGGACAGAGTATTCTTTTGTTTATTTTGATTATGTTTCAACAGAATGGGGAAGGGCTTCTAAAATCATAGATGGTACTAGAAATTCTGAGTTTGAAAACGCAGCTCCTGGAGAACACAGGCATATGTGAAGACCCAGATCCAGCAGTCTTTGCCACTCACAACTCAGCATCTCACAGAGCCCACCAGGCTCTGGAATGCTGAGTAGAACCATCTCACCTGATTCATAAGAACACCCACAACTAGATATTTGATGCTTGAGTCCAGGAGAAACACCTTTAATCCACCTTACTCAGAGTACTTCTGAGTAATTGGAAGCACAAAATACAATATTACTCTTTAGAATAGCAGGAATTCCATAAATGAAAGGTTTTCTTCTTATTATTGTTTTGAGAAGCCCACATGAACAGTGACCACCTCTCCTAGGTGAGCTGCTTAAGAGCTAGAAGCAACTGCTATTACCATTAAGGAGAGATGGAGTAATTAGGAACTATCAAAAGGATTTACTGTTGCCTTTTGGGAGCAGGAACCATGGTAGGCATGTCTGGGTGGAGCTGGAGTTATGGAGAAAGTATAAGGATAGAAGGGAAGAATTATGGCCCTTCCTTCTCCATCACTAAAGCATCCTATTGTCACTAATACTGATGTAAAACACAAGAAAGTGCATGGCATCCTTTTACAGATGATAATTCTCACCATAAAATCAGATGACAAAGGAATCATAGAATAGTTTCAGCTTTCTATCCAGGTGCTTAGGGGAATGTTCACTGGCCTAATAGAATAGATTCTAAAATAATAGTTCAATGTACTCAATGAATTCCACCTCTGCTCAGTAAGTATCCATCAGCTTACAGATTCTGTTTGTTCAGCTAACACCAGTAAATATGTTTTCAGAAATTAAAAGAAAAAAAAACTATCACCTTTTTCCAAAATGGAAATACAGCCAGGTGCTTTTAGCCTATCCCTTTAATCCAATCTACTTAGCAGGCAAAGATGTGAGGATCGCAGTTCAATGCCAGTCACAGGCAATTGTCCAATAAACATGTAAAATGTAGAAAGTAGCATTGTCGTTCAAGTAGTAGAGACCAGTTGAGGGGAAAATACAAGCAAGAGTGGAATCCCTGAGTTCAAACCCCAGAAGTCACACACACACACACACACACACACACACACACACACACACACAGAGAGAGAGAGAGAGAGAGAGAGAGAGAGAGAGAGAGAACAGATCATTTTGTTTCTGAGAGAAGATCATTTCTCTTTCAGTTTAGGTGCAATGACTCTAGTAATTGGCAACTCCAAGCTGAAGTGGAAAGCTACCATTAACATCAATCTTATTTAAAATACTAGCTAAACAGTTGCCAAAATACCAAAAGGATAATCATCACAGAATATTGTTCATATTTCAATCTTCCTATTACTATTTCCAAATTTTCTATGCCTTCAAACAATATTTACACTCCCATAGAAAGTGAACTGGCATCTATACAATGTTCATCTTTTTATCTGAATAATGAACACATGCAATTCTAAACCATCATAGTCTCCTATTTTCTCCCTTCCTCATTCTTTCTTTAATTAAAAACCACCTTAAAGCCAAGGCACGTTTTTAGAGGTTCATTATTGTAAGTTGCTTGGCAGTTCTGCTTTCCCTGCTGTTCCAATATCATTATCTCCGCCAGCCTTTCCAGCTGTCCATCATGAGCCTTTAGAGAACCAGGATTTTCAGATCATCTCTTTCCTCCAAACTTGTGTTTCCAAATGTATTACTTGAAGATCTATCCAGTATAAAGGTGATCCTTCTTTTAAATTGAATTGCAATGGTGCAAACATGCATTCTATGGATGCCAACACAAGGAACAGGGTTAGGTTCAACTGTTTTATCTTTGCTCAACTGGTGCTATGAACCTAACTGTAGTTCTGAGTAAGGGAGTTGGTAATGTTCTTGGAACAAGTCTACTGTCTGAGTGATTATTCAAATGAGCTTTGTCTTTGCCTCCTGGAGAGCATCATCTGAGGACCACTACTTTCACACAATAATAATATTTCAAATACTTACCTTAATTTCTGTTGTTATTGTTGTTGTTGTTTGGGGAAGTATAGATTGGTCCTGAGGCTCAAACTCTGGGCCTGGGTGCTGTTTTGGACTCTATTTTTTCAAGGCTAGCATTTGAGCCATTTTGCCACTTCTGGTTTTTCTGTGATTTAATTGCATAAGAGTCTCACAGACTTTTCTGCCAAGGATGGCTTTGAACCATGATGCTCAAATCTCAGCTTCCTGAGTAGCTAAGATTACAGGTGTGAACCACCAGTGCCTGGCTACTTAATGTCTTAGTTGGCTCTTGAAACTTCTATTATAAATTAAAATCAAATCAAATTAAATTAAATTAAAAGCATACATAGCAGTAGTGCTCATTAGACTCTATGTGGAAATTGAACTATATAACCTGTGGGTAGGAACAGAAGGGAAAACCAGGGAGTGAGAGAAAGGGTGATATTATTCAAAAAGAAATGTACTCTGACATATAATTGTGAGTCCTCTGTAATCACCTTCATAATAAAAAAAAGTGCATAAAATACATACTGCTATGGTCTCCTTTATTTGATCTACTACTCCATATGGTAAAATTATGTTTACAAAGGATAGCAAATAGTAGAGTTGTTTCAGGTTGTCTGTAAATAGACCATTTTCATTATGTTGTGCAATTAAGTATAAGTGTCTCCAACAGCAAAGCTTTCAATCACTGCAAGTCATTAGGTCATTAGTCCTAAAATTACTATTTAGTATCTCTCTTAGAATTATTCTGCATTTTCTTACTCCCATAATTCAACTGATATATGTATCATAGGTCAAAATAATTGTGTGTGTGTGTGTGTGTGTGTGTGTGTGTGTGTGTGTGTGTGTGTGTGTGTGTGTATGCTTGCTAATCCTGAGCTAGTCAGGGCTGAGTGCTGAGCCTGAGATTCCTTTATGCTCAAGGTGAGAACTGTACAACTTGAGGTGCAGCTCTATTCCCAGGTTTTTTGGTGATTAATGGGAGATCAGAGCCTCACAGCCGTTCTTGCCCAAGCTAATTTTGAACAATGATCCTCAAATATCAGCCATCTGGTTAGCTAGGATCACAATTGCCAGCAATTGGTGTCTAATTAAATATTATTTTTATGAAATGATTTTCATTAGGTGTTACATTTGAAGATCTTTCTGAACATTGAGATGGACACAGGACTGTGGAAATCTCTTGGAACTCAAAGCACATACCCAAATACCCCAACAATAGCTCTGGAAACAGGATTTCTTTTTTTTATTTATTTATTTTTTTTTTAAATAATTTTATTTGTGAACATACTGTACAGAGGAGTTACAGTTACATGGGCAGGATAATGCGTACATTTCTTACCAAGCATTGCAGCCTCCTCCTTTGTTTACCCTTCACATCCCTTCCCAGCCTCCCCCCTCCCCCCCTAATCCCAATCCTTCTCCTTTCCCCCCCCACCCCCCTCCCCGCACCAACGTTGTAAAGCTCGTTTTGGACATGACAACTTGTACTTCTCATTGTTGCAACAGGTGGACCTGTTACAGGTGGACCTGTTGAAACAGGATTTCTAAATGAATGTGAACTTAGAGATTTATTGACATTTATCTGGTCTCTTCCATTATACTTAACACAAAGGTAAAGTCACCTTAACACTTTTAAAAACATTAAGGATGAGTTTATGTTCCATGTTTGTGGTTTATTTGGATTTATTTTCCATTTTCTACAGTTTACTAAAGACTAGAAGAATTCGATCTACAATCACTAGAACTACATGCCATAGAAAAGAGAATTGTGGCAAGAGACACCTTGGGGTTTATAGAATGACCCCTTTCTCTCCCTTTTCCTTCCCATAAGAATAATATAGAATTTTGAATTTACAGCAGTGCTAACAGTTTGACTGAGTAATTATTTAAGGAAGCTCTTCTACCCATGGGACCATGTCCCACAATGCCGCTGGTCTCTATATGATTCAAAACTTTATCAAAATTTATCAAAGATATTTCTACGTGTTTCCAAATGTTCCTTAGGGTTAATATTAATTACTTAAAAGCCCAAGGCATGTGACAACCTCATGTTCTATTGCCTCCATATTTGTGATATTCACAATAGTATCTCCATTATCTTTAATGCTTTCTGTGTGAATTAACTTAAGATCTTTTCCAAAGAATCATACTATTCAGTTTAAAAATAACAAACCCAAATTTGATTTCACCAAACCTGTTTTGAAAGAGTGAGTGTAATGAGTCTTCATTTTTTGTGTAACAACATTGTGATATTTCTGGTACAGACTACCTTTTGTACTTTATCTTTTCTTTTTTCTCCATAGTGCTTATGATTATGTCGTAGGCATCTTTTATACCCGTAAGTGCCAATGTCCTTTGCCTCACTGGTGTGGACTGCTTTGTCTAATGGAGTATGTGAGTAGATTTAAAATGTATCTATTTCCATCAAGGTCTGAAAATGCATTACTAACTTTTACCAGTGTTTTGTATTTTCAGCTCTGACATGTTATCAACATATCTGAAGAAACAATTATTCTATGAATCTAGCTTCTGTACAACAGGCACAAAAACCCAATTGAAATGAAGAGTTCTGTCTAGCTCTCATAAGGCCAGAGAAGCTCATACAGGCAGATCAAAATGCACCCAACTTGCGGATGAATATAAAATCAATGACTGGTGTAAAAAGCCACTGAGGTCCTGTTATTTTGTACTTGACTATTGTCTAGAAGGATAATTGAAAACAGCATTGCTATTTAGTAGCTCTCTTCCTTTAAGAAAGACAAGGTTACATGTATTGTAACTGCCTTCATTTATGAGTCAATTGGACAGATGATTTAACTTTCCTCTAGTATAAACATTCTAGTTTTCTAGGATTATACACCATCTATAAACATATAGACTAACTTTTCACATCAATAAAAAATGTCATCTGTGAGCTAGGGACAAGAGCCTTCTGGGTTTCAGGGCATGCATCACTAGAAAAAGAATGATCTTGCAGCAGATAGAAAAGCTTAGAGAAATGAGGGATTCATGAGACTCCACTGACTTTCTAAAGTTTGCACGAAAAATGGCAAGTGTATTTCAGGCTTCAGATTTTCTTATGAAGAGTCACAGAAGGAAAGGAGGAAGACAAAGGAATCCTATAAATCTAGATATGGAAGGAGGAAGAATTCAAAACTAACATTTTGGAGTTGGGAAAGTGGCTCAGTGGTAGAGTTCTTGCCTAGCATGCATGAAGCCCTTGGTTTGATTCCTCAGTACTACATAAACAGAAATAAAACAGAAGTGGCACTATGTGTCAAGTGGTAGAGTGTTAGCCTTGAGAAAATAGAAACTCAGAGACTTTCCCCAGGTCTTGAGTCAAGACCTAGGGCTTGCAAAAAATAAACAAGTTAATAAAATAAAAAATGAATTAAATTAAACATTTACGGAACATAAACTGTGAAGAAGAGCATATAAAAGATCAAATGGATTAGCCTTAGATTGTGGAACTGTCATGTGAACCCTCAGGAACAGAGGTTGTTTGGTAATTTAACTACAGAAAGTAATGCACATGTTAAGAAAAAGTGAGAAAGGGTAATGTAGTCTAAGATTGTTTTCAAGGAATAAATTCTCTTCACACAGGTAACAAAGGTTGAAGAAGTAATATGACATATTTAAATGTAATATGGTGAAATCCTTTTGAGGAAAAATAAATCACAGATTTTATAGGGGTTCCTCAATGTTGTGACAATCCAGATTACAATATCATACTTTGATTTTACTCAAACACTTTATTCAAACTCTTCATTCTCAGCTGGACATCCTTCAGGATGTTTGAGCTGATATTTACATCAGCTCAAAAAATGATTATAGTCACCAAATTCATTTATGAGTAAAGTTCCTTCTAGGTAATGAATAAAATGCTGGTGTTCAACTATCTGAGTTACAGCTCCACTTCTGTATTTTTGCTATTTAATTGGACATGAGTCTCAAGGAATTTCCTGTCAGTATTCCTTAATACTCAGGATGCAAAGATCTGAGGATCACATTTCTAACCCAGCCCACAAAGATCTTAGTTTCTGAGTATCTAGGATTGCTTGCATTAACTTCATGTTTTATTTATTATTATTATTAGTAGTAGTAGTAGTTTTAGTTATTTGACCATCATCCTGTCCTGGTTCCTCCATATGATAAGCTGAGTTAGCCTTGTCTTATGACTCTGATATGTTACAATATCCTAGAATCAATGCAGCTTTTCTCTTTAATATACAACTTGCCTGAGAATTATTGTGATCATTTTTTAAGAAACCATTACTAAGTTATAATTGACATAATAATAAAATTCACCCAAGTTTAACAATTTGTTTAATGAAATAAAGTATTTCATATTTTCATTTTAATAAAATATATGTTAAAATTGAAATTTTTATGAAGTATGACTATACTTCATACACCTAGTGGCTGCTTTTTTTCCAATCAGAGATACCTAGTTAGACCTTTTCCAGGTTTAGTTCATTTTACTTCTGTGAATGCCTTCTATATTTTGACCATTATTCTTTTATGAGATATATGGTTGGCAACTATATCCCATACTCTATAAATTGATTTTCTATTCTATTGATGAATTTCTTTGCTGCACATAAGATTTTTAGTTTGATGTAAGTGTGTTTGATTGTTTTTTGTTGTTTATGTTTTTGAGATCATATCCCAACAATCTTTCCCCCAAACTATTGTTATGCATCATTTTAATTGTGTTTTCACTGTTTTTCTTCCTCTATTTTTATATTTTCAGGTACTCTGTGAAGAATTTCAACCCATGTTGAACTAATGTTTGTGTATGCTATATTATGTATTAAATTTTGTAGATCTGGACATATGCTTTTCCCAACACCATTTATTAAAGAGACTCTTTTTCTGTGTGTTCTCTTTGTACAAAAACAAGAAAAGCTGTTGATATTCACCAAACTTTTAACTTTTGGCTATTTGTCCTGTCACTTTGGTCTTTGTGTCAGTCTTTCTGCCCAAAAACAGTAAGTTTGGATGCTATAGATTTAAAAAAATATTTTGAAGCCAGATGACGTGATCTCTAGTTTGTTTTATTTTGGAGTCCTTTATGACAGCCTACAAAAATTTCAATTTTATTTCTATTTCTGTAAAAAATAACAATGGATTTTTAGTAAGGATTTTACTGAATCTGTTGATTACTTTGAGGAGGAAGGTCATTTTATGGAAAGACGGGCTTTTTAATAATATTTATTTTAAGACATTGATATATTTATTTCTATTCATTTATTACTTCTTCAATTATTTCATTAATGTCTTCCAGTTTTCTGAATCTGGACTTTGTATCTTCAATGGATTTTTTTCTGTGTTGCAGTAAATCATATCTTAGGTTTATTTTTCTTAATTTAATTTTCTGCGTTGACATTTACTATATGAGTAAATTCTTCTGATTTTTATAGGTTAGTTTGTTGCCTTGCAATGTTACTGAATTTATTCTATTATACATTATAGAATGTTTACTTTTTTCTTATATAATACCATTTCATCTTCATGCATTTTTATATTTTCTTAAAAGGAAAGAGAAAAAGGGAAAAGTCCTGGAAGGAAGGAAGTGGTGTGATAGCAGAAGGGGAAAGACGTTGGAGGAGAGGAAGTTGAGCTGGGGCAGGAGGTGAAGGATGGCAACTGACGACCCAGGCAAAGCAAGTCAGACCTGTGGAGAGTGGAGAGGCCTGAAGAGAAGAAGGAAGAGGTAGAAGGGAAAATTGGAAAGACATGGAAGGATGTATAGTTCTGTAGCCAAGAAGAGACAAAGGGAAGGGGGAAAATGTCTTGCCCTTTGATGTTTGGAGCTTTGGATATCATAATTTGGGGGGTGGTGGTTTGGAGAACATTTATTATATTAAATGTATCTCCATGGATTCGCTTGAACTACAGAGTTCCTAATTTTCGGAAACCCCATCAAGATAATCAATTTGGATAGCTGTTGGGTCTTTGTCCTTCCCACGAAAGACGGTCGGGGTCCGAGGAAAGGTAAGTGAGGCGCTTTCCCGTTCCCCAGCCTCCCTCAGTCTGGGAGACAATCAGACACAGCGGGGAGCCAAATCCAGCAGGTAGAAAACTCATCTATTAACAGAGAGCAGCCCTTTTTAAAGCCAAAAAGGGCAGGTGGCATGGCAAGGGAGGAAGAGAAACCACTCACTGTCTAGGTCACACCCTATCATGCACCTGAGCCTTCACGGGCTGGTTAGGCACTGATTGGAAGATCAGTTGGGCTCTGCCCAAGCTACTCTCTCCCAGCGCCATCTTTGCTGCCCATGTGCTCTACAGTAGATTAGGCTTTGCCCACTCAACCCCCCTCTCAGCACCATCTTTGCTGCCCATGTGCGCCACAGATTCCCCCCTTTTTTTTTTTGTTTTAATGGCAGACCCACCTCTCAGTTAGTTATCCTTTTCCTTCCTCTGTAAAAGTTGTTTTAACAGGATTACATTGGTAAGGATAGCATTAGCTACACAGGGGGTTCCAGGCAAGTCTGGGGGTCGAGATTCACTAGACAAGGATAGGGAGGGCCCTTGTGCATGATCCAAGAGCCTGTCCCAGTTACCTCACATCCGCACCTACCACAGTAATAAATATCAGTCCCACCACAGTTAGAAATGTCCGAAGCAGTTCAAATAAATCCTGGGCACCCGGTTTCTTTTAAGTAAGCCAGTTCCTTGTACATGCCTTTAAGCTAGCACAGGGGTCAAGATGACCTTTAAGCTTTACTGTCAGCTCTCAATGGCTCCCAACATCATCTTCGCGTCTTAGTTTAAAGAAGCGAACCCGCCTGTCTTAGGTTGGGTGGATCGCCTTGTCTGCCTTACCAGTCATCAGGAACTTCTTCAGAGCAAAGCTGAAGGCCCTGTCTTAGGTTGGTCAGACAGACACCCCCTCTTACCCATCTCTGGCTGCGATTCCTCTGGGGGGGGGAAATTCATTCATTTGGAGCTTGATAACTGCCTGGATAAGCTCTTAAGAGTTTTGCAGTGCACGTAACATGCAAGGAAGACATAGAAAAAACCATCAGCAAATGCATTACCAGGCCAGGAAATGTCACTAGTCCTTTAAACTTAGTGAAGGATTAGATATCAGTCTTTGCCACTTCAGAGTCCAGAGGTGGAGATTGTTCTAATCCAGCTATTTGCCTGTGGGGTTGGACAAGATCTAAACTGGAAGCATAACAAAAGGTGGTTGTTTAACAATAAGTATAGATTCAATGTTGCTATACAAGCAATTAGTAAAAGAACAATTAAAGCAGGTAACATTAAAGGAATTGACTCATACAAAAATATTAAACAGTCCATAGGGACAGCTTCTCTTGTGGTGCTATTGACTATTTCTGCATTGCCAGCGTTGATCACTGCCCAAGTCACCTGTTGAGGTTGATGCAGATTCCATAGGGCCGTTCACAGGATTGGGAGTCAGGACAGCCAACAGCTGGAGTATGGCCATCTGCAATTGTTAGAGAACACAAGAGCTTCTCAAAGTCTGGTTGCCCTTGGGGATGGTTAGTAGTTGTCTTTCTGCCTTTTGTCTTTTAAACACAAGCCTTGGCCATGGCCGTTTTTCTTTCCTTGTTGGTTACCTTATTCTTGGGTATCTTCTTGTATAGAGGAGATGGGTAAAAACTTAAGGTTCCTGGCAGTGATCCAAATCGGAGCAGACTCCCCTATGGGGAAAACACATCCAATTCCCCTGCCCATAGTAACTAGGGGGTCAGGTCCTCTCCATTGTTGTATCAGGGGGTCCTTCCGCCTGACTTTCACTTGGGGCTTAGGGTTTAGTTGTCCGCAGTGCTTCTGAAATCTGGATTCATTTGCCCATTTTGAAAAATTTTAAAATGTTAATGGTAAACAAAGCTATCTGTAACTGTATATGGGGGCTAACTCCCCCTTTTTTGTTTTATTGGCTATCAGAATACATACTAAAAGGTTTTTGAATGTCCTGAAGGGCCATAATTACAGCCAGCATTTCCTTATATGTAATTGTAATAATTTCTTGTGGCGTCCTGTCTTTTAGCGGGGCAAATAAGAGAACAAGACTATCGTTAGGGACAGAAACCCATGGCAATAGCCAATTGATTTCCCCTAAAAGACTCTGAAGTTGGGTTAAGGTCACAGAGGCTGGAATATCCAGCAAAGGCTTAAGGGGGCTGGCCTGAGTCAAGGTAAGGTAGTTCCCGAGCACCTTAAAAGGAGCTACCTTTTGAATTTTATTAAGGGCTATTGTAAAACCCCCCTTTTTTAATATGGCAAGAACCTGGGCCAGAAGGCCCTCCAGGCAGCTTGGGTCTCGGTGCTTTAGAATTATATCATCCATGTGCATAGGCAAGGGAGGTATCTGAACCCAGCACAGGCCCTAAAAGTGTGGCCAAGTATTGTTGGCAAAAGGCTGGGCTATTGGCCATTCTCTATGGCAGCATCGTCCATTCAAAACTCCGATCAGGCTGGGAAAAATTAAGAGACGGTATAGAGAAAGCAAACTTCTCGCAGTCATCTGGATGCAAAGGGATAGAAGAAAAACAATCTTTAATATCAATCACAACCAAGGTATATTCTGAAGGTATAGCAGGAGTACAGGGCATGCCTCTTAGGGGTGTTCCTACTAGCTCCATCCTTTCATTTGCCTTATGGCCTTGGAGCATAAGCCAAGCCCTGGAGGCTTTTTGAATAACAAATACGGGTGTGTTCCAAGAACTTATAGAAGGGCGAATATGCCCTAGGTTTATCTGTTCCTCCACCAGAAGGTGGAGGGCTTCAAGTTTAGGTTTGGTCAATGGCCATTGCTCCACCCAGATTGGGCTTCCAGGCTTCCACCCAATGGGAGGTACTCGGGGGGCAGTGGCCTTTAGGATTGGGGGTGCACCCGAGCGGGTCCCCTATGTTCTTCTCTGTAATTATGAAAGTTAAAAAAAAATCCCTTTCCTTAACTCCCTCTAGATCCTGTTTAAGCCTTTGTGCTTCTTCCCCATCCAGGATATCATCATATGATGCTCGATGATCTGTAGTGACCATGGCATCCATTTATCTTAGCATGTCTTGCCCTAGTAAATTGGCAGTGAGGTTCTTTGCCACTAAAGGGTGTATCTTTCCCTATTCTCCATCTGGGCTAGTCCATGTCATAAGGGCAACCGTCTCTTTGTACTTGGAGTTGCCCCCTACCCCCAATATCGGGGGCCCAGGTGCAAGCTTCCAGTCCAAGGGCACTTCCTCCTCCCTGAGTGTGGTTCGGTCTACCCCAGTGTCAATTAAGTAGTGAAACCTCTTTCCACCTATGAGAATACTCATTTTAGGGCGGAGTCTGTCCACCAGGGGGACAGTCCAATAGACCTGAGCTGCCCTGCCATGAGGCTGCCTGGGCCTCACAGCAGAGGAGTTTCCTCCTTGAGTTAACAGAGCTGGAGGATGCCCCTCCCCTAGTAAAAAGGCTTCTCATCTAAATCAAACTTGGATCGACAATCCTTTTTCCAATGGTATTCTTTCCTGCACCTGGGGCAGGGCGTAGGGGGCAGTCTGGCTCCCCCGGGCCGGTTGGCGGGGGATTGTTGTGTACAGTCCCGCCTAAAGTGCCCCTCCTGCCTGCATTTAAAACAAGTCCCTCTCCCCGATGGTCTTGGGGTTTCTTGGCTCTGGGCTGCCAGTGCCTGAGTAATAGCCTCAGTCATTGTAGATGCTTGAGCCTATAAAGCTAAAGCTAGTGATTGGGACTGGTGCTGTTGCATTCCCACATCCTGTGAGGCCACCACGCATCTGCTCAGGGAACTCTCTCTCAATCCCGCGCAGGCCATGCAGTGGTCTGCATTCATCCCTTCCCAGAGCAGCAGCTTTACAAACTGATCTCGGAGGTTCCCTGCCTACAGCTTGCAGTGAACACTCTGTTGGACTCAGTCTATGATATGAGGTAGAGGCTCACCCGGTTTTTGTCTCACTCCTGCCATGGGGGACTCAGTGGGCCCATCATCTAGTTTGTAACACGCGTCAAGTCCTGCCTGCCTCACCTGGTCACGGTACGGGCCAGGTATTGCAGCCTGTTGGACGCCGGTGGAGTACCCTTCCCCCGTCCCTGCTAGCATGGCATAAGTAATAGGTATCGCTGGTTGAGCCTGCTGGTTACTCTCCGCTCACACTCTGCATTCCTCCTTAAAGAAAGCACACCATTTAACAAACTGAGAACTAGTAAGAATGGCTTTGGCCACATCCTTCCAGTCCTTAGGGACACACGGGTGATAGGTAATGTCTTGTAATAGGGTCTGGGCCCAGGGAGAGTTTGGGCCATCCTCTGCCACTGTCTTGCAGAGCTCTTTAAGATCCTTAGCTTCCCATGGATAGAATTCCAAGGGCCTCTTAGCTCCTGGTGCCAGATTGACCGGATATGCTTGGGGAAGTGAATCCTGTGGCCTAGAGTCTGGGCTCTTGAGTGGCCCTTCCTTTCCAGAGGAGGTCTCCGAGTAGGTTATTCCCCAGCCCTTGCCCCTCCATGGAATGTTGGTAGGGGTCTGGGTCTTGCAAGACCCTCTCACAGGTCTCGTAGGGCACTGTACCTCCAATCCAATTGGGGGAATAGGGAGGGAGCCTAGGACCGTCAGTATCAGCTGGGTAAGAGGGGGCAAATTTTACCCTCTTTTTGACTTCCACTGTGCATGTTTCAGTGTGTTCTCGATCAATTTTGACCCTTTCCTTTTCCTTCTCACTTCCCAACTCCTCCTGTACTCCTTCTAGGGCTAATGTTGCTTCTTCCTCCTTCTTCTGTGATATAGCATTACCCATATTTAGGGTTTCACTTACCCCGAGAGACCGCTTAGCCTCGGCAGGTTCTTTTCCTTTCGAGCCCCACATTGGGGGCCAGATGTTGGGTCTTCGTCCATCCCACAAAAGACGGTTGGGGTCTGAGGAAAGGTAAGTGCGGCGCTCGCCCATTCCCCAGCCTCCCAAATCCAGCAGGTAGAAAACTCATTTATTAACAGAGAGCAGCCCATTTTAAAGCCAAAAAGGGCACGTGGCATGGCAAGGGAGGAAGAGGAACCAATCACTGTCAAGGTCACACCCTATCATGCACCTGAGCCTTCACGGGCTGGTTATGCACTGATCAGAAGATCAATTGGGCTCTGCCCAATTGCTGCCCATGTGCTCTATAGTAAATTAGGCTCTGCCCACTCAACCCCCTCTCAGCGCCATCTTTGCTGCCCATGTGCTCCACAGATAGCATCCGGCCTTGGCCCCAGGGAAAAATCCCCATAGGTGAAAGTGTCAATCCTCAGGGTTAAGAGTCTACTTCGAGAGTTTGTCTCTGGAGGACCAACATTAACAAAAGTCGTTTAGGTTCCTCTAAGGGTGTGTCTGGGAAAGCTTGCTAGCCTGTTTTTGGGACCCACTCTGGAGGTCATTTGTGGTTTCTGGGAATTCCTTGAGAGGTCATGTAGTGCTTCCTTGGGAAGCCATCTGGAACCTCATCAAGCGTACATCTGCGACTTCCTTGAGAAGCCATCTGAGACCTACGCTGGAGGTCATCTAGGGTCTTCTCCAGGGGCCATCTTGGACTTTATCCAGAGGTCATCTGGGCCTTCCTCAGGAGGCAACCTGAGACCTCTTCAAAAGTAGTCTTTGGAGCTTCCTTAAGAAGTAATCTAGCACCACCTCTTGAGGTCATCTGGAACTTCTTTGGGAGGTCAGCTTGGGTTACCTTGATTGGAAATATATGACCATCTTCAGACATCATCTGGGACTTCCTTGAGAAGCCATATAGAACCTTCTCTGGAGGTCATCTGTGACTTTCTCAAGAGGGTTATCTGGACCCTCCTCTGGGCTTCATATATGGCCTCTTTGAGTGGCCATCTGGGAACTATTCAAGAATTAATCTCAGCCTCATTGAGAGGACATCTGGGAACTCCTTTGGAGGTCATCTGACACTTCCTTGGGGAGACATTTGGAACCTCCATGAGAGATTATCGAGGGCCTCCTAGGGAGAACATATGTGACATTCTCCAGAGGTCATCTGTGGCCTCCTCAAGAGGCAATCTGGGACATTATCTCTGTCATCTGAGACCTCCTGTAGAGGTCAACATTGAGAGGTATGGGAAATGTAAGTTAAGTGTCTGTGGCTATTGGTCTGTTTGTGTATGCTGATAGTTCTATCTGTGTCCTGTATGCACCTTTGTTTACTCTTTTTCTCAGGATGGGAGAACAAGGACTAAAGTTCCTATATCCAAAAAATATTCTCCCCAAGGCTTATAGAGTCCCTCAGAGGAAGATGCATTGATGTATTCTCTCTCCTATTCTTTGCCATCAGCACCTGTAATGTTAAGTCCTCCCATACTAAAAGTGTATCAGCCTGAGGTGGTACAATGTGGTATGTTACCATTATTACCATTGAGACAGGAACATGAAGGAGATGGGGGAATGCCCCCTTTTTAATATATGTTCCCTTTACAACTAGTGACTTGTATAACTGGAAAGAGCAAACTGCATCATTTTCAGAAAAAAAACAGGGGCTCATTATTTCATTAGAGACAGTAATTTTCACACATAAGCACATCCGGAATGAGTGTCAGCAAATTTACAGATGCTTTTCACCTGGTAGAAAAGGGAGTGAATCCTGCTCAGTGACTTGAAAGTAGTCCTTGGACCAGACAGTAACCCCACTATTAACCAGACCATTTGGAGCAAGTCTTTCCACAGACTTACCCAAGCTGAGACTAACAGTGATCAAGGTATGGAAGTGCTTACCTATTATTGCTAGGTTTGATTAGCAGGGATACCTCAGTGGCTAGAAAGCCAAGTCATCAATCTAAGGTGAGTGAGATGGTACAGTTGCCCAGTGAGTACACTAATGCTTTTCTGGAACTTCTCCCAGAAGCCTAAAGGACATATAGACCTATAGATCTTGAAGCTCTGGAGAATCAAAGAGCCCTAAATATGATCTTTGTACCCAGTCAGCCCCAGATATTAGAAGAAAGCTTCAAAAGTTAGAAGGTTTTGAGGGAAAGGTGTATTATAAGTTGGAAGTAGTTGCCCAGTAGGTGTTTGAAAACAGAGATACCCTGGATAAAAAAGACTCTAAGAAAGGGGGTTTAGTTTCGATAAGAGCACCACAATAGAGATCAAGAGACCCTTGGCAAAGACAGTACAATTCATTTGCAAATGGCAGTAGGGAACCTCTAGGATTAGATCAGTGTGCTTATTGAAAGCAAAATGGACATTGGGAAAAGGAATGTCCAAGGAGGAGAAAGATAGGAAATAGCAGGTTATGTAATCACATTAAGGACCTCGAAAATGTGTTCATATTTCTGGAGTAACATGCAAAGGAGCTTGGGGCTCTGCATTCCAACTATGTTCAATTTAAAAAGCAGCCCTCTACACTTATGAAGAAATGTGGCAAAGAAAAATTCACACACTTTTATCTCAAAACCCAGGCTTATAAAAGACTAAATCTCCATTATGTGCCAGTCAAAACCAACCAAGAGGTTAAAAGCACATAGAAGAGCACATTGGAGAAAACAGAGACAATTATTTGACATGAAGAAAAGATTTCAAGATATAAACTTGTGAGAGTCAAAAAAGAGAAGAATAGCTTCCTCACGCTCATGATATTCTTGTATAAACCTTTGGATTGCTTCCTCTCTCTCCCTCTCACGCTCATACAGAGTCCTTTGTAGGTTTTCAATCTTTTCCTGCATTGACCTATTGTTTGCCTCCTCTCTCTCCCTATCACGCTCATACAGAGTTCTTTGTATGTTTTCAATCTTTTCATTTATCATGTTTGCCAGCAGTGTTTGTAGAGCTATTTGGGAACTCTCCTCTGGATTATCCATTATCTATTCTGTCCCCTGATTATCATTAGTGGGAGTGGAGATACCCGGACTTACCATTTTTCTTGTGGTTTTATGGCTTACTCTGCCCATTTGGGATGAAAGTAACACCAGTTTTGTGCTAGAACACTAAACTAAGGCAAGCTTCAACCAAAGTCTGAATTTGCACAGTCCACACTCTGCAGATACAATCTAGTTCAACAGATACCTCTATTCAACATCAAACAACTATATATTAATGGACTATGAAACGCAAAGAAGAATTTGGAAAACCAGAAATTATTAGGGTTAGGGAGATATGTGGATAAAAAGTAGGAATAGAGTGATGTAGGTAGGTACAGGGAGAGTTAACTTAACTAAGTCCTAGTCTCAAAGCAGGAAATAGGTTGTATAGGATGAAAGTAGAGAGAGAGAAAACAAGAAGAAAGAGAAAGGAAAAAAAGAGACCAGAACAAATAGAAAAATAAAAATTAATAATATGCAGATGCTATAAGAAACTATTCAAAGAATGTGAATATAATGAAAGAAGGGGAGGGATATAAAGGAGATGTGAAAAATTTTAAAATAAAAATACTTAAAATTTTATATAGGTATATAAAGGTAGTATTGCTATTAAGGAATTTGAGTCTCAGAGGTTTTGAATTGAGTAATAAATTTGTGGATTAAGTGTGTACACAATGGGGGATAGGGTCTAATAGTCAACTACGGGTTTATCTGAGGATGTGCAGAACAACAATTAAGTCCCATAAAGAAGAACAAAAGAGAGGAAAAGGTGAGAAGGACAAGGAAGAAAGAAAAAAAAGATCAGAAGTTCAGTTGAGCTAAGCAAAAAAACAAAAGAAAATTTTTTTAAAAAAAGAAAGAAAAATGCATGCACACATGTATCCCTAAAATAAAGATTATAAGAGGGGAAAAAAAGTTACTAGAAAACAATTTTTTTGAAAAAAGGTAAAAATTAAAAAAAGTTTTAGAAAACAAAAAAAATTTTTTGTAAAAGGTATAAAAAAAAGAAGAAGAGGGGAAAAAACGTTCTTTGATTGTTTGGGGGAGGGTTGGGAAAAATCCTGTATCTCCCTTGTGTCTGTCATCAGCCTCTGGTTGGAGTCTCTGGTCTGCTTGTGGTCCTGTGGCTTGGTTGGTTTCTTAAGTCAGTTTGTTTAGACAGGCAGAAAATGCTCTGTTTTACCCAGGATTTTGCAATCCTCCTCCCAAGTTAGTTCAATGGGAGAGGGGTGTGCTTAGAGTATCACTAAAGAGGGAGATGGCTTTTTCCTCAAGTTTGGACATGCTGTGATGAGGCTAGGTTCTGGGTAGAGTTGAGGCCTTTCAGCGAACAGTAGCTTTTCCTGGGGTCTAGTTTGTGAGAAACTCACAGAACCCAGACTGGAGCCACCCTCAGGGTTTCTGTTTATTGATGTTGAGGCTGCTAAAGAGAGGGGCAGCTTCTGGCTCTGATTAACCGGTGAAAAAAGCTACTCCTAGGGCTGGTGCCCGAACTGGGTGACTTTTCCCTGGGTGGAGCTGAGTCTGGCAGGTCACGCAGTTAAGTTCTTGTGACCTGCTAAATGACTCTAGTTTTATTCCAAGGCCTGAATTGGAGCTAGCAGCTCCGCCAAGATTTGTCGGTGAGCAGCTTGAGAATACTCAAAGAGAAAGGCAAGAGAAAAGGTGAACAGCGTGAGCAGCTGGAGAATGCTCAAAGAGAAAGGCAGGAATGGCGTGAACAGGCTGAGAACACTCAAAGAGATCTACAAGAATGGCATGAACGCGAGGAAGCAAAGCAACGAGTAAGACAGGAATTGAGAGAGCAGGATGAGAATACACAAAGAACACTAAATGCATTCATGGGATCCATTAACAAAGAGCTGAAGGAAGTTAGAGAGACCACAAAGGGAATGCTTAATGGAACCCAACAGAAGGAATGGGAGTCCAAGGAAACCGTAACCAATCAACTAACTGATTTGAGAATAAAAACTGAACACCAAATTAAGGAAGTAAAAAAGGCCATACAAGATCTAAAATAAAGCTTCAACAAAGAATTTGAAGCCATCAAAGCTGACCAATTAGAAGGAAAAGAAATAAAAAATGAAGTAGAAAGTCTTGACAGCAAGTTAGACCATGCAGAAGATCGAATCTCGGGGATTGAAGATAGCGGAGATATTATAGAGAAAGAACATACAACCATCCAAGACAAGTCCAAGAAAAATAGTAGATCTATCCAACACTTGGAAGACACCATCAGAAGGCCTAATCTAAGGATAATGGGTGTAGAGGAGCACCTAGAAACAGAAGTTAATGGTCTAGCAAATTTGTTTAACAGGACCTAGCAGAGAACTTCCCAAACATGCAAAAACATAGGCCTATTCAGATACAAGAAGCTTTTAGAACTCCAAATAGACCAGATCAGAATAGGACATCCCAAAATCTCATTATAATCCACACAGGATTAACTCTGACCAAAGAAAAGATCCTTAAAGCTGTGAAGGAGAAAAGATTAATCACGTATAAAGGGAAACCAATTAGAATCGCCTCAGATTTCTCAGCAGAGACAATCAAAGCAAGAACAGCCTGGAATGATGTATGCCAAGCGCTAAAAACAAACAACTATCAACCAAGAATACTGTACCCAGCTAAACTCTCCTTCAAAACTGAAGGCCAAATAAAAACCTTCCATAGCAAAGAAAAATTGAAACAATACATCTCCATCAAACCAACTCTACAAAATATCCTTAAAGATATCCGACACATAGAAAACCAACAAGACGACAATAAAGGCCAAGAAACTGCACCCAAACTGAGAATCCAAGAATCATAGGAAGAACCCAGTGTTCGCAACTGCTAAGAAGGTGGATAACATGGCAGGAACTCCCAAATAGCTCTCAGTCCTATCTCTTAACATTAACGGACTTAACTCTCCAATTAAGTGACATAGACTGTCTAGTTGGATTAAAAAACAAGATCCTTCTATCTGCTGCCTTCAGGAGTCACATCTTGCCCATAAAAACAAACACATTTTCAATGTTAAAGGCTGGAGCAAAATCTACCAAACAAACGGCCCCTATAAAGAGGAGGGAGTTGCAATCCTAATATGAGATAAAATAGACTTCAAATTAAAATTCATGAGAAGAGATAAAGAAGGTCGCTACATACTAATTAAGGGATCTCTCCTTCAGGAGGATATTATAATTCTAAGTATCTATTCGCCAAAAAATGGAGCACCCACATTTATCCAAGAAACACTATTTTCCCTCAAATCCCACATAGATCAAAAAACATTAATTGTTGGGGATTTTAACACACCACTCTCCCCACTAGATAGATCAACTTGGCAAAAACTCAACAGAGAAACCACAGATCTAAACAGCTGCATAGATCAACTAGATTTAACAGACATCTACCGAATATTTCACCCAGCAGCATAAGAATACACGTTTTTCTCAGCAGCATATGGAACATTTTCTAAAATAGACCACATTTTAGGCCACAAAGCAAACTTGTCCAAATTCAGAAACATTGAAGTTATACCTTGCATTCTCTCTGACCACAAGGGAATAATATTAGAACTCAACACCAAAAGCCACCAAAGAAAGTCCGATAACACATGGAGGCTGAACAACACATTGCTGAATCACTAGTGGGTCATGAAAGAGATTAGAATGGAAACTCAAATGTTCATGCTATTCAACAAAAATGAGCACACAAATTACCAGCTCCTCTGGGACACAGCAAAGGCAGTACTCAGAGGTAAGATTATACCTCTGACATCCTACATCAATTAATTGGAGAGATCTGAAACCAATATTTTAATGAGACATCTGAACCTCCTTGAAAAATAGCAGCAAGTTAAACCCCAATCCAGTAGAAATAAATAAATAATTATAACTAAATCAGAATTAAATGAATTAGAATCCAACAAAACTATAAAACGAATCAACAAAACAAAGAGTTGGTTCTTCGAAAAAATTGACAGAGCCTTATCAAATCTTATCAGAAAAAGAAGAGAACACACCCAAATAAATAAACTCAGAGGTGAGAATGGAAACATCACCACGGAAACAACCAAGATTCAGAACATTATAAGGGAATACTTCTCAAAACGTTATGCTAATAAGTGTGAGAACTTGACAGAAATGGACCTTTCCCTAGCAAATATTGACATGCCAAAAGTAAACCAAGATGAGTTAAACCAGCTTAACAGGCCCATATCAAGCATTGAAATAGAACCAACAATAAGAGACTTCCCAGCTAAAAAAGTCCAGGACCAGATGGTTTTACAGCGGAATTCTACAAGGCATTCAAAGCAGAGCTCACACCAATACTCCTCCAACTCTTCAATGAAATATGTTCATTACCGAACACATTCTATGAAGGCATCATAACCCTCATCCCAAAACCAGTCAGGGACTCATCAATGAAAGAGAACTAAAGACACATTTCTTTGATTAACATTGATGCAAAACTTCTCAACAAAATTTTGGCCAATTGACTTCAACAATTCATCCAAAAAATCATACATCATTATCAATCAGGTTTCATTTCAGGGATGCAAAGGTGGTTCAACATACGCAAATCAATTACTATTATTCATCACATCAACAGGAGCAAGGACAATAACCACATGGTTATCTCAATAGATGTAGAAAAAGCATTCAACAAGATCCAACACTGCTTTATGATGAAGGTTTGGAAAAATTAGGAATCCATGGACCATTCCTCAATACAATAAAGGCTGTATACGACAAACATACAGCCAACATTATACTTAATGGTGAAAAACTAAAGCCATTTCCTCTTAACTCAGGAACAAGACAATGATGTCCACTCTCTCTAATGCCTAACTACAGCAATAAGACAAGATGCAAACATAAAGGGGATCCAAATAGGGAAAGAAGAAATAAAACTCTCCCTCTTTGCAGATGACATGATCTTGTATTTAAAGAATCCCATAGACTCCACTCCCAAATTATTCAAGCTGATTCAAAACTTTGGCAAAGTAGCAGGGTATAAAATTAACCCCCCAAAATCGATGGCTTTTTTGTATGCCAACAATGAGAAAAGTTTGGCTGAAATTAGGAAAGCAACTCCATTTGTAATAGCCCCACAAAAAATAAAATACCTAGAAATTAACTTAACTAAATAAGTGAAGGACCTCTATGATGAAAACTTGAAAATCTTGAAAAAGGAAATCAACACAGAACTTAAAAAATGGCAAAACCTCCCATGCTCCTGGATTGGAAAGATTAACATCCTGAAAATGGCAATACTTCCCAAGATTACCTACAAATTCAATTCGATTCAAAATTCCAACCTCATTCTTCAAGGAAATAGAAGAGGAAATCCAAAAATTCATATGGAACAATAAAAGACCCCAATAGCAAAAACGCTCCTCAATGGAAAGAACGCTGCTGGAGGAATATCAATACCGAATTTCAAACTCTACTATAAAGCCATAGTAATCAAAACAGCTTGGTACTTGCACAAGAACAGACCTCAGGACTAATGGAATAGAATTGAAAACCCAGAAATGAACCTACAGACCTATCGCCAACTAATCTTCGATAAGGGAGCTAAAATAATAGAATGGAAGAAAGACAGCCTCTTCAGTAAGTGGTGCTGGCAAAATTGGTTAACTACTTGTAGAAAACTAAAACTAGATCCTTCTATATCACCCTGCACCAGAATCAACTCCAAATTGATCAAAGACCTCAGAGTCAAAGCAGACACTCTGAAAACATTACAGGATGGAATAGGAGAAACCCTAGGCCTCCTTGGCTCAGGCCGAAATTTTTTTAATAGAGACCCGAAAACACAACAAATCAAAGAAAGTTTGGACAAATGGGATTGCATGAAGTTGCAGAGCTTCTGCATGGCAAAGGACATAGCTAGCAAGATCAATAGAAAGCCCACAGATTGGGAGACGAACTTCACTAGCCATACAACGGAGAAGGGTCTCATATCTAAAATATACTTGGAACTCAAAAAATTATTCCCCCACAAAAAAATCTTCAAAGAAACAACTGCCCAATAAATAAGTGGGCTAAAGATTTGAAGAGAAGCTTCTCTGAAGAAGAAAGAAGGATGGCCAATAGACACATGAAGAAATGCTCAACCTCCCTAGCCATAAAAGAAATGCAAATCAAAACAACATTGAGATACCACCTCACCCCAGTTAGAATGGCTATAATCAAGAACTCTATTAACAATAGATGCTGGAGGGGATGTGGACAGAAGGGAACCTTACTGCATTGTTGATGGGAGTGTAAAACTTGTTCAACCGCTTTGGAAAGCAGTATGGAGGTTCCTGAAAAGACTTCACATAGACCTGCCCTATGACCCAGCAATCCCACTTTTGGGCATTTACCCAAATGTTTACAAACAAGACCACACTAAAGCTACCAGCACAACTATGTTTATTGCAGCATTATTTACCATAGCTAGATATGGAACCAACCCAGATGCCCCTCAGTAGATGAATGGATCAAGAAAATATGGAATATATACAGAATGGAATTCTATGCCTCCATCAGGAAGGATGATATTTCCCCATTTGTTAGGAAATGGAAAGGCTTGGAAAAAATTATATTAAGTGAAGTAAGCCAGGCCCAAAGAAACATAGGTCCCATGGTTTCCCTTATTTGCAATATCTAGTATATGTATGAGTCAAACAATAAAGATCAGATAATATGATGTTAAGAAAATGAACCCTTAGATATGTATTTAAATTTTTTTTCTTTCATGCATATTTGTTTTAACTCATCTATAAGAGTATTTCTTTGTAGCTTTGTATGTCCCTCCCCCACACTATAACCCCTGCTTTCACTATATTTGATGTCGGTATAATTTGTGGAGGAGATGGGGAAAAACAAGTCGATTAAGGATACAGGTGGACCTGATGCAACTATGATAAGTACAAGTTGTTATGTTAAAAACGATCTTTACAACTTTGGTGCGGGGAGGGGGGGGGGCGGGTGGAGGCTGGACAGGGATGTGAAGGCTAAACAAAGAGGAGGCTGCAGTGCTTGATTAGAAATGTACTCATTATCATGCCAATGTGGTTGTAACCCCCTGTACAGTATGTTCACAAAAAATAAATATATAAATAAATATGAGAAGAAAAAAAAAGATAAGACAATCCTCAAAGGGAACCTAGAAAACACTCAGAATCAAATGAAATTCAAGTACATTAGCCCAGATGATTATGAGGCAAATTAGGGGACCATAGACTGACAGAACCACAAGAGAGAAATACTGCCATCGTTGCTAACCACAAATGAGGCCAAGCAGAGATCCTGATGCTGCATTAAGAAATGTGAACATAAAAAATGAGCTGGACCTGATATAAGAATGTATTAGGCTGAAGTACATGTCGATTATAAGCTTTGAAAATTGTCTCCAGAAATTCAAAGCAACCGAGAGAGAAGGAAATAGTAGTTAGCAGAGAAGATGTGGAAGTGCTGTCATAGATGAGGCCAAGAAAAGTGAACAGGAAACTATCAGGCTCAAGAAAGAGGTTATTACTCTTCAGAAAGAGTTAAAGGGCCACATGCTCTGATTGAGAATGCTGGGGAAAGGGAAAGAACATTAGGAAAAAAAATAGAAGGACTAAAAAAAAATTTGAAGTATCTGTCACAAAATACACTGAAGTGGAAAACTAGAAAGAGAAACTACTAGAGTAAAAGCCCTGAAAGACTGCTGAGATCTTCACCATAAATGTAATGCAGAATCATCATGTTTCAATGGAACTGTTGGAGGTGGGGAAAAATACCTTGCAATAGCACCTTTGTGAACTTAAGGGAGGAGCTGAAGAGCAAGCAAAGCTGTTGTGAGAAGGAGAAGCACTTGGCCAGTCAAAGGAACTCTCCTGTGACCCTGCCAAAACAGTTACAGTTTAAGGAGCACATTGAGAAGGAGAGTGGGATTTTGAAAGCAAGTTTGAGAGAAAAGGAGGAGAATAAAGGGGAAGAAGTCTCCAAGGTTCAGAGTACTGTACAGTTAAAGAAACTAGAGACCTTAAGATACAGGGAAACATCTAAGCTGATCAGGTGGCTTGGGAGATCACTCTAAAACCAGTGGAATCTCTAGAGCTACTAGTCATTAAAATTAAAGGAAGAAGCAAAAACAGTTGTAATAAGTGTGCAAATGTTGACACTGACCTTATGAAAAAACATACAGGCTCAAGCTTTCTGTCAGCTTACGTGTAGATATTTGCACCCTGGTAAATTGTCCGAGGCCACTACCTAAAACTGTTCTGAAAACCAGTGGGGCCTTAGCGTGACAATACATTGTAAGGTGTGTAGGTAATTTCCAACAGGTAAATGCTGAAAAGCTGGAACCAATGGAAAGAATTCATATGTGAGGAACCTCAGATGGTGAATTTGGGAAAGTGGACTTCACAGAGGTAAAGCCTGGAAAGTATGGGTATTGGTATCTATTAGTAATAGTGGACACTTTTTCAGGCTGAGCTGAGGCATGTAATAATTCCTTGATTTGGCTTAGCTTTAGCTGTGGGGTCCAAAGATGGCCCTGCATTCATGGTCCAAGTTCTCAATTATTAACTAACACTCTAGGAATAAATTGGAAGTTACAATCCATTTATACAACTCAGAGTTCAAGCCATTAGAAAGAATGACTATGCCCTCAAAGGAAACTAACTAAATGAAATACAGAGACTGTCCATGACTAGGTGAGCCTCCTCCACTTTGCTTATCTTCGAGCAAGATGTAGCCCTTATGTTAAAGGATTTAATCCCTTTGAAATATTTTAGGGTAGACCACCCACTTTGGTTCCTAGATTTCGGAAGTCTATGTTAACAGAAATGTCTAACTACAATCTGCAGGCTTTACAACATATTCTTTTATCGACCTATCCTTTGGTAACCAAGGCCCACCAGCCACATAAGAAAAACTCCCCTGTAGGGGAGGAGCCAAGACGGCAATGGAACAGCAGGCAAACACCACAGATCTCCCCAACGAAATACAGAGTTTGGATTTCAATGCTCTGTTTCTGCAAGTGACCCACAAAGAAAAGGCGATGACTCAGAGAGATACAGAAAGTGAAAAAAGAAAATAGAAAAACCTACACAGACAGTAAAGTGGGAAGAACCTTCCCCCTCCCTTTGTTGGTGATGGGGCTCCCCGCTGAGCAGCTTAAGTGGTGGAACTTTGTGCAGGTTGCTTAAGTGGCCTGGCTCTGGACCCTCGGAGGACCACACAGGCACAAGCATCCCAAGGCTCACAGAAGACTCCCAAGGTCCAGTGCCAACCCAGAGAATACAAACTGAAATCTCAGAAGACAGAATCGGCATGAAGATTCCCCTCAACCTCCTTGGCATGGCACCTCTGCCTGGCTGGTGCAAGAAGTCCAACCCAGTTAGGATCAGCAGCAGCTGTCAGCAGTGGTGAACGACCCTAAACACGCAGTGTGGCACCTCTGTCCTGCTGGTGTAAACAGCTTAGCCTAACCTGGAACAGCAGCAGCAGCTGGCAGTATTGGCAAACCACCCAGACTCTGTGCACAATGCCTCTTGGCACTAGCCCACAGGAACAGCCCAGACCAGCCCAGGGTGGCAGTGATAACTGTGGCAGGGACAGCTACAGTGAACAACTCCAGACCCATGCCGGTTTGTGCCTCTCCATACTGGCCCGCATAAGCAGCCTAGCCCAGCCTGAGGTAGCAGCACTGGTTAACCCCCTGACTCGTGGTAGGGTGGAGCGCCTCTCCATACCGGCTTGCATAAGCATCCTAGCCGAGCCCATTGTGGCAAAGGTGGAGAACAACCCCAGACATGACGCAGGGTGTGGTGCTGAACAACCCCAGAAAAGCCCCATGAACTTTCCTGCCTGGTCTGGCTTTGAACCTGAATACACAGATCTGAGCATCTTGAGTAATTACAATTACAGTCATTCACACCAGCTGGGTCTAACTCTTGCCAACCCCTTCACTTTTTCTACAATAGATTATTTCTTAGTTCGTACAAGGAATTTAAGTAAATACAAGAGGATCGACATAATACCCTGTATTCTATCTGATCATAGTGGAATCAAACTAGTTCTCAATAACAAGACATAAAGTAGAAAAAATTTAAACACATGGAAATTAAACTGCACTAAGTTGAACAATACTTGGGTCACAAAAGAAGTTAAAGAAGAATAAAAAAGTTCTTACAATTCAGTGAAAATGAAGAAACATCACAAAGAAACCTATGAGACCCAGCAAAAGCAGTCCTGAGGGACAAATGTATTGCTTTCAGTGCACATATCAAGAAAACAGAGACCAAGTAAACAATCTTATGATATAACGAAAACTGCTACAGAAACAAGAAAAAAATTGAACCTCAAGTTGCTAGACAGAAAGAGATAGCCAAAATAAGAGCTGAAATTAATGAGACAGAGATTGAGAAAATTATGAATAAAATTAATAAAACCAAAAACTGTTTCTAAGAAAAAATCAATAAAACTGACAGACCACTGGCAAGAGTAACTAACAAAATAAGAGAGGAGACCCAAATCGATATTATCAGAGATATCACAGGAAAAATTACAACAAATATCCAAGACAATCATAAGGAAATAATTCCAGACTCTACTCACAAAGGAAGGAAAACTTAGCAGAGGTGGATGAATTTCTACAGAAATACAAATTGCTATCCCCCCTTTCCATTTTGGCCCTGCTTCTCCACCATGTATGGTGGGGGCAGCAGTTCGGTAAATAAACTTCTTTTCCTGCCTTCATAGTGTGTGGTATTCTCTTCATAGGCTACTGAATGAAACCTAACTATTTAATATTACATTTGATGCTGTGACTCATGGTGTTTTTGAGTTGGAAATGTTAGAATTTCCTAACCACTCCTTTTCTGTGAACTAAACTGCCTTGAGACACCACGCGAGACTTTTCATCAATACCATTGCTGGCCTTCACATCCACGTCCACACCACTTCTCTTCTCTGGTGAGTGAAACTACTCTCTACGGCATTCTGTTGCTCAATCTCTGTTCAGATGTGGCGACATGCCAGAGAGCTCCTATGGCCTTTAGCGGAAAGGCTGGTCACCTCTCTGAATCCGAGGATGTTTGGTTATGGGGCTTGGTCATTTCTCTCTAGAGCTCTAGGGGAAGCAGGGACATCGCTTCTGCCTGGTCAGCTCTCCTTCACTCACCAGACTGACTCTCCTACACATTTAACGGGGTGCTATGAGTCATACCCAAGCCATGAAACCCCTCTAAAATGCCTCCTGCGCTCCCTGGATAGCAAGAGCACCCAATTTTTTTATGCTTTTCTCAGATTTAGACAATTTTTGCCTCTGCAATGGTAAATGGTCAACTGTCTGTTCACTTTCAGGATCTCTTTGCTCTCTGTTAATCATGTCCAACTTTCTATATCTCTCCCTTGCTTTTCTACAACTATTTGTATTGTGCCATGAAGCATGGGACATGGGCTGGGTCCAGGGGACCCATTTTAGGTTCCCTCTAAAAGGCTAGCCAAACTAGGCTTGATTTTTTTGTTCAAGTTTTCTTTGCAATTTTTTAGAAATTTGTCATCTTGAGTTCGCCATCTTGGCCAAATGGTGGGTGAATGATTTGTCCCACTCCAATCCTTACTCTTCCACCAAGCTTTCTTCTCCTCCATCCATCTATTCAAATGTGCCTTGCTAACAAGTTGCTCTTTTCACAGACTTTGGTAACTGAGGCCCAACCATCTGATGTGCTTTGTTAGCAAAGATGTCTAAACATTGTTGTCTAAAATTTTAGGATTTGAGTTTTGTCTCTTTTGTTTTGTGTTGTTTAGGCTAGTACTGACTACGTGATTCTAAAATATTGGGCACATCTGTGTTAAGATTCTACCATCTAACAAGTTTTGTTATTGCAGAATATTTGGTCAATTCTTGATAAGGACCAGGTAAGATCTACTTATTCTATTTGATCTCCTTGTTTCTTTAATTGGAAATAACAAAAGGTTTTCGTGACAAAAGTTGCAATTCAAATCCAGCCCGGGCTGAAAAATCCCTAAGACTCCATCTCGCAACTAACCTGCAAAGAGCCAGGCTGGAAGCTGGGCTCGAGCCTCTTATCTCCAACCAGAAAACACTGCAAGAGTTTCTATAACTCAAAGTGGTAGAGTGCTAGACTTGAGCAGAAGTGCTCAGGGACAGTGCCCAGGAATTGAGTTCAAACCTCCTTGAATACCACCTGGGACAAACCATCCCACCAACGACACTTAGGATTTGGTAAGAAGGAACCAAGGATTTGATTGGACATGACAACAGTGGGGGATACATAAAGCAGCATGGTCCTAATAATGAGCAGGGCCCACTAATCAATGTTGCCCCATGACCTGGCCCACAGGAGTGCATGGGGCATGCCACACAAGTGAGCAGGGTATGCTGCAGGAGGGGGTAGGATGTCATCCTCACATGATGAGCTGTGAAGAATTGATTGGGGAACAGGCAGTTTGTGAAGTGATGGTTGAAAACTGTTAGTTAAGAGACCCACTGGAATGATGGAGAGGTTTAACCTATATATAGGCTGCATGGTCAGACCAATGGAATTGGAGAAAATCAGGGGAAGACCTGCAACGAAGGAAATGGTGAGACAGCAGGAGGGGAAAGACCTGGGAGAAGAGGAATTTGAGGGCGAGCAGGAGGGGAAGGAAGCCAATTGGCCACAAGGCCAGAGAAGTGTAGTGGAGAGGCCTAAAGAGAAGAAGGAAGTGATGGAAGGGAAAAAGGGAAATGAAGGAAAGGTCTATAAAGAAGGAAGGAATAAGGGAAAAGGGAAAAGCCTTACCTATTGAAGTTTGGAGCGTAGAGATGGTAATTTGGGGGGTTGGTGTTTTGCAAACCAATTAACTATGCCTATTGGATGTCTGAGGTTTGGTGGTTGGGGCTGGGCTGTCACTGAGTGTACGGCACAGGACAAGGTAAATGCAGACCCAGTTCTAGTGTAAATAAAATTATCTTCAATGTGCCTCATTGGATTGCCTTGTGTTTCATGCATTATAAGTGTACAAGTTCACATGTTAATAGTCTCAAAGGCCACGATTTTTGTAAAATGTTATGAGGTCAAAATAGGTTTGAAAAACCCAATGGAACAATGATATCACAATGGCAATATGATGTCACAATATTGAGTGATAATAATATTTTGATGTTATACTTAGTTGGTGATGCCATAATGGTGATGAAGTCACAATACGTTTACGATGTTATAATAAGTCACAATAGTTTTTTTTTTTTTTATTGTGAAAATACTGTACAGAGGGGTTACAATTACATGGGCAAGATAATGTGTACATTTCTTAACATTTCTTTGTTTCCTCTTCCCATCCCTTCCCATACTTACCTGGCAGGGGAAATACCACGATCACATAATAGGTTTATGATGTCAGTTATGATGTCCGTTCCGCCCAGGAGAAAGTCATCCCACCCAGGGAGAAAAAACTCTGCCCACAGAGAAGTGACTTTCTTCACCAGGTAATCACAGCCAGAGACTACCCCTCCCAACAACAGCCTAGACAAACAATTGAAATTCAGTAAACATAAACCCCGAGAAAAGCTCCAAGCTGGGCTCTGTGAGTGTCTATCAGGATTTTACCCCTCAGGGAAAAGCTACTGTTTACTGAAAGACCTCACCCCTAAACAGAACCTAGCCTCATCACAACATCTCCAAACTAGAGGAAACAGCCATCTTTCTCTTTTGTGATACTCCAAGCAGATCTCCCTCCCTCTGAACTAGCCTGGGAGGAGGATCAAAAAACATGCCTAACACAGAGCAGTTTCTGCCTGCCCAAACTGACTTAAGAAACCAATCAAGCCATAAGAAAACCAAACACCACAAGCAGACCCAAGACTCCACCAAGAGACTTGTTATGGACACAGAGGAGATACAGGGTCTTCCCATTCAGCCCCCATCCCCCCCCAAAAAAATTAAGGAACTCTTTTTTGAAACTTTTCTTAAATTTTTATTTTTGAAAAATGTTTTCTGTTAAACTTTTTTCTCATAATTTTTATTTTTGGGGTGTGTGTGTGTGTGTGTGTGTGTGTGTGTGTGTGTGTGTGTGTGTGTGTGTGTGTGTGTGTGTTTGTGTGTGTGTGTGTGTGAGTGGGTGTGTTTGATCTCTTTTGACCTTTTGGGCCTTTTTTATTGTTTTCATTTTTTCTCTCTTTTTTTTTCACATGACTTAATTGCTGTTCTCCTCATCCCAATATATACCTGTAGTCAATTATTAGACTTTATCCCCCATTGTGTACATACTTAATCCAGAAATTTATTACTCAATTCACAACCTCTTAGGCTTAACTTCTTTAAGAGCAGTATCATCTCTTTATGCCTACATAATTATCAAGAAACTAATTTTAATTTTTCTTATTTTTTTGCTTTAATGTTTCCTTTCTATCCTTCCCTTCCACTCATCCTATCCTTTTCTTCTGTCAATATCATTTCTTTAAAAGTACGTAATTTTAAGTGTTTCACTTGTTAAATTTAATTTTTGTTTTTCCAATTTTCTTTTTTTTTATTTCTCTCCTATCATTCTGTCCAATCCATTTCCCTCTCTGAGATTAGGATTTGGTTAAATTTACTCTCCTTTTACCCCTCCACATCCCTCTAGTCCTATTTGTCCCCATATTTTTCCCTTAATCTAATAATTTCTGGATTGCCAAATCCTTTTTTTCTGTTTGTAGCCCATTAATAAATAGTTGTTTTATGTTGAATAGATTGTATCTTTTGAATTAGATTGTATCTGCAGCCATTTTGATTGTGCAACCACAGGACTCTGGTTGATGCTTGTCTTAAAATAGTGTTCTAGCATAAAATTGGTGTTATTTTCATACCAAATGGGCAGAACAAGCCGAAAAGCCCAATAAAAATGGCAAGTCCAGGTATCTCAACTCCCACTCATGTTAAGAAGGTTACAGAATTGTTAATGAATAAACCAGAGGAGTTCCATAAAAACCTGTACAAACGCTACTGGTAAACATAGTGAATGGAATGATTGAAAACTTGCAAAGGACTCAGTGTGAGCATGATAGGGAGAGAGAGGAGGCAAACCAAAATTCATACAGGAATCTTTTAAGCATTAGGAAGCTACTTAAAGATTAATGCAGGAATTGCATAAGCAGGTTGAGAATAGTCAAAGAGAAATACAGGAGATGCGTGAGCAGGCTGAGCACAGCCATAGAGAATTACTAGAATTGCGTGAACTTGATTAAACTAATCAAAGAATAATACAGGAATCATGAGAGCAGGATGAGAATAGACAAAGATCAATAGAGGCATTCGTGGAATCCATAAACAGACAGCTGAAAGAAGTCAGGAAGATCACAAATGGAATGCTGAAAGGAGCAAGACAAGGAAACCATAACCAATCAACTAAGTGATTTGAGAAACTGAACACCAAATTAAGGAAATAAAGAAGTTCATACAAGATCTAAAACAAAGCTCCAACAAAGAATTTGAAGCCATCAAAGCCGACCAATTACAAGGAAAAGAAATAAAAAAAAAAAGTACAAAGTCTTGACAGTAGGTTAGACCATGCAGAAGATTGAATCTCGGGGATTGAAGACAACCTAGATATTATAGAGAAAGAACATACAACCTTCCAAATCAAGTCCAAAAAATATGATAGATCTATTCAACATTTGGAAGACACCATCAGAAGGCCTAATCTGAGGATAATGGGTGTAGAGGAGCACCTAGAGACAGAAGTTAATGTTCTAGAAAATTTATTTAACAGAATTCTAGCAGAGAACTTCCCAAAAATGCAAAAAGATAGACCTATTCAGATACAAGAAGCTTATGGAACCCCAAATAGACCAGATCAAAACAGGACATCCCACTGTCACATTATAATCTGCACAGGATCAATTCAGACCAAGGAATGGAGCCTTAAAGATCTCAAGGAGAAAAGAACAATCACCTATAAACAGAAACCAATTAGAATCATCCCAGATTTCTCAGCAGAGACGATTAAAGCAAGAAGAGCCTAAAATGGTATATGCCATGCGAAAAGACAAACAACTATCAACCAAGAATATTGTACCCAGCTAAACTCGCCTTCATAACTGGAGGTGAAAGAAAAACCTCCCATAGCAAAGATAAATTGAAACAATACATCTCCACCAAACCAGTCCTACAAAAGACAAAAGTGTCCTACACATAGGAAACCAACAAGACCACAGTAAAAGCCAAGAAACAGCATCCAAGGGAATAAAATTAGAACTCAACACTAAAAGCCAACAAAGAAAGTCCTGTACAACATGGAGGCTGAACAACACACTGTTGAATCACCAATGAGTCATGGAAGAAATTAGAAAGGAAATGCAAATGTTCATG
The DNA here is from genome assembly GCF_019054845.1 of Dipodomys spectabilis. Taxonomy (NCBI): domain Eukaryota; kingdom Metazoa; phylum Chordata; class Mammalia; order Rodentia; family Heteromyidae; genus Dipodomys; species Dipodomys spectabilis. The sequence goes on from NW_024871244.1 coordinate 781,045, forward strand.
ATATTAAAAAAAAAATGAACACACCAATTACCAGCTCCTTTGGGACACAGCAAAGGCAGTACTCACAGGCAAGTTTATAGCTTAGTGGTTGTACAACAACAAATTGGAGAGATCTAAAACCAACAATTTAATAAGACATCTGAACCTCCTTGAAAAAGAGCAGCAAGATAAACCCCAATCCATTAGATGGAAAGAAATAATTAAAATTAAATAAGAATTAAATGAATTAGAAACCAAACATCATAGAAAGAATCAACAAAACAAAAAGTTGTTACTTCAAAAAAATTCACAAAATTGACAGACCTTTAAGCAAATCTTATCAGAAAAAGAAAAGAACTCACCCAAATTTAAAAATAAAGTCAACTCAGAGATGCGAATGGAAACATCATCACAAAAACAACCAAGATTCCAAAAATTATAAGGGAATACTTTTCAAACCATTATGCGAATAACTTTGAGAACCTGACAGAAGTGTAGCATTTCCTAGCAAATCTTAACATGCCGAAACAAACAAGATGAGTTAAATCAATTTAACATGCCCATATCAAGCATAGAAATAGAAACAGCAATGAGTCCTCCCATCTAAGAAAATCCCAGGACCAGATGGATTCACAGCGGAAATATATAAGGGCTTCAAAGTAGAGCTCACACCAATACTCCTCCCACTCTTCAATAAAATTGAAAGAGAAAGTTCATTACAGAATTCATTCTATGATTCCATCAGAACCCTTATCCCAAAACCAGGCAGGGACTCATCAAAGAAAGAAAACTGTAGACCCATTTCTTTGATGAACATTGATGCAAAACACCTCAACAAAATTTGGGCCAATGGATGTCAACAATTCATCCAAAAAATCATACACAATGATCAAACAGCATTCATTTCAGGGATGCAAAGCTGGTTCAATATATGCAAATCAGTTAATAAAATTCATCACATCAACAAGAGCAAGGATAAGAACCACATGGTTATCTCAATAGATTCAGAAAAAGCACTGACAAAATCCTACATCCTTTTGTGATGAAAGCTCTGTAAAAACTATGAATCCAGTCAACATTCCTCAATACAATAATGGCTGTATATGACAAACCTACATCCAGCATTATAGTTAATGGTGAAAAACTAAAGCAATTTCCTCTGAACTCAGGAACGAGACAAGGATGTCCACTCTCTCCACTTCTCTTCAATTTAGTAATAGAATGCCTAGCTACAGCAAAAGACAAGATGCAAACATAAAAGGGCTCCAAATAGGGAAAGATAATGTAAAACTCTCCCTATATGCAGATGACATGATGTTGTATTTAAGTAATCCCACCGACTCCACTCCGAAATTATTCATGCTGATTCAAAACGTTGGCAAAGTAACAGGGGAAAAATTAACTATCAAAAATCAATGGCTTTTCTGTGTGCCAACAATGAGAAAAGCATGGCTGAAATCAGGAAAACAACTCAATTCATAATAACCAATAAAAAATAAAATACCTAGGTATTTTATGAGAGGATCTTTATGATGCAAACTTTAAAAACCTGAAAAAGGAAATAAAAATGGAACTTAAAAAGTGGAAAAACTTCCGATGCTCCTGGATTGGCAGAATCAACATCGTGAAAATGGCAATACTTCCCTAGGCTATCTACAAATTCAATGTGATTCTTATCAATATTCCAAACTCATTCCTCAAGAAAATAGAAGAGGCAATCCAAATAATTATGGAAAAATAAAAGACTCTGAATAGCGTAAAAGATCATTAACAGAAAGAAAAGTGGTGGAGGAATATCAATACCAAATTTCAAACTCTACTACAAAGCCACAGTAATCAAAACAGCTTGGTACTGGCACATGAACAGACCTCAGGACCAGTGGAATAGAATTGAAAACCCAGAAATGAAGCCACAGACCTATAGCCACCTAGTCTTCAATAAGGGAGCTAAAAAATAGAATGGAAGAAAGAGCCTCGTCTGTAAATGGTGCTGACAAAATTGGTTAATCACTTGTAGAAAACTATATATATCCATATATATCACGCTGCACAAGAATCAACTCCAAATGAATGAAAGACCTCAGAGTCAAAGCAGACACCCTGAAAACATTGCAGGTCTAACTAGGAGATAATTTATGTGTCGTTGGCCCAGGCAGAAATTTTCTTAATAGAGACCCAGAAGCACAACAGATCAAAGAAAGGTTGGACAAATGGAATTGCATGAAATTGTAGAGCTTCTGCATGGCAACGGACAGAGCTAGCAAGATCAATAGAAAGCCCTCGGATTGGGAGAAGATCTTCACTAGCCATACAATGGACAAGGGTCTCATATCTAAAATATACCTGGAACTCAAAAAATTAAATCCTCCAACAACAAATCCTCAAAGAAACAACTCCCAAATAAATAAGTGGGCTGAAGACTAAAGAGAAACTTCTCTGAAGAGGAAAGAAGGATAGCCAATAGATACATGAAGAAATGCTCGACCTCCCTAGCAATAAAAGAAATGCAAATCTAAACTATACTGAGATACCACCTTACCCCAGTTAGAATGGCTATAATGAAGAACTGTAAGAACAACAGAAGCTGGAAAAATGTCGGTGGGACTGTAATCTTGTTCAACCATTTGGAAACTAATATGGAGGTTCCTCAAAAGACTACATATAGAGCTCCCCTATGACACAGCAATTCCACTTTTGGGCATTTAACAAATGATCACAAACAAGCCCATACTAAAGCTACCAGCACCGCTATGTTTATTGCAGTATTATTTACCATACCCAAGATATGGAACCAACCCAGATGCCCCTCAGTAGATGAATGGATTGATTAAAATGTGGCAACAATGCTTGATAAGAAATGTACTTGTTACCTTGCCCATGTAATTGTAACTCCTCTGTACAGAATTTTACAGTAAAACAATGTGGTATATATATATATATATATAGATAGATAGATAGATAGATACATACATACATACATACATACATACATATATATATATATACACACACACAAACACACACACACACACACACACACACACACACACATATATATACAATGGAATACTATACAATGGAATACTATGCCTCCATCAGAAAAAATGGCATTGCCCCATTTGTTAGGAAATGAAAAGCCTTGGAAAATATTATGTTAAGTGAATTAATCCAGGCCCAAAGAAACATAGCTTCCATGGTTTCCCTTATTTGCAATAACTAGTATATGTCAGTGATAAACACAATCTCTCAGACAAGTTGATGGTAGGTGAAATGAACACCAGGATAAGGACTCAAATGGTTTTTCTTTCTTGCTGTTGTTTCTAGCATATTTACAAGATGATTTCTTTGTTGCTTTTTATGTCCCTCTCCCACGATATAACCTCTATTTTCACTGTATTTGATGTTGGTATAATTTGGGGAGGGGAAGGAAAAAACTAATTGGTATACATGTGAACCCATTGCAAAAATGACATGTACAAGACATTATGTCGAAAATCGAACTTTACAACTTTGGCGCAGGGGGCGGGGGGGGGCAGAAAGGGAGATGGGAAGGGATGGGAAGCGGAAACAAGTGAGGACGCAACAATGCTTGATAAGAAATGTACTCATTAGTTTGTTCATGTAATTGTAAACCCTCTGTATATATTTTCACATTAAAAATGTGAAATAATAAAGTAAAAATCCATGCCATTTTTTTTTGCCTGTCATGGGGCTTGAACACTGGGCCTGGGCACTGTCCCTGAGCCCTTCAGCTCAAGGATAACACTGTACCACTTGAGCAACAGTGCAGTTTCTAGTTTTCAAGAGATATATTGGCGATAAGAGTCTCACAAACTTTTCTGCCCATGCTGGCTTTGAACCACTATCCTCAGATCTCAGACTTTTGGGTAGCTAGGATTTCAGGCATGAGCCACCAAAGCCCAGATTCAAGACAAGTTTAAAAACACAAGCGTATTGAAACTTCTGGATTTTTCTAATAAACAATGTTATTTGTTCAGCATTAATTTATAACTATGAGTAATTTTTAGATGTAACTAGGAATTTTTTAATAGAATCAAATATGTTTTACTATTACTCAGTATCTCACAAAAACCCACTGTAATTGACTTTCCCCAAAGGGAATTATTACATACTATATTACTCATTATTATTATTACACTCTATATTACATATAGTGTGAAGTGAAAATAGTTTGGACCATTTCATATAAATTAGTAGATGCTACTTTAGCACTATAAATTCATAACTGTTATTTTAAATGAAGGAAAGAAAATTTTTGAGTTAAAATGAAAGATAAATGTACAATGTGTCCCAATTGAATAAAAAATTCTGAGTTCATACAGACAAAAATATTTTCTTTCCACAAAAGACTTTGAAGTAATACCATTGGAAATAGTGAGGCAAGAGGAGGAAGAATTAAAATCATGTCAAACAATGTCTGTTATTCTGCTATCCCCTCCACTATGAAGACCTGCCCATTCCCAGTTGTCACAAAATTTCAAGTGTCTCTCTTAGAATCTATTTGGAATAATTCTAAATCACTGACTATTTTTGTAATTTCTGTTATATGAAATAAAATATTGACACAAACAATTGAAATAAAATGCACACATATATTGAAGTCACCACAACTGGAAAAACAACCAACAAAGTAGAAGTCCCCCAGGAACAAAAGCATGTTGTGCTCAGTTTTTTTAAGCACAAAAACCTCAAATACATGTTAACTTGGAGTAGAGCCATAAAGATAACTGTGTCTCAGAAATATGGTTGTATTAATTTGTAATTAAATTCATCTAGATGAACCTAATGTAGCAAATCCCTTGAATGGATCAAATTGTTTAAAATGAATGTGACTGTTTGTGGAGTGAGATCTGCACATATTTAAAAGAATAAAATAACAAATTCATGACACACTTAACAAATTCAGAAAAGCAATGAATAAGTCCAATATTATCCATATTGAGAACGAATTCCTACTGATTTAACAAGAAAAAATATGCAAATAATAGAATCTGAGCAGTGTACATGAGTGTATATAACTTTAAACTACTCCAAATTACTCTTTGTAGAAGACTGAATGTGGGTAATCTAAAGGAGAATATCAACACATGATATAAATGAAATTAAAAGTCTCATGAAAAGAGAGAAGTATTTTCTGGAAAATAATAGCTTAACAAATGGTGGTCAAAATCTTTCTAGTACTGACAAAATTGCATACTTATTTATTTAGACCCAAAAAAAGACCCCAGTTACTCAAGCTGATTTGAAACTTTGGCAAAGTACCAGGATACATCTGTAACATTATTATGGATGTTGACTCTGGCATGGAATTCATTTCATCTTTTATCTGACAAATGAATAAATGAAAAAACATAATTTCTCCAACTAAATATCAAGACCTAATTAAACATATCACCAGAAAAGTCGTATTGCAACTGGGGTAAAAGAAAAAACAGTCATAGTGATTCTGTATTTATTGTAATTGTTCATGTTTTTTCATAAATTATTTCCTTTAGTTTGCATTTTTAAAACATTATGTTACATGATATATATCTTGGTAACTAATTTTGGATGCCTCCTTAAATTTTGTTCTGAGTATAATGTCTCTCTTCTGTTCCTAACCCATGAAACGATGTTGAATCCAAAAGCATTCTAATAACCACTGTTTATAATACCCAAAATCTCATAAGCATGACACCAGTAAGCATTGATTAACATTTTGATACCAGGGTCTCATGACTTATGAGGACTATCTTCATGAGTTGCATTGTACCTAGATTCCACAGTCTAAATTTAGCCACTGTTAAAAAATGTTTATATCTTTATTTGTCACCCATCAGAGATTAAATCTGAGTATAAAGCCAAAGGAAAATGATAAAGTAAGAGTTTAGATTTTCTGGATATAAAGTAAACAAAATGCAGCATAGAGTAACTCACTGGTTTAAAGTCAACCTATTTCACCAAAACAGTCTAAGCATTACCTTACAATGTGTATTATTCTCATGAAGGGAATGGGGAATATGAGAAGAGGACTAACGAAGCACTGTCTTCAAATATATATAATTTGGATTCATCTCTATATTTTGCTATAAACATTTCTGATAAAAAACTGTTTGAATAATTGATTTATAATATATCCTAGTTTCATATACCAAATTACATTCAGAAAATGGGATATAAAAATTAACTAAAGAAAGTCCTGGCAGAAAAAAAATGGCAACTCTTACTATGTGACACCCAATTCTGAGGTGTTTCATTATGCCTCCATTTAATGAATGTGATTGTTTAAATGTTTCATAAAGTACTAGTTAAAACTGATCAGTGTATTATAATCTAATTTTTTCCAATTTTATCCGAGAATCATTTATGAACTTCCCATTCAATCATGACATACATCACATTCCATTGGTATTTATATGGATAGGAATGAGTTTCTTAGGATCTCCTGCCATTTGGAGGTGGCAGGACCAGGATTCAAACTGTTGGCTCCAGCCCCCAGCACTTCAACCCGAAGATAGGGAACTCACTGGGCCGTTCAAGAACACCAGCAAGACCAATGATTAGGCAGGCACCAGTGGCTCTCAGAACTCCTCCTTGATACTTACAAGGTTGTGATAGGAGGATCATGGTCAAAGTCACCCAAGGCAGAAAAGTCTTTGAGAGCCCTGTCCAACTTCAGTGTAACAAAGCGAGAAGTATAGCCATATGATACCAGTGTTAGAGGGCTAGCCTTAAGTAAAGCAGCTCAAGGACTGTGCCCAGATCTTGAGTTCAAGGTCCAGGAGTGTTAACAAACATATACACAACAATCTGTGCAGCCATCTGCCTGAAGCAGGTCACCCTCAGCAGCCTTTATTTACATTTTATTATGAGGACAATGCAGGAACAGTCACAAACCAGGCAGGGGAAGAGAAGATCAGGTTTCTTAGAAGTAACCAGTATTCAGAAAACTAAAATTGGAGACATAAAATGGTAGCATACTTATGTAAAAACTACCATTAAGAAAAGGACGAGGGAGCTGGGAATGTGGATTAGTGAGAGAGTGCTTGTCTAGTATGCAAGAAGCCCTAGGTTTGATTCCTCAGTAGCACATTCAAGAAAAAGCCAGAATTGGTCTTGGATGTCAGGAGGAAAAACAGGAACACTCCCCAGTCATGAGGCCTTCTGCAGTGTGCCAGGACACCAACATGGTCTTCACACAACCACAGAGCAGGAAGACTGTCTCCCACTTCTCAGGCAGCCGAGGTCCCCAGAGTCAAGAGGGCAGAGCCAGGTTATAACTCAGGTATTTGGAGTCAGAAAAGAAAGGGCCCTGCCTCTCCTTGGACTGGGGATTTACATTAATGATGTGGAGAATGAAGGAAGGTGAATGGACTGGCAGAGGTAGAAGAAGGGCCTTCAAATCTGACAGATGGAGAGTCAAAAACCCACTCCCTAAAACCAAAGAGCAAGGCTCTCTATTGTTAACCTGAAGATAGCCTGAGGTTCCCTTCACCTGAGGAAGGAAGGTTAATTAGTCATTGTTTGAAGAGGCTGAGAAAATCCTAACCCTGGTGTAACTCTGACAAAAGTTTCAGGTTTCCCCTCATTTCTGGCCGTGTCTGGAATGAAGTGGTTTTGCAGCTCACTTCCCTGTTGAGTGTGTACATTCTGCCTCCTAATCCTGTAGGCCTAGGTCTCTTTACCTAGTTTGGCTTTTGAAACTGTTTTCTTCCTTCAAATATTGTTACACTGGAGTTCTTCCTGCTAACAGGACTAGGGCTTGGAAGCTGAGAACTTCATTTGAACCCAGGATTGGTCACTGATGTTTATTTCCTGCTTTTATAACTCAAGAACTCTAAGAAAATTTAGAGTGCAAGCAACTTCTCATTTCCAAGAGAGACACAGGAAGCTCTTGAACATCTGACCTTTCAGCAGTAGAATTCAGAGTGTCATAGACTTTCCAGCCCTGGCTAGCTTCATCCTGTGATCCTCAGACTTCAGCCTCCTGAGCTAGGGTGATGGGCATGAACTACTGGTGCTCTCCTAGGTTCAGAATTGTAATAACTTTGGCATTACAAGTCAACTGCTTATCACAAAGGGCTTCGGCAGCATATTAGGCCTTTCACCATTGGACCTTTCAGAACCGTAGGACACAAGGTTATAATGCTAGAGTCTGAGAGGCTGTGCATATGGATGGACTACACTTGAACCTTGAGCTCTAACTCCAATTCTGGTGTACGTGAACAATCATTTTTCCAGAGTATATTCTAATTAGCAAAAAGGAAAAGGACTTTGCTTAACCCTCACTTTTTTCCAGTTTTGTGTCTCAAACTCAAGCATGAGCACTGTACTTGAGCTCTTCAGCTCAAGCTGAACACTCTACCACTTGACCCACAGGACCACATGTGGTCTTTTTGTGGTTCATTGGAGATAAGAGTCTAACAGGTTTTCCTTGCCTAAGCTGTCTTTAAACTGTGGTCTTCAGATCTCAGCCTCTTGAGAAGCTAAGGTTCCTATTGTGAGCCACAGGCATCTGGCCTCTTGTTTTTGCCAGACCTGGGACTTGAACTAAGGACCTGGGTACTGTCTCTGAGCTCCATTTTCTCAAGCCTAGTGCTGTACCACTTGAGCCACTCCACAGCTTCTGGCTTTTTCTGAGTATGTGGCACTGAGGATCCAAACCTTACCATTCATGCATGCTGAGCCAGCTCTCTACCACTAAGCAACATTTCTAGCCCCACCCTTACAAATTTATTCTTCAACTTGACTATCCCGAAGAAAAGGCTTGTGAGTATAAATCATCTAAAAAATTCCTATAGGAAGGTTCTAAAGATAAAGAAGACAAAGTTCATACTTGGAAGAGACTCTAAACATGTGAAGACGGTGACAAATGCTTCCATTTCATTATGTATCATGTTCCAACACTTAATAAAATATTAAACTATTGTGTATAAATTTATAATAGATATACAACATGTACTAAATATTATGTGTATAATAATACCAAATACAATAAACAATAAGTAAATGAAAAGTAAAAAATAAAATACAAAATCAATAATAAAAATTATAATATATGTAATAAACATACATATGTAAATATATGTCATATATTACATTCAGACGCTGGGAACTCTAGCCTGAATTTCTTTCCTCAAGGACAGGGAGCTTTGCCTTCACCTATGGTGCAAAAGAGTTACCTTGATGGTGAGATCAATACCAGCAATGATGGAAATACTGGCCCCAGTTCCAAGACAGTGACTTAATTTTTTTAATGGAAGCAGTTATGTTTATTCAGTTACATAATGAACATTTTAAAAAAAAACACTGTAGAATTTTGTACATCTATTCAGACACCTTTCTTTTACCCCCAAAATGCTTGTCTGAGCACTACTTTTTTCATTTTTTTATTGTAAAAATGTTGTACAGAGGGGTTACATTTAAATGAGCATGGTAATGAGTACATTTCCTATTGAGCATCGTTGCATCCTCTTTTGTTTTCCCCCTAGCATTCCTTCCCTCCCAACTCCACAACTACTTCCCCTGCTGAGCTCAGTGACTTAATTTTTATTTTTGGATTTGCATGAGGTTTGAACTCAAGTAGTGGCAAATCTTCACTTTCCCTCACATTGCTACATATTTACCAAGACCCTAAGTTCAAATCCCAGGTTAATGAAGAAAACTGGTAGAAATTCAAAACAAGGGCTATTTCTTTTTTAATTTAGTCAAATAATTAATTAATTTTTTTATTTATTCTTTATTTTGCCAACACGGGGCTTGAACTCAGGTCATGGCAACTCTGCCTCAGCATCAATCGCCCTAGGGTAGGGCACCCTTGGACCCATAGTCAATCCAGGGATCCTAGGCCCAGAGGGCTTGCAGGAAAAAAAAAAGAAGTAGCATAGCACAAAAAGTGGCAAGCTGCAGAGAGCTGAGGGTTTTACATTTGTTTCTTTGCACAGTGACCATCCTGGGTCTCAATAACATGGCTGCAAAGTGGACCTGAACTGCCATACCTGAATGCTGGCTTGCTATCAGGGAATCCATAGGCCAACCTGTGAACATAGGCCCCGGGTTCAAATCCCAGTACTGACACCTACCAGTGGCAAGAGATCACAAAAGACTAGTTCCTATGCATAGGAATACCAATTGAAAGAGTAGTTCATGCTTCGGTCTAGTCTAAAATTGGATGCAATAATCCTAGGATGCTGATTGAACTTAATAGGTTATTATGCATGAAAAGAATAATATTCCTTCAATGGCGATATAATAAATGCTTAAGAGTTGGTAGGAATGTAGTAGGTGCCATTCAATCATAGATAGACTGCTCTGATGCTCCTTACTAATATATATTTATTTATATACCACACTCTGCCTATACATGCATCACTGTTTTGGCCAAACCTGGGGCTGGATCTCAGCACATGGGAACCACTTCACAGCTTCATTGCCTAAAGGCTGCCATGCTGACACTCATCCATTCGTGAATTGGGCTTGCTAAACCCTGAGTTCACATCCCAGCACTGCCAAAAATTTAATGTTTCCTTTTCTGTGAGAGTCCTGGGAGTCAGGCATGATGGAGAACATATTTACAAATCTGGATGCTGTGATAGGATGTAAACAATGTAATAAATGTTAGAGGGGGTCATCAGAGTGAATGAAATAAATGGTAAATCAATGAATAAAACAATAAATAAAATGAATAACCACACCCAACAAAATATGGACTGACTATGTGTATGGAAGTATAAATCCTATCGTTAAAATGGATATAAAGAGTATGTTTCCCAACTCTTAGGCTTGAATTCAGGCCTTGGGAACAGGCCTGACTTTCTTGTCTTCAAGCATGTTCAGATTCCCTTCCGTCACAGTGTTGCAAATATACCCAGACCTTGAGTTCAAATCCCAGGCCTGGAAGAAAAAATGTCATGAATTGCAAACCAAGGAACTAAATATACTTTTTAAATTGAGGGCTATTGGAGAAGCCATTGTCCCGCACGGCAACATAAGCCTACATTTCGAATATAGTTATGCCATTTCCAGATGGTGGGAGATCCTCAGAAATTCGTTCCCATCCACAGGAATAATGATGGAATGTTATCGATATCACAGTTGAATGACATGCTCATGAATGATACTTGTACACAATTAGACTTTATGATTTCAGTCAGCTGATTGATTTTATTTAATATCTTATGAAACATTAAAAGAATACTATTTCTCACAGGGACTCAATAATTTCAGGACACTGATTTATTTAATAGTTTATTGAAGATAAAAATAATAACATTAATTACATGGAGGCATAATAAATACCCAAGAATTGGTAGGAATGTAGTCTATATAATTGAAAAATTGATAGACATCTCTGACACTCTGTAAAGATATATATATATATATATATATATATATATATATATATATATATATATATATATATATATATATATCTGCGTGTCAATCTGTTCACATTTTGTCAACACCTGGTGCTTGATCTCAGATCCTGGGAACTGTCTACCAGCTCAATTTGTTCCAGGATGGCACGCTAACTCACACACATTCATGAATTTGGCCCTGTGGTCCTTGAGTTCAGATGCCATCATGCCCAAACAATGAATCATGAAGTAAGAAACTGATGGTGACACATGTTTTCCTTTTCTGTGAAAGTCCTGGGTGTCAGGTATAAGTGGAATACATATACAGATCTATATCCTATTTAATCAATGTAACCAATGTTCTATGTGCCATATTAGTCAATAAAATAAAACAGTCAATACATGTTGGGTCTTTGTTTGCCCCCTAAAGATGGATGGGGCCCGGGAATGGTAAGTGTGCCACTCATCCGTTCCCCAGCCTCCCTTAGCCTGGGGGACATTCAGACACAATGGGGAGTCAAGTCAAGCAAGAACTCCTTTATTACCACACAGCAAGCACCTGTTAAAGGGAAAAACTGCGAGGCATGGAAGGGGAGGGAAAGGAACCAACCAATCACTGTAAAGATCACACCCTATCATGCACCTAAGCTTTATCCAATCAGATTTTAAGGTAAACAATTGGGCTGTGCCCACTCAACTTCCTCTCAGCACCATCTTTCTGCCGATGTGCCCCACAAACACCTGAATAAAACAAAAAATGCAATGAATAACTACACTGAATGCAATATGGTGTCAACCTATGTATATAAATATAAATCATATATTTAAAATGTACACAAATAGGATGTATTCTTGTGCTGGGGATCAATTTCAGACTGAAGGAACAGAAACGAATTTCTTGACTTCAAGAAGGCTAGCTTTCCATTTCCACACAGTGCAACAGAGTTACCCAGACTATGAGTTCCAATCCCAGTCCTAGTAGAAAAAAATGGCACCTTTATACTATGTGAAGCACAATTCTTAGGTATTTCATTATGCCTCCATTTAATGAACATTATTGTTTAAATGCTTCATGAAATATTGATTAAAATCGACCAGTGTCCTATAATATAATTGTGTATAATTTTATCCTAGAATTATTTAAGAGCTGCCCATTCAATCATAACATACATCACATTCCCTTGGTATTCATATAGCTAGGAATGACTTTCTAAAGATCTCCTTCCATTTGGAGTTGGCAGGACCAGGATTCCAACTGTGGGCTCCAGCTCCCACCATTTTAACTCAAGAATAGGGAACTCACTGGTCTGTCCAAGAACAGCAAGACCAATGATTAGGCAGGCACCAGTGGATCTCAGCAGTCCTCATTGATGCTTACAAGGCTGTAATAGGAGGATAATGGTCAAATTCACACTAGGCAGGAAAGTCCTTGAGATCCCTGTCCAACTTCAGTGCCAACAAAACCAGAAGTAGAGCCGTGTAGCTCCAGTGGTAAACGGCTATCCTTGATCAAAAGCAGCTCACAACACACATACACACACACACACACACTGCAGTCTAATCATCTATCTGTTTATATATTGGCCAGTCCTATGGGTTGATCTCAGGTCCTCAAATTTGCCCGCCAACTTCTCTTGCATCAGACCGGCATGCTAACAGTTACCCACTCATGAAGTGGGCTGCTAGCCCCTGAGTTCAAGTCACAGGACTGCCAAAAACTTAATCCTGAGGAAAGCCAATTGCCTCATTTGGTTTCATTATCGGTGAAATTTCTGGGACTCAAGAATGATGTAGAATACATAGGCAAATCTATGTCTTATGTAATAGGATGCAAAAAGTATTATATGTGTAGTCATATTCACTAAAATATATAAGAAACAAATAAAACACAAAATAAAATGAATATACTAACTGCAATATGCAGTTAGTATGCAGTAAAAATGTGTAGGTCAATAAAAACCATGTACTTAAAATATATAAATATATTATTTTTTTGAGTGCCAAGACTTGAATTCAGGCCCTAGAAACAGGCTTGACTTTCTTGTCTTCCAGAATGGTGATCTTTCCCATCCCCCACAGTACTGCAGATTTACCCAGACCCTGAGTTCAAATCCCAGGCCTGGCAGAAAAAATGGCATGAATTCTAAGCCAAGGAGTCTCATAATTTTTTAAAATATTTTTAATATATGTACGTATGTATGTATGTATTCATGTATGCATGTATGTATGTATGCATGTATGTATGTATTTTTCTTTTGTCAAGCACAGAGCTTGAACTCAGGTCATGGCAATTCTGCCTCAGCTTTGATCACTCTATCCTCGGGTGCAGTCACTGGACCCATAGCCGAACCTGGGTTCCTGGGACTCAAAGGCTGACAAGAAAATAAATAATTAATGCGACACAGATAAAAAAAAAAAAAACTTGCAACTTGCAGATGGCTACCGGTTTTACATTTGTCTTCTTTGCAAGGTGACCATCCTGCATCTGAATGACACAGTTGAAGAATGTTGGTAACTTGGCATTGCTGAAGGCTGGTGGGCGACCAGGGAAGCAATAGGCCAACATGGAAATATAGGCCCTGTGTTTGAAGCCGGGTCCTGACCCCTACCAATAGAGGGAGATCCTAAGAGTCTCCTTCCTATTCATAGGAACACCAATGGAAGATTATGAATGGCAAGGTTGAATTAGTTGTTTCTGAATATTACTATATAAATAGAGTGATTTTAGGAGGCCAATGGATTTTAATGAATATTTTTGACACATTCAATGAATACTATTAATTACATGGACACAATAGTTTCAGGACAGTGGTTGATTTAACTAATAATTAACGAAGAAAACAATAATTTTAATTACATGCAGGTATACTAAATACCCAAGAATTGATAGGAATGTAGCCTATGTAACTGAATAATGTATAGACATCTCTCGCACTCTATAAAAATCAATAATTATTTGTGTACTACCATCTGCATGTCTATCTGTTCTAATTTTGTCAACCTCTGGAGCTGGATCTCAAGTTCTGGAAATGCTTGCCAGCTCAATATGCCTCAGGCTGGCATACTGACACTCATCCATTCATGAATTGGGCCTTGTAGGCTGTGACTTTAGATGCCAGCACTCACAAAAATTGAATCATGGAGTAAGAAGCCCATGGCGACACGTGTTTTCCTTTTCTGTGAATGTCCTGGGTATCAGGTGTGAAATTTCATATATAGGCAAATCTATATCCTAGGTAATAAATGTAATAAATATTTCATGTGTAATAAAAGTCAATAAAATAAATATAAGTAAATGAATAAAACAAAAATAAAATGAATAAGTATACTAAGTGCAATATGGGATCAACATACGGGGTTCGATTTCAGGGCCTGGGAAGTGCCTGGCAGCTGAATTGGCTAGAGGCTGCTGTTCTGAAGGTCAGCCATTCATGATTTGAGCCTTCTAGGGCCTGAGTTAGAAACCACCACTGCCAAAAAAATGTAATCTTGGAGTGGGAAGCCGAGCATGACACATGTTTACTTTTTTTTTTGAAAGTGCTCGTTGACAGGTAGGATGTATAAATTCAGATGCAAATCTATATGTAATATATGCAAATCTATATGTAATAGGATGTCATAAATGTAAAAAATGTCATAGGTGGAAGAATTGTCACTACAATCAATGAAAAACAGATCGAATTAGTAGTGAATCATTCTAGGATAAAATTAGACACAAAAACTATAGGATGTAGATTAAGTTTAACATTTTATTAAGTATTACCAGAATAAAAATTGCATGGAAACATAAATACCTAATAATTGGTAGTAACACATGATGCATAATTTAATAATATATAGATATCTGTCTCATTCTATAAAATATGAAATTATGCGTATGGCTGTATGTACATATGTGAAAACAATAACAAAATATTGAGTAATTTAGTTAATGCTTTATTAATTGTTAACTGGGACACATTATTAAATGGAGACATAATTTAATAAGTAATAATTGGTAGTAATATCTATAAATTAATAATATACAGACATCTTTCTGTGTATATAATGCTTATATACATCAATCTCTATTTATACCTCGTTCACTCCTGGGGCTTGGTGGTTGACTGCTCACCTAGTGAGCATGAAGCCCTGGGTTCCATTTCTCAGTGCCACATAAACATAAAACCCAGAAGTTCTGCTGTCTTTCAATCAATTGAGTTCTACCCTTGAGCACAAATGCTTAGGGACAGTGTCAAAACCCTTACTCAAACCCCAGGACTGGCGCCAAAAAGATGTATAATGTTCTAACTGCAACTATAGAAGGATAGGACTTCAAATACCACATGACAGAGCAAGCTGAGTCTGGTGCTGACAGCTGCCACCTAACCTGACTTAGCCAGATATAAACTGCTGCAACCCAGCTCCACGGGTTACCCCCATCATCCTGGCTTACCCTGGCTTATCCCCGGATATACTGCCCACTCTGGGGCCTTAAAACCTGGTAGTAAGTCTGCTAGACTCAATTGAAATATGGCTCAAAGTGGTAGAGTTCTAGCCTTGTGCAAATGTTATTAGAACAATAATATCCCCAAGCTTTAAGCTCAAGCTCCATGACTAATCTCCCCCACCCAAAAAAAAATCCCACTAAACTGTTAGGTGTGAACTTGTGTGGTTTGTGAAATGTTCCTCAAAGAATGGTGATATTGATTAGAGCGCCCTAAGTCTAATGACAGCTTGTGGGACAGAGCTATGTACTGAGTCCTCCGTAGGGTACTCTGTGCTGAGTCCTGCACATGGTACTATGTGCTGTATCCTTCACAAGGTGCAGTGTGCTGAGTCCTGCATTGGGTGCTGGGTTCTGAGTCTTTCACAGGATGCCATGTGCTGAGTCATGCAAAGAGTGCCATGTGCTGTGTCCTTCACCAGGTGCATTCTTTAATTGGGTCCTTGTAAGATCTCCCCACTGAGATGATTCTGCAGACAAGAATATTGAAGCTCAGATATGTCTCCATGGCAGGGACAAAATTATGTATTACTGAAGACTAGTGAGTTGTCTACTTCAGACAATTGTTCTGTTTTGTTTTTTTTCTGTCATGAACCTTGAAATAAGGGCCTACGCTCTGACCCTTACCTCTTGGGCTCATGGTTAGCTGCGGCGAACGCCTTCTCGGCCAGCAAGGAAGAACGACCACCACACCAGGAGTCTTCTCAGATCACACTTTATTGGAGAGCTTTTGAGTTGATGGGAGAGCTTGAGCGAGAGACCCCGTGTACAGAAACGTGGCCGCTTATATATGGAATAGGAACACGGGTTGTTCTATCATTGGTCGTCTGCCTTTCACCGTCACCAGGTGCCACGGGATTGGCTGGGGACTCTACGTGGCTCGCGCATGCGCAAAGCCCGGGACCCACAGTCCCGCCAAGCACTGCCTAATATGGAGTTGTTTACCTCAAAGCTGCAAGGAAGTGGGCGCCATCTTGTAATGGCGTTCGCCCCGGCTCCCCGCAGTTCCCCCTTTTTGTTTTTGGCAACAGGTAAGAGTAGAGGTCTGTTCCCTGAATAGAAGAGGACAATGCAAAGCCTTCATTCCAGGTTTCTTTTTCCCAGAGGATGGCCCGCCAGTCCGATGCCTTTTTTTCAGGGGTGGGGAAAGCACGGCATCAACCCACATGCAAACAGACTTGCTCTTCTTGAGGAGATGGAGGTCTTCCCCAAGTGCAGTGCATAAGCCTAGCACCCTGTCCCGTATTGTAAGCTGCATACCTGTCCCGGTGCAATGGGATCCCCTGATCCCTCGGGGTGCTAAGGCTATGCAGGATGGCAGGGCTTAATTGCCCTTTAGGGCTGACAGCCAAATCTTGGGTGAGGATCCACTTTCCAAGGCGGCTAATGCTTGTGAGATAACAACCTTGTCCCTTCTGGTTTGGGCTCGAAGGCGACAGACCAACTATAGGCAGACTACGCATCCTCCCAAGCAGCAGGCCAAAAACACCCCAACTCCCACCCACTCTTTAAACCAGGAAACAGCAGAGGAGATCCAAGACTGGAGTCCCTCCACCAATCCGGGGTCCACTCGCGTTGAGTTCACTGTAACAATGGCAATCCGCAGCTGATCCAGCATCTCATCAAATTCACCAGTCCAATTACCGACGTCTCCTCTCCGTGTGTTGAGTTCTGGCTCCTGTTCGGCCTCTCGCGTGATCCCGGGTTTCGGCACCACTTGCGGCGAACGCCTTCTCGGCCAGCGAGGAAGAACGACCACCACACCAGGAGTCTTCTCAGATCACACTTTATTGGAGAGCTTTTGAGTTGATGGGAGAGCTTGAGCGAGAGACCCCGTGTACAGAAACGTGGCCACTTATATATGGAATAGGAACACGGGTCGTTCCATCATTGGTCGTCTGCCTTTCACCGTCACCAGGTGCCACGGGATTGGCTGGGGACTCTACGTGGCTCGTGCATGCGCAAAGCCCGGGACCCACAGTCCCGCCAAGCACTGCCTAATATGGAGTTGTTTACCTCAAAGCTGCAAGGAAGTGGGCGCCATCTTGTAATGGCGTTCGCCCTGGCTCCCCGCAGTTAGCACTCCACCGCATGGAGCCATGGACCCCCTTGAAGCACATGCCACAGCCTAGGGGTCTATAGCTGAGGTCTCTCCTCCTGCCTACTCAGGCAGTTGAGATCTGAGGATCTGGGTTCCAAATTATCCCAGACACATGAGCCTATTATCTCCAATTCACCACTAAGAAACCTGAAGTGGAAGCTAGGTGCTTGTCACTCATGCTGTCATCCTAGCTACTCTGGAGGATGAGATCTGAGGATCATTGTTCAAAGCCACCCAGGGCAGGAAAGTCCTTGAGACACTTAGCTCCAATGGACCACCAGAAAAGCTGAAATGGTGTTTGGCTCAAGTGGTAGAGCGCAAGACTTGAGCTGAAGAGCTCAAGGACAGCACCCAGGCCCAAACATCAACTCCTACAATAATAAGAAAAGAGAGAAACAAACTAACAAATCTGAAGTTTAGGGCTGGGAATGTGCCTTAAGGGGAAAATGCTTTGCAAATATGAAACCCTGGGTTTGATTTCCCAGGACCACAACAGTAAAAAAGACCTGAAGTAGCTCTGTGGTTCAAGTGGGAGAAGGCTATGATTGTACAAGAGAAACTAGATACAGTGCTCAGGTCCTGAGTTCAACCTCCAAGAATGGTGTATGTGCCCGTGCCCCTGTGTGCCCATGTGTGTACACATGCACGCACGCGCACACACACACACACACATGCACAGATAGAGAGAGAGAGATAGACTAAAAGTGATGCTGCTACCCAAAATGGTAAAACACTGGGCTTCTGCACTGAGCTCATGGTCAGCACCCTGGCCCTGTGTTCAACCCCAAAACCTAGCCACCCAGGGCCCAACTAGGAGAGGTCAAATGTTTCAAAACCTGATGATATTCACCAGCCCAAGATGACAGGAAGCTTTGTGATATCAGATATGTGCTTGGATTTCCCAAGCTTCCAGAAACCTAGGAGAGGCATCATAGGCCCATCATCACAGGCAATGAAACATTTAATTAAGTTCAGTGCCCTAGTTGTCTGCCAGCAGGACTCTTGAGCACTGTATCTGAACACCGGAATATAGTCTCACAAAGGAAGGAAAAGTGCACAAGACTTGGCCTGCCGCAGGAGGTGGCACAAATGAAGGCTTCCTATCAAACCAGAGCACTGGGGAGAGAGATAGTTTGGGGTACAAAGAGGCATTTTTCTGCTCACCTTCAGAGCCCGCCCAAAATCATCCTCACTATCTGACCCAGATGGAGTTGTTATACAGCTGTACAGGAGTGAGGCCTTTTGTCTGCCTGTCCAGACAATGAGAGAGACTTCTTCCAGCAGGCCTGGGATGCAGAGAAACCCTCAGGCTACACTGGGAACAGTGAGGGGAGCCCTGGATTATGCATTGTCATGAAAGCAGTCTCTGTTACTAAATCATTTTATTGAATACAAATTTCCTAGCTTGGTGCCGTTCATCATAACTACTCTTCAGCTTCACCTATAGGAATACATTCATACATACCCAAAAACATGGAGATACAGGATTTTTTTTGAGGAGGCAGTTCCTGGGGTTGAACTATGAGCCTAGGCATTGTCCCTGAGTTCCTTTTGCTCAAGGGTAGTGCATTAACTTTGAATCACAGCCCCATATCTGGGTTTTTCTGTGATCTCTTAGAAATAACAGTGTCATGGATTTTGCTATGCTGGCTGGATTCAAACTCAGATTCTCTACACCTCAGCCTCCTTAGGAGCTGGGATTACAGTGAGAAGCCACTGGCACCTTCTTTCTTTTCTTCTTCATTTTTTAATCTGGACAATCTGACTTCTTAACAGGTCATTCCAAAGGTTTGAATTTATAAATTAACTACCCAATGTTCTTTATAGCTGTTTTCTCTGAGAAGGATTTTCTCTCCTCATCTTCTCTCAGTCACAGGTTTGAAGCCAAAAGTTAGAAATGAGTGTCACAGGATTTGGGAGCAAATGTCCACAGGACATGCCAGTTCTGTCACTTAGCATTGAGCTGCAGTGAATTTGTTTTCTTAAGATGATAGGCCCAAAAGCTGGAGCGATCCTCAAACTGTCTTCATTGCTCCTATAAAATTATCTAATAATTATGAGTGTTGTGTGTCTCCAACCTTAAGTATCTAGAACAAACTAGACGCGTCTTCATGTATCTCTTTTTCTCTAGTGCCTCTTGAGATTTAGACTAAGGGTTTGTGTGGAGGAGCTCCTTGGTGTATTCCTGAAGAAAGCCGCTTGATTCCTGTTCACGAGATTGCCGTTCAAATTCAGCCGGAGCAGGAATTCTGTGAGACTCTTATCTCTAATAAACCACCAAAAAACCAGAAGTGGAACAGTGGTCCAGAGAGTAGTGCTCCAGCTTTAAGAGAGAAAGACGAGCAGGATTCACAGGCCTGACCAGGAAGGAAAGCCTGGGAGGCGCTTATATCCAATTAATGACCAGATGGCTGGAAGTGGAGCTGTGGCAGTGGTAAATCCTCAGCCTTGGGAAAAACAGCTGAGGAATGCATCGGGCCCTGAGTTTAAGCACTAGAATGCCACAAAAAATTTTCAGTGCCCTACTTACTTATTCTGTATACTACCTCCCTGAATGCAAACACACCTTATGCAATGCTTCTCCTTATATTTACTCATTTATTTTTCAGATATGCTCCTTGTGTATACTGCCTCACTCTCTTCATTTCACGCCCATGGCTTTTCTCTTCCAGGTTTCCAGGCCTGGGTACTTATATGATACACTGACGCTCTCAGCAGCCTTTATTTAGATTTTATTATGAGACCAATGCAGGAACAGTAAGAAACCAGGCAGGAGAAGAGAAGATCAGGTTTCGTAGAAGTAACCAGTATTCAGAAAATTAAACTTGGGGATGTAAAATAGCAGCATACTGATGTAAAAAACTACCATTAAGAAAAAGATGAGGGGGCTGGGAATGTGGATTATTGAGAGAGTGCTTGTGTATCATGCAAGAAGCCCTAGGTACGATTTCTCAGTAGCACATACACAGAATAAGCCAGAATTGGGACTGTGGCTCAAGTAGTAGAGTGCTACAGACAGTGCCCAGGCCTTGAGTTCAACCCAAGAACTGGCAAAGATATACCTAGGTGTTGGGACTTCATCTGTCCCACCAAAGATAGACGGGGTATGAGGAAAGGTCAGTGCAGTGCTCACCCGTTCCCTAGCCTCCCTTATCCCGGGAGACAATCAGACACAGCGGGGAGCCAAATCAAGCAGGAAGAAAAACTCATTTATTAACAGAGAGCAGCCCTTTGTAAAGCCAAAAAGTGCGGTTGGGCCACGTGTGACTGCTGCTCACCACAGTGACCCAGGGCCCAGTGGCAGGATGCCTGCACTGTGCCCTGACAAGTCCCACCTGGGACAGCGTCTGTCCTGCCTCCAGGCCAGTTCAGGCCTGCTATTGTACACAACAACCCTTGTTTCCTCCTCTAAGAAGCAGCTCAATATCCAACCACCATGGGAACCCAGTCCGAGAAGCACAGGCACAATGGAGGGGAAGCTGCCAAAGCAAGCATTTGGAAAGGAGCAGAGATCACAGCAGGCAAATCAGCCATGAGGATGTGTCTGCAAGGAGTCCTTAGCTGGGTTCAGGAAAGAGAGGCTGGCGCAGGTGGGCGGGACACTTCCATAACCAATTTGAACATCTAATAAAGCTGCCTGTGTTGGATAGATGGCTTCTGATTTGACATCGGCAACAGAATAAGGGGCTGCAAATACAATGAATAGTCTCTAGCCAGAGAAACAAGGTCAAATGCTTAAATTTCTGCACTTCCAGTGGTTCCTGGTATCTCCAGCTGAGTGGCCATCTTTATGTGGCCAGTAGGTGCCACGCAACCTTGTGCAGAGGCTGTGTGAGAGATCGTGTTAGACAAAGAGCTTCAAGGAAGCATGCCTGCAGGAAGGGGGGTTGGTTTCTTTGTTGCTTTGTATGTCCCTCCACCCCCCCCCCCGCACTATAACCCCTGCTTTCACTGTATTTGATGTTGGTATAACTTGTGGAGGGGAAGGAAAAAAGCAAATCGTTTAAATAGGGATACGAGTGGACCCATTGCAACAATGAGATGTACAAATCCTTATGTCGAAAAACGAACTTTACCACTTTGGGGAGGGGGGAAGGAGGATTCGGTGGGGGGAGGTGGGGTGAGATAGGAAGGGCTATGAAGGGGAAACAAAGGAGAAGGCTACAATGCTTGATAAGAAATGTACTCATTATCTTGCCCATGTAATTTTAACCCCTCTGCATAGTATTTTCACAATAATAAAAAAATTAACAATGCACATAAAAAAAGAAAAAAGAAGGGAAGGCTATGCTGCTTCATGGTTCAGAGTTTTAGTTGATCTTGGTTGAGAGACAATAGCCAAGAGTAACACATGATGGTGATTTCGGGGCAGAGAGAGAACTCCTGAACAAGTGTGCTTCTCATTTTCCCTCCTTTGATTCTAAGTTCTCAGACTTCAGGATAGTGCACAATCAGCATGTGATTTTCCACTTTAGCTAAATTTCTCTGGGAACTCAGTCGCCCATACACCTAGTTGTGTATGTTATTGCTCTCCTACATATTTTTCAATCCAATCAAAGTGACAATATGACTTAACCATTTCATTTGAACACAGCACCCAAACACACCTCCTTATACAAAAGCGCTCCACTTTTGTCTCCAAAAGACCTACATTCATGTTCAGACACTAGCATAAATGGAGAGCTAACAGAATGCATTGCCTCTCTCCAAAATTCTTTGTTGCTTTGACTTCCAACACCATTCAAAATTCCAGCTTCAAAATGTCCACAGAGACACAAAGAAAATTCTTAGCTGAGAGTTGCCATGAAAATGAAACAAAATAGGGCTGGAAAGGTGGCTCAGTGGTAGAGTACTTGACTTGCATGCATGAGGCCCTGAGTTCAATTCCTCAGCACCACATAAGTAGAAAAAGCTAGAAGTGGGCACTGTGGCTCAAGTGGTAGAGTGATAGCATGAGCTGAAATGATGAGGGACCGTGCCCAGGCTGAGTTCAGACCCCATGACCAACAAAAAAAAAAGTAAATATATATTTTTTAAAAAAAGCAAAACCAATTACATGCCAAGTATAAAGGCACATGCCTTTAATTAAAGCTACTCAGAGTGACGACAGTAGGATCAAAATTCTAGGGAAGCCTGAGTAAAAGCACTAGACCCGATGTGAAAAACAAACTAGGATGGTCCAGTTTTAAGTGGTAGAGTGTTTACTAGGACAGTATGAAGCTTTGGTCCAATAAAGAAGAAGAAGAGAGGAAGAAAAGAAGAGGAAACAAAGAGGTGGAGTAAGAAGAAGGAAGAAGAGGAAGAGGAGAAAAAGGAAGTATAGAAAGAGCAACAATGAGGAGAAAGAAGAGAAAGGAAGAAGAGGAAGAGGTTGACAGAGAGGATGAGGCGCACCATATCTTCAATATATAATAACATGGTGTAAACATTCCTATTCCAAAACAGAAGAATTGGAGAAAAAGGAAAAAAATGGATCAGTAACTCAATTAATGGACCAAGAATTTGACTTGAAATTTCTTAATCGAACAATGTGTAAACAGACAAAAGCATTAGCACCTGTAAAATCACTTATAAAATAGAAATGAGATGTCATTTCATACTCACCAGAATGGGTAAAAGATGTGCATTAGAAGGTTTGACAAGAAAGTAAAGAAATTGAAGCTCTCATACATTGTAAAATAGCACATTCATCTTGGAAATTAGTGTAAAAGTTCCTCACAAAGTTAGTTACAGAAATACCAAACAGCCTAGAAACTTTGTACAGCCTAGAAACTTTGTCTATAATTTTTATACACTTAAGTACAAAACAGCAATATTATCCATGACAGCCAAAGAACTGAAAAAAAAAATTCACGCTGACCAATAGGAAAACAGTTCACAAAACATTTTATACTCATGAAATAGCCCATTATCAAGTAAAAAAGAGAAATGGAGAATTGATATTAGTGGAAACACTGACAACAGGCTAGATGGAAAGAGCCAGACACAAAATAACACATAAAATGATTTGATTTTAATGAAATTTTGAATTATCAAAATCAGGCATAACATTAGTTTCTTTGGGGTTGGAAGTCTAAGGAGAATTCAGAATAGCTGCAGACAGGTATGAGATTTCTTTGTGAAAGATGAATATTTGAGAATATTCCAAGGTGATGAAGATTGAATATACTTTCAGAATTCAAAGAATCCCTAAATTTTATAGAATTAATTTAACAAATATAACATTTTTCAATTACACATAAAATGATTTTTCAAAGGGATACTAGATAATCTTTAACCAGCAAAAGTGTTCTACCATGAAAGTAGACATATAATACAGCAAAGTGGTAGAAAGCACTAGCAAGTAAAAAAAAATCAATGCATATGCTACAAAATTAAAAAATAGAGAATAAGTGTTTGGGAGAGATGAATGGAAATGTTAAAAAGGGATCAAAGTGATCAAGATGCATTGTATTCACAAACTACTTTAATGAATGGCAGCTCCTTTCTTCAACTATTCAAATAAAATATTTTAAAAACTAGCAAAAAATAATTAAACAAAATAAATAATGAATAGATAAATAAAATACAATAAAAATAAACTATAGATCTATAACAATATAGGCCAGAAATTTAAAACACAAACAAGAATAAAGTAGTTTTGTTGGTGCTTCTAGATATATAAGCTAGAAAATTTTGACTACATCTAATTTATTGAGTTCTTTTGTCAATGGCATTAATTATGCCCGTAGTAAAAATAATCATGAAGTTATGAAATGAGCAACACAGTATCTAGGATATTACTAATTACTAATGCAAAGATAGATGCAAAGAAATATAATGCAAAGAAACATGGAATAGTATATGTTTGTATGATTAGATAAAATGTCAGAATGATGTCTGAATGTAACATTGATATCACAGAAATAAACAATAGAAATTTAAATGTATAAGCCTGGGTATTACAGCAAGTGATTTATCTTTTTTTTCTGGAAACGAGAGAAAAATAAAAGCAACAGTGCACAGTACAACAGTCAAAAACTACCAAAAGTGGTCAAAGTCACAAATACTACTTTTAGTCCTATAATAGGAAGGTGAAGTCACCCTAAAAATCACGTGTGGGAAGATAAACAAAGACTGCACTGAATTCTCTATACTCACATTTATACAGTGAAAAATGACCACACAAACATTCTTTTAATAAACTCAGCACCACCTTATGTTTATTAACACCTGCCTATGGTTTTCTAAATTGAAAAACTGGACCAACATCATTGCATTGTTACAGATTAATTTAGTGTTAAATAAATTGTTTTGCAGAGTTTAAGCAAATGGTATGAATTCAACAGTACAGTACCAGAACTGATAAAACATACCATTTTTTAGCTTATTTTTGGAATATGGTCTTGTGTTTATGCTTAGCCTTTCCTGGATTTAGATCTTCCTATCAAAGTTTTGTACATAGCTGAGATGACAGACAGATGCCAACTTGACTAGCTATTGGATGAGATGTGATCATTGTTAAGTCTACAGGGAACCTACCCCCTACGCCCATCTCCTTCACCAGTCTGAACCCAGTAATCACCTGAATGTCCATCACCTAACTGTGTCAGAAAAGGATCCTTGGATCTGAGATTACTTCCTCCAAGTCTATTTTCTATTGTAACTTACCCATTTTAATTTTTTTCCTGAAATATTCCAGGGGCTTAAACTAAGGATCTATGCACTCTCCTGAGCTTTATGTTGGATCAAAAGGCTAATAAACACCATATATGACTAAGCTTATATTAAAATGAAATGGTAAATTAATATATATATGATAAACTGATAAGAGAACCTACTAATGCTCATGTGTGTGTGTGTGTGTGTGTGTGTGTGTGTGTGTGTGTGTGTGTGTGTTTTATAAGAGCACACTGTTAATACTCTATTCACTATAAACATTAGAAAATTATCTAGGATGTTATTTTTAGGGTAGTAAGTTCTGTAGAATCGATGACATAAGCTTCCACATTCCAGGATCTTGAACGTATTCTGTTCTTGTTTGTTGAACCATGAGCTTTGAAAGCAAACTCTCCTATATCTGAATTGCCAACAGGGAAGTAGCAGTCTAACACTACATACATATCATTGAATCACAAGGTAATAGTTTTTTTCATAATCAATAAGATAATTACAGAAGGGATGAACACACAACAATTAAGTATCTAGAGTGAAAGGGAAACAAAAAAGTAAGCTTTTATTTTTTTGGAGGGGGTCCGGTCGGAGGGCCTGAACTCTGAGCCTGGGTGCTGTTCCTGAGCTCTTCAGCTCAAGGCTAGTACATACCACTTGAGCCATAGCACCACTTACGGCTTTTTTCTGCTTATGTGGTGCTGAGGAATCAAACCCAGGGCCTCATGCATGCAAGGGAATGCTCTACCACTGAGCCACCTTCCCAAAAGTAAGCATTTTTTAACTCCATATGATAATTTCACAGGGGATGAAAGAACTACAATTAAGTATCCAAAAAGAGCCATCACAGCTGCACAGCATCCTGTTATATTGTTACAATTGGTAGCTCTTGTTAACTTCTCAGTATGCCTAATATATAAATTAAGCTTTGCCATAGTTATTATTGTGAATCTCTTAGCCTACCATAGTATTCTGTTCATTTTTAGACCCCCAAAAGATGACTTACTTCTTCTATTTAAAGACATGCCTTCAGCTTTAGTGTTCAACCATGCATTTTCAGTCTTCTCCATTATTAACAGCTCTTTCTCTGAGTATACATTTTTTTCCCCTTGTTTAGGAAATGATACTGAAAGTTAAAGAATCCAATCTAATAGAAAGTGTAAAGACCCCTATGCTCTAGGAGAGAGGTGTTTGTTTTTTTTCCTCCCAGGATGGATAACAGGACCTATTAATAAAAAGGCTGCTCTAGAACTTTGTGTCACTGAAACTAGTACTGCTTTTTTGTTCTAGCTGTTCCTGGGGCTTGAACTTAGGGCATGAGCCCTGTTCTTGTGGGATTTTTTTTTCTTCTACCACGTAACCACAACTCCACTTTGGTGGTTAATTGGAGATAAGAGTCGCTTGGATTTTTCTGTTCGTCCTGGCTATGCATTATCCTCAGAACTCAGCCTGCTGAGTAGCAAGGATTACTGGTAAAACAACAGTGCCCACTGCTTTAAGTGTTGTTTTATATTGTTATTCTGAGCTCCAACTCCTTTCAGGGTGAAAAGCAGTCACTGGGGATTCAGTTTTGCATGGGTTTATTTGTATAGCATTTTTTAAGTATTTATTTACTCTCTTGTTACATTGTTGCTACTTTATCTTATCTTCATTTAGTATTGGTTTCTACATTTTACATTTTATTATTACCCACATATTTCATAAAAAAATGGGATTACTGCACAGAGAAATTCAAATTAGTACAGTATTAGTGGTTTGCCTCATTTGAGAAAGGTTCTCTGCCATAGAGTTCCCAACACATAGACAGTCTCTTCACTTAGGTCTCCAGGCTACCACTGAAAAAATGGGGCCTGACAGGAAATTGGACAGCGCCAGTGGGGTATCTCCAGATAAGGGAACTCTTAGCCACATTCCAAAAACTCACACTGCCATCGTCAAGATCAAGAAACACACCAACCCGGCCCAGAGGCTTCTCTACATAGTGAGGCAGCAGTGGGGAGGTGGTAAAAATGGTGGAAAGTGTGTTCTCTTTCACAAACAAAAGGAGGAAAAGATCATTAGATTCAGTGAGGTTGCTCCCTATGGAGGAATCCCTAATAACTCCCAGGGCCCAGGTGGAAGAGTCATCCACACTAACCTCCCAGTAATGTTTCCCAGAGCTGAAGACTTGGCGTCCAAAAGCAGTAAAGTGGAAGGATTCTTCAGAATTCAAAACTGCATAGGGATTGTTGTGTCCAACACAGCTCCCAAGATCTTGGTTCCGCGTAGCATCATTGAAGGCAATCTCCACCTGGTGCTGGCTGAGCCTCTCTATCAGTCCAGGAATGGGAGGGGCACTGAGCTCTGGCCTCAGAGGAAGAGGCAGGAAGAACAATACTGACTCACAGCTTTCTAGGATCAACTCTACATCCTGAAGCAGTTCCACATCTGGCTTCTGGTATGTTTTGATCAGCTCCTGATACATATTCCTGAGCTGATGCTTCTTCTGAAGCATTTGGGTTTCCCTTTCTCTGAGTTGCAGTAACATGGCTCTTCCTTCATTGATCAGTAGCTGGGAATGGTGTCTTTCCTCCTCCTGGACACCTAGCTCTAAAAACAGCACTCTAAAAACATCCTTAGTCATGCCTCGGAATAGCTTCACATACCAAATCCATCGGTTGATGAGTCTCCTCTTCTCCTGTAAATTGTGCTGGTTTTCTTGAGTCTTTTCCCATACAGCATGCATCTGCTTTGAAATCATCTCCCTCTGCTCCTCAGCAGCCCTATCTATGGGATGGTGTTTGTGAGCCCTGTGCTCCTGAGACTGGGAGCAGCTCCTACAGAGCAGGGCCCTGTTTACCTCACAGATCATCTGCTTTGTCTCCCTGTGTGTCCCACACATGTATTGTTCAGAGCTCAGAAAATGCCTGAGGCTGGCTCTTCTGGCAATGGCCACCAGGCTCCTCAGAACCACGTTGGTTTTGAGGTCTCTCTGCTGGCAGGGTCCCCTGCACACAGGGCACCTGGCTGGAATCTGGGTCTCTTCCCAGCAGAGGCAGAGACAAGGTCGACAAAATCTGTGCCCACACTCTAGGGTGACTGGCTCTATAAAAGTATTTATACAGATGGCACATCTCAATTCCTTCTGGAAGGCCTGGGCAGTGTCAGGGTCCATCATTCCTAGAATCTAATGAGGTGCTGGTGGCTCACCCGTAGAAACCTAGCTACTCAAGAGGTTGAGAGCTAAGGATCAAGCTTTGAAACCGCCTCGGCCACAAAAGTCCCCCTGACACAGATTCTTATCTCCAATTAACCACTCCAAAATCACAAGTGAGCTGTGGCTCAAGTGGTAAAGCACTAGCTTTGACCACAAAGTGGCCCAGGGACAATGCCCAGTCTTGAGCACAAAGTGACCCAGCAACACTGCCCTACCACTGGCTTCAATCCCCGCAACCGACAAAACAATACCACCACCAACACCACCAAACCAAGGAGAGAAGAATTAAAAGAGGAGTAGATTCTCTCACTCTAATCCTCACCTGGAGTATCCAAGCTCCAAATGGCCTCCAGCCTGCTGATGTAGGATCTTCAGCAATGCCTGAGTCTCAGACTTCCACTCTATTTATACTGAAAGAGGGTGGGCCCAGGAAAGGAAGTCTCTGATTGGTTGCTTAGGGAAGCTGATTTACATATCAATAGGAGTTGGAATTTACATCCTGTCCACCACACCTTTCACTTCCTCTTTCAAGGACCTACTTCTTACAATTTGGTTAGGTTATTTGGGTTAGGTGCAACGTAGGTTTGTCCAGGATTGGAAGTTTATTGTGTTTCTTTTATTTTGTTTTTTACTTCTGTGTATGTTTTATAATGGAACTATGCGTTTATTACTTTTCCACAGGACTGTAGGCCATATTACTGACATTATCCACTGTATCTTATGGGTCTTCAAAAGTAGCTGAGTTCGTATTTTTTAACAGGTTATCATCCTATACTTTTTTTATTTGTAATTTGTTAGGCCTGATGTTGGGCTGGTACTTTACCACTTAAGCCTTGTCCTCTCTGTGTTTGCTTTTGTTTTTGGAATAGAAACTTGTGTTTATTCTTAGGCTCTTCTGGACTGAGTTCTTCCAATTCACACTTTGCAGAAAGCTGAGATGACATAATTATCTCTTGCTTGAGTTGTGATCAGAATTAAATCTGCCCACAGACCAGCCCCTCCCAGCTTTCCCATCACCTGCCTGAATCATACCAGTAATCACCTGACTGTCGTTGATCACCTGACTATGAGTGAACAAAGATCCTAGGCTCGGAGATCATTTCCTCTTGTCTATTGTCTATACTGACTCATCCTTGCGATGTTGTTGTTCTTGTTGTTTGTCTGTCAGTGCTGGACTTGAACTCAGGGTAGAGGATCTGTCCCTGAGCTCTTCTTCCACTCTATTTCTCTTATCTTTATTTCAAATATCATTTATGCCTTTTTATTATAAAATGGTGTGGTATTCTGATATATAATTTAATAACTCAATGCCGTTATTGAGAATGATCTAAGAAATTATCATAGACATAAATATACATATATATACATATATCTATATACATTGGCTTTCAAGAGCATATTATTAATATTCAATTCGCTATAAATTTTATCCTATCAGAATATTCTCTTTAGGGTTATAGGTTCTGGAGCGTCCCTGTCATAACCTTTCCCATTTGTGGTTTTGTTACTATAACCAATCTTGTACCTTTCTTGCTGTTGATCCATTAGCTTTGAAAGCATAATCCCCTATCTGAATTGCCAGCAGAGAAATAGTAGCCTAACACTATGTTTGCATCTTTGACTCTCAGGCATTGACTCTCAATCTTTTTGGAAATTTTTCTTTTTAAAAAAAATTTTGTCATTAGTGCTGCGGAAC
The DNA here is from genome assembly GCF_019054845.1 of Dipodomys spectabilis. Classification (NCBI taxonomy): domain Eukaryota; kingdom Metazoa; phylum Chordata; class Mammalia; order Rodentia; family Heteromyidae; genus Dipodomys; species Dipodomys spectabilis. The sequence continues at coordinate 811,510 of NW_024871244.1, forward strand.
TCTTTGTCTGAGGGAAACATCAGCTCTTCAGCTCAAGGTGAGCCCTCTACCACTTAAGCCACAGCACCACTTCCAGCTTTCTAGTGGTTTATTGGAGATGAGTGTCTACGACTTTCCTGCCCGGGCCATATTTGAACTGAGATCTCAGATCTGTTTCCTGAGTAGCTAGGATTACAGAGGTGCACCACTGGTGCTGGCTAAGCATTATTTTTTTATCTTCATATGATAATGACAGTGGGGATGAATGCACAATAATTGGGTACATAGAGTGAAAAATGGACACCAACAAAGAACCATCACAACTGGACAGCAAACTGTTGTATTGTTACAATTGTTGACTATTGTTAACCACTCAGTATGCCTAATGGATAAATTGAGCTTTGCCATTGTTATTATTAATCTCTTAGCCTGAATTAATGTTCTCCTCATTTTTACCCCAAAAATTATGACTTATTTTTTCTGAAACCATTCTTTCATCTTTAGTGTTCAACCCTGCATTTTCTTTCTTCTCCATTATTACCAGCTATTTCTCTAAGTATTCCAATTTATTTTATTTTATTTTATTTTTAGGAATTAGTACTGAAACTTAAAGAATCCAATCTAATAGAAAGTTCAACACCCCAATGGTCTAGTATAGAGGTGTTTCTGTTTTTTCTTCCAAGGATCTAGTAATCAAAAGTCTGCTCTAGAACTTTGTGTCACTGAAACCAGTACTGCTTTTTTGTTCTCGAAATTACTGGGGCTTGAACTTAGGGCATGAGCACTATTCGTGTGGGTTTGTTGTTGTTGTTGTTGTTTTTTGCTTTTTTTTTCTCCTACGACTTGGACCACAGCTCCACTTTGGTGGTTATTTGAAGATGAGTCTTTTGGACTTTCCTATATGAACTGGCTATGAACTGCCATCCTCAGAGCTCAGCCTGTTGAGTAGCAAGGATTACTGGGAAAACAACAATGCCCACTGAATTAAATGTTTTTTTGTTTTGTTTTGTTTTGTTTTTTGCTGTTATTCTGAGATCAACCTTCCTTCATGGTGAAAAGCAGTCACTGGGGTCTCATTTTTGCATGAGTTTATTTTTATGGCAATTTTTAAATATTTCTGGCTCTATTGTTGCATTGTTGCTACTTTATCTTATCTTCATTGTTTACATGTTATGTTTTATTATATGTTACCTCCATATTTCATAACAAAATGGGATTACTGTGCATAAAATTCAAATTAGTACAGTATTAATGGTTTGCTTCATTTGAGAAAGGTTCTCTGCTATAGAGGTCCCAACGTATAGAATCTTCACTAATAGTGGTTTATCATTGGAGAAAAAGGGTCTGACAGGAAGTTGGAAATAGCCAATGGTGTATCTCCAGAGAAGGGAACTCTTAACCACATTCCAAAAACTCACACTGCCATTGTCAAGATAAAGAAACACCACAACCCCAAGAGACTTCTCTATATAATGTGTCAGCAATGGGGAGGTGTTAAAAAAAAAGTGTAAAGACAGTTCCCTTTCACAAAAAGTGGAGGAATAGGTCCTCTGATTCAGGGCAGTGGGCCAAGAAAAGGGTGTGTACATGAGTTCTCAATTAGGGAAGTTGATTTACATATCATCTGGAGTTGGAATTTCCATCCTGGAAACCATACCTTTAACTTCCTCTTTCATGGAAATGCCTCATAAAATTTTCATTTTTTTTTTTTTACATTTTATTTTATTTGTGAACATACTGTACAGAGGGGTTACAATTACATGGGCAGGATAATGCGTACATTTCTTACCAAGCATTGCAGCCTTCTCCTTTGTTTACCCTTCACATCCCTTCCCAGCTTCCCCCCCTTCCCCCCCAGTCCCAATCCTTCTCCCCCCCCCCTCCCCGCACCGACGATGTAAAGCTCGTTTTGGACATGACAACTTGTACTTCTCATTGTTGCAACACCTGTATCCTTAAACGACTTGTTTTTCCCCATCTCCTCCACAAGTTATATTGACATCAAATATAGTGAAAGCAGGGGTTATACTGTGAGGGAGGGACATACAAAGCAACAAAGAAATAATCTTATAAATGCGTTAGAAACACATGCATGAAAGAAAAAAAACATTAAGATACATATCAAAGGGTTTATTTTCCTAACATCACATTATCTAACCTTTTCCATTTGACTCATACATATACTAGATATTGCAAATAAGGGAAACCATGGGAACTATGTTTCTTTGGGCCTGGCTTACTTCACTTAATATAATTTTTTCCAAGTCTTTCCATTTCCTAACAAATGGGGCAATGTCATTCTTTCTGATGGAGGCATAGAATTCCATTGTGTATATATACCACATTTTCTCGATCCATTCATCTACTGAGGGGCATCTGGGTTGGTTCCAGACCTTAGCTATGGTAAATAAGGCTGCAATAAACATAGTTGTGCTGGGAGCTTTAGTGTGGTCTTGTTTGTAAACATTTGGGTAAATGCCCAAAAGTGGGATTGCTGGGTCATAGTGGAGTTCTATGTGGAGTCTTTTGAGGAACCTCCATTCTGCTTTCCAAAGTGGTTGAACAAGTTTACATTCCCACCAACAATGAAGTAAGGTTCCCTTCTGTCCACATCCCCTCCAGCATCTGTTGTTGTTAGAGTTCTTGATTTTTGCCATTCTAACTGGGGTGAGGTGGTATCTCAATGTTGTTTTGACTTGCATTTCTTTTATGGCTAGGGAGGTTGAGCATTTCTTCATTGTGTCTATTGGCCATCCTTCTTTCTTCTTCAGAGAAGTTTCTCTTTAAGTCTTTCGCCCACTTGTTTATTGGGCAGTTGTTTCTTTGAGGATTTGTTGTTGGGGGATTTAATTTTTTGAGTTCCAAGTATATTTTAGATATGAGACCCTTGTCTGTTGTATGGCTAGTAAAGATCTTCTCCCAATCCGTGGGCTTTCTATTGGTCTTGCTAGCTATATTACAATTTTCTTAGACAGTGACAAGTGTTTATTTTGGCTAGGTGAAAGTTAAATTTGAACAGGATTGGAAAACCGTTTTTTTTTTTCTTACCTATTTGAATCTTTTATTTTTGTACTATGAATTAATTACTTTTCCACCAGAATGTAGGTGACTTTGAAATGTAGGTGGTTTTGAAATGTAGGTGGTTTTGAATGTAGGTGGTTTTGAAAATTAGCTGAGCTTTTATGGTGGAGTTATTATATGATCATCCAAGTCTTTTTATTTGTAAATCTTCATGCCTCCTGCTTGTCTGGTGCTTCACCATTTGAGCCATTTCAATCTTTTTATTCTCATCGGACTTCTAATCTCATAAAAAATACTGTATTAATTTTCTAGTGGTAATGTAGTTCCCCAATTTTAATATACGCAAGAATTCTGAACTGATTTCAAAAATGAAGGATATTTGAAATAATTCTTTAAAAAGTATGAATATGAAGCTATATATAATTCATTACTTTTGTTTAATTTTTCCCACCTCAGTTGTAGAGTATGCTCAAAGGTGATTTTAACACTAATCTTTTTCTTTGAGGAATTTTTTTTATTAAGAGTATTTTAGAGATATTAATGTTAGTTCAGCTATTTTTCTCCTTCATAAGGAATGTGAATTTTAAGTTAATACACAGAAAATCTAAGACAGATGGTACATGTGGCATTTAGATCAATTTGTATAATTACTTTTTTATTTAAATACTGAATAGTTGTTTCTGAATTTTCAATTTATTACCTGAGTCAAAGGTATATCATTACACTTGCAGAATCTAGTCCACTGTACAAAGTTAAGTAACATATTAGTTTGAATTTTATTTTTTTGTTCAACAATAATATTCAAGAGGTATCATTTCAGTAGGTTTCACTGAAAAATTATTAGGATATGCCATATCTACAGATATTTCATAATTCTATATTCTTATTTTTGGATTACATTTCTGTAATCCATGTGTCTGTACTCCAATTGTGTTAGCCTTCCAATTATTCATCTCATATCTTTGCTTTGTTCCAGGATTTCAGCATTAATATTTTCTTGTTTTCCGTGGTTTTTATTATTGTTTCATCTCACTATCACGGTTGTAACTTTTTAACATACAAAAAAGAAAATTCACTATTGCCCAGCTCAGCATTCCTTACATTTTCAAAAAGCCAAGTGACGCTAGTGACATACAACATACATCATGAAATGATTGATATGATGTATACAATACAATAATATCAAAATATTGCATAAAATGTAAAAAATGTAATGTTATGAAATTAAAATACACTATTATTAAACTGTGACCTCAAACATTTTCTATTATCATCATAATATAATAATATAAAACCGTGTCATCACTCTCCAACTTCCTTTGTAAAGCATTTACACTTTGTGGAAACCTACACCTGAGCCCCTTTCCTGGTAATGAATGGACTGTTAAATGTCTCTAGAATTTGGGCCAGCTCCCAGAAGCCTCTGGTATGTTTGGCTCCTCCTCTCTCTCATTCATTATAATTAGGCCTGAGAGTATGCCACCTGATCCTCTTGTGACAAAGTAAGTTAGAGGACAAGAGCCCTGTTCCCCAGCTGGAAGCCTCCAGGTCTTCATGCAAAAATGATCTCCAAGTTGTCATTTGTCTCAGTCCTGCAGCCATTATTGCCCAAACATGTAAGCTCACGTAGGTGTTTGAATAGCAAGCTGTTGTAGCACAATCTGCTCTGTAGTAGGGGTCCTTGAGATGCCAAGGTACCCCAGCCTCTCCTTGGGCAGGATCCACATAGTCTTTAAGCTTTAAATCTTCAAAATCTTGTTGCTTCTTCATAACTTCCCTCTTCCTGAAGCCTGAGAGTTCTGAGGGGCCCTCATCCGCAGGGGTCTGGATGGCTGCTAGGATCTTGTCCTGAAACTCAGGTGCCTTCATTTGTAAGAAGCAATAGCAGCTTCTTCTTCTCCTTCTCCTCCTGGAAGAGCTGGTTGACACACTCATCTTTCTTCTGATATAGCTCATCCAGTACTTCCATCTGTTCTTTATAGAAATCTAGGGAGTCTTCAATGGTGCTGATAGGTTTTGACAGCTGGCTGCATCCATGTTGGAGTTTATCCACTTGCCTCTAGTAGCCCACTTTTTCCAGGCAGCTTGTGGATGAAGCAGAATTTCAGTGTCTTCTTGGGCACTTGTGTGTCCTGCTTCCTTTCCCATGGTTTCAATTCCTGGAGAAGAAACCCTACTGCTTCAGCTTTCTCTGGCTTTTGACTACCATATTGGCCAGGTACCCATAGTAGGTCTGTTGCTCATGCAGCTGCTGGCTAAGCTTCACCTTCTTTAATTCATCAATGGATAAAGATAAAAATCCCACCTAGTCTTTGGGTTGTCTGTCTTCTAGGACAGTCACAACAAGTAGAATCACCCCCTTTCCTTTTTGCTCACTCCTCCTTCTCTAGTGAAAGCCAGAAAGCTCAGCTGGGGCCCATATCTGCTCCTGCTTCTCTCTGGTGGTTTTAAGGCACATCAAAAATGTTGTGTAATTTTTGATGGACCTTCTTGGTCCTCCAACTTTGTCCAGCAACTGTGTCTGCTTCTGCGGGTGCTGCAGCAATGCCTCATTCTTTAAGGTCAGCTGACAATTGCAGGCCCTGTGCTGTTCACAGGTAGCTCTGAGCTCCTGCAGCTGTTTATGAAGCTCCTGAGATTCTGAGCCACTTGGATCCTTAACTCAGCCATCTCTTTCCATTCTTCTAACTTCTCCTCTTGCTGGTCCAGCTTCTTCCTTCACCTGCAGCTTTGAGTGCAGCACACTAGAGAGCTCCTCCTTCTGTTTCTTAGCCTGTGGAAGGCAACCTGCAGCTGGCCCAGCTGCTCTTTGATCTCTAGGTTATGCAAAATTGTGCATCTCATGGCCTCATTAATGTATAATCTTCCCATTGTCTTGAAGAGCTTATGCAGATCCCAGGCCTTTCTCTGCTGCTCCAGTTACCACAGCCACTCCTGCTCCTTCACATTTTGGAAACTGAGGCTCTAGTTTTCCTGCCTTTGAATGTAACACTGCTTCTCACATTTCTGTTGCTACTTCTGCAACTAATAGGTCTTGGCTGGCAGCTGTAGCTTGGGCTGAGTTGGTCCTGCAGGCAGCTGCTGGAGGGTAGCTCTGCCAACTGTCATTGAAGTTCCGCCATGTTTACCTCTGGGTCAAACACTTATCACACCCATTGCTCTTTCTAATCTCTTAGTTGGTTCATCTGTTGAACCTTGTCTTTCCTCATGGACCTCTCCAACTTCAAGTCCTCTGCAACATGGTCTCTCTCCAGGCTTAATTTGGTCATTAATACTTTCATGGTCTCTAACTTTCTCCACCCATGCCTTCTCTCTTATTACCTTTGTTTATCTTTTGGTTACTCTCTTGGGGTGACGTAGGGCTTCTGACATATTGTTAGTGATTCCAGTGTCAGAGGAAAGGACACTAGCAGGAAAGGAACCAGAGGAAGATTCCAGATCTGCATGGTCTTTGGTCTCACCCTTGGTTGATTTACAGTCCACAGTTATGATTGTTTTGAGGTTACCTGTTTTCAGTTTTCTTTTTGTTGGTGTTAGTGGGTCCACCAGGTCAATTCCTCTCCAGATACTCTTGCTGTTGTTTCTTGCCTAAAGAAAATTTTATTGTGCATGCGTTTCTGGTTTGGTTAGATATCCCAGCACTGGGATGAGGAAGGTGGAGGGGCCATATTCCCAAGCTTTCTGAAATCACTTCTATTCTTGCAATCACCCACTTCCTACAGGATCTCTGAAATTCACTCAGTCACCACATAGCACCTTTACTTCCTTCACCTGCTGGTAGTGGTATGAGTCAATAGAGGAAAATGACAGTGATATTAGGCAGCAGAAAATGTGGATGTGGCCTCGATTCTTGTATCTTATTGGTCAGCGAGAAACAGGTATGCATTGTGGGATCATTGTGATCCAGACACAGTGGGTGGAGTCACCCCAGACCTGCTCTTACAGTCCTCCCCCATCTACATATTACTTGGGGAGCAGGGCAGCACCAGCTCCTGTTTGCCTTCCCCATCAAACCTCCCCACTTGGGCTTGTAACTAGGATTAGCTCTAGTTGGGTGTCTCCACAGTTGTACTGGAGACTGCTCAAGACAATGTCGTCCATCCCACAATTACAATCACCAAGTGATCCTGAGTGGTTGTTCTCAGATCACTGTCATAGTCCTTCTTATGCTGGGACTATGGAGGGATCAGACCCAGAGCTTAGGGGATGAGTGAGTGACAGAGAGTAGGGATACTGGATACTGCATCATTTTGCAGTCTCTTTCCTCATATTACATCTTGATCCACATATTTTTACATCGCAGAAATACCGTGCAATTAATTTCCATCCAATCCTCCAGACTGCAAGACTGTGCTAGTCCCCAAATTCACTCATTCCTTACTGCAAGTATCTAATCTGGGTCTGAATCTGTTCCCCTGGCCGCCAGGTCTCTATCCCACACCTAGCATACCATGTTCCCATAAGAGAGAACAATGAATTGAACCAGCCTTTGTCTTTTTAAAAAAATTTTATTGTGAAAATACCATACAGAGTGGTTACTTAGTAGATAAGGAAATGGGGGCTAAAGATTTCTGATGATTAGGTGGGAAACTGGAGACACAGTCTGTGAATAAGCAGTTTGTTAAACAATATTAAAAACAAGCCACGCACTGGTGACTCATGTCTGTCATCAAAGCGACTCAGGAGGCTGAGATCTGAGGATTGTGGTTCAAAGTCAGTCTGGGCAAAAAACCTTATCTTCGATTAACCAGTTAAATAACAACAGCAACGAAAAGCTAGACATGGAGGTGTGGCTAAAGTGGTTGAGCAGAAAACTAAGAGAGCAAGCTCTAGTACCAGCACACACATACACACAATCAATCAATCAATCATTAATCAATAAAATATGTTAAAAACATGTTGATACATATACAAGTGCCTCTAGCCTGGTGGATCCATTCTTCTTTCACAACATTTGGCTGAAAGCTTTGGCCTCATTAGCTTGAGGTCCCATGATGAAAGGCACCCGGCTCAGCATGCACCAGTCAGCGCCCAACAACCCAACTCCTACACTTTTTCACTATTCCTCCCAGTTAGGGGATCAGGAGCAGAGCAGAATGCACCATTGCAGCTCAGGAGGGAGGAGACCTAACATCAGATGTCAGGGTCTCCCCGGGTAGACTGAAACCCTTCCGAAAAGATGTAGGTTGACATCTACAGGTGTGTGCTAGGAAGTCTGTAAGAGGGTGTTGTAGGCCTGATGGCTCCATTGTGCCCGACATTGATGTTGGAGGCGGAGACTCCCCCCCCCCCCCATGGCGGTGACTTAGTGGTAGCATCCAGCTCCCTGGCCAGCGAATGGCGGAAGTGCAGCAAAGTTGGACCCAGGCCTGCATCTCGGCCCTTGTGCTCCTGGAGCTGCTGCTGCCCTGCCAGGTGGACGCATGCATGGGCACAGAGCCTGGAGCACGCTGCGTGAAGGGGCCAGCAGGTGCGGTGGGGCTGACTGTCCCAGGTGAGGCAAGGAGAAGCGGCTTCTGCAGGCAGTGGCTCTGGTACTGGCGGCCCTGGTCTTCCTGCCCAACATGGAGCTGTGTGGGCTCTGTACCTCCAGCAGCAGCCAGAAGGCATCCCCGGGAGGTCGGGAGTGGAGGAGGTCCCCGCAGTGGGACAGGTGAGTGCCTTGGGTGTGGTGGGGCTAGGGATGCTCCCATCCCCCTTCCCCCTTCTCTGGTTTTACTTCAGACCTTCGGCTCCTTCTCTCTCCTCCTCCTCCTGTCGGTGTCGTCAGAGGCAGCCCCTGAAGAGTTTGCCCTTCTATCCATCCCCTCCCCCAGATGGGGTAAATTGATGCTCCAAGGACAGGGATTTGCCCACTCGGCAGAGTCAGAATTAGAACCCAGGGCCCTTAGTGCCCATTATGGGAGTCTTATTTCTGTTTTCCATACTTTACAGTTTGTCCGCCTTTCCGATGCCCTCTCCTGTTGTCTCACCTGGTCCAGAGTTCTTTTTCTGGGTAGTACCCTCTTTGCACATGCCGGTATCCCCAGAGTGTGAGGCTTTCTGTAGAACCGGTTCGCCCATCACTTCTGCTCCCCTCCCTCAACCCCCCTGCTGATCCTGCTGTATTTACTCAGGGCAGTCCCTTTCACTTTTTGCCATTTTCACAGGGACCTCTGGAACTCCCTGCCCCTTTTCCCTTGTCTTTCGCTGTCCTATTTTTGTCTCAGGTCCTGTGAATTCCTTGGGGAGTGAGTGCAAAGATGCTCTTGGAGCTTCCAGTCCCTTGGATGGGGTAAAAGGTGAATTTCTGGTTCTTGAGGAACTTGCCACCTTTGACCCTCCCGGAATATAGAGGTTTACAGGTGGAGGGATCCCCAAAAATGTCCCAGAGCGCTGTCCCCTGAGGGCAGAATGCCACATACCTTCCTTCTCTACTTCTTTCTGATAGGATGTGGTATTTCTTGCAACCCAAACTGTGATAATAATTGTTTTGCCTCTTTGAAACTCACTCATGTCTCACGTATCTGTACATGTATATGGACTAAATTGGCATTTTTCTTCATGTGCATGTGTGTGCATGCTCAGATTGTGGCTCTTGAACTCAGGCCTTGGGTGCTCTCCTTTAGTTGTTTTTCACTCATGGCTGTTACTCTACCACCTAATCCACAGCTCCACTTCTGGCTTTTTGGTGTAGAGATAAGAGTCTTACAGACTTTCCTGAGTGGGCTGGATTAGAACCAGGATTCTTAGATCTCAGCCTCCTGAGTAGCTAGGATTACAGGTGTGAGTTTCCAGCTCCTGGCTTGGATTAACATTTTCCTGCTCAATCACATCACTCTACCTCTCTCATCTCCTGGCAAATCTAGGCACGCTTGAATTGCTTTGTATATTGGGACATTTAAGATTTGCTTAGGGGATTTTTGTGGTCCCATGGGAAGTGGGTAATGTTCATATCAGGGTCAGAATTGACTGTTGGCTGCCCTCACAGGAAGAGGCTGACTTTTGAGGTTGATGGGTTTTCCTTTCTCCTCAGTGTCAGGCTGCTGCCTGGCCATTCTGGTATCTTGAGCACAGACAGTTCTTTGCCACAAGGTGGATCAATTGGAGCTTAACAATTACTCTAGTTAATTGTTGCAAACCATCCAAGAGGAGTTGGCTTGATCTTTATGGTACATCTTAACTGTTCAGAAACTGAGGAAAGTTAGCAATGGCCTTTCCTAAACCCTGAGTTCAAACCCTGATAGCCAGCCTAGCCTTTTCCCCCTTAAATTCTGTGTCTTGTATGTTTTTCTTTCTTGAAATCTCCTTCATTTCCTATCCTGTACCAGTATCAGGGTGAAGAGGCCAGGGCTGTGTTTGGCTTTGTCATTAACTTGCTGTATGTGCTTATCATCCACCAACTCCATCTCTTGGTTCGGTTGCCAGCATTCTGTGATGTGATTAGTGACTGCACATAGGGCTACTGCTTTTTCCTGGGTTTTTGTCTTTGACAGCCTCCCTAGGTTCAGGGATTCTATATTGGCAAAGCCCCAGGCAAAGGGGGGTGTGTCCTGCCCAAGTGCATGTCTCCTATGGAATAGCTGTGACCAGGTCTAAAAGAGCTCTTGACAGTCTGCCTAAAGAAAGTTGTCATATTTCAGTTAAGGCAGGTGCCAAAGAAGTTCTGATTTTCATTTCCTATTGACCTAGATGTGTAGAGAGAAGGTCAAGGTTAACTGCCAGTTTGGCCTGAGATTTCAAAGAAAGTTACTCACATGTACAAGAAGGTATTGATTGAATAAAGCAGCCTTTGGGGCAGAAAGAGTGGAGAGCAACAGCTGGATGGATGTTCCTTTGAACTCTGACCTGCAGTGTGTTGACAGCTCATGGGGCAGTTTTAATTCTTGTTTAATTTCTTTTTCTTTGGAATAGCATAAAAAGGAGGAGGAGGAAGTGGTGAATGGGATTGGTGTTTCAAGTCTTGTCAACTGGCTGTTCTTCCTTTACAGGAAATTTCTCCTTCCTGGGTGCAGCAGAAGAGCTCTTTTGCAATGATAGGCTTTTCTAGGTGCTATAGGATGCAGCATTCAGCTGCTGCCTTTCAGGAAGATCCTGCCAAATTTCCACACAGCCCTTTTGTGTTCTATTCTCTTTGCAGAGTCAGAGCCCTGGGCTTGGCCTTCCCAGTTTCTTCCTTGTTTAAATGGCAGCTGGCCTTGAAGGAAGAGGCTGACTTTCTTCCAGTCCTCATTCCACACTATCCCTGAGCATGCATGTAACACATCAGGCTGCTGTCTGGGAAATCTGCTATCTGGAGCACTCTGCGCTGTTATAAAGGGTTGAACAGTTGGTTCTAAGCTCAGTCTGTCACTCTGGTAATTGTTGAGAACTTTCCCACAGTACCTCCTCATTGATCTTCCTGGCAGAAGTAACCACAGAGCCTCTGGAAGGAAGTCTTGACAGGACTTTTGTCCAAAAGAAAATTAGGTTTCTTGTGGATTTGAGAGAAGTTTATCTGAGGGCAACATACCCACTATTTGAACAGTCCTCTTAACTCTTTGATTCCTCCACTGTAGATTAAAAGAGCATTTAGCTGTCATCTGCTAGATTGTAAGTCACAGAACTGCCACCCAGTTCATCCTCAGTGTATCTCTGGAACTGGGCAAGACATCTGATTTATAAAGGACACATAATGCTTCTAGGGTTTCTGAATTCATGTGGTCAGACAGCTGGCTTCTCAGAAAGCTGCAAACCAAGTAGGAAAGCCAGCCATGTAAAGAAATACTTCGAGGTGAACTTGGTTAACTGGAAATATGTCCTGTACCAGTTAATTGCTCCTAATGATGTTTGAGCTATATAAGCCAGTTGTGTGCATGTCTTTTTTATTTTGCGTATACTTGACCTTCTGCATCTTGTATTTGGATCATAGTCAGAAAGAGAAAGACTTGAATGAGACTTTTGCTTCTCCAACAACCACAATGGCATGGGGAAAGGATGTAGCCTGTTGTAGTTCCTGTGGCCAAGAAGTGCATCGTGGCCTCAGTAGATGAAGATGTCTTGACATAGTGTGTTTTTTAAGTACATAGCACATGGTGTAGCACTTGGAAAAATGGATTTTTGCTGAGTGAGTGTTAAAGTGGGAGGGAGGTGCTTGAGAAGTCACTAGTCCATTATGGAAACAGGCAGCAAAAGGAAAATCACTTACTCGAGTTCTCACAGGAGGAATGCAGACATGAATGCAGTGCTCTTCAAGTCATCTGTGTTCTGCTGCAAAGACTTTCCCTCATGAATCAAATTTTCATGCTGCAGTTTTGGTAGCCAGTACTTAATTACACCATTTGGTGCTGGAACATCCCCACCCAACACACACACAGACACACACACACACACACACACACACACACACACACACACACACTACCTTTTGTGTGTGTGTATGTGTGTGTATGTGTGAGGGTGTCTGTGTGTGTATGTGCCCAAACGTGTGCCAGTCCTGGAGCTTGTACTCAGGGCTTGGGTGCTGACCCTGAGATGTTTTTGCTCAACGCCAGTGCTGTACCATATGAGCCACATCTCTGTTTCCCAGTGGGTTCCCTCCCACTTTTAGTACTTAATTGGACATCAGAGTTTCATGGTCTTGTTACGTGGGCTGCCTTTGAACCATGCATGATCATTAGATCTTAGCCTCCTGAGTAGCTAGTGATACCTGACTTTTTTACAGATCCATTTTTTAAAATTTTCTTTCCAGCCTTTTTACTTTATATTATTTTCGGTGGTACTGAGGTTTGAATTCAGTGCCATGCATTTGCTCACTTACTTGTTTGGCCAGGCTCTACCATTTCATCCACACCTCCAGCTTGTAGATTTTCTCCCCCCACACCTTTCTCTGCGGCGAACGCCTTCTCGGCCAGCGAGGAAGAACGACCACCACACCAGGAGTCTTCTCAGATCACACTTTATTGGAGAGCCTTTTAGTTGAAGGGAGAGCTTGAGCGCAAGAGAGCGAGCAAGGAAATACAGCCGCTTATATAGAGTTTGGAACACGGGTCGCTTCAGGATTGGCTGTCCGCCTTTTGCCATCACCAGGTGCCACGGGATTGTCTCAGGATTTACAATGATGGCGCATGCGCAAAGCTAGGGACCCGCAGTCCTGCCAAGCACTGCCTAATGTGGAGTTGTTTACCTCTAAGCTGAAAGGAGTTGGGCGCCATCTTGTAATGGCGTTTGTCCCAGCTCCCTGCAGTTCCCCCTTTTTGTTTTGGCAACAGGTAAGAGTAGAGGTCGGGCCTCTGCCTCAAAAAGAGGACCTTGTACTGGCCTTCGCCTGGGGGGCGCCTTCCCCAGTGACGACCAGGCCCGTCCGATGCCTTTTTGCAGAGGTGGGATCTTGGGCATCAACCCACTTGCAGCCCAACGTGCTCTTCTTGAGAGGAAAATTCTTCTCAAGTGCAGTGCACTTGCCTTGCACCCTGTTCCAAGTTATCAGTCACATACCCGTCCCGGTGCAATGGGATCCCCAGATCCCTCGGGGTGCTAGGGCTATGCGAAATGATAAGGCTTAATGACCTCTCAGGGCCGACAGCCAAATTTGGGGTGAGGATCCACTCTCCAAGGCGGCTAATGCTTGCGAAATAACAACTTTGTCCCTACTGGTTTGGGCTCGAAGGCGACAGACCAACCATAGGCAGACCACGCATCCGCCCAAGCAGCAGGCTAAAAACATTCCAACTCCCATCCACTCCTTAAACCAGGAAACAGCGGAGGAAATCCAGGACTGGAGCCCTTCCACAAATCCGGGATCCATTCGCGTTGAATTGACAATCACAATGGCAATCCGCAGCTTCTCCAGCATCTCATCAAACTCGCCAGTCCAATTACCTAAAAGATAACTGCTGTTTGAGATAAGAGCAGGATGCCTGGAGAAAGGGCAGATGCATTTTTAACCAATTGGAAGCACAAGCTCCCGTTTAGGGAAATGGATCGATTTTTTCTGATGGGCGCTTCTTCCACATCCAGTGTGAGGTACGGGAGATCCATGGTTTTGTTAAAAAGGCGGGCATCGTGCCTAACTGGCATCGGCCTCGGGAACACCGATAGGATCCCCCATCGTAGCTCTCCTTGACTGTGATAGGTCTTGACCATCAGTAATATTATCACGCTCAACGCCTTCTTGATCATCCTGTTTTTCGTCCTGAGTTTCCTTGACCAATCTTGTTAGCCGAGTTGGGACCCAATGTGGTGTTTCTTGATCCTGTGGAAAAACACAAACAGCTCCCCTGGATCTCGTAATAGCCGGATCCGGTCCATACCATTTGTTATCAATGACATCCTTCCACATAACCATGTCTTTATTGTCTGTAGAGTCTCTTGTCACATGCCGGTCTGCTGCAGACTGGTCTTTATCATTTAAAATTAAAAAATTGAGGGTAAAGAGCGCAAGGGAAAGTCTTTCCCTGGGGGACGCTGACTCAGCAATTCCCCCTTTTTGTTTTTGAAGCATTTCTTTTATGCTTCCATTGGCTCTTTCCACTATACCTTGTCCTTGAGGATTATAAGGCAACCCGGTAGTGTGGGCAACTTGCAGTTGTGCACAAAAGGCATGAAAACCCTGGGAAGTATAAGCAGGGCCATTATCTGTCTTAAGTCTAAGGGGCTTTCCCCAAGCTGCCCAAGCTTCCAAGCAGTGTATTTTAACGTGAGACACCTTTTCTCCTGCCAAAGGTGTGGCATGAATGACACCAGAAAAGGTGTCCACAGACACATGTAAATATTTTAACTTTCCAAATTCTGTCAAATGAGTAACATCCATTTGCCACAAGGCGTTTGGTCTCAACCCCCTGGGGTTTACCCCCACATGGGGAGGATGAAGAAAGGTAACACAAGATTTACAGGCTTTAACAATTTCCCTAGCTACATGTCTGGGCAAATTATGTCTTTTCCTAAGGGTATTTGCAGGCACATGATACAACCTATGAAAATCCTCTGCCAATTTTACAGGATCAGCAGCGACCAGAGCCACAGCCCGAGTTGCTTGGTCCACTAAGTCATTACACTTTGCCATTGGGCCCGGCAACATAGAGTGAGCACGAATATGTCCAATATAAAAAGGGTGTTTTCTGCCTAAAATAAGGGATTGAATCTGTAGCAAAACATTAGAAATTGTACTAGCCTGTTTAATTGAAGCAGCAACTTCAAGGGAAGCAACAGCATTTACTACATATAGTGAATCAGAAAATAAATTAATAGGTTGATCAAATCTTTTAAAAACTTCAAGCACAATTAAACATTCAACAGCCTATGGGACGTTTGGCCGAAAATTAAAGACCACCGGCTGTCGGCGTCCTTGAACAAGGAAGGCACCTTGTCCAGATTTTGATCCATCCGTAAAAATGGTTAAAGCATCAGCCAAGGGTTTCTTTAAAGTAACAACAGGAAAATATATTAAATCTTTTTTAACTATGGCAAGCAAAGGATGTTTAGGATAATGATTATCAATAATATTGGGGAATGAGCAAACAAGAATCGCCCACATATCCACTGTAGCGGCCAAAATCTCAACTTGCTCACGGGTATATGGAATGATTAATTTATCTGGGATCTTTGCAAAGTGCATCAAACAATACTTTATGCCCAAAAGTGCTTGTTTAGCCACTAATTCAGGAAAATATTGGACTGTCTTTGCTCCCACTGAGTTGCCATGAAGCCACCACAAGGGGCCATTTTGCCAAAGAACCCCCGTGGGATAATTTTTCGTTTTTAATATACATAAATCGATAGGTAATTTTAAATCAACCCGTGAAAGTTGAGCCCTAGACAAAGCTGCCTCAACCTTTTGTAGGGAATTTAGTGCTAAAGGTGTCAGGGACCTAGAGGAGGTGACTTCAGGGTCACCCTCCAAAATGGCAAACAAAGGTAACAACTCTGACCGAGGGAGATTAAGAAATCCCCTTATCCAATTAATGTCTCCTGCCAATTGCTGAAAATCATTAAGTGTTTTAAGGTGATCAGCTCGAATAAAGAGCTTTTGTGGCTTAATCTCATTGGGAGAAACAATGGTTCCCAGAAATTGAACAACACTAGTCTGTTGAACCTTTTCAGGGGCAATTATCAATCCCTTCTCAGCTAAGGTCTCCGTTATCTGCCCAAACACTTTATGAAGAGTCTCTTTTGAAGGAGCAGCCAACAAGATATCATCCATATAATGGATAATCCGTACCTTTGGAAAGTTTTTTCTAACAGGGGCCAACACAGCTCCTACAAACAATTGACAAATTGTTGGGCTATTAGCCATCCCCTGAGGGAGAACCTTCCACTGGTAGCGAGCATCCGGAGTTTCATGATTAACTGAAGGTAAAGTAAAAGCAAAGCGCTCCCTGTCCTTTTTATGGAGCGGTATGGAGAAAAAACAATCCTTAATATCTAAGGCTAAAATAGGCCATTCTTTAGGTAATGCCGAAAGCAGGGGGAGCCCCCTTTGCACCGGTCCCATAATCTGCATCTGAGCATTTACTGCTCGAAGGTCATGTAGCAGTCTCCATTTTCCAGAGGCCTTTTTTATTACAAAAATTGGGGTGTTCCAGGATGACACGGAAGGTTCAACATGCCCCAACTGTAGCTGTTCCTGAACAAGGGTTTGTGCTGCTTCCAACTTTTCTTGAGAGAGGGGCCACTGAGGAACCCACACCGCTTTTTGGGATAACCAAGGTATGGGCACCGCACCTTTAGTGGAAGCTTTGTTTTCAGGGGCCCCTAAGAAAAACCCAAACCCTTTCTATCCTGCTTAGGAAGTGGCTCTATTGGCTCCTTGCATCCTTGGAGACATCGTCCAAGTCCCAAGGCTGGAACAAATCCTTGTTGTTTCATCATGTTCTGACTGGCCTCTGAATAATCATTAGTCAAAGTTAACTTTAGCTGTTGCTGTACATCTCTTCCCCAAAGGTTGACGGGGACATCAACCACAAAGGGTTGCATCCTCCCAACGTGGCCTTGGTCCGTTTTCCAAGTCAATTCTTTAGCACTTAACTGTGGGGCCTCAGCATAGCCCAGCCCTTGCAAGGTTTGGGAGGATTTTTGAGTTGGCCATTGTCTTGGCCATTGCCCTCTTCGGATGATGCTTCTATCTGCCCCTGTATCCACTAGTCCCTCAAATCTTTTTCCTTCCACTTGAAGAGTTAACATGGGCCTTTGGTTCAAAGCTAAGGACAGACATGTAAGGTCAACTCCAGTGGAACCTAACCCTCCATCACCTCTCTTTATCTCCTTAGCAGGGAAGTTGCCGTGCAAGGAAGGCAAAACCAGAAGTTGTGCAATTCTGTCTCCGGGGGAAATAGACACTACCCCGCGGGGGACATGACAGAGGACCTTAATGGTCCCCGTATAGTCCGGGTCAATTACCCCTGGGTAAATTATTAGCCCCCTCATAGTAGAGGAGGAGCGTCCTAGAACTATTCCTACAGTGTCCTTATCCAGGGGTCCTGTCATGTCCGTCTCCACAATCTGAACTCCCATCTGTTGGATTAATACCAGTCCGGAGGTGGCACAGAGGTCCAACCCTGCGGAGCCTGAGGTTGCTCTCTTTTGGTTGGAGGGTTGTTGTGGGGGTTGTTCGGGAACCGGAGTCTGAAATGCCCCATAAATTTTCGGGCCCTGGGGATGAGGGCCCCTTTTCCCGTTTTTTGGCTCTGGTTCCGAATGAGTGTTTGAACCAATTTGGGGGAGGAGATGTCCATCAATATCCCTAACTGACCTGCATTCGTTGGCCCAATGCTTCCCCTTTTTACAACGAGGACACACCCCTGGAGTCCTTAGCGGCCTGGGCGTGTTTTGTGTAGGAGCACCATTTTGTGGGCACTGCCGTTTAAAATGTCCCAACTGACCACACCGAAAACATCCTTTTCCCTTATTATCTTTTGCGGCCCTGGCAGCCGACAAAACAGCAGCCGCCAGCCCTGCATTGGTCAGAGGGCCACCCACCTCTCTACAGGCTTTTATCCAAGCTTCCAGGCTTTGAGTTCTAACTGGGGTAATTGCCCTCTGACATTCCTGAGTACTTTGTTCAAAAATGATTTGTTGCACAAATGGCATGGCTGTCTCCAAATTTCCTAACACCCGCTCAGCTGTCTCCATCATGCGAGCAACAAAGTCGGAAAATGGTTCATTAGGGGCCTGAGTGATTTTTGTTAAATTGCCCGCCATCTCCCCCTTGTTTGGAAGAGCTCGCCAGGATTTGTAAAAAAGGGTATCACTTGCCGGTACACTTCAAAGGGGTACCCCATTTGATCCACGGCAAAGGGTCCCTGCCCAAGAAGCATGTCTACAGTCCAATCAGGATGCCCATCATGGACGTTTTGTCTATATTGAGCTTGAGCCTTATCAAGAACAATAGATCGAAAATCAAGAAATTGCCCGTGGTTAAGGCAGGTGCGGGCCACCTCGAACCAGTCCGTAGGCGTCATGGCATTAACAGTCAGCCTTCGGAGTAAGGCTATGGTATAATTAGCCGTCACTCCATAAGTCCGGACTGCCTCAACTAAATCCTTAAGCTGGGAGTAGGAAACCGGCTCAAAATTTCTTTCATTAGTAATTGGATTTTCAAAAACCGGAAATGCGGCCGCCAGCCGCGACCATGTGCTCCCTTTTATAAAGTGACTCCGCCCCGCCGGCGGGTACGGCGGGGGAGGGGCCGACGGGTGAGGGCCAGCTCCTTTCCTCCTTTCTGGCTGCTGCGGTACTCTTATCGTTTGGGGACGCCACCCCCCATATCTGTCTGCCTCATACTCAGCCGCAGCCTCTTCTAAGTCTTCATTATCAGCTGGATCCAGCTGCTCTCCCTCCTCCTCTAACATTTCTTCCTCTGAGTCACTCACAGGATCACTGCGTTCTTGGTCCTGCCCTTCCACATGTAGGGCTGAGAACCGGTTTGAAAATTCCTTCAAAGAAGGGTACAGGGGTCTCCTTGAGACCCCCTCTTTGTGGTCATCCCCACAACGCAGACAGGCACAGAGAACCACCAGAAAGACAAACCACAAAGGAAGCAGCAATGCAAACAACCAATAGTCCATAGTAAAAAACAGCATACCTAGGGATACTTACCGACGTCTCCTCTCCGTGTGTTGAGTTCTGGCTCCTGTTCGACCTCTTGCGCAGGTCCCGGGTTTCGGCACCACTTGCGGCGAACGCCTTCTCGGCCAGCGAGGAAGAACGACCACCACACCAGGAGTCTTCTCAGATCACACTTTATTGGAGAGCCTTTTAGTTGAAGGGAGAGCTTGAGCGCAAGAGAGCGAGCAAGGAAATACAGCCGCTTATATAGGGTTTGGAACACGGGTCGCTTCAGGATTGGCTGTCCGCCTTTTGCCGTCACCAGGTGCCACGGGATTGGCTCAGGATTTACAATGATGGC
Source organism: Dipodomys spectabilis (assembly GCF_019054845.1). Classification (NCBI taxonomy): domain Eukaryota; kingdom Metazoa; phylum Chordata; class Mammalia; order Rodentia; family Heteromyidae; genus Dipodomys; species Dipodomys spectabilis. The sequence goes on from NW_024871244.1 coordinate 830,873, forward strand.
GCATGCGCAAAGCTAGGGACCCGCAGTCCCGCCAAGCACTGCCTAATGTGGAGTTGTTTACCTCTAAGCTGAAAGGAGTTGGGCTCCATCTTGTAATGGCGTTTGTCCCAGCTCCCTGCATTTCTCTTTCTCTCTGATTTTTTTTTTTTTTTTGGTCAGTCGTGGGACTTGAACTCTGGCCTTGGGCGCTGTCCCTCAGCTATTCAGCTTAAGGAAAGTGCTCTACCACTTGAGTCACAGTGCTACTTCTGGTTTTCTGGTGGTTTATTGGAGATAAGATTATCATGGACTTTACTGCCCAGGCTGGCTATGAATGGCGATCCTCAGACCTCAGCCTCCTGAGTAGCTAGGATTACAGGCATGAGCCACTGGCCCCCGGCTTCTGGTTATTTATTTATTTATTGGGGGGTCTGGTCGTGAGGCCTGAACTCTGGGCCTGGGCACTGTCCCTCAGCTCTTCAGCTCAAGGCTAGCGCTCTACCACTTGAGCCACAGCGCCACTGCAGGCTTTTTTCTTTTTTCTTATGTAGTCTGAGGAATTAAACCCAGGGCCTCAGTCATGCAAGGCAAGCGCTCTACCACTGAGCCACCTTCCCAGCCCCTCTGGTTATTTTTATATGTATTTTATTATACAAATATTGTATAGAGAGATTACAGGTACATGAGTAAGGTAATGAGTACATTTCCTATTGAGCATTATTGTTACCTCCTCCTATGTTTATGCCCTACCTTTCTTTCCCTCCCAACCTCCCTCAGCTCCCCCTCCACCTCCCTCAACTCCCCCTCCCAGCGAAGTTGTGTTTTCTACATCTCATTGTTACAGTGGGTCAACCTGTATCCTTATTTAAGCATTTTATTATTTCCTTTCCCTCCCCAAATTACAAAAATGTATTCATAAGATGCAGGGCACTGGAATCAAATACAGTGAAAACAGGGTGGAGAACAAAAAAAACAACATAGTACATTATAAATACGTTATAAACAATAGCAAGAAAGGAAAAACCACTGTGTCCCTATCTTGGGGTTCCTTTTGCTTAACATCATCTTATATGGTCATATGTACATAGCTTTTGACCTTTCCTGCTTGTCCTAGACATATACTAGTTATTGTAAATAAGGGAAACCATAGGACCTATGTGTCTTTGGGCCTGGCTTACTTCACTTAATAAATTTTTTCCAAGTCTTTCCATTTCCTAACAAATGGGGTGATGTCATTCTTTCTGATGAAGGCATAGAATTCCATTCCCTCTCTCTCTTTCTGCCCCCCCTCTATATATATCATATTTTCTTGATCCATTCATCTACTGAGGGGCATCTGGGTTGGTTCCATATTTTAGCTATGTAAATAATGCTGTGATAAACATAGTTGTGCTAGTTTGCTGGTTAATTTTTAAGATGAGGGTTCATGAATGTTTCTGCTCTTGCTAGCCTTTTTTTTTGTCAGTTGTGGGGCTTGAACTCTGGGCCTGAGCGCTGTCCCTCAGCTCTTCAGGTCAAGGCTAGCACTCTACCACTTGAGCTACAGTGCCACTTCCGGTTTTCTGGTGGTTTATTGCAGATAAGTTTCACGGACTTTCCTGCCTGGGCTGGTTTTGAACTGTGATCATCAGATCTCAGCCTCCTGAGTAGCTAGGATTATAGGCGTGGGCCACTGGTGCCCGGCTTCCTTGCTAGCCTTAAACTGTGTCCTCCTGCTCTCAGTCACCTGAGTTGCTAGAATTATAGGCACTTGGCTTATAATTTTTTTTTAATTTGGTTATATTGAGGATTAAACTTGGGGCTTTGCCCTTGCTAAGTAGGAGCTTAGCACTTACTCCATGCCTCTAGCCTTATTTTGTATTGGTTATTTTCAAGGTAGGGTCTCATTTTATGCCTGCAATGTGATTCTGTTGCTTCCTTTTGTCACTGGGAAAGATAAACATGTGCCATTGTGCTTCTCCCATAGCTGAGATATCAAGCATGCCCCACTGCTTCAAGTCGTTGGTTGATATGAAGCCTCTCAAACTTCTTGTTTTGGTTTTTTGACTAAGGCTGACTCTGATCCTTCACTCTTTACCTCCTCCATAGCTAGGATTACAGGCCTGAATCACCATGCCTGGATTTACTTTTAAAGTAAGGAAAAGTACAATAACCTGAAGCCAGAATAACCTGAAGGGCTTCAATAGGAAAGTAGAGAAAGTAAATCACACGTGCCATGTGGAACTGTCACTGCTATGCATGGAAAGTAAGTCCAGTTCACTATCAGGTGCAAGTAATGAATTGAGCCAGGCAGGCTTAAATGATTAAGAAGACACACTAGCTCTAGTTGGCTTCAGGTATGGTATGATCTGGAGGTTTGTGGGACTGTCAGGGCATGGGCTTTTTCTCTCTGAGTTCTCTTGGTTCTGCCTTTATCTTAGACTGAGCACTCTACTCCTCTCACACCTCCTCACCTTGGTGGTAAAATATGATAATGCTTTTTGACATTATATCAATATGTAGAACCTAGAGGAGAGAATCTGTCTCTGTGGCCTCTGTAGAAAAGATAAGAAATGTCTTTTCCTATTATCTTAGCATGATCTGTTTAAATCTTATTGGTCCACTTTGGATCTGATGTGTTTATTATGATAGGATTCATTCTCAATCACTAGTCAGGAAGATGGGCTGTACTGGGTGACTTATCCTACGTTAGAACTAGGGATGGGATTGGGCCACCCCGGTCATATTGAAAGAGCATTTACACAGATAGGCTGGCTACTCCTGGTTGTGGGGGTGGGAAAGATAGTTGAGAAGAGGCTTACAGATGTCCATGCCAGATCCCTGCCGATATCGAGGAGACTAGACTTGACCCTCAACAGGCCACCCGTTTGCCACTCTAGCCCTGTCCTTGTGGAGCACTGAACCTGCATCCTGTAGATCAGCACTCTCTGACACCCCTGGGCTGAGATGCTAATGGCAGGGGCCTCAATTTCTCACTGGGGAGAGCTTGGGTGTTAGGTTTGCCAGCCTTATTCCCTCAAGATGAGTAGTTGAAAGCTGTCTTCATTGTGAATTATCTTGTCAGTTCTGTGGCTGCCTTCCTCTCTCTGCTCTGAGAGTTGCCCCTCTCTCATTTGCATGCAAAGTCAGCTCACTGAAAATCTCTTGAGCTGAAAAAGAGCTTCTGTCTCTTCAACTTCCAACATCCCCTCCCTCCCCTGTCCCCCCCGCTGGAGGAGGCGGAATGTTCATACTTTGAAAGCTAGAGGAAGCTAAACAATTCTGCTTGCTGTGGGTGGGTGGGTGTGTATTTATGAATGTGTAGCTGTTTCTCCATGTGGCTCTCTTTCTCACTCTTTGATCTTTCCATGCTTCCTGTTTGCAGCCCTCTGCTGAATAGAGATAGGAGAAGGAAGGGCCAAACAAAAAGCAGCCCCAGTTTTTCTTCTTTTTCTTGGGTTTTTGAGAAGTTGAAGCTGTGAATGCAGAATTTTCCTCAGCTTTCTTAGATGATGGAAGACACAACATAAAATACTATTGGTAAGAATCGTAATGAGGAGGATATATAATATATAAGTCTATTCATTTAGCTGCCATTCGTTTAGCCCATCACTTCTTTTTCTGTTTTGATTTTTGGTCAGTGGTGGAGCTTGAATTCTGGGTATGGGAGCTGTCCCTCAGCTCTTCAGCTCAAGTCTATTGCTCTACCAATTGACCCACAGCCCACTTTCTGTTTTCTGGTGGTTAATTGGAGATAAGAGTCTCACAGACTTTCCTGCCCATGCTGGCTTTGAACCATGATCCTCAGATATCAGCCTCCTGAGTAGCTAGGATTACTGGCATGAGCCACTGGTGCCTGGCTTGTTTGGTTGCTGTGTTTGACTGATTTCAGGAGGCCAGACATTTAACCTCCCTGGACCATCTGTTTCCTGGCCTGTAAAGTAGAGCTTTACCTGTCTCCCATACTAGCAGAGTACAGCTAAAATTGGGCTAGTCAGAGCCAGAAGCTAGTGACTCATGCCTGTAATCCTAGTTACTCAGGAGGCTGAGATCTGAGGATCATGGTTCAAAATCTGGGAGACTCTTATCTCCAATGAATCAACAAAAAAAGCCAGATGTGGAGCTGTGGCTTAAGTAATAGAGCACTATCCTCGATCACAAAAGCTTAGGGCCAGTGCCCAGGCAGGCCCTTGTGTTTAAGCCCGAGGACTATCATAGGAAGAAAGGATAGGGTGGGGCTTTTTCATTTTTTGACCCATACCTCTTCCCACCTGGCCTTCCTTGGGGCAGCTGTCAGGTGCTGTGGCAAGGGGGTGAGTCATCTTTTCATGTGGGGTGGGCTGTGGGAAGAGGGTCTTCTAGAGGCATCGTTGCATGGGTCTGGGTGCTCCTGCCTTTTTCTCCCTCCTCCATGCCGCCTCCTCCCTCTGCTCTCTGCTTTCCCCTGGCAATTGGCAAGACAGCTGACTGCTCCTGCCACCAAGGCCCTGCCAGGGAACAAGGGGCCACATTAAGAAGGGCTGCCAGGTGCCATGCCAGAGGTGTTAAAGGGACATTTGATGACTTAACCTGAATCATCAGGTTTAGTACTCTTTCCCTCTGCAGCAGGTAAAGGGAAGGATAGCCCAGGTATGGATTCCTTTCCCCTGGGCTTGTGGGGTTCTCTTTGTGGTGTTACTGTGCTTCTTTTACCCCAATCCTACTTTCAACCCTCTCCTCTCTCTGTGTGTATTTGTGTCATTCCTCCCCCCTCATTCCCAGTTGATGTTAGGCTGTGTGTGTGTGTGTGTGTGTGTGTGTGTGTGTGTGTGTGTGTAGTGGCTATAAGACACCATTTTGGAACCCACAATTTCTTCGCTCCATGTCCTGTCCCTCCTTCTCCCTTCCAACCTCCTCCAGCTCCTCTCTGTGCCAGTCCTGGGATTGAATTCAGGGCCTGGGCACTGTCCCTGAGTTTCTTTTTGTTCAAGGCTAGTACTCTTCCACTCGAGCCACAGCATCACTTCTGACTATTTCTGTTCATGTGGTACTGAAGAATCAAACCCAGGGCTTCATGTATGCTAGGCAAGCACTCTACCACTAAGCCACATTCCCAGCCCTGTCCTATCTCTCTTAATCTCTATCTCTCTTAACTTTTTTCCCTGTCAGATGGACAGCCATCTTTGACTTGAATACACCCCAGTGTTGGGGATCTCACTCAGTAAATCTCAGCAAGGCTTAGGTAATCTGCTGTGGCCCGTAGTGATTTAGAGGTTTTCATCATTTTTGTCTCCTTTATCTTTCCTGGCAGGTAGAATGCATCTCTGTCTTTTGGAAATGCTTATAGAATATAATTTGTACACGCATAGTGGCATGGATGTTATGGTGTGCTTGTCATTTTCCTAAGGCCTTCCCAGGAGTGAAGTAATGTTGAAGGAGTCTTCTCAGCAGGACAGCCTCTTTGGTGAGCCTTTGGCTGGGGAGAGAGGATCCCCAAGATTTACCCTCTGAACCTTACACTTCTTTTGTCTCTGGAAGCTGTAGTTCCAAATTTAACCAGTATGTTGTCTGTGATCATTTAGTCCAGAGCCTAATTTAGGTTTTGTGTATAATACAGTCTCCAGTATAGCCACTCGCTTCTGCCACTGTAGTATGTATTGCTGCACAAAGTACATTCATCACCTGAATATGCTGTGTTTCAATAAAGCTTTATTTGCGAACTCCTCTTCTGATTTCTTCCTGGTAGAAGTCCTGCATTGTGAGGTGGGGGTCATCCTGAAGTGTTTGACTCTGGGTAGAACCTTGAATTGGCAGAGCCTCTGTGTCCTTATCTGTATTTTGTGTGAGTTGGGAGAGTGAGTTCAGCCCTGGGATCATAGTTAAGATCTGAGTTCCCTACTGAGTTTGGCCCAAACCTTGATTCTGACTCCATCCATTTCTCTCCTCCTACCCTGTCTAGCTTTCCTGAATTCCAGCTCAAGGCTCCCAGCTCTTCTCACCACCTCTGCTGGAATCTCAGTCGATTCTTAATACCCAGCCAGAGAATGCATTTATGAGTAAAATCAGAGGCTCTTTTCTCCTTTCTAAAATTCATTAGTGCCTTGCAGCTACTGCTCAATTCCAAGCTCCTGCCTTGTCTGGCTCCTGTGTATCCCTCCAGCCTCATTTTGTGTGTGTTGGTTGTGTTCACTATCGCACTCCAGCCTGTTGGCTGTCTTACACAGGAGGCTCACTTCCTCCCTTAGGTCTTTACTCATAGAATGAAATAATGCTCTTCCTAACAACTTTGACTTGATTCTTTTCACCTTTGAGGTCTCAGCTATAGTGTCATCTCAGACAGCCTTTTTTGTTGTTATTGTTTTTTTTGTGTGTGTGCTCATCCTGGGTCCTGAACTCAGAGCCTGGGTGCTGACCCTGAACATTTTTGCTCAAGGCTGGTACTCTCCCACTTGAGCTACAGATCCCTTGCTGGCTTTCTTGGTGGTTAATTGAAGATAAGAGTCTCATGGACATTTCCTACGAGGGTTGGCATCGAATCATGGTCCCTTATATAGCAGCCTCCTGAGTAACTTGGATTACAGAAATGAACCATAGACATCTGGTTTGATAAGCATCTGTTAGACCTGACATTTGGAAATTCCTTTATCACTCTGCAACATACCTGTGAATGATACACTGACTAGAATCACCTTCCTTGTTGGTTTACATGTTTGTTTTTCTGCTTCAGTAGGTCGTAAGCACTGTAAGATTCAGGACCTCATCTGTCTTATGTACTGCTTCTTCCATAGTAAAGACAAGCATATAGTGGCACTCAATATCTTGACTGACTGCTGTGTTCCTGCTGAGATTCCATGTGTGTTTGTGTGTGTGTGTGTGTTTCTTAATATTGGGGGTTGAACTCAGGGCTTAGGCACTGTCCCTAAGCAGTTCTTCCTTTTATTTATTGTAAGTCGTGGAGCTGGAACTCTGGGCCGGAGCACTGTCCCTCAGCTCTTCAGCTCAAGGTAATTGCTCTACCACTTGAGCCACAGAACCACTGCCAGTTTTCTGGTGATTAATTGAAGATGAGAGTCTTGCAGAATTTCCTTCCCATGCTGGCTTTGAACTGTGATCCTCAAATCTTACCCTCCTGAGTAGCTAGGATTACAGGCATGAGGCACCGGCTCCCATCTGCCTTTAGCATTCTTTGCTCAAGGTTGTGAATCTGCCATTTGAGCTATACTCTACTTTTGGCTTTAAGGTGTTTAATTGGAGGTAAGAGTTTGATGGCTTTGTCTTCCCTATCTGGTTTCGAATCTCAATCCTTAGATCTCAGCATCTTGACTAACTAGGGTTATAGGGTTGAGCCATGGATGCCTGGCCATCCAGGACTCTTGTCTGCTGCTGTTCCCTGGTATGTCATTTGGAAGTTATTCTGCTCTTGGTGCTAGGTGACACTACACATTTTCCCTCAAGAGCTGCATTCTTGTGCTCTCATCTCCTCTGGTGAGATCAGAGGCCTCAGAAGGATGAGCTTTCTGGAGGAGCAGCTAGTTCTTAGCCTGAACTTTGATTGGAGATTTCCTCTTAAAATTGTCCATTAGCATCAATCTGTTCATCCCTTTGGCCTACATGGCTTTGTGGGTGGTGTCTCCGAGTGAGGATCTGTCTAGTTCTCTCCCTTCAGATATCTTTTAAAACCAGTTTTTATTACTATAATAAAGATGATGTATAGAGGGCTACAGTTACATAATTCAGATGGTATTTTAAAGCACAAAAGAGTCTCTTTGGGGTGAGATTTTGTTCTGGAAATGTGGAGCTCTGTTTACTGTGTTGGGGGGAACGTGTTTGCTGCAGCCGGTGTGAATGTCCTGTGGGTCCAGAGATAGGTCTTAAGCAGAAAGGCTGCAGTCCAGTGACTCCGTCTTTTCTTAGGCCCACAGCTCCCACGAAGGGATAAAAGGAGTCACAGATGGAATTGTTGCTTCAAATAAGATCTGTGAAGCTAGGCATCAGTGGCCCACACCTGTAATCCTAGTTATTCAGGAGGCTGAGATCTGAGGATCATAGTTCAAATCCTACTCAAGCAACAATGTCCAATTAGTGTCTAGTTAACCACCAAAAAGCCAGAAGCAGAGGTCTGGCTCAAGTGGTAGAGAACAAGCCTTAAGTGAAAAAGCTAAGGGACAGCTCCCAGGCCCAGAAGTCAAGCCCCAGTACCAGCACAACACACACACACACACACACACACACACACACACACACACACACACACACACACACACACACAGAGAGAGAGAGAGAGAGAGAGAGAGAGAGAGAGTAACAATAACAAACTTGTTTGAGAAAGTAACAATAACAAACTTGTTTAAATACTAAGCCTCATTCCTCATAATATGGCCTTAGTTGGAAATAGGGTTATTGTAGTTACATGGTTAAGGGGGTGTTCCTGCTGGAATAGAGTGGGGCCTTAATCCTATTTTGCTGGAAAGACTAGCCCTGCAAAGACAGAGGCAGAGATTGTTGTTATGCTACCTTCAGCCATAGCACACCAAGGGACCCAGAGGCAAGGATAACTGCCTTAATCTCTTCTAGATCCTTCTGTTCCTTTTTTAATTCTTAGAAAAGATCCTCCCTTCCGCAGAGGATTAATGAACCCCACTGCCCATGCGTGTTCTTTAACTAAAGCCACTCTCCTGATTAATAGAGCTCCACCAGAAGCATTGAATACCTGTGCATGAATACATGGCCCTTGTTCTTTGTTACTTGACTGCAATATCTCTCAGTTTGATCTGAGTTCCAGCAACATTGACACAAACAATTTTGTTCTGGATCCAAACTAAATACTGTGTGATAGGTACAAAAATCTGCTCCCAGGGCTGGGAAGATGGATTAGTGATAGAGTGCTTGCTTAGCACGCATTAAGCCCTGGGTTCCTCAGTACACATAAACACAAAAAGCCAGAAGTGGTGCTGTGACTCATGTGGTAGGGTGCTAGCCTTAAGCAAAAGAAGCTCAGGGACAGCACCAAGGCCAAGTTCAAGTTCCTTCCCCTTTACCTCCCCTCCCCTTCTTTCCCTTCCACTGCTCTTCTCACCTTTCCTAACAAATTCTAGAATCTGGTGACTTATAGTACAGACACCTCATAGTTTCTATGGTTCCGGGATTTGCACCGTGCTGTATGAAGTGGTCTGGGTCATGTGAAATTATAGTCATGATGTCTAGCTCTTCATCCTTCTGGTGTCTCAAATGGAGCTGGGTGGTCTGCTTACAATATTGTGTTGTAGCTTGATTTCCCTATAGCAAGTTATTCAGAAGGAGGAAGAGATCAAGCTGACAGCTCCATTCCTTCTTTGACTTAAATGTAGTCTGAACATGTCCATATACTTGACACTCTCTTCTCTTAGTTAGAAATATACCTGAAATGCTGCCTCTGTGCAGAAAGAGCACCAGACTCCAGCTCTTCAGGGGAGGAGTGTGACAGAATTGGAGGCCATTTGAGAGACTGTTGTGTGCTTGACATCATGAATGGTACAAGGGATCCAAGGTGCAGCCCCTGATCTACACTCTAGAAGTTTACATCTGCCAGAAAAGTTATGCTCTGCTCTATAACTGATGATGAGAAGGGAGACAGACTTCTTAGAGAGTTCTGAGAAAGTGAAAATCAGAATGGATGGTAGCAGAGGGAGGCTGTAGGGAGGAGGTGGCTCCTGCCTTCATATATTTGCAGCTTTCCCCTCTTTTCTTTTATTTATTTTTTGTCGGTTGTGCAGCTTGAACTCTGGACATGGGCGCTGTCCCTATGCTCTTCAGCTCAAGGCAAACACTCTGCCACTTGAGCCACAGCACCACTTCCCATTTTCTAGTGGTTTATTGGAGATAAGGGCCAGCTAGCTTTGAACCATGATCCTCAGATCTCAGCCTTCTGACTAGCTAGAATTACAGGTGTGAACCACTGGCGCCAGGCTTACCACTGCTTTTTGTTCATCCTTTGTCCCTCTATTTCTGTGCATTTGTTTTATTTTTATGCTGAAGAAAAATAGGAAGCTACTATCTATCCTACTCATGAGGTTATTTGACTATTGTACCTAATTTGGTTATTGCAAATGAGTATTGTGGGCTTTAGACAGTGGTCAAATGCAAATAAGATTGATTCATTGGTTGTTTGATGAATCTAGTCATTCATCCATTCATTCAGTACATTTATTGTTGTACCAGCTATATAACCATCAAGATATGTGCCTTACATTCTTGTAGAAGAGACCTCTAGGTGGTAAACAAGCAAATTAATAAATATGACAGTGACAGTGGGTATTAGAACTATCGGGTTTTTTTTGGTGTTGTTGTTGTTTTGTGCCAGTACTGGGGTGTGACCACAGAGCCAGAACATTTTCCCTTAGTTGTTGTGTTTAAGGTTGATGCTCTACCATTTGAGCCCCATCTTATTTCTGGCTTTTGGTGGTTAATTGGGGGTAAGGCCTCACAGATTTCTCAGGTTGTTTCTTTTTTTTCGTTTTTTTTTTTTCTTTTTGTACGTCATGGGCGTTGAACTCTGGGCCTAAGTGCTATCCTTCTGCTCTTCAGCTCAAGGCTAGCGCTCAGCCTCCTCCGATCTCAGCCTCCTGAGTAGCTAGGATTCCAGGTATGAACCACTGGCACCCAAAAATTAAGAATACTGTTAAGAAACTAACCAGACTGGTACTTCAGAGTAAGGTGGTCTCTGAAAAGCACATAGGATGCAGATAAACCTTTTTTTCCTTCCAAAGGTTTAAGTCTCCTGAGATCAACGAACTTGAGACAAAGATACACTCATCCTATTTTGTTGTTGGCGATGATCAATCCACAATCCAGTGAGATTTAAATACAAAAAACACTTAACTTATGCTCTGCACCATGGAGTGGGGGAGTATAGGTAATTTAGAGGGATGGTAAATGATTTTTAGGTAAAAGAACAGTATTTGCCCTTTGCCAGAGAACCACACAGACAGCCATGTACAGAGAATAAAGGAAGGTTTATTGCTGGGAGAGGGGCTGGCAAGACCCCTTCTCACAGGGGAGAAGTGAGAAGAATCACTAGGTATTGTCTGAGGTGACCTGTATAACCTCAGAGTTTTAAGAGGTGATACAAGTGGCTAGGAGGTGGAGACCTGGTGTGGACATGAGAGCCAGGGGCTTCATCATGGCAGACTAGGCTGCTGTCCAAATAGTAGGTAAGAGGCCCTGCATCTGCCCAGACCTGAAGGTCACACTGAGGGGCTCTTGTTGCCTTATATGGTGGTAGCTGCCCCAGAGAAGTGCCATCTCAAGTTTGTAAAGGGGGTGGAGGCTGATTATTTACTGTCTTTTTAATTGGGCCTAGTGTTGCCTAGGAAGGGAGCATGCTAAGCTGTGGAGAGGGGAAGGAGTGTACTAAACTGAGAAGGTTCATTTCACTAACATAGGGAGTCTGGGACAAGGTTGCCCTAGTCTGTGGGGGAGGTGGTGACAGGCTCTGAGAAGATGAAGACAGAATTTTCCTAGCTTTCTTACCTGGTAGTTAAATCTCAAGGAGACCTTGGAGCTGCTGTAGAAGAATAGATAAAAGCTGGACACTGGTAGCTCATGCCTATAATCTTAGCTAATGTGGAGGCTGAGATCTGAGGATCACAGTGTGAAAGCAGCTCAGGCAGAAAAATCTGTGAGACTTTTCTCTCTATTAAAAAGCCAGAAGGGGAGGTGTGGTGCAAGTGCTAGAACAGCAGACTTAAGGAAAAATGCCAAGTGAGAGCATAAGGCTAAGTCCAAGCCCCAGTACCAGTATTAATTTTTAAAAAAGATGTGAATAGACTCCCATCTTGAAATAAAACATGAATAACAGTATTGGAAGTATGGTTCAAGTGGTAGAGTAACAATCTTTGGTAGAGTACCAGCCTAGCAAGCACAGGCCCTTCACAGTTGAAACCCTAGTAGGTACTATCCAACCATTCTTTCAAACTTCTTTAGAATGCAGAATGGAGAATAATTGTAGAGTGTTTAATGTGGGGGAATCATTCATTACCCTCCTTTCATGTCAGCCCTGACCCCTTCCCTCCTTCCCTTATTTCCTCCTTCCATCCTTCCCTCTTTCCCTTCCCTTCCCTCCTTCCCTCTTTCCCTTCCCTTCCCTCCATACCATCCTTCCTCTCTGTCTCCTTTTTTGGTGGTACTAGCATTTGAAATCAGAGCCCGCTGCTTACTATTCAGTTGCTCTATTAATTGAACCATGCCCCAGCCCACTTATTTAGCCTTTCTGAGCCTCACTGCCCTTATTTGGAAAACGAGGACAATTATCTCTGAGTTCTATTATTTGGAGTATTTTCAGGAAAATTTTATAAGAATATTTGAAATAATAGATATGAAAACACCTAAATGAAAAGAGTATTATTGATGAGAAGGAGTACATCTTTTTTTTTAATACATTTTTATTGTAAAAATACTGTACAGCGGGGTTATAGTTACATGAGTAAGGTAATGAGTACATTTCTTATCAAGCATTGCTGCTTCCTCCTTTGTTTGTCCTCTACCATCCCTTCCTTCCCACCTCCACAACTACACTCCACACCCTCCACACCCCCACCCCCGCCTAAATTGTAAAATTCATTTTTCAACATAGTGTCTTTGTACATCTCATTGTTACAATGGGTCAACCTATATCCCTCTTTAAGCATTTTGTTTTTTCCCTTTCCCTCCCCAAATTAGAAAAATGTATATACAAGATGCAGGGCATTGACATCAAATACAATGAAAATAGTGATTATACCTTGGGGGAGGAGCATACAAAGAAGCAAAAAAAAAAAAAAAAAACACATGGTACATTATAAATACATTAGCAAAAAAGAAAAAAACACTTTTGTCCCTATCTTGGGGTTCATTTCCCTTAACATCATCTTATCTGGTCATAGTACATAGCTTTTGACCTTTTCTGCTTGTCCCTGACATACACTAGTTATTGCAAATAAGGGAAACCAGGAGACCTATGTTTCTTTGGGCCTGGTGAGAAGGAGCATATCTTGACTCCAGATTTATCTTTTCTGTCCTGGGCTTTTTTTTTTTTTTTTAAACTTTTTTTGTCTTTGATAATTGGATGCTCTCAGATGAGATCTCCTGGTGTTAGGTTAAATCCATTTTGCCTTTCATGTGGGTGGGCAGGTGGGCGGCCTGTTCTAGGATTTGTCCTAGTTTAGCAGCAGTGGTGTTCCAAGGAAATGAATAAGAAATGAATTTAGGCTGCTCCTGCAAGAGTCTGTGTTACAAGAAGCTCAGCAAAAAGGAGATGGTGTCTGCTATCTCTATGTTTGCTGGCTTCTTAGAGACAGTGTGTGGCACCAAAGCTCTGGTGCTGGGTTATCCTGCAGGTCACTAGTGGCACTGAGAGCACATTGTAGTTCTTTTCTCATTGATTGGTTGGTATACTGGTACTGGGGCTTGAACTCAGGGCTTCCCACTTAGCTTTATGCACATTACTGGTGCTCTCCTACTGGAGCCACACTTCTACTTCCCAGAGATTTGGCTTTTTCAGAATGCCACCCCAATCAGTCTTTGTACCCCAGCCCTTGTTTACCTCTGGCATTGTGTAGCAGTCATTCATCAATTTGTGACTGGTCAAGTGCCTGCCGCGTTTCTGAAAAGGACAATCAAGATGTCAGGGTGTTCCCCCATCTCTGCCCTCAGGGCTAGGCAGCAAGGCTGGGCTGTTACAGTGGAGCAGAATGGCAGGACCTGATGGAAATACCCCCAGGACACATTAGGGAGAATACAATGGAAGCTCCTAGCTAGCTGGAGCTAAGCTGATTTAAGTTTGATTTCTGTCTTCAGCGCTGGAGAAAGCAAGTATAAACAAATATCTGGAGGAGCAGTAGTGCTTGAGGCATTGGTGAGAAAGAGGTTGCAGGCAGAGTAGCTCCTCTCACCCAGGCTTGGCCTATCTGGCCCTGCTGGCCAGCTCCTAGGTTTTGAGCAGTGAAGGTAGCACTTGATAAGGTGCAAGGCCTTCAAACAGAAGTTGAAGACTTTGGATTTTCCCTGCAGAGGTAGTGAAGCAGGAGGTGACATGATTCTGTGTTCTGCCAGGGTGGCAGCTGCAGCTGCTCTGTGGCAACAAGCCCAGAGGGGGCAGGGTGCCAGGTAGGCAGCCAGCAGTGAAGCAGGAAGGCTCTATGGGGAAGAACGAGATGCCTGTTCAAGAGATACTTGAACTCAAACTCATGTCTCATATCCACACTAGCCCCTTCCATATCCAGGACAGTTCCTGTGTCCTGGATTCCTCCTCCCTCCCTCCCTCTCTCCCTTCTTCCTTCCTTCCTACTTTCCTTCCTTCTTTCCTTCCTTCCTTCCTTCTTTCCTTCCTTCCTTCCTTCCTTCCTTCCTTCCTTCCTTCCTTCCTTCCTTCCTTCCTTTCTACCTTCCCTCCTCTTCCCTCATTCCCTTTCCCCCTTTCCCCTCCCCCTTTCTTCCTTCCTTTTTTTTCCCCTTCTGATGTTGAGCCTGGAACTCCAGGCATCACTTGTCAACACAGCTTTTTTCTCAAGGCTGATGTTCTCCCCCTTGAGCCACACCTCCACTTCCAGCTTTTTTTTTCTGGTTCATTGGAGATAAGAGGCTCATGGACTTTTCTGAACAGACTGCCTTTAAACCATGATTGTCAGCCTTCAGCATCCTGAGTAGCTTGGATGACAGGTGTGAGCCACCAGTACTGGTCTAGCACTACTTTCTTTATCAGTTCAGTCTAATCCATGACTTTTGACATTCTGAGCTTGGGTGGTGGCCAGTGTCAGATTCACCATAGGTCTGAGCCCGTTCCCTTCCACTTTGAGGATCTCTTAACAGTTGGCCATATGATACACTGGTGGATCCTCTTCTTTGGTGGTGCAGGGGCCACAGGCATTTTTATGATCTTTGCAATGGGAGAGTCCAGAGGGGGTGACATGTTATCACTTACTGATGTATTCTAAGAGTGCCTTAATTTCATAATTTTTAAGGAGCTTCTCCCAGCCCTCCAGCACCTCAACACTGGATCCCACAAAACTGGCTCCAGCCTCAGTGATGGCTGTGATTCTTCTTGCCTGGTGCCTTCGTGATATACAGAGGGGTCAGGAGCCAGCAGCTGAAGAGCAGTCTGCATCTTTGAAATGAAGTGATATTGAGATTACTCCTCAAACTTTCTCTGTACCTAAGTGTGTAACTTCTAGCATGCATTTCAGTGCCCAATTTTGTTTTTTGGTCATGGGTCCTGAACTCTGGACCTGGGCTCTATCCCTCTGCCTCTTTTTTATAAGATTTTTTTTATTGTGAAAATTCTATACAGAGGGGTTACAATTACATGAGCAAGGTAATAAGTACATTTCATATCAAGCATTGTTGCCTCCTCCTTTGTTTTTCCCCTTTAATCCCTGCCTTCCCTTAACCATATCCCTCAGCTCTTCATCTCAAGGCTAGTGATCCACCATTTAAGCCACAGTGCCTACAGTTCCGGCTTTTTCTCATATGTGGAGCTGAGGAATCAAGCCCAGGGCCTTATGCATGCAAGGCAAGCATTCTACCACTAAGCCACCTTCCCATCCCCTCAGAGTACATCTTAAAATGCTACTTGTAGTACTTATTTTGAGGCACAAAAATGGTGTTTACTCTGAATTCTAAGATTCCTACAGAGTTAACTCATTTATGCCCCACAAATAGAAATTATTACCTCAACTAAGGAAATGACTAGTAGTATTAGCCAATAGATGAATTCAGGCCCACTGACTTGAACATCAGAAGCAAGGCTTATAATTAGGCTGGGTGCTAGTCACTCATGCCTGTAATCCGAGCTACTCAGGAGGCTGAGATCTGAGGATGGCCTTTTAAAGCCACCCCGGACAGGAGAGGCCGTGAGACTCCTATCTCCAGTAAGCCAATGGAAAACCAGAAGTAGCACTGTAGCTCGAATGGTAGAGTGCTTGCCTTGAGCTGAAGAGCTGAGGGACAGTGCCAAGGCCCAGAGTTCAAGCCTCACAACCAACAACAGCAACAACAAAACACTGTAAGTGGTGCTATGGTTCAATGGTAGGGTGGTAGCCTAGAGCAAAAAAGATCTAGGGCAGTGCTCAGGCCCTGAGTTCAATTTCTAGGGATGACACATGAAAAGGCTTATTCTTAGTTTAACCTTCTCCTTTTGCTATCTGGAAAGTATTAATATTTGAACAAAAGGTGCTGTGTTGTCACTTTGCACTGGGCCCCTCTACTCTGTAGCTACTCCTGAGGAAGGTCCATGTGCCTCATCCCTGCTATATTATGTGCTTGCTGTATCATGCCATCTGGGTATGTTTGGGGGAGTGTCTGCTGGTCCTGGAAGTAGTGAGCTCCCCATCCTTCGAAGAATTCAAAGTTGAAACTGGAGGAAGTTGGAGTGCCAGATAGGAGAAGTTAAAGTAGGCATTCTTTAGGATATGAGTTCCTATGAGCCCTGATTCTAGGATTCTGTAACTTATCCTTCCACAATGTTGCTGAATGTCAGAAAATAGAGGAGATGGGGGAATAAGGGAAATGGTCTAGTGTGTAGGATTCTGAAAGTATGAGGAACTTGGAGTTATTTCCTTAGACTGTTGGCAGTACTGGGCTGCTGACCCTCTGCTTTCCCCAATGTTATCTGTAAGGGAGGAGTTGTGTTCCTAATGCTGGAAGTTCTCCTCTGGGTCAAAGGTCACAGTAGTGTTATAGTGAGCCTAGAAGTGCTAGTGTCCTCCTTCTGAGACCTAGCAATTACTTCCCAGCACCTTTGTTTGCAGAAGAGATGTGTGTGTATTTGCATGTGAATACAGTGGTGAACAGGATGGACTGGAAAGCAGGAAGAGAAAATGACACTCCAGACTTCCTGCCATGTATATAACATTCCTTCTCAGTGTTGGAACTTTAGGCAATTATTTTCATCTCTTTTCACCTCTTTTCTGCCCCTGTAAAGGGGACTTGAGAGAATGAATTTTAGCAAGTTGACTCAGACAATTTTTAGGGATTCTCATTAATAACAAAATTTATACAGCATTTTGAGGTTTTCAAAGAACTTTTCACATAAGGGATCTCACCAAAGTTGTCTTAACAACCAGAAGGTGGTATTTGAGACATTTAAATGATAAAGGAATGAAGTTCAGAAAGATGGTTTATGGCAAAGCTAGGCCTCTGTGTCCACAGTTTCATATAGGGATCTTTATTTTCTAAATGTTTATCCTTATGTTCATTGAGGTAATAATGACAAGTTCCCATAGTCCTTAGGCTTCTCCTGTGCACAAGGATTGTTTTACTAAGACAGGATCCATCTATCTAGCCCATGTTTACTTCATACTCTTAGTATTCTTCTTGCCTCTGTTTCCTGAGTGCCACAATACATGGCCATAGGGATGGTTTTATTGAGGTCCTCCATCTTTCTTTAGTCTGCTTTGACTGGGAGTGTAGCAGGGTGAGAGCCAAGCCCTGAGTTCTAAAGTTAGCTTGTATTCACATCTCCCAGTTTGTCCTTCTATAGCTGAGTGGCCTGGGACCTGAATGTTTTAATGTGTACAAGAATGGTAAACTTACCTTTTTTCATGCAGGGCTGGTGCTCTACCACTAAAGCTGCACCTCCACTTTCTACATTTCTTTCTAGTTAGACATAAGAGTCTCATAGATTTTCCTGCCTGGGTTGGCTATAAGCTGTAATTCTCAGATCTTAGTCTCCTGAGTAGCTAGGATTATAGGTATGAACCGCTACCATCTGGCCATTAAGCATATATACATACATACATAAATATATATATATATTTGGTAGTGGTGGTGGTGGTGGTGGTCGTGGGGCTTGAACTCTGGGCCAGGTCACTATCCCTCAAATCTTCCTTTGAAGACGAGTGCTCTAAGGCTTGAGCCACAGTACCACTTCTGGTTTTCTAGTGGTTTATTGGAGATAAGTATCTCACGGACTTTCCTGCCTGGGCTGGCTTTGAACCATGATTCTCAGATCTCAGCCTCCTAAGTAGCTAGGATTGCAGGTATGAGCTACTGGCGCCTGGCTAATTAAGCATATTTTTTACTTGTTTGTATGCTTGAATTGTAGGCTTCTTTTAAGTAATTTTCAAGGTTCTACCTGAAATCTCAAGGAACCCCTGTGAACCTACTTAAAAGAAGATCTCATCAATTAAAAAGAAATAAAAAGAAAACCACCAGAAAACAAAAAATAAAAAAAAACCAAAACCCTGCACAATACCTCTGTGATTATGGGAGAGCAAGGAATGTCATTTATGACATCCATTTCTTGATCCAATTGGCATTTTGCAAACTGCCACTGCTATTAGCAGTCGTTTTTGAGTATTTATGATCTTGCAGTTGGAGCACTTTGATTCTCATACCAGAAACAGGTCATATTTAGAAAATGTGCCCTACAAGGAGCTGGAAAATGAGATCCCTCAGGGAGGCTGATGGATGGGGCCCGCACAGGGGAAGTGTAGCCATCTCACCAGCCTGGCAGAACTTTGCCTTTTCCACACATCCTAGTTAGCTGTTTTTGTTGTTGTTGCTTGTATTTTTTTTTTCTGGTCTTGATGCTTGAACTCTGGGCCTGGGCGCTATCCCTTAACTCATCCGCTGAAGTCCAGCACTCTACCACTTCTGCCGCTTATAGCTTTTTCTGTTTATGTGGTGCTGAGGAATTGAACCCAGGGCCTCATATATGTGAGGCAAGCACTCTACCACTGAGCCACCTTCCCAGTCCCTTGGAAGCTGTTTGTTTATGTCTGGATCTTTACCCTGCCAGGAATGGACTTTCTGTGTAGCCCTGGTGTAGTGACCTATGGCAAAAGGACATGTAGCTAAATACCAAACCACTTTCTACACATATGTCCTTGCACCACACCAGCCACAGTGCTAGCAAAGACCAGAAGCTGGGATTTGACAGAAATTTATTCAAGAGTCCTAAACTGGTTCTTGGTGTGTCCAGGATAGCAAGGAGAGTTTTGGATCTGGCCAGTGTGGAAGCATCAACCTCACTAGAGCACCAGATCCTAAACTAGAAATTGGAAAGACATTGGTTCCCACTTTGGGCCTCAGTTTTGACTCTTGCTACATGGTGCTCTGTGGTCCATGAGGAGCTTCAGTGCCAAATTATACAGGATTTGTGTTCAAGAGAAGGAGGATTTGCATTTCAATGACATATTTACATAGGCCTTGTCAGTGAGAATGTCTTCATCAAGAGGATCTGAGGGAAGGTTGGGGTTCCTGATCTGTCTGTGAAACTTTAGCTGGGCTCTAGTCTTCTCAGGCTTGTTTCTACTTCTGTGAAATCCTTCCAGGAAACCTCTTCACATTGAGTTGCTATAGCACCTTGGGCTCCCCTTGGCTGTGACAGCTTCTGACACTGCCCTTGTTTGGGGGCAGCTTGGATGGTTTTGAGGAGCCCTAGTCAGACATGCCTTAGAATCTGTTGGGATTCATCTCGTGTGTTTTCAATTTTAGATGGAAGTTCATGGGTTTGGGAGAAGAAAACTAGAGAAGTATATGCCATTCTTAGCACAAAGTTGATGTATTTATATGGTCATTTTGACCTTGATCACCTAGTCCATGAGCCTTCATAGTTCTCCAATGTCAAGAATCTCTTTTTTTCATCCTTTTTTAAACTTTACTCCCCCCCATCCCCCATTTGTCTCTTTCTGTGCCAGTACTAGAGCTTGAACTCAGTGCCTGGGTGCTGTCCCTTAGCTTTTTCATTCAAGGATGGTGCTGTACTACTTTAGCTATACCTCCAATTTGGGGTTTTGCTGATTCATAAGAGATAAGGGCCACATTGATGTTTCTGTTTGTGCTGGATTTGGACTTCTTTTTTTGTGTGTGTGTGTGTCTGGTCGTGGGGCCTGAACTCTGGGCCTGGGCGCTGTCCCTTAGCTCTTCAGTTCAAGGCTAGCACTCTACCACTTGAGCCACAACACCACTTCCGGCTTTTTCCTTTTTGCTTATGTGGTGTTCAGGAATCGAACCCAGGGCCTCAAGCATGCAAGGCAAGAACTCTACCACTGAGCCACCTTCCCAGCCCTGGATTTGAACTTCTATCATCAGATCTCAGCTTCCTGAGTATCTAGGCATGCCCATCTCTTTTGAGAAGGCCTGGTGATGTAACACATTATTGGCTGTTTGCTGTGCACCTGGTACAGTGTTGTGTGCAGGGCTATGAAGACAAACAAGACATGATCTGTGCTTAAGCATCCCAAGAATGAACTGCAGCACAGATGTGTCAACAGCTCTCTTAGTGCACTGGGGAATGTGCAGTGAGAGTGTTCATAAGGGCTCCAAGGAAGTTAGTTACTTGACAAGGTTTTCCAATTTCCTGATTTTATGCTTTAAGTGAATTTCTATAGTTCCCTTCCATTTCCTTCAAACCATAACATTTTAAATGTTACAAAAGGGAGAGAAAATTAAGGAAGCTAGCATATTTCTTTTGGAGACATATCCAGAGACTCATTTTTTTTAAGCATTTGCTTAGCATTTTTTGTTGAAAGCATTTTCAAGTCATTAATTAGTAATCCACATTAATATGTAGATAGAATTAATCTATTCCAGGCAGAAGTTTTTCTTGAGGAAAAAAAAAAAAAAGAGAGCTATTCCTTTCCACCTACATCTCTCTCCTCCCCTCTGCCACACTTTATCTTGATCATTATTTGGATTATCACTCTGATTATCACTCTGGTTAAGTGCCACAAGTGTCTGTGGCACTTAGAGTTAATCAAAGTTCGGGTTGGGTGCGTTCCCTCTCTTCTGGACTCAAGGCTGTACATAGGCTGCTTTGGGGACTCATTTTTTTTTATCACTTGAAAGTGAAATTGGCCTCATAAATAGTCATCATCAGGAAACAATTGGTTCTCCCATTTTTATTTTAGTTGCGTTCAGCTGAAAGGCTCTTAGGTTTTGTTCTTGTTTGAGGAGAGTTTTTTTTTTTTTTTTTTTTTTTTTTTTTATCCTTCTCGCTGGTCGTATGGCTTGAATGCAGGCCAAGGTCTTACATGCAATGCCAGGAGATTTTTTGTTTGATTTCATTTGTTTGTTTTCCCTCAAGGCTAGTGTTCTACCACTTGAGTCCCAGCTCCACATCTGCCTTTTTGGTGATTATTTGGAGTTATGTGACTCAAGGGCTTACCTTTCTTTCTGAGCTTTTTGAAAACCGTAATCCTCAGATCTCAGCCTCCTGAGTAGCTAGGATTTCAGTTGTGAAACACTAGTAGCTGGCTAGGAGGTTAGTTTTTACCTTCAGAAAAAAAAATCTCTCCCTTTCTGTGGAACAAGGGTTCCCCTGTCCTCGTATTTGATCAAGACAATAATTTTCCACCTTGTACAGATGAGGAAACTAAGGCTCATGAGGAACAATCTCAAGCTTGGTAAAAGTCAGAGCTGATATTTGGAGTCTTAACCTCTGGTGGGAGAAGCTTCCAGATGATGTGATGGTCTCCTCATTACACTCTTGTCTTCATTTTGTCACCTGGTGAGCTGCTTCAAGAGCTGCCGGTCTATGAGGCCCCCTGTCCTCTTCCTTCCTTCCTGTCCTGGCACAGAGGAGCTACCCTGGGTACTAAGGTCTCTGTGACATCAGTCCTGGGTACTAAGGTCTCTGTGACATCAGTCATGTATAGAATCAGCCTATTGTCCATGTGGGGTAATAAATCTGAGGATTCTATCCCTGTCTTCAGGGAGCTCTTAGTGTGATCAGGGAAGACATGCCTTGTACTCCTGGGGTCCCATTCATTGGCCCCCTCTCTTTCTGCCCTTGCAGGACATGCCTGTTTCAGTAAGCAGATATTATATGCCAGGCCTCATACTCAGACTGCTATCTGTGACAACTTACTTATTAGTAGGTGAAATTATTGTTCCTCTTACCAGATAGGAAATGAAGTTCCTACAAAAATCATTTTAGAGCCAGGTGCTGGTGGCTCACAACTGTAATTCTAGCTACTCAGGAGGCTGAGATCTGGTTCAAAGCCAGCCTGGGCAGGAAAGTTCATGAGACTCTTATCTGCAATAAACCACTAGAAAACCGGAAGTGGTGAGGTAGAGCACTCGCATTGAGCTGAAGAGCTGAGGGATAGCACCCAAACCCAGAGTTCAAGCCCCATGACTGACAAAAAATAAACAATAAATAAAAAAATAAATAAATAAAAAGTAATGGTTTAAGGAAGGAGCTAAGAAAAAGAAAATGCAGCTAAGAAAAATGAGGGCAGCAGAGGTTACTGATCTCCATATCTAAGAGATATAAAAAACATTCAAGGTAAAAAAAAAAAAAGATTGCAGCCAGGTGCGGGTGGCTCAGTACTGTAATCCTAGCAATTCAGGAGTCTGAGATCTGACGGCCCTGGTTTGAAGCCAGCCTGGAAAGAAAAGTCTGGGACAGTCTTTATCTCCAATTAACCTCAAAAAGCCAGAACAGGAGGTGTGGCTCAAATGGTAGAGCACTATCCTCGAGCAGATAAAGCTAAGGGATAGGTCAGTCCCCAGCTGAGTGGGGCTCGGTGCCCCAGCTCTGAGTTCTCTCTCCAGTACTGGCGCCAAAATAGGAATAATATTAATAGTTATTTAAGAAGCAGGAAATACTTAGGATGTGGTAGATGTTGAGTCCTGAAGCTCCCTGTTGAGTTGCCTTGTTTCCTTTGTAGTACTGTTGCAGTGTGCATGGTGTGTGTGTGTATACAAGTAACCCTATTAGTTGTTTTATTGTGACCGTTATGACCCATGAGTAAGAACTATTACAAGAAAACAGAGGTATTGAACAATATGCTGTAAGCCACAACAGTAGATTGCCAAGCCAGATGGACCCAGGTATCCTTGATTCTGGAATGTGCACAGTTAGCCAATCACAGACAGTACTGGCACCTTGGTTAAATCCCAGAGAAAAAGCTTCTTTGCTGTGGAGGCTACAAGATAGCCAGGTAGCCCTGGAAAACTGGCCAAGTGAATATCCTGTGTTAAAATAGGGAGAGGCAAGTCAGTAAGGTGGAGCTCTACAGTGCTCTGAAGGAAATGGGCAAAAGCGAGAGTACCTGTCCTAGAGGGCCTTGTTGTAAGTCTTCCCTCCACTCCCACCCCAGAAGTTGTCCCTCAGCTTTTTGCTCAAGGTTAGCACTCTGCTACTTGAGTCACAGCTCTACTTCTGGCTTTTTTTTTGCCTTATTGGAGATAAGGATCCTCATTGACTTTCCTGCTTAGGCTAGCTTCAAAGTGAGGTCCTCAGATCTCAGCCTCCTGATTACGATTATAGGCATGAGCCACTGGCACCCATCCTACAATACTGTTCTTAATGGCAGTGACAGTCAGATGGGGCCTTCATCCATGTTTTATATGATCTCATCCTAATAGATAGTGTCCTCAGGCTAGAGTCTAAGTGACTGCCTGGAAAAGCTCAGGCCTGGCCACAGTGACAATTCAGTGAGTTAAATTTCTTGGATTTGGATGCAGGCCATCTGCTTTACTTCTTGGGCTACTGCTTTCAAGTGCTCTGCTCCACTATATCTGGAGTTTCTGGTAAGACACATGGGTGAATGTGGCTACTTTCTCTCAGGTGATGGCCATTTGAGGAGGAACAGAAGACAGTGGCCACCCTGGTCTCACTGTCCATTATTGTTAATAGCAGAAATACCAGCTTGTGTTCAGAATGGCTTAGAAGCAGCTCTTGGTGGCTTTGCAGCTTGGCTTTCATTTCTGGCATGATAGTGCATTGGGAAGGTTCTGGATTCAGAGTCAGGTTCAGCTTTGGGCTCAGTGTCTGACACATGCTAACTCTTGCTTCCATCCCAGATGAGTCACTGTCCATCTCTAAGCTGCCCTGCCCTGTCTCCTCCTCATATACCTTCTTCTGATAAAGAAATTCCCTTCTGATAAATAGAGACTCCATGGAAGGAAATTGATCATGTACAGCTGGTTTCTCCACAGACAGTTGTTCAATTTTATTTCCCTTTCATTTTTCTTCCTCTTCCCAGAGGAAGAGATCACTGCCTTTAAGAACTTGATAGCAGATAGACTTAGATGATTACATGTAAATTGGAGCTAGCTTCTGAAACTCCAGGTGAGTTTCTGCCGACCTGGCAGAATTTTTTAGGGCCCTATGCACCTAATGTATTTTAGTCTTTATTTTTATTTTTCACCTATATTTTTCTTCTCATATTACTTCTAGGTGCCTTTTATTTTCCTTTAGGACTCATGCATAATTTTGGCTGCTTTTAGGTATAATTAATAGAAGGTCCAACTCATTGCAGTGATAGGAAGATTTATTATTTCACATAATAATAACCATGGCACAAGGGTAACTCTAGAATTCATTAATTCAATGGCTCAGTACTGTCTTCTTTTTTTTCTTTTTTGTCGGTCATGGGGCTTGAACTCTGGGCCTGTACAATGTCCCTTAGCAACTCAGCTGAAGACTAGCACTCTACCACTTGAGCCACAGTGCCACTTCTGGTTTTCTGGTGGTTTACTGGAGATAAGAGTTTCACAGGTTTTCCTTTCCCGGGCTGGCTTTGAACCGTGATCCTCAAATCTTAGCCTCCTGAGTAGCTAGGATTACAGGCATGAGCCACCGGTACCCAGCCTGTCTTCTTATATTTATATTCCTACTATCTTTTGAATTGACCATATTGGGTATATTCTCCCCAGCTAAAGTTCATCATCACAAGTTGGCTATTGCAGCACCAGACATCCTATGTAAACACAGAAACCAACAGTTTTGAATGATGGGAAAAAATCAGGATTTGTTTGTAAAGAGGAATGAGAAGTGACTGCTGAGGTGATATTAATCCTTGATAAGAAGCATGTACCTTTTCTCTTTTGCCTACAGGTTAAGAACAAATATGTTGTCATGGCATAATGTGATATACATACTGTGCCCTCAACTATTATTTCATCATTTTACTTCCTTCTGTTCTCTACGCTAGAAGGCCAAACAAGACCACTAGCTATTGCCAGTACCAAGTACACCTCATTTTTACCATGTCTACCGGGGCCTTGCCCCTACCTTAAAATGTATAAAAAGTGCTGTAACTCTGTGTTCAGGACCTCTTGTTAACACCCCTACAGCGGTGTGCATGAGGTCCGTGCTAGCGAGTTCGTTAATAAACGACTCTTGTCGCTTGCATTATCCAAGGTCTCTGGTGGTCTACAGGGGCTCCAAGATTCTGGGTACTACATTTGGTACATTGGCCGGGAAGCCCTCCATTGTAGACTATCCAGATACCGGCATAGTGAGTCGTCTCAGGAACAAATCGGTGAGTTTTCGTGGCGTCACTTTCATATTTCGGGAATTGGTGAAAGCCTGCAGGTGTGGTCTTGGGGCTGGTGGAGAGTCTTGGCAGACGCGCTATAAGACTGCCAGAGGGGCCAGTGGGGGACGTCCCCTGGAACCCTGGGTGGGGCTGTCCTCAAGATCAGGTAGAGGGGGTTCGAGTCCCCATGATTGGCCAATTCTCTCTGGTTGGAAGCCCTTCTGGACAAACTCTCTGACCAGCAGCCTGACACGCTTGCTGTCTGTCTTGAGTGTGCATATATGTCTTCTGTTAACTCTAATTTGAATCTTAGGCATGCAGCCCTGGGGCCAGTGGACCGGATCACTCCCCCCTCCCCCAAGAAAGTATGACCAAGTACACGTATATTACCAATCCCCATACACAGTGTGTGTGTGTGTAATTTTAATTTACTTCTTTTTCTTTCTCATCTCGGTTTTACTAATTTGGACACTCCTTGATGCAGAGATGGGGCAAGGACAAAGCAAACTTACTCCTCTCAACCTCCTGCTTGGTCATTTCAAAGAGGTTAAAGAGAGGGAGTATAATTTGAGTATAATTGGAAATCTCAGAAGAATCTAAAAAGAAAATTTCTCTGGAATGAGTAGAGGTGGTTTGAGTCCCCTGGTAAGTGGTGAGATGTCACCCCGTTCACTGAGACCTGATTTTGTCTTTGTAGCCACTTGTCTGTCTTGTTTACATCACTGTGTGTGTTTCTTTTATGTTTTCTGAGGTGGGGAAGTTCTGGGTGAATGTGGCAGGCTCACTCAGCAGACTCTGGATTCAGCTTGCTGAGTGGGAGCAGTACAGAGTTCTGGTACGTATAAACTGGTTCCCATTAGTCCCCAACTCAGCCTTCAGTTCTTGTCTTGTCTTGTTTTAGAATTGGTACCAGTTTTAAATGTGGTCCTTGGTTTTTGTGTTTATCTGTTTTTGTTATTTATTTGAACATCTCTGGTGGAATAAAAGTTCCAGCCTCCCACTGGGCTTGGTCACAGACCTGCTAAAACCCCCCGTTGTATTACAGCAGCCAAGAGGTGGGGCATGGACAAGCCTCAGGCTGCACCTTCTTCCAGTGGAGGCTGCTGGAGGAGAAGCAGGGGTGTAGATAGCAGTGAGCCTGGTCTGGACTTTCAGCTGCTCCAGACAGCTTAACAATTTGTAAAGTGCTCTTGTCTAAAATTGGGTAAAAAAAAAATCAGGCCAGTTTAGTTTCAGGTGACCCCTTCCCCAGCTCTCCTCCAACAGAAGGGATTCAAAAGACTGATTAGTGAATTGCCTTGCTAAACAAGCAAGCTCTGGGAAAATGAAGCCCAACAAAGGTACCTAGTTTAAAAGAAATAGTGTCTTAATTTTTTGTTTAAAAACTTTAGAAAGTGTACGTACAACTGATTTTGATTTATGCGTGCTTTAAGATCTGTATAAGTGTTTTGTATGTGTTTGTAAACATGTTCGAAGATAAGAATTGTCAGCATGCTGTAACAATTGGGTGAGTTTAAATTTAAAAGGTTATGAGGTTTAGACATTAACAAAATTTTAAAGAATCTTCATAGTGTTTTAAATGACTTTTTAAGGATTCTTTACCTTGAAAAATAGAAAATCTGGTATTTGAGAATGCATAAGTCTGTTTATAGTGTAAGCAAGTTATCTGGCTTAACAAAAATGCATTGGCAGTTTGGGATTCAGTTCCCTTGGCTAAAATTTGGGGAAAAATATTAGAAATTTAAGTGTAAAGGTTAATTTAACACTGTCAAAGATGTTACCTCTTCTGTCTGTCTAAAACTGTGTATTTCATTCGAGAACCAAGAGATAAGAAAAGGGAAAAACGTAGAAGCCAACAGAAGACATATTTTTAGGGATGAGGGGTGAACAGGCAGAAGTGCAGTTCAGCTGGTCATGCATGGTGGGACAGGCCCTGGGAGGAATCCATGCATGGTGAAAGAGGGCAAGCTGGCAGAAATGCAGTTCATCTAACCCTAAAGAGTCAGATTGGATACGTGCCCATTCCATAGGAGAAGCCAAGTGGCCCATCTTTGTTCTGTCCCTTTTCCCTGTAGATAGACACTGGAAATATTATGGTTAAAATTAGTGATGTGATGATCTGTAGTATTGCTAAAACTGCCCCTTGGAGTTAAAAAGAGAGTTAAAAAGTTTATTTGTATAATGTGACTTGCTTTCAATTATGTTCTACAATTAGGATGTTTTTTAAAAGTTATAAAGGTGTTAAGCCTACCTTTTTGGTACAGTTATGGTGATTGTAATTTTTGCATTAAGGAAAAAATTGTCATTTGAGTTCAAGATTTTTAATGTGTATCTGTTTTAAAACAAGCAGCCAAGAGGCAATGAGTGACACTTGGCTTCAAGATTTCAAGGGATCTTTTCAAAATGCAAATGAAAACTAAAATATAAAATAGTAAAGGAGATTAATAAGAAGCTTAAAAATTAGGAGTGGATTTTGGATGTAAAGTTTAAAAGTAAATTTTTTTTTAACATTTGTCTCAAAGTGCACAAAGAAAAAATTAGGATTACCAAAAGAATTGCTATTCTAGATTGCTCTTATAGGTTTTTTTTTTTTTTTTAACAGTTTCCAGCAAAGCCCAGAGCAAAGCACAGAGGATTCTTACAAGTTTGTTAGATGTAACTTTGACTTTTAATAAGTTTCAGGTAAGCACATGCTTAAAAGCTACTTCTATGTTGACCACCTTCTGCTTTTAATTGGAGTAAGATGGCCTTTTGTAAGACTCATTGATCTGAAACTGGTTCGAAGCCAGCCCGGGCAGAAAAAGATCCCTGTGAGATTGTCACCTCTACTCAGCCAGCAGAGTGCTGAAAGAGCAAGCAGATATGCTTTGGGACTCAAAGTGGCAGAGTGCTAGCCTTGAACTGTAGAGCTGAGGGACAGCGCTCAGGCCCCGAGTTCAAGTCCAGTGACCAGCTAAAGGGAAATGCCAATGAGGCATTTATCCCAATGTGGAGAAGACACTCCTGGGACAAAAGCAATGGAGGAACATCTACAGGCAGTAAGCCACTGCTTGGATGGCAGAAATGTCAGATCCTAGAGTCATTTGTGTGTGGCCCTTCAAAACTGGTCAGAAACGGGAGGTCATGGAAAGATAGTTTGTAAGCATGCCTAATGACTACCTTGTAAGGAACAGGAACTTGCCAGTCCTCTGTGATAGTAAAAGCTAATGTTACAAAATGTGGGGAATAGTTTAAATCTCAACCCCTTTATGTGCCAAAAGCTCTAATTGGCAGTAACTAGTGAGACGACACCAGCTACATGAAATTCATCTGCTCAGAAAAAGTTTGTAAACCTGAGAGTGTATTTCTACTGATATCTGTCTAGAGGCCTGCAAAGATAACTTAGGCATTGTTGGGATCATTAGAGATCACATTCCTAAGCCATCTAGAAAGATGCTTTTGCAAACCAGAGTGCTAAACAAGCTACACTGCTGTAGCCAGAAAAAAGGTCTGTGCAGTTGTCAAAAGTTAAAATATTGTTCTTAATGACATCTAATCCTGATAGCCTCTTTGTAAAATAGGCTAAGGTTATAGGTTCCTGGCTAGGTAGGATCAACGCCCCTGAAGTCAGCTTGAAGTAGTTACAGAAGATGGACCTTCGCCCATCAACCCCCTGTTAAGATCAAGAGTCCAGAGTCTGTTTGAGAAAAACGAGACAAAATAGATAAAAAATTTTTTTTGAAAAAAGCATAAAAAATAATGTTAACAGGTGTGCAAGTGTGGAAACTGCATCTGTAGGAGATGGTTACAAGAATAATCCTTCTGTGTCTGTTTACAAAAATATCTGGTTAAAAAAAAAGTTGTAATTTTGGTAAATTGTCCTGGGCTATTGTTTAAAGGTCTTAAATACCAGCAGGATCAAAGCCTGTCAAGCCTATGCAGTGTATCCTAAACCAGTCTGTGTAGGAATTTACAGTGCAGCATGAGGTGTGACAGTCCCTTGGAGCCACTGGGAGATCCTGCTGCTGCTGCTGTTGCTGCATATCCTAATGGGTAGAGTTTGAAGACAGCCTCACAGTCACCTGGAGGAAATCTATGTCATTACCAAGACCACCTCCACCGTGGTAAAAGTAGACTGAACTCCTGCCTGGTTCCATCACTTGAGACTGCATCCTTGTTAAAAGCTGCTAAAACTAAGATCTGTGGGACATTCTTTTGAGTGATATCCAAAAACCCTCTCTATTCCCACAGTAGATATTGGGGACAAGGATATCACTGGCTTGCTTACCTTAGGCACTTCAGTGCATAGTGACTGGAAATCCACTCTATAGTCACAGCCTGGTTTGGCTCTGGTATGGTAATAACCTGAGTGTGTTATCAATGGAGGTAGTAAATGAGACCCCAGCCTTACTCTTAACTGAAAAGAAGAGGAGGGTGGTAAAGAAAGCCTTGGGAAAGGAATTGGAGGAAAATTGGTATCCTCTGGATAAGAAAGGATATGAAAAGTAAGGATTGTATTTAAATGTTTGAAAAAGAAAAAAAGAAGACAAACCTCAAAAAGTATAAGTATGTAGCAAATGGTATGAGTATGTCTTGAAATTGCAGCTTATGAATATAGCTGGTATTAAATTAGCTGTGATATACAGACTCAGGACTGGTGGAAGAAAAGAATGTAAGGGCCTTTGGTACTGTTAATTTTGTCACAATTGGATCTTGTATACTCAACACACTGGTGACCTTTGTAAAAGAAAAAGATCAGCGCAGTCCATCTATTAGTTCTGAGATCCCAATACCAAACTGTAAATATAAAAGATTGTGCCAATTAGGGGACCATGATTGGTCCCTGATGCTCTAGAAAAGGGGGGAATGAAGAACTGAAGAACTAAAAATTATATTCACCATTTTGTAGTCACTAACTGCTGACTTCGCTTCTGTAACTTGCTTTTGCTAATGTTAAAGTATAAAGATAGGTCTGTGTCCACAAACTCTAAAGAATGTAACTGCCATGATAGAAAACTAACTGCTGACCTCGGGCCCAGACATTCCCAGAGTTGGGAACAATGGCTAACACATATTCCGGATCCTCCTCTGGGAACTGGACCCCGAGATAATGACCATCTGGCAGGACCAGCAAACTAGGCCAAATGTCAACCAATCGCAAGCCTGTAACTATGGGAATTCCCCCTAACCCTTATCATCCAAAGCAACCATCCCCCTTGAGTCACCCCACGCCAATCATTTTACAGTGTTACAAAAGTTCCCGTGTGGCATAGTGGTTTGCTGTGAGTGTTTACCGGGACCCTGCCCCTACCTTAAAATGTATAAAAAGTGCTGTAACCCTGTGTTCAGGGCTTCTTGTTAACACCCCTACAACGGTGTGCATGAGGTCCGTGCTCGTGAGTTCCTTAATAAACAACTCTTTGCCACTTGCATTGTCCAAGGTCTCTGGTGGTCTACGGGGGCCTCCAAGAATCTGGGTACTACAATACATGCACATGTCCAGTGTTGTGTCTTTATATTTGGAATGTGAATGTGTGAATCACATTGTTTAGCTTTGTAGGTACCTCTTTTTTAATTTTTTAATTATAATTAATTTTTTTATTGAGAAAATACTGTACAGAGGGGTTACAATTACATGCAAGATAATGAATACATTTCTTATCAAGTATTGTTGCCTCCTCCTTTGCTTCCCCTTCCCAACCCTTCCTGTGCCCCCACCTTGCCCTCCCTACCCAACCGTCTCACCCCCACTAAAGTTGTAAAGTTCATTTTTCTACATAACGACGCATTGTTGCAATGGGTCCACCTTTATCCCTATTAAAACGATTTGTTTTTTCCCTTCCCCTCTACAAATTATACCAACATCAAATACAGTCAAAGCAGGGGTTATACGATGGGGGACAGACATACAAAACTACAAAGAAATCATTTTATAAATATGTAAGATACAATCGCAAGAAAGAAAAAAAAAACATTTGACTACTTTTCTTGGGGTTTATTGCCTTAAGATGAACTTTTCTGCCCTTTTCTGCTTGACTCAAGACATACACTGGTTATTGCAAATAAGGAAAACCATGGGGTCTATTTTTCTTTGGGCCTGCCTTACTTCACTAATATAATTTTTTCCATCTTTCCATTTCCTAACAAATGGAGCAATGTCATTCTTTCTGATGGAAGCATAGAATTGCATTGTGTATATATACCACATTTTCTTGATCCATTCATCTACTGAGGGGCATCTGGGTTGGTTCCATATCTTAGTTATGGTAAATAATGCTGCAATAAATATAGTTGTGCTGGTGGTTAACTACTTGTAGAAAACTAAAGTTAGATCCTTATATATCACACTCCAATAGAATCAAATCCAAATGGATCAAAGACCTCGGAGTCAAACCAGACATTCTGAAAACATTACAGGATGGAATAGGAGAAACCCTAGGTCTCCTTGGCACAGGCTGAAATTTTCTTAATAGAGAACCAGAAACACAACAAATCAAAAAAAGGTTGGACAAATGGGATTGCATAAAATTGCAGAGCTTCTGCATGGCAAAGGACATAGCTAGCAAGATTAATATAAAGCCCATGGATTGGGAGAAGATCTTCCCTAGCCATACAACATACAAGGGTCTCATATCTAAAATATACTTGGAACTCAAAAAATTAAATCCTCCAACAACAAATCTTCAAAGAAACAACTGCCCAATAAATAAGTGGGCTAAAGACTTAAAGAGAAACTTCTCTGAAGAAGAAAGAAGGACGGACAATAGACACATGAAGAAATGCTCAACCTCCCTAGCCATAAAAGCAATGCAAATCAAAACAACATTAGGATACCATTTCACCCCAGTTAGAATGGCTATAATCAAGAACTCTAATAACAACAGATGCTGGAGGGGATGTGGACAGAAGGGAACCTTACTGCATTGTTGATGGGAGTGTCATCTTGTTCAATCACTTTGGAAAGCAGTATGGAGTTCCCTCAAAAGACTCCACAAAGAGCTCCCCCATGACCCAGCAATCACACTTTTGGGCTTTTACCCCCATGATCACAAAGAAGACCACACTAAAGCTATCAGCACAACTATATTTATCGTAGGTACCTCTTTTAAATTTTATCCCTCAACTTGCTAACATAGCTCTTATATTTTTTGCACACGAACCTTCATCCCAATCAAATGATTTACCATGCTATCTTCACGTGTAGCAACAAGGTCACATAAAACTGTCAGAACGTGTGGTAAAAAATGTTTTAAAAAAAGACAGTCATTGGTGCTGTGAATGTGGCTTAGTGATAGTGGAATTGCCTAGCATGCATGAAGCCCTGGGTTTGATTCCTCAGTACCACATAAACAGAAAAATTCAGAAGTGATGCTGTGGTTTAAATGGTAGAGTGCTAGCCTTGAACAAAAGAAGCTCAAGGACAGTGCCAGGAAGAGATCAAGCCCAGAACTGGCCAAAAGACTATACTTTAACCACAGTGCATTTGTACAACTCTTTGTTAAATAACTTGGATGAGCGTTAGTCTTGTACGATTCACTAGAGATAACAATAAAACCACTATCATTGGCATGCCGATATTTGCTAATTGAGATGTTTCCTGTTCCCCAATTTTTGTTAATATCAATTAGTTATAGAAGGGATTTCCTTTTGACAAGACCATATATGTAGGTAGTATACCTTGATCTGATTCATCACAAGCATCATTGTCTTTCGGTGCTGCTCGCCCTTCCCAAACTTACTTCTTTATTTTTCCATTTCACATAGGTACTTAAAATATTCTAACCATATTCACCCTCCTATACCCTCTCCTGTTACTCTTCCCCACTCCAATTGCTACCAACCATCCAGTCAGGACCTTTTTGACATTCTTTGCCTTCATTCTCTTAAGTGTATGTTAATTCAGAAGTCAAGAATGAGACACTATTGTCTTCTTTCTCAACCTATTTAAGTCCAAAATCTTTCCTCCATTTACATAAGCATTGCTGTAGCAAGCCCAAAAGTCATATTTCTCTTTGGATATGTTAATAGTCTTATTTGTCTTTCACAATTCTAAATATATTCAATGATAGCTAGCTATCATTCTTCAGTATAAACGCAATTGAGTGAGATTGAGTTTTTGACATTAGTAATGTATTTATTACAAATAATAAAATTATGCTAGCAGATAATATGGACTGGTAACTTCTATTTTTTTCAACTTGAATAGATTTTCAATATTTAGGTTTTATATAGCCTTCACATCTTTAGGACCAAGTGAAAAGAAAGTCACCAACTTATGCTTTGGTTTAGCTTTTGATAGAAAATTATCTGATTTCTTCACAGTGATAGTAACATGATATATGGATATCTGTTTTGAAAATTAGTTTACATGAGAAAGCAAAGTTGATTTCTCACAGAATATAATACCAGCCAGATTCAAAAGTCCTGACAATAAAAATGTTTAATAGTCTATGCAAACATTTTCTGTCAACTTCAATATCTTTTCTCCTTTACTTCTTTCTATAATCATATACTTATTTCTTTAAGGCTTTAAAAACAATTCTAATTATATCTATTTAGATTATGTTTGGAATATATTTTTATTTATATTGAAATTGTTGCTATACCACTAAAAATAATAAAACATGTTGTTTCTGTTAGGCTTAATTTTTTGTTGTTGTACTTAAAACAGGTAGGTATGCATAATACCAAAACCTGTGATTTTCTGTCTTCTTAATATTTTTATTATTGATAATAATATAATATATTTTTTATAATCATTCAATTATAATGTTGTCTTTTCATGTTGACTGTAGTTTGGGTGTCATTGGGGAAATAAAATAAAACATTCACATTTTGTAGTTTAATTCCTAATGTGTAATGCATCTTGATTTCTGTATTTTGACTATCAAAGTTTCCATAATAAAATTTTACATATCCTGAGTGCTTACCAGTTACTGTATTAAGCATTCTTTATCTACACAATACTCAACTCTCATAAACGTAGCCATACATACAAGGACTATGCCTGGGAGAAATCATTATTTTCATCCAAGATTTACGGCTCATGGCCAAGCCAGAATTACTTAAGGGTAGACTTGCATACCAGAAATAACATTCATTATCATTATGCATGAGGAGAAAGTTTTCCAAAAGGTTAATGCATCATCTGTAATTTGATGGGTGCTGGCTACACATACGGTACAGTAACCATTTTTTTTTTTTTGGTCTTTCATGGGGCTTGTATTCTGGGCCTAGGCACTGTCCCTGAGCTCTTCAGCTCGAGGTTAATTCTCTACCACTTGAGCCACAGTGCACTTCTGGTTTTCTGGTAGGTAATTGGAGATAAGAGTCTCACAGACTTTTCTGTCCAGGCTGGCTTTGAACCAAGATCCTTAGGTCTCAGCCTCCTGAGTAGCTAGGATAATCAGTTTGAGTCACTGAAGCCCACCTTATTAACCTTCTTAGGTACAAAGGAACAATTATGCTGCTATATTTATTCTTTGTACAACTCTAGAGTAAAAAATATAAACAGGATACTAAAGTGGAGCACTCAAACCTCAATGCAAATCTTGAAAAACCTAGAATATGTGCGTGGTGCCACATAACTCTGAAGGAAAAAAATTAGAATAAATAGCCACATAGCCAACCTCTCAATTAAAACCCTTTGTAAAACTGAGTTACCTCAATTTTTGTGAGAAAGAAGGACGGAATGAAACAATTTTTTATTATGAAAATACTGTACAGAGGAGTTACAATTACATGGGCAAGATAATGAGTACATTTCTTATCAAGCATTGTTGCCTCTTCCTTTGTTTCCCCTTCGTATCACTTCCCATCTCCCCCCCTCACTCCCCAAAGTCTCCCACAAGTCTCCCCTCCCTCCCCTGCCACCTCCATCCCGGCCAAAGTTGTAAAGTTTGTTTTTCGACATAACAACTTGTATGTCTCAATGTTGCAATGGGTCCATCTGTATCCCTATTTAAAGAATTTGTCTTTTCTCTTCCCCTCCACAAATTATACCAACATCAAATACAGTGAAAGCAGGGGTTATACCATGTGGGAGGGACACACAAAGCAACATAAAAATTATATTATAAATATGTTAGAAACAATCGCATGAAAGGAAAAAAACATTTGAATATTTATCTTGGGGTTCATTTCACCTAACATCAACTTATCTGACCTTTTCTGCTTGACTCAGACATATGCAAGTAGTTGCAAATAAGGGAAACCATGGGGCCTATGTTTCTTTATGGCTGGCTTACTTCACTTAATATAATTTTTTCCAAGTCTTTCCATTTCCTAACAAATGGACAAACAGAAATTTTTATGACTTTCATTTACAAAATGTAAAATTAAGCTTAATTTGGATTCTAAAAATTCCTATAATCTTTTTTTGGGGGGGAGGATCCGGTCATGGGGCCTGAACTCTTGTCCCTCAGCTCTTCAGCTCAAGGCTCGCACTCTACCACTTGAACTACTGCGCCACTTCCGTCTTTTTTCTTTTTTGCTTATGTGGTGCTGAGGAATTGAACCCAGGGCTTCAGGAATGCAAGGCAAGTGCTCTACCACTGAGCCACATTCCCAGCCCCCTATAATCTTTTTTAATGTACGAAAGGAGATAAGATTTGGGTAATTTAAAGAGAAAATTTGACATACTACAACTAATTAGTCGGTTAAAATAAATATAACACAGCTACTGAATAGGCTGAGCTACAGAGGATAGTGACCTAACATTGTCCAGGTAGCAAAAGCATGAGAAACTTTATCTCCAGTTAACCAACAAAATTCTGGACTGAAGGTATGGCTCAAGGGTTAAAGTATAATGCCTGAGCAAGAAAGCGTAGAATGTGAGGTTCAGAGTTCATACCAATATGTGTGCAGAAATTAAATTAAAAAACTAACTCAGTATTGACAGATTTCTAATCATTAGCACAAACACTTCATGTTTATAACATAAAACAATTTTGACTATTACTAAAATTTTCAATGTATTCAGTCTCATTAGTATGTATTAAATAGTCATTTAGTAAATTATTTAAATATCTAGTGGGACAATTTTTATAATGCTTCGGTTATTTTTGAGAAACAACTAAGGACATAAGTATGCAATTAGAATTTCATAGTCTTGACTTTAAATTATAGTACAATCTCATTTTGTATACTTCATCATCTCAAGAGAAAAGTACAATCTGTTTTACTATTATTAAAACCACTTTTAATATATTTTGCATATCCTATGATTTTTCAGTATTCTGACATTTATTTACTTATTAGATGCTTTAAATTATGTCCTTTGCTTCAAAGCCTAAGGACACAAGATTCATAAAACCTTTCATTAAATATTTAAATAAGAAGAAGGAACAATCAAATAGTAACATAATAACCAAACAAAAGAGCTCTCGGCATCAAACCACAGATCTTTTTTATTGAAACAGACTCCGTGTTTAGAAGAAAAGAATTGAGTGTGGCTTTTTTGTATTATGTATTATTAATGCCTAAACTGAGTAAAATAAAATTTGAATTTTGCACAAGGACCCTTATGTTTAATAATTTAAAAAGTTGATCAGCTGGCCCCTCCTTGGCTAATTCTTTGTCCAACTTGTTAAATAATTCAGGCACTTTATTAACAAGGATGGTTTATAATTAGAAAAATTTATACAGTTCACCATGAAATGATATGATAGAAATTTATGAAAACATTAAACACCTTGAAATGGTGTTGTATATCCATTGTACGTAACTTGTATTAAAGACATTACTTCATCAATATACCAAAAGAAGCATATGTTTATGATTACAAATATGAGAGGAAAAAATTCACAGCATTTTAATAGCATGATTTACTGAAAAGCCATTCAAACTAGGATGGACAACTGTTATGTGAAAATATAATAACGGCTGGCTGCCAGTAACTCATGCCTGCATTCTTCATTTTCCCTGGGGCTGAGATCTGAGGATCAGGGTTTGAAGCCAGACTGGGGACGAAAGTTCATGGGCCTCTTATCTCCAACTAATTACTAAAAAAAAAAAAAAAACAAATACAAAACCTGAAAGCGAAGCTGTGGTTTAAATGGTAGCGTGATAGCTTTGAACAGAATTCATTCAGGGCCAAAGCCAAGACCTTGAGTTCAAGACCCAGGACTGACAGGAAAAATTTAAAGGAAAACAAATAGCAACAACAACAACAATAAACAGATTTCTCTGAAAGAACTTCCAATTCTCTTATGATTCTTTAGTAGAGCACATTGTGACATCCAGCAGATATTCAATAAATGAGTTTTGCATTGATTCATAAAGATGTATTTTCCTTTAAGAAGGTGTCATAATTGTATATGATTGTTTCCGCTAGTAAAATTTGTATTCCTCATATTGAGGCATTTTTGAAAACATAGGAAACATGCTTGGCGACTTATGTTTCCTTAAATTATTTTTGTAAGCTAAACATTTTAATGGTATTTCTGGCGAGAAGAGTTAATATTGAGTGATTTTGGTTCTGATTTTAGCTTCCAAGCATATTAAAAGTCAGCAAACACATTCATTATTTCTGATAATATCTGGTTTTGAAAATGAGGGATATATAGAGAGAGGTAAATTAAACTAATATCTTTCTACTTTATCCAACATACTTAGGATCCAGTGTTACAGTTACATGTTTCTACTCTCTTTCCTGATATTTTACAATATAGATTGAAACAAATTTAATGTCTCATTATGATTATTAAAACTTATTTTAGAGAAAGTACATGCATTTCTGAATTAGATATGGCAAAACTAGTTTACTTGGTGTATCAAAACTCTAGAATTATTTTTCTGAAGAATAATTGATGGTCTCATATAAAATCATATCCATCATCAAGCTCCCAGAAAAAAGTCATAATTCAAAGAATAATGGAAGCAAGTATCAACTATATTACACTTTTTAATAAAGGAGGAAACTAACTTTTCTAGTATTCTTAAAGATAAATGTATTCAAATAGAATCTATAGCTTTAGTCATTCTGTACACAGATTCCCAAAACTCATTCATCCTATGACTTGAAGTTTACATTGAGAAATACCTCACCATCCCCTTAACCATGATAACCACAATTATCTCTCTTATTGCGAGAACAAATTTGTTAGATTTCAAATATTGTAATATCACAGAATTTCACTCATTTTGTCTGAATAATATTCCAGTGATATGCATATAATATACATATGTGTTTATACATAAATGTATATATGTATACATATATGTAATATATTTTTATTGGTTCAGTAATCAATCAGGACAGTCTATTTCCATTTCTTGGTTTCAAAAATAATATAAAAATGGAAGTGAAGGTGCACATGGCTCTTCAAAATGTTGACTTCATTTTCTTGGCAATGTACCCATAGACAAAATTGCTGTATATTAGAATTATGAATAATTTATTGAAGTCTCCATAATGTTTTCAAATGGTGATACCAATTTATATTCACATGAAGAGTGTACAAAACTACCATTCTGTTATACCCTTACCAACAGTTGTCGTCTGAGTTATTAATTATACTCTCCCTAACAGATCGGAGGCAAAATTCATGTGTATATTTATTTATATTGCTGTAACAATGATATTGAGTCCTTTGTTGTATAACTATTGGCTTTTTGTATGTATGAAAAAAGATATTTATTAAATATAAATATTTGATAATTAACTACTATGCAAATTTGCAGAAAATATCACTATTAATCCTTATAGATTCTAACACTAATTCTACCCTGATGGCTTTAAAGTTGTTTTGAAAAGTATTTCTGGGTGAGTTATCTATATTTTGATTTTGTGGGTTTTTGTGTTTTTTTTCTATTCATCTTGACAACATGAAGACATATGTTTGTTTCTCCAACTTCTAAATATGTACATTATGCATGCTTTCAGCTGTAGCAAATCATAATTTCCTAATATTCAGAGGTAATTATACAAAAACACATGCTTTGAAGGTATCCTCATGAATTAGGCCTCATTACAAAATAAGACTGTCTTTCTTAGAATTATTACCTTTACACTTTTGTTCAACTGACACCTAATATTTCAGGCATCTATTTTTACTTGTAAGCAACAGAGTGTGAAAACATAGGTGTCATTTCAGTGTACAAATGATATACATGAGAAAGAATGTAAATGATGGGGAGAAATGATAGTATTTCTAGGTTTTGCAAATAAAACAAAACCTCTAGTTGGAGACAGTGGTAATTAATTGTCTACATTTTCTAGCATTGCCCCTACAATCTGTAAGAGCTCTGAAGTTAATAAAATAGGCTATGGAATTTCACTCAGTTTAAAACATAGCATAAAAGTTTTTAAAAGAAAGGAGAAACTTTCATAAAATTAAGATATGGCACATTGACCTCTGACATAGAAAATTTATCAGAGATTAAGCTGTATAACTGCCTATTCAGACATCAGAATTGGAAGACAGCTTTCACACGTCAGAAGTTTCATGTTTACAAATATAGTTATTTAGCTGGCAGAGCTGTGAAAGATGTTTCAAAAAATGTCCAGGTTACGAAATTAAAATTTTCACTATTAATGCAATGAAAAATGTGCATTTTCAAAGCTGAGTTTGTGAATGGAAGTTGAGATAGATAAAAGTTAGACTAAAAGAACTGTACGCTAGACTAGGTAAATCAAGAGTTGCATGATTTCAGTATTCTGGCCCCTATTACACAGTGTTGTTCAGCTATCAACAAAATCATCTGAATGAAAGGAGAGGTTTTATTAAAAAATTCAGATGTAGCATAAAGGACAAAATAGGTGAAATTATTCAAAATCTCAAAGAGGTATGTTCTAGGATTTGGTAGTAGGATTTTTTAAACTGTATAACTTAATATAAAAGTTTAAATCTAGCCAGGTGTTGGTGGCTCATACCTATAACCTTTGCTACTTAGCAGGCTGAGATCTGAGGATTATGGTTTGAAGTCACACCAGATAAGAGAGTCCATGAGACTCTTATTATCAATAAACTATCAAAAAGCCAGAAATGGAGCTATGGCTCAAGTATTAGAATGCTAGCATGGAGCAAAAGAAGCTCAAGGGCAGGGATCAGGCCCTGAGTTCAAGCCCATGTCTAGGACAAATAAAAATCTTCAAGCTTAGCTGGGTGCTGGTGGCTCATGCCTGTAATCCTAGCTACTCCGGAGGCTGAGATCTGAAGATCATTGTTCAAAGCCAGCCTGGGCAGGAAAAGCTGTGAAACTCTTATCTGCAATTAACCAAAAACCAGAAATGGCACTGTGGCTCAAGTGGTAGATTGCTCCCTTTGAGCTGAAGAGATGAGCAACAGTGCCCAGGCCCAGAGTTCAAGCCCCACGACAGGAAAAAAAAAAGAATAGCGGCCAGGTCATAGTGTCTCTCATCTATAATCGTGACTATTAAGAGGATGAGAACCAAGGATGAGGGTACAAACCACCTCCAGCAGACAAATCCTCAAGTCCTCAGAATTCTTATCCTCAATAACTAGCAAATAGCTGGATGTGGAAGTTTGGATGAGTGGTAAGGCACCAGCCTTGAGTGGAAAAAGCCAAGCAATAGTACAAGGCTTTTATTTCAAACCTTAGTACTAGCACGAATATAGACATAAATAAGAACCTAGTAGATAGTGGAAGTCACCGGAAGTCTGCTAAACCATTGACTATAAAGTATTTCAATTAAAGATAAGCCCTTAGAGTATTTTAAAGGGAAAGAACTTAGAATACTGCAGAAACTATATGCTTAGTAAAATAAAAATTAAAAAAAATCCTATAACACTCTTTTTTATAAAACAAATAAATCAGGGGAGCTAAATACATTTTCTTAAGTAATAGATTGGTACATACTGGAATAAAACATTATGCTACGAATACTGTTAGTTTAAGACTGCTTTGTTGTCACTTAAACTATTTTAAGTAGTTTCATGAAAAAAAACAAACATGTAATTTGTTGCATTACTATCTTCTGTAATACCACTGGAATTAGTTAAGTTGTTTTATATATTTTTATGTGGAAGTCCTAAACTGCCAATGCTCATGATTGAGATTTTATTTTATTTTTTATTATTAATAAGTTTTTTATTGTGAAAATATCTTACAGAGGCATTATAATTACATGAGCAAGGTAATGAGTATATTACTTATCAAGCATTTTTGCCTCCACCTTTGTTTCCTGGGAAAAGTGACATTGAAAATTCAGTTAAGAGGAAGTCATTCCTAAGTATGGAAGACCCCTAATCCAGTGGGACTAATGTCTTAATATAAATAATATTTGGACAAAAGTATACACTCAAAGAGAAAGGCAGATGTCATGGTGTTGTCTTTACAGGGCAAAGAATGCAATAGATTGTCAGAATACCACCAAAAATGAGTTGAGCAGGATCAATTGGATCTTCTCAAATAGTGTCCAGAAGAAACTAACACTGCTGATAGGTTTGATTTTGAATGTTCAGGGTTTATATGAGGATATGAATTTATGTTATAGTTCATTCAGTCTGTGATAGTTTGTATGAGTAAGTGAAGATGATTAATAATTATCCACACAAGTCTATTGTACTCCCAACAGAAAAAGGTATATATATATGTGTGTGTGCATATATATATATATGTGTGTGTGTGTATATATATATATATATATATATATATATATATATATATATAATACAATTACTAGTATATCATATAATGTCAAAATGTGTAGCATATACTTAGGAAGAGAGAATTTGTTCATAACTATAATACAGTTGTTATTTAATTAAGACTGAAAGATGAGCATTGACATCATCACATGGAGAGAAAGAAAAATCCAGATAGTGGAAACAAAATAATAGAATTTCAAAAGTATATGAGCGTGAGAATTGAACGAAGTGATAATTCTGGGCAGACTTTGTGAAGAGAAAGAGATATCCTTAGAATAAACAATTGTCTATGATAAATGATAAATTCCATCGGTGTACCAAAAGTGAACAACTGTAACCAGTTGAAGAATCATCATCGGATGAAATAATATGTTGTCTCTTAAACTTTGTAGCATTTGATAAAATTAATAAAGTCAGGTAAATAATTAAAATGCTGGGAAACACAAAGGAAGTGTTCCTTTTAGGCTAGAACTGATTTACCATACATGGCCAGAAAGTGGATACAGAAACATTGTGTTAAACAAATTTTGCTAATATCTATGGTATCACATTTTTTTGGTTATCAAGTGTGAAAAAATGTAAGAAGTCTCTAGGACTCTCAGTTGTAATACACCAAATCTTGGAAGATACATAAAATTGTGCCTTTGATATAGACAGAATGTCCAGTATCCGTAAGCAGGAATTCTGGGTCTATCTCTGGAGGAGTCTTATCTGCTGCGTCTACAGAAATGAACAAGAGATGTGTCCCCAAATCTCCTAAACCCAGTGCTTTAATAAATGGAGAGAAAAATGAAATAAGCAGATTGACTTCATTGCAAATGTCATAAGATATATAAAGCAGAATAGAATGGTATTAAAGTGACCTGGGACATACAGTAAGTTGAGAAGCACTCAACTAAAAGTAAGCAATTATCTGAGGCAAAGTCATTTATGTGAAAATCTCAGGGTAAAGAGTTCAGTCTGAGTGTAGGAAAACTAGAACAAACGTACAAATTAAACAATATTTTAGAGAAGAGTAAGAAGGATTGGGAAGCCAGATAAATGGATAAAGAAAATAGAGAAAAACATACATAAATGAAATACCAAGAAATAAAACAGAAAAGCTTACTACGTGGATATTTTAGTACATATTTTCCAAGTGAATATTTTAGTAAACTAGTTCTAGCTACATGAAAGTATTCATGAAAATATGGCTGTGAGTTGTCATAGGTTCTTACAAATTCTACTTTCTCAAGATCAAAAACTGGATCCACTAATGTGAAGTACTATGCCTTTTCTGTGTGCTTAAGTAATGTTTGATGCTACAAATGACACAGGGAAGATATTTATAAGATCTTTTAAAGAATACATACTAGCAAGGTGTTTTTTTTTCATTTTTTATTGTGAAAATACTGTACAGAGGAGTTACAATTACATGAGCAAGGTAATGAGTACATTTCTTATCAACCATTTTTGCCTCTTCCTTTGTTTCACCTTCCTATCCATTCCCATCTCTGCCCCCCTTCCCTGTTCCCTCCCCTTCCCTATTCTCCCCTCCTTTTCCCCCAGCCAAAGTTGTAAAGTTCGTTTTTTGACATGAAATTCACATGCAATAGATTATCTCCTTTCATTGTATACATTTTAGTGCTTTGGAAGTGAATTGTACAATCATAGGTTTTCCAAGCCTAATTTTCACAAACTTGCATTTCTTCAAATAGAAATCCTATAAATTTTAGAACAGATATTAAAATACATATAAAATTGAGTTACAGGAATTTGTCCTGCATATATCTTCTATAGGATATCTTTTCAAAATTTGTTTTGGGGAATTATTTCGAGGTTCTCACTCATACTGTCCAAGTGCACTGTCAATGAACTACATTCCCGATCCATACAAGTTTTTTACTTCTCTTTAATACATATATAGAAGTGTAATGGCTAGGGGCTGGGAAGGTGGCTCAGTGGTAGAGCGCTTGCCTTGCATGCCAGAGGCCCTGGGTTCGATTCCTCAGCACCACATAAGCAAAATAAAAAAGCCGGAAGTGGTGCTGTGGCTCAAGTGGTAGAGGGCTAGCCTTGAGCTGAAGAGCTGAGGGACAGCGTCCAGGCCCAGAGTTCAGGCCCCACGACCACACCCAAAAAAAAAAAAAGAAGTGTAATGGCTAGAACATATACAATCCTCTTTGACCTTTTGAAGACTTGAAAACTTGCTTGGTAAAATGATTGCAGTATTACACAAATCATTCTGCTATGCGGAGTATATGAATTTCTCCACAAATGCATTACTATATTTTGTGTCATATTTTTATATTATGGTCATATTAGTGAGTTTTCTTTTTCTTTTTTCTTAGATACTAAAGAGGAGCTTAATTCATATGCTCCTCCTATTGACTATTAATTTAAATATGTTCTTTATAGAAATATCCTGTTCAGGAAAATTTTATACAGAATTAGAAGATATAAAATACTTAAGATTCAGGATCATTGTAGCATTATTGTAGCATTAAGAAATATGTGCCCTCTATCTGTTGGATATGTTTTCACTACTAACATGGAATTAAGAAAGGTTATCAGTTGATATTAGTTTATTCTTGCTTTTCTTTAGCCACTAATGCTTTCCATGTCAAATTTTTGGAAACCTTTACGATCCATTGGCATGAATTTTTACATTTACGTTTTGTAGGTTTTTACAACTCACATTTAGTTTGATAATCATTTTTTTAGTTTAAATTTTTGTATAAGGTTTGAGGTAGTAGTGTAAGATCATTCTTTAAAACTAGAGAGGCAATAGTGACAATACACACATTTAAGATTCTATTTTTATTTCATTAAGTCATGGCAATCCTTTTCAAAATCTATTGACAATAAAACTAAGAATTTATTTTTGATAAATCTGTTACATTCTTCTATGTGTCAGTTCTTTCACTAATAAACATGGTAATAAGATTCAAATCTAGTATGAGTGCTCAAGCTACACCATTTTACAAGATTGTTCTGACTGACCTGTATTCCTTGAGTTTACATACAAGTTTATTGATCAGGTGGACCAATATACTACAGATATCT
Organism: Dipodomys spectabilis; assembly: GCF_019054845.1. Lineage (NCBI taxonomy): Eukaryota > Metazoa > Chordata > Mammalia > Rodentia > Heteromyidae > Dipodomys > Dipodomys spectabilis. Next base: position 875,673 of record NW_024871244.1, read on the forward strand.
AGATGTTTGATAGTCATTCATATTTTGCACCTTGTGAAAATACAAGACCTCAGATATTATATAGGGAAAAATGTCTTTAGAGAATGCTTAAAACAACTAAAATTAATTTAGGAATGAGTTAAGATTTAGATAACACATAGCATAATAAAGTTGAATGATAACGACTTGAGCTGTATTACAGAGGAGAGTGAGAGGGGATAGAATGATGGACCACCCAGGAGCTGTCTGTCATTGTTATTGTGTTTCAAAAACAAAAAGACTTCAGAGAAGAGAAGCACGAAAATAATCAAAGTGTCCTTAATCAAGTTTTTTTTTTAATCCACCTAATTGTGTGGACTGAGAGTCAGAGAAGATGGGAAAAATAAAATAGAAAATAAAGCATTGTATAGACCTCTTATAATGTAAATAAATTGTAATAGGAATATGATAATTAATTTCCAAAGAAATAACGGAAACAATAGGTAAACTCTAAAGGCAAAAAGAATGAAGAGAGACAAGAAGCAAAGTAAAACCTTTATCAATAACAAACACAAGAATTTGGAAGTGAAAAAGCAGTGGAAATCTTCTAAATAACAATGAAATAACAATAAAAATTGCTAACGTGGATAGAAAATGGATCACATTGTATCATATATAATTTTGAAAAAACATATTAAGAATGAAAATTTAAAAGTCATAATTTAAAACACTATTTACATTATAACTACACAGTATAGTTCAGTGGTAAAACCTTGACATAGCATATGTGAAATAATGGTGTGATCTCCCAAGAATTACAAAGTACACACAAAGCACACACACACACACACACACACATACACACACACACACACACACACTACATACACACATTTGGGATATTGATATAATATTAAATAGAGGAAATTATCACAAATAATAAAAATAGGTTAATATATGAAATCATAATATTGCTCGTACTATTTATTAGTAATCAAATAGTCACAATATACTTGGATTCTTATAGATTAAGTAAAGTGAAAATTAAGAAATAGAAGACATGAGAACCTTTGCAAATAAGTTTTAAATAATAAACATTTTGAAACATGTATCCTTTTATTTTGACAAAAGATTAATGTTACTGGTGTTTTAACCTCAAGATTTAGAATATGATAACCAGGTGCTCTATATCTTGCTACGGGTGGCTATATCTCTTAACCTTTCACTCTGGATACTTTTAGGATAAGGTCTCATAGTTTCTCAGGCTCTCCTGAATTACAAACCCTATTTTTAGTTCCTACCATAGGTAGAAAATGGAAGCCACAAATCACCATGAGAAGCTCAAACTTTTTTTAATTCAAGTACAAATATTTATAAAAAAGTGACGAAGAAATGAAGCCTTTCATAATATAGTACGTGGTTCTTGAAAATACAGTAATTATTTGTTACCTGGAAAAATATGTTTAGAACTATAAGAAAATCAATTTATTTAAATTCACCAACCGTATAAAAATTAAGAAAATAATTTTAAATATTCACTTGTTAAATATTTTAAAAGCAACATATATGTGTCTGAATAATTTACATGTGTAAAAATCATGCAAAATTAAATTAATCCTACAACGCTGAAAAAAGAATTATCCTAAAGAAACAAGAAAGTAAGTAATCAAGCTCAAAATTTGAAATATAGAAAATAAAATGAAGTGTACTCTTTAGTTGACTTAAGTAACTGTAAACACTTTTTATATCAGTTTTATAATAAAAATGCATGAACAAAGAAAGCAAAAGTACATTTGATCAATAGCAACAGCAAAAGCATCAGTAATTGTTTGAGTATACAAAAAAATCAATGGAGGGGATAACAATGTTCCTTCCAAAAGAAATGTACTCATTACCTTATTTATGTAACTGTAACCCCTCTGTACACTACCTTTACAATAAAATTATATTGAAATTAAAAATAAAACAAATAATAGAGCAATTAAGAATTCTTAGAAGTCATTACTTAAAAACTTTATAAAAAACTGCCCCAAGTACCCAAGGAATATACTTTGATGATACTATTTAAATACTTAAACTTCAGCAGAAAAGCAAAATGTTTAACAACTGTTACAAATAAAGTAATAAATCAGAATATATTACTATACTAATCATTGAATGGAATTTTATTGGCAGTCAAATATGTAAGAAATGAGGTAATATGCCATTCGTTTGCACTTAAAAAGTGAGAAAGAATTTTCTAGGTCTTTTAAAATATATCATAAGTTTAATGAAGAAACTATTCTGTCACGTCATATGATAATCAGATAAAGATGATATTAGAGCAAAGAACAGATTGTACTGTTTTGGAATGTTAATGTATGTACTTATTTTGGTTTTGGAAAAATGTGAGGATTTCAAATTAGGGTATTGTTCTTGCTAGGCTGGCATTATGTCAGTGGTTAATTTTAAGATAAGGGTTCCCTTTCCACAAGAACAGGCACCTGATCTGTCCTTTTATCTTTCCCATCATCAGTGGCATCAGAGTTGCACACCAACTTGTCTAGCTTCCTGGATCCTGCAGTCCTTCCAATCTTAGTCTCTAGATAGTGCAGGATGGTGGAAATGATCCAATGCACCCAGCTATAGATTGAGAAGGAACTCCCTTAAAATTTGGCCTGGTTTCTGTTCTCAAGCCTCCTAAGTAGTTTAGAGTACAGATTGGAGCCCCTGGTGCCAAACAGTAACAGTATTTTTAAAGCAATGAGACATTTATATGACAGGCTTGTGATTACCTCAGGAAAAGTATAAAAGAGCAGTGAAGCATAGAGGACAGACAGAATTTTAGCTAGCTACTCAGAGGGTGAATCAGCTTAGCTAGCTACTCGGGAGGCCGAGATCTGAGGGTCTGTCAATTTTGTTAATTTTTTCGAAGAACCTTCTCACTTTGTTGATTCTTCATATGGTTTTTTTAATTCTAATTCATTTAATTCTGGTTGAATTTTAATAATTTCTTTCCATCAACTGGATTGGGGTTTATCTTGATGTTCTTTTTCAAGGAGTGTCAGATCTCAGTAAATTGTTGGATTCAGGTCTCTCCAATTTGTTAATATAGGAACTCAGAGCTATAAACTTGCTTCTGAATCGTGCCTTTGCTGTGTCCCAGAGGAGCAGATAATCTCTGTGCTAGTTTTTGTTGAATAACAGGAACATGTGAATTTCGTTTCTAAGCTCTTCCATGACCCACTGGTGTTTGAACAGTGTGTTTTTCAGCCTCCATGTGTTACTGGACTTTCTTTGGTGGCTTTTTGTGTTGAGTTCTAATTTTATTCCCTTTTGGTCTGAGAGAATGCAAGATATGAATTCAATGTTTCTGAATTTTGACAAGTTTGATTTGTGACCTAAAATGTGGTGTATTTTGGAAAATGTTCCATGTGCTGCTGAGTAAAAAGTATACTCTGATGTTGCTGGATGAATATTCGCTAGATGTCTGCTAAATCAGTTGATGTATGCACTAGTTTAGATCTGTGGTTTCTCTATTGAGTTTTTGCCGAGTTGATCAATCTAGTGGGGATAGTGGTGTGTTAAAGTCCCCAACATTAATGTCTTTGAATCTATGTGAGATTTAAAGTAGCATTTCTTGGATAAATTTGGGTGCACTATTGTTTGGCAAATATTTAGAATTTTAATATCCTCCTGAAAGAGAGATCCTTTAATTAGTATGTAGTAACCTTCTTTATCTCTTCTCAATAATGTTAATTTGAAGTCTATTTTATCTGATATTAGGATTGCAACCCCTGCCTGTTTATGGGAGCCGTTTGCTTGGTAGATTTTGTTCTAGCCTTTCACTTTCAAAATGAGTTTGATTTTTTTTTAATTTTATTTATTTATTTTTTTGTGAGCATACTGTACAGAGGGGTTACAATTACATGGGCAGGATAATGCATATATTTCTTATCAAGCATTTCGGCCTCCTCCTTTGTTTACCCTTCACATCCCTTCCCTACCTCCCCCCTCCCCCCCCAGTCTTCTCGCCCTCCCCCCCACCCAGTCCTCCCCCCTGCCCCCCCCCCCGCACCAACGTTGTAAAGCTCGTTTTCGACATGATCTTGTACTTCTCATTGTTGGAACAGGTCCACCTGTATCCTTAAACGCCTTGTGTTTCCCCATCTCCTCCACAAGTTATCCTTACATCAAATATAGTGAAAGCAGGGTTATACTGTGGGGGAGGGACATACAAAGCAACAAAGAGATAATCTTATAAATGCATTATAAACAAATGCATGAAATAAAAAAGCATTAAAATACACATCTAAGGGTTCATTTTCCTAACATCACATTATCTGACCTTTTCCGCTTGCATACATATACTAGATATTGCAAATAAGGGAAACCATGGGACCTATGTTTCTTTGGGCCTGGCTTACTTCACTTAATATAATTTTTTCCAAGACTTTCCATTTCCTAACACTTGGGGCAAGGTCATTCTTTCTGATAGAGGCATAGAATTCCATTGTGTATATATACCACATTTTCTTGATCCATTCATCTACTGAGGGGCATCTGGGTTGGTTCCATATCTTAGCTATGGTAAATAATGCTGCAATAAACATAGTTGTGCTGGTAGCTTTAGTGTGGTCTTGTTTATAATCATTTGGGTAAATGCCCAATAGTGGGATTGCTGGGTCATAGGGGAGCTCTATGTGAAGTCTTTTCAGGAACCTCCATACTGCTTTCCAAAGTGGTTAAACAAGTTTACACTCCCACCAACAATGAAGTAAGGTTCCCTTCTGTCCACATCCCCTCCAGCATCTGTTGTTGTTAGAGTTTTTGATTTTTGCCATTCTAACTGGAGTGATGTGATATCTCAATGTTGTTTTGATTTGCATTTATTAGTTAACTCTCCCAATGTGTTTGACTTTTATGGGCAAATTGTGATTCCTGAAGGTAGAAGATAGAAGAATCTTGCATTTTAAACCAACTAGACAGTCTATGTCACTTAATTGGAGAATTACATCCCCTAATATTGAGAGATAGGACTGAGAGGTATTTGGGTGTCCCTGCCATTTTATCCACCTTCTTGGGTGCTACGCCTACTAGATTCTTCCTATGGTTTTTAGATTCTGTTTGTATGTGGTTTCTTGGACTTTATTGTGGTCTTGTTGGTTTTCTATGTTTAGGACATCTTTAAGTATCTTTTGTAGAGCTGATTTGGTGGAGATATATTGTTTGTTTTTCTTTGCTATAGAAGATTTTTTATTAGATCTTCAATTATGAAGGAGAGTTTAGCTGGGTACACTATTCTTGGTTGATAGTTATTTGTCTTTATAGCATGGCATACATCATTCCAGGCTTTTCAGCTTTAATTGTCTCTGTTGAGAAATCTGAGGTGATTCTAATTGGTTTTCCTTTATAGGTGACTGATCTTTTCTCCTTGACAGCTTTAAGGATCTTTTCCTTGGTCTGAATTGATCCTGTGTGGCTAATAATTGGACGATGGGATGTCCTGTTCTTGTCTGGTCTATTTGGAGTTCTAAAAGCTTATTGTATCTGAATATGCCTATCTTTTTGCTTGTTGGGAAGTTCTCTGCTGGGATCCTGTTGAACAAATTTTCTAGACCATTACCTTCTGTCTCTATGTGCTCCTCTACACCCATTTCCCTTAGATAAGGCCTTCTAATTGTGTCTTCCAAGTGTTGAATAGATTTATTCATATTTCTTGAATTTGTCTTGGATAGTTGTATGTTCTTTCTCTATAATACCTAGGCTGTCCTCAATGCCGGAGATTCAATCTTCTGCATGGTCTAACCAACTGTCAAGCCTTTCTACTTTATTTTTCATTTCTTTTCCATTTAATTGGTTGACTGTTATGGCTTCAAATTCTTTGTTGGAGCTTTGTTTTAGGTCTTATATGAAATTCTTTACTTCCTTAATTTGGTTTTCAGTGTTTATTCTCAAATCACTTTGCTGATTGGTTATGGTTTCCTTGGACTCCCATTCCTTCTGTTGGGCTCCATTCAGCATTCCCTTTGTGGTCTCCCTGACTCCTTTCAGGTGTCTGTTTATGGATTCCATGAATGGCTCTATTGATCTTTGTCTATGCTCATCACGCTCTTGCAATTCTTGTGTTATTCTTTGATTAGATTTCTCACGTTCATGCAACTTCTGTAGTTCTTTTTGACTGATCTCAGCCTGCTCACACAATTCCTTTATTTCTCTTTGAGTATTCTCAACCTGCTCTCGCAATTCCAGTATCAATCTTTGAGTAGCTTTCTCAAGCCCATGAGCTTCGTGTTTTGATCTTTGGTTTGCCTCCTATCTCTCCCTATCACACTCACACTGAGTCTTTTGCAGGGTTTCAATCTTGATTCAACATGTTTACCAGTAGTGTTTGTAGAGGTTTTTGGGAACTTTCGTCTGGATTATTCATTATCTGGTCTGTCACCTGATTATCTTGTGTGGGAATTGAGATACCTGGACTTGCCATTTTCCTTGTGTTTTTCTTGTTGTTCTGCCCATTTGGAATGAAAGTAATGCCAGTTTTGTGCTAGAACACCATTTTAAGGCAAGCATCAACCAAAGTCCTGTAATTGCATAGTCAAATGTCTGAAGATACAATCTAGTTCAACAGATACAGTCTGTTCAACATTAAATAACTATGTATTAATGGGCTAAGAATACTAAAGAAGAATTTGACAAACCATAAATTATTATGTTTAGGGAGAAAGGTGGGGAAAATAGGGTTAGAGAGATTTGGAAATGTAAAAGAGAGTGAAATTAACCAAGTCCTAATCTCACAGAGGGAAATGGATTGGAAAGGATGATAGGAAAGAGAGAAGAAAAAAATTTAAAAAAAGAGACAAGAAAAAAATGGAAAGACAAATATTTAAATTTTAAAAGTGAAACTCTTAAAAGTAATGAAAATTTAAAGAAGTAAAATTGAGAGATGAATGGGGATACGATGAGAGGAAGGGAGGGATAGAAAGGAGACCTGAAAAACAAAAAAATAAAAATACTTCAAATAATTTATAGGTATAAATAGATAATACTGCTATTAAGGAATTTAATCCTAAGAGGTTTTGAATTTAGTAATACATTTTTGGATTAAGAATGTACACAATGGGGGATAAGGTCTTATAATCAATGACAGGTATATAGGAGGTGAACAGAACAGCAAATAATTCATGCAAAAAGAACTAAAGATGAAAAAGTAAAATGAATGAGAAAGAAAGAACAAAAAATACCAACAGGTCAGTAGACATTTTTTTTAAAAAAAAGCACACACACACATATACACCTAAAATAAAAGTTATAAGAGGAAAAAAAATTAATAAAAACAATTTTTATAATTAAAAAGTAAAAATTTAAAAAAGATACAAAAAAAGACTTCTTTGATTTTGTTTTTGGGGGGTTGATGGGATGATCCTGTATCTCCCTTGTGTCAGTAACCAGTCTCTCGGTGGAGTCTCTGGTTTGCTTGTGGTGTTTGGTTTTCTGTGGCTTGATTGGTTTCTTAATTCAATTTGTTTGGGCAGGCAGAAAAAATTCTGTTGGTTTATCCAGAAGTTTGTGATCCCCTCCCAGGCTAGTTCAGTGGGAGGGAGATCTGCTTTGAGTATCACAAAAGAGGGAGGTGGCTGTTTCCTCTAGTTTGGAGTTGCTGTGATAAAGCTGGGTTCTGGGTAAAGTTGAGGCCTTTCAGCAAACAGTAGCTTTTCCCTGTGGGGCTAGCTTCTGGGACATTCACAGAGCCCAGCCTGGAGCAATGCTCAGGGTTTATGTTTACTGAGTTTCAATTGATTGTCAGTGCTGCTGTAGGGAGGGTCAGCAGCTGGCTCTGTTTACTCAGTGAAGAAAGCTACTCCTTCATGGGTGTAGCTTTCTCTGCCTCTTTGTGGTGACTTTCCCATGGGTGGAGTTGAGAATGGCAGATCAGGGTAGGTACTTGTGACTCGCTAAAAGACTCTTTTGTTTTCATCAATGAACTGAGTTGGATCTAGCTGCTTAGCCAGGCCTTTGTCTACATCAAAGATGGATATCTCCGGTGTTGGAAGGAGGGGTGGCCTTCCCTCCTCTGCTCCCTTTGAGAAGGAGTGAAGATGTCAGTTTTGTACTCCCGCTGGAGTGTTGGTTCCTGGGTAGCCTCTGGTCTGCTATCTGCAGGATGATGATATCTGCTACTTGTCAGTTCTTGCTGGTGTTGAGTAAAATCTGCTCACCCGCTGCATCTGACACATTTGTCCCAGACTCTCTGGGTTGTAGTTATGGCAGCTATGGATGCCACCACAGCCGGCACAGAAACCTCAGCCATGGCTGCTGGAAAATGCTCAGATCTGTCTCCTTACCTGGATTTTCCCTCTCTGCCCAAACTCTGTGATGGCACACTTGGTGTGCCTAGGACTGTTCACTGGAACACTAGAACTGCTTTCTATGTGAGAGCTTGTTTAGCCACCAGATTCTCCTCCGCCATCTTCTCGAAATTTCTGAAGGTGTTTAAATATTACTGGAATTGTTTTGGAATAAATAATGTTCACCTTGACTATCTTGAGAAAGAAAAATTGGTTTCTAAGCACTATAGGTAAGAACTTGAGTGAAAGAAACAAAAGGAAAAATGAGGAACAACTCAACACATTCATTCAAAAGAACCAAAACAACCCAAGAAAACACAAATTAACTCAGTACTCAAGAACCTGCAGGAAATGCAGAGATTTTTTAAAAAATAGCTATGATAAGCTTATGAAAATCCTGACTACATGGGAGTCTACTATTGTGAGGATAGTGGTTAAAGCTCAGACTGGACAGAAAGATCTGTACATAATGCAGGCACTTGTTATTCTAAATTCCAGGAAGAATAACATGAAGTAGACTGAGCCCACGATCATACACAAGTAGGAAGCAAGATTCTATCTGAAAGTTAATCAGGACAATTTAGGGCTGGGGGCATGGCAAAGTGGTAAGAACATCCATTTAGGAGACACAAGACACTCAATTCAAATTCCAATATTATGGGTATTAAAGAAAAAAAGCTATGACTTTATCTAATGGGAATAATTACAAGATTTGAATATTTGAGTGGAGAAAAATCCATGAGAGAGATAGAGTTTACCCATATTGCAATACTTTCTACATAAGTGATAATATTATGTGGTACTCCAGACATAACAGAGTTACCTTGCAAATGAGCATGGATGTGCATTTGGGTGAAGGTAATACTCTATTTACACAGGTGTAAATTAAATACTTTTTGGGGGTAGATTTTAGTTCTTGTACTAAGAGCCTGGGTGATATCTCTGAGTCTTTTCTCTCAAGGCTATCACTCTACTACTTTGAGCCACAGTTCCAATTCTGATTTTCTGTTGGTTGTTTGGAGATAAGAGGCTCATGGACTTTCCTGACCAGGATGGCTTCAAACCATGATTGTCAGATCTCAGCCTCCTGAGTAACCAGGATTCCAGGCCTGAGTAGTCCATGTTTTTAGTAATTTAGTAAATTGTACAGTTACAGAAGTTATAATTTATCATTATAACCTTTATAATATATATGTGTATATTTATATCAATGCATACATATAGAAATATTTTAACATATTTTCGTATCTATAGTAGATTTATGAAATCATCCTTCATAATAAAATAACATGGAAACAAGTTTAATGAGGAGCAAAGCAAAGGGAATTGTCATGTTTCTTGTTGTTGAATGAAATATGAATTGTGAGAATCGGTTTGAGAAAACCATTTAACAAAATGGATAATGACTATTAATTCCAATCCCTTTAGTTGCCCATATTGTGCATCATCACACGAGTGTCAAAGTCAAACCACACTTTTTTGTCTTTGTATTTAAATCACATGTTATAATTTAGGGGATAGGTGAAGTAATCAAATAAAGATTAAAATAATAGTAAGTGTGGCTATGGGTTAGAGCTGAAAATTATTTTAAATATGATAATAGCTAATTAAATTCCATATCTCTTAGTTTTACTCTATTGTCATATACCTCATTCCCACATTAGGAAAGTACATAGAAGGTTCTCACTAAATTATGTGTAAAATTATGAAAAAATGTATTAAAAGAATATGGGCACATCGGGGCTGCGAAAGTGGCTTAGTGGTAGAGCTCTTGCCTCACATGCATGAGGCCCTGGGTTTGATACCTCAGCACCACATAAGCACAAAAAGAAAGCCAGAAATGACGCTGTGGTAGATTGCTAGCCTTGAGCAGAAAAGCTGAGGGACAGCGCCAGAGGGGCCCAGAGTTCAGGCCCCTGGACCGGACAGAGAAAAACAACAACAACAAAAGAATATGGGCACAGTGTGGTTTTAGCTGATTGAGACCTGTAGGGGGTAGTGTGTTTTTGAGGACCTGAAAAACATTGTGATGGAGATGAAGGAAGGGATGTGCTAATTCTGGCAAATTGGCTAGAGGATTGCTCCCAGAAAAATAGTGATGAATTCTTCTAAAAGGTTAGAGTAAAATCACTCTCACAATCATGTTCACTACTGTACTATTCACCGTAGAGAATTTATGGAAACAGCCCAGACACACTTTAACAGAGGGATGGTTGGAGAAAGTGTTGCACATATACACAATTGGATTGCACCCATCCATTGTAAAGACTGTTACAACATTTGCAAAGAAATGGATAGATCTAAAATTATGTTAAGTAAACGACGTCACAGCCAGACACAAAAAGGTCGCATATTTAGAAGTCAGAATTTTGTGCAAGTTAAACAACAGTATTAATCAAAGCATGCTATTTGTAGAGGAGTATTTAACAGGTGTAATTTCTTATAAAATTGAACTTTTAATCCAACAAAATGAATACCAGGAGACTACCACTTGGAAAATGTGAGGGGAAGTCAAAGGGAAGAAATAAAGAGACTTATGGAAGTAGAGAGTGAAGCCATACTATTCAATGCAGATAGTATGAAACTAGTAAAAACGAAAGTGGGTTGAGGTTTGGAAGGATGTGAGAAAGTTGTGTAAAGATCCATTGTACTTATAAACTGATTCGTTGAATGGAAATCCCTTTGTACAACTATTTAATAAAAATATAATTAAAAACAATGGAGACATCTGATCATAAACCATCAGTCAATATGATAATTTTCTTCTCAGAAATTTTCTTTGCAGGTATTTTCCTCATAATGTCAGAAAATTGAACAACGCAATGTATATCAATACATCACTTTGCATATCCTAAATAGGCAATATAAAAATCACAGTAAAAATATTAGAATATATCACATGATAAAATAACAGGTAGAAAGTATCAAACTCTGATTATTTTTCCAAGTACTTTACCTTTGGTACCTAATTTAATCCTCACAATAATCCCATAAAGAGGAACTACTATTTTTAATTCTAAGATGGTGATATTTAAGTCTTCAGAGTTGGAATTACTAGTACAACATTGTACACATGGTAAGTGTTAGCCTGCGTTCCATTCCCACCATATGAACTAACCTCATTCTATTTTATAACTAAATACCAGCACTCAGTCTACTAATTCTAGGAAAATTCCCAAAATTATTGTGCACACTGTAATAATATTTCATTTTATCTTTGTTAGAAAATAGGTAACTAAGTTGTACACTTAGTTATAATGCTAAGCTACTCAGGAGGCTGAGATCTGAGGATTGTGGTTCAAAGCCAGCTCGGGCAGGACAGACTGTGAGTCTCTTATCTCTAATAAACTACTAATAAACTGGAAGTGGCACTGTGGTCCAAGTGGTAGAGCGCTCGCCTTGAGTGGAAGAGCACAGGGACAGCACCCAAGCCCAGAGTTCAAGCCTCATGACCAACAACAACAAAAAAAGAAAATAAGAAGTAACTGTAATATGAAAACTCCAAGTTCATAATCAATTTATACCTCCCTGGTGAAAGGAACTCCTAAACTATAACATTCTTGATTTCTAGCTCAAAATAGTAGAAATCGTATTTTATCCCTTCACTCAACACTGCACTGCCTGGGGACCCCATCTCTGGTTAACACAGTCTTACTGAAAGAATGACCTGCCCAATTTCTGATGGAAATAGATTGCAGGTCTTTTGGAGCAATTGTTTCCACATTGTAGCTCACCTAAATTGTTTACTATTAGAAGTATTTTCATTGCTTTTTATACCCAACATTTTGAGAGAAATGTACTACTTTAAAATGTTATTAAAGAAAGACTGATATAAAAATCACATTTGACCCCAGATACATATTTTACCTTTCATATACCCAAAAATGCAGTCTTACATATCATTAATGTTAGGAACGAGAGGATAAAAATCATAGACACCAAGACCTAATTTTGAATCAAAGACTCTCCAACTTGTGAATAAAATTGGTTTAAAAAGAAATCAATACTACTGCATTTTTAAGTCCCTATGAAAAGGATAATGATTCCATATGATAATGATAATGATAATGATAAACTATTAACACTTAAAAATAACTCATTTTCTTGGAAGTAGGACAAAAAACACATGGTTAACCCTAATCATTTTAAAAGACCTTTATTTATACTAAAAGTTCTCTCGTAACTATAAAGATTCTAAAACTAACTGAAGTAGAGAAGAAATAATTTAACTGCATCATCTACATTCAATGGACTATTAATTCAAAACAAAATTATACTAATAATTAGCTTACCCAATTCACTTACATTCTTTTATTCTATTCCATTTACTTTCATAAAAACTGGGTTTCCATAAAATGAAGCATAAAAATGCATATGAACCCACTTACATTTTCAGATCTTAACAATATTTATTTCAGAAATTTTAGCTCTACAGTCAATGACATGAAAAAGTACTAAAATATTCAAAGGATTTTCAGAAATTGCAAGACTTGCTCTGGGATGTTATGTATATTGGAACAGATATTCAAAAAGCCTTATTTGTTAAAGTTGCCATAGTTACTCCCACAAAAGGGCCATTAGTAAAGATACCTGTGCATGTACAAAACACCTTCAAATGCATCCACAATCTGGACATGACACTTGCTTTTGTTTGTTCGTTTTTGTAAGGAATACCTAACAAGCATATCCACAATACTTATTTTCAATGAATAAGATGGGATAGTCAAACATAATATGGGTTGGATTATCTCTTAGTGAGAATAAATATAATTTTGCAAAGAAAGTGATTTTCAACAGAAATCCGGAAAGAGTTTATCCAACTTGTGTTTCACAGGAATCACCAGAGAATAATACCTGTTTGGTCAAGTCGGTCCAAATCACTCCATGAGTGTATCTTAAAAGTATAACCAATTTAAGAGGTCAAATACGTGTTTTGTACTGACAATCATCTTATAGCAATAACTTACTAACTAATTATGTCTGTATCTTCTTATCTAACATACAATAAAAGCTGAAAGCGGTCTCTTTTTCTAACTTAATATTGTAAATGCTTTGATTATGATGTTATTATTAGACAAATAATATGTACAAAGGATGGTTCCACTGAAATGACATGACAGAACACTGATAAATAAAAACATTGCAACACACTTAGCTTTTTTCAGCCTCACCCTGTCCACATTGGCAAGCAACATTGCAACAGCACATGCACACATATACACATACGTACATGTTCGCACATGTACACACACATATACATGCATGCTAAATTCAGGGTTTTTTGTACAAAAAAGTCCAAATAAAATATTAGTGATTAGCACAAATGATAATATGCCTTATTACAAAATAATACATAAACCATTACCACGCATGTTACATTTTACCTGCCTCTCCACATGTGACCACTTAATTTATTTTTAATTAAATAATTACCTTATTAATTAATTTATTTGTTTGGTGCTAATACTAGGGCTTGAACTCAGGGCCTGGCTTTGTCCCAGAATTTATTTTTTTGTTTCAGTTTTCACAAGGCTAGCATTTTACTGCTTGTACAACAGCTCCATTTCTAGCTTTTGCTGGTTACTTTCAAATCAGACTCTAATGGACTTTTTTTTCTTGGTCTGCTTTCAAACCACAATGCTCAGATTTCATCTTTCTGATTAACTACTACTAAAGACCTAAGCCATCAGTGTGGCTTCTACTTTTTCCTCTATAGTTATCTAATGTACATACTTAGATGGTAATTTTAAAATGAGAGTATAGAAGCAAGATGTACAGTGATGATACTGTCTTGTCAGAAATTCAAGTTAGTAATGTAAATTTATTCTTAAAACCATACACAAAAAATACCATGATATAGTGTAAGAGAACTCACTATTGAACATTTGAGTCTTAAGAGCTTTCTAATAGATCCATTATTTATTGGTACCCAACATTAGAAAAATGTATGAGGCATTGGTAAAATAGAAGTGTTTTGCATGACTACATACATTCTTTCTTTTTATAAGACACTTGCTTTCATCTAAAAAGTAGGCCTTTCTATTGTCTTCATGTGATTTTGATGATTGAAAGTGCTTAGTGAGAAGGTCAAAATGTATTAGTAGTCCTTCACTATCAATTCTCATTTTCTTCTTGGAGAATATAATGATCAAATCAATAGTTCAGAATCAGCAAGCAATAGTTCAGAATCATGCATCCAGTGCAAGTGGATCACCAGTAAGAAATCCTCAATACCAATTTCCACAAAGTTTTGTCACAGATACAATCTGCCTGCCTTCTCTAGCTGCTTTATTTTCTTATTCCTTCATTGTACAAGAAAAGTATGATTCAACTGATTTCAGCCAGATCTGTTACTAGAATTATCCATGATTTATTTTATTGTCTGTAATTTGGTAAAGTTATGTCTCTTTACATAGGCTACTAAAAATGTATTTACTAATTTCAAGTAAATACATAAATTCTATTTCCATCTCTTTTAAAAATAAAATTTTGTCTGCTCTACAAATTGATCAGAGGCATGGATTTTGTGGCTAGCTAGGTCATTACACATCTGACTCTTTCTTTCTCTCTACCTTTCATGGTTCTCATAATATGACTGCTCCATAATTATCCTCATTTATTTTGCTTTTATATTTTTGGTTGCATCATTTCACTTTTTGCTCTGCCATTCCCCAAATCATTTATATAGAAGGCATTATTTCCTATTTTCTCATTCGTAGAATAAGTTGCACATGAAGACATCACTGGTCCTCATTTTCAGTGTGTATGTTGAATACGGAGGAACATCTTTCCTCTGCTCTCCATCAATTCTCTACTCTCCATTTAGAATAATTTCGAATAGTAAAATTGGAAAAAGAGAAAATAAATCATTTGAATAAACAGTTGCAGAAAATTCACCAGATATTTCTGACCAGTTCAACCAATGTGAACTAGTAGGGAAATACGTGGACACCTCATTCCCACTAGCACTCAAAGTCTCTGGTTAGGCAATTCTTAGGAATATGGGGAACAAGATGAAAAAGTAAGGAATGGTATCAATTGCAGGAAAAAAAATTGGAGAAGGATCCAAGCAATTTTCTTCATTGGGCTGCCGAAAATATTTCAGCTTATTACAATGTGGAGACTTCTTTCCCAAAAGGCCACTCATGTGAATAGTAGGGATGATGATGAGTATACCCCTCTTCGAGAAGCCTACAGTGGACACTTAGACATTGTCAGTGAGTTGGTGTGTCAAGCAGCACATGCAATAACTGTAGATGACTGCACACCCCTGCACAGTGCATATACGTGGAATAATACCAGAGTGGCTTCTTTCTTACTTCATCATGATACAGATACCAATGCCCAAACTAATGGACTCTTTTTTTAAATTTTTTTTTTTGGTCTGGTCGTGGGGCCTGAACCCTGGGCCTGGAAGCTGTCCCTCAGCATTTCAGCTCAAGGCTAGCGCTCTACCACTTGAGCCACAACATCACTTCCGGCTTTTTTTCTGCTTATGCAGTGCTGAGGAATCGAACCTAGGTCCTCATGCATGCAAGGCAAGCGCTCTACCACTGAGCCACCTTCCCAGCCCAAATATTTTTGTTTGTTTGATTTTTGTTGTGGTGGTGTTTTTTTTTTTTTTTTGGTCATACATGGGGCTTGAGCTTTGGGCTTGGGTGCTGTTTCTGTGCTCTTCAGCTCAAGGGGAGCACTCTACTACTTGAGCCACAGTTCCACTTCCCCAAACTAAAGGACTTTTGACAGCCTTACATCTTGCTTTCGAGAATTGAGATAGTAAAGATATGCTGGATAGCCTTCTGTTGAACCATTATATGAAACCAGGCCTGAGGAACAATATAGAAGAAACTGTATTTGATATTGCCAAAAGGATAATTATGTATCACTACCTCTATGAAGTTGTGAAAGGCTGTACAAATTGTTCACCGAAGTCCTAATGGTCAGGTTAAGGTTCTTAAATTTCAAAAATGCAAGTCCATCTTTTGTGTCCCAACAAAACATTTTCACAATCAAAATAAGAGCAATATCTTTTTTTTTTTGGTCAATCATGGGGCTTGAGCTCTGGGCCTGGGAGCTATCCCTGTGCTCTTCAGCTCAAGGTGAGCGCTGTACCACTCGAGACACAGCTCCACTTCCAGTTTTCTAGTGGTTTATTTGAGATAAGAGTACCACAGACTTTCCTTCCCAGGCTGGCTTTGAACCATGATCCTCAGATCTCAGCCACCTGTGTAGCTAGGATTATAGGCATGAGCCACCAGTGCCCGGCAGCACCAATATTTTACTGTAAAAATTCATGGATTCCATGGAATTCTTCCAAGTGAATTTCCTGCCTTGGATGTAAAAATGTATTCAATAGTTTTTGTATACATGTATAATAATTTCTTCAGAGTTTGTGATTTTTTAATCAGAAATAATTTTAATTTACCTGTTGAAATGAGTAGTACAGAAACTAAAATATTTCTGATGCTTGTCTGAAAAAGTATATTTTAAAATATTCTATATTCAATGTTTGCATAATGTTCATAATTTATTTTTTCCTAGATATACTTTGAATTCTACATTATTTTATAATATATAGGTTCATTAATGTGTCCTTTCCGATTGCATTCCATATAGAACAGTTTGATTCCTTTTTTTCTAGGTCTTAATATTATTTTTCCTTGGGATAAAATGTCAGTGATGTCTAATTTGAAAAGTTTTGTAAAGTTTATGCTATGTAAACGCCTTTCTGAGGTGAAGATTTAATACACTGATGTCAAACTAAATTTAATAATATGAATTACGTGTATTGTTACACTTGTAATTTTGTAATCAACTTTTTAATAACTGTTTTTCATTTCTTGCATCTGAAGAATGAAAAATATGGAATACTTCTCAAATTTTCATATTATCCTTGTGCAAGTGCCATGTTAATCTCTGTATTGTAATTTGAGTATACGTGCTGCTGAAGCACGTAATATCCTCTAAATTTAAGTAGTTAATGATGCAATCTTTATACAGGCTTATATCTATGGGTGCCTACTTGTAAGAAGGAAACCTTATTGTTCCTAACAATGCTATCGATCTTATTTCCCTTAAATTCTGTGAATAGTGGAAAAAAATTATATTGATCAGTCGATTGCTCACATTTGCAAAATTTTTTTGTCAATGACTATATTAAGTCTTTTTATTTGGTATTTGATCGTACTCTTAATTATTTATAGATAGGTCCAAAGGTGATGGCTTTTTCAAGTACTTATTTATTCAACTGAATTAGCTTTGTGGACCTAATGGATTCAAAGTAAGCATTGCTTAAGTGATACTTCTAAACTTCTTCAGCTGACAATTTCCCAAATGAGGTGTTACTGGAACAAATGTCTACCTGAGCCTTTACCCTTCTTCCATGTGGGAACAGACCAACTAGAATATCTTACCCTGACAGCAAAGATTTTCTTACTAGAACAAAACTAATCTTGGTTACAAGAGATCATAGAGAGATGAACCGTTCAATCAGAACTGTTCAGACTAGAAGGTATTTTATCAAAATATAATTGTTTATTATACCTTCCATTTCAAAAGTAGCTAAAGCCAAGAAGGTGGAAAAATTGTTCATATGCATGATTACTTTTTGTTCTGGCCTGTCTACGATCCAACCAGGCAGGAAATTACACTACTGCCTTTTTATAACCAAATATTTTCAGAGTTACAGGAGAAGTGCATATGTTTCTCCTCATTATTAGGCATTAAATTGATAATATTTTAATCACAGAGTTTCCTCTTTCCTCCATGCTGTAAATCTACAAATGGTAAAACTTTAGGTCTAACTCTATCAAACACGGAGGTAGAGATAATGGAATAATACTTTAAAACAGAGTTGCCTTTGATACAGTAACTACAACAGAAAAATGCAAAATGTGTGCCTTTTAAATATATATAGTCATACATTTTACATTTATATGTGCTGATTTTATATTTCACACAATGAAACTTACTAGAATTAGTTGATAATTTGACAAATAAATTGATATTTATTTTTTTCCAATAAATAGAATTGGAATATAAATAATTAGGTTTAAAATATTTATTAGACTATAAAAAGTATCAATGCAATGTTATTAGTATAAACTTGTGATACATTATAACTGTTCTTTGCCTTCTGAATCCACATGGTAAAAAAACAATGTTTTCCTCTAATCTGTAATGGATTTTACTCTGCTGCTCTGTTTATTGTTTTAACTCGCCTGTCTCAAACTGTTTTTCTCCATACTTCTGAAGCATTCCTACTGATTATTCCCAAATTTTGCTAAGATGTCTAAAAAATATTATTTTTCTGCAGTACCCATGGGTCCTAGGATCCCAGGTCCCAGTTACCTGCATCATCAGATAACAGGGGCAAGACTTTTCACCAAGGCCCATGCAACATATCAACACACAGTAATTGAAGACCCATCTCAATTTCGCATTTCCTATATTTCAGGGCCCCAATTCCTTGAGATGCAGGAATTAGCAGTAAACAATTGTGAAATGCAAGGCAACTTAAAATGAAGGATGAGATCACAAAATTTGAGAGAAAGTACTGTAATTCAAACATTCAACTTACAGATGACCAGCCCATATGAGTGAACAAGTTCACAAAGTGTCATATGTTTATTTTTAATACTCCTCACCTATGATTAACGAAAGATTTTATTCCAACATAAGTGGGCCAAAAATAGTTCCTGGAAGGACAGATCCATAATTGGTCTACCAAAGCCCGAAAACTTGACTTAGAGGTCAAATGTAATTCAGAAAAACATTTGAAGCACTAAGGAGTGCTTCAAAACACTGGGACTTCAGTACAACATGGTTCTGTGGTATAAAAATGCCACTCTAAAACCAATGATAATCTAAATTTAATCTGAAAGTATATTCATTTTCAAATATACTTTTTAGAATCAATTTCGCCAAAATAACATTTGACAAGTTGATGATACTTAGTGACATTACAAGTTTTTCAAGTGTAGGGAGCAAGTTAAATAGAGTTGAATTATTTATACAGCACTAATGCCAAACATGTTCAACCATTCATTAAAGTGTAGAAATACTACCACCCACAATTTGTGTTTTTCAGTAAGAGCCTTTCAGAAATGTGTTAAATAGATCAACCTCCTAAATTTCAAACCCAAACATTAGCTAATAAATTTCATCATTTAATAAGGTACATTTTAAAAAATCACAAATATTTGCCTTAATATATGTTATTTTATGTTTTCCCTCTGTCTAACATAGTAAGAAATATGACTTTAAGTCTTGAATATGGGTACTTATCAGAGATATGACAAACATAGTATCTGTCTTCTACTTCTATCATATTCCTCTCTAGGAATAAATTTTAATTTTCTTCTTTTTCCAAAACTTATAGGTAGTAGAAAATATTATTCCATGTAAAATAAAAGAATCACACCATTGTACAAAGCCATTTATAAAAATAAATAGTTAGGAATACATTCTAAGCCATTTTTTAACTTTCTTTTTGACTAAAGATTAATCTTACAAACAGTTGAGAATAAAATCATGTTTAGGTGCTTCCCATCTCCAGTCTTGCAAATTGTTGCTGCAGATGAATGAATTATGGAAATATAAACTGGCATCAGTTAAAGAATATGCAGGATTGAAACTCCATGGAATGTATATAAACTTTTCAAAGTATTAATAGACAGTTTAACAGAATGACAATCAGGAAGTTGAAACCAGAGAGGAATTATAGTAAAGACATAGAATGAATGAAAAATGAACAAGGGGCAGGTACAGTTAGAATACTGAATGTACACATATGATGAAGGAAGTTGTAAATTGGAAATAAATCTTGGAGAAAGGGTTGGTTGAGAATGATGGAAGGAGTGACTCTGATCTAGGAGCATTGGACAATTAGATGGATATATTTAATTGTAACACAATTGCACAACCCTTTAAAATTCAGTTAAAAAACACAACAAGAAACAAAAACACACAAAAATCACAACCAAACAGCAATCTCTAGAGAGTATGAATATGACCACTCAAAATTTTAATCAGTTAATGAAGGGCAGTCTTGGGAAAAGCAAACAAAGCTGTTCAAAGAGGGAAGTTTGGGATAGGGAGAATTTTGAACAGAATTAGATTGTCTAAGGTTATAAATCACCTATATCTGCTGCAAACAGTATCTTTCTTCTACGAGTTTTCTGTCTGAACTGGATAATCCAGTCCTGAGACACACTTGGTAGCTTGTGAGGTAGAATGGAAGAAACAAGATCAAGAACCCATTGCTCCACTGGAGAGAAAACAATCCTCTATATTTTCTCTAATCTCTCTTCACTACTCTTTCTTGATACTTTTAAGTCAAATTGCTTTTGAATTATATTTTTTCTTCTTTCTTCTGGCAAAGTAATTGGTCAAAGTAATTTCATTAAATATTATTTGCCATTTTCTTCTTTCATGCTGTTTAATTGGCCAAGTGAGTCCATAAAACTTCCCTCTTGCATTTGGTTGCTATGAAACAACATCTATGTTAATGAGGAGAAATCTAAAGTAAATCTTTGTCTCCAGAAAACTGTCCAAGAAGCTGTGATCACAAATATTTGGCTATATATTTTTCCTTTTACCTTGAAAGACTTCTTGTATCTAAAGTGCCCACAAAAATAAGTACTCCATGACTTGGTTCAATCAGAATTGTCTAACCTCAAAGATATATTTGCTAACAAGATGCTTAGAGGAAACCAAAAAATACTGCACTTTTATCTTCTCTCTTAAGATTCTCCTTAGATACCATATCAGGAACAGTGAAGTTATTCTATGCAAAATTATTTCAATAGATTATTTCTCTCTTGGTCTTGCATTTGTTCACCAAGTTGTATGGAGGAGAATAGAGTTAAATCACCCATACCTTGGAAGAAAGTGTCTGTTACAAAAGGACAATGCTTCTATGTCCTACTTCTATGTCCTCTTATCTTTTGCCGGAGTTCCAATTAATCACAGGTTCTTGGCTTCAAGTCTAGTGAAACTGAAGGACCATACGGGCTCCACCACTGCTACATCTTCATTATTTCTCTTTTAAAACTCTTTAAGTTGCCTCATTTGGATGTGGAATATATTTTCATGTCTTCATTCAATCAGTTCTGCCTTGTAGTGAGCCAAATGCGCTCTGTAAAATCACTTTAGGGAGTAAAAATACTAACACAATTTATATCAAAAAGTTTTGGCCTCCCTTCACTGCTGAAGTCATTATGCTGAGCTAAGGCTTCTAAGAAAATTTTTTTATTATTTTTTCCATTTGCTCAATTCTTTTCTAAACTTTTTGGCATATGTAATAAAAGAAGTCTTCACTATCTCATATTAATAAGAATATTATTTTTTGTGAGCCACTTAGAAATGTCAAATCATTGGTTTGAAGTTTCCAATCAGAATTTTTTTCTGTGTTTCACTGCTTCAGGTCCAAAGACATTGTGGAAAGTGTTACAAACAGAAATGTGTAATACCAACACCTTCTTTTATTGTGGAGGGCACTTTCTCCCTAAATATTTTGACTCAAATTATCTTTTTCAGAGAATTACTGTTTGGTAATTAAAGGTAAATTTACAAATTTTGATACCTTATTTTTTTAAGAACTTTTAATTTAAATTCCAATGCAATCTGGTTTCAAACAGTGAGAATACAGTTCCTGGGTAAGGACAATTCCAAGGGAACCTACAGGACGTACAGCAAGGTTTCTGAGGTTTGTTTGTTTAGTGTGAAAAAGAGCCATCTTCATCCACATTGCTCCCTCTCTACTAAGTCTCCTTGGATTTCTTTGCATGAAAACCTATTCTTCCAGGCAATTTTAAATTTTCTTAATAGGCTAAGTTGTTAAAAATTTTGAACAGTTAAATTTTACTTGTCATAACTTTAAAACCCTTGAAAATCCTTTATCAGAACCGCAAATTCACCAATCCTAATTCCACCTTTACCATCAAAATGTTAACATGCTGTTTTCATGATATAGTATTCATGCAGCTATTATTTTCTAGTGGCTTTGTTATGCGTATATATTACCATATTAGACGATGCTAAGCAAAATGAATTCCAAGATATGGAACCAGATTTTTTTTCCATTTGTGGTTGTTGTTTTTGATGAACTATGTGATTTCTGTTTTCTTTGGGGTGTTCCTCTATGGTTTATCCCTGCTGTATGGTGAGACAATGGTGAGCATAATGGTGAGACAAAGGACAAAAGGCAAATCAATGCAGTAGCAATACTCACAAGACAATATTTTGGAAATGTACTTCACAACTTGTGAGCAGTGAAGGGGTGAAGGGAAACTGTGAGAAAAATGAGGGAGTGTTACCAAGTTTGAAAAGTTATGATTTAATACCTTACAATTATTGTAACCCCACTGTACATCTTTTTTATAATAAAATTGAAAAAATAAGCTGCATAAAATATAATTTCACTGTATTGGCACAGTAAATAATATTCTTTATGTAGTAACATTTTAAAAATCAATACTATTTGGCATCTAATTTGAATTAATTACCCTTCTTTATCAGAGGGTAATCAACTTGCATGTTATCCAACTAGACAATATTTTCACAATATACTTGCCAAATTTTTCGAAAAAGAATAAATTTAGTATTTTCTCATTCTAAAACAGAAAACAGTTTAATGCTATGGAAACCCATAACTTTTAAAAGTAAGTAAGTTTTTAAGAGGACAGGATATATGTGTTCTTCAAAATTCCTATGACTAATAACTACTCATTTTTAAATTCTCAACATACCTAAGAGATTCAAAACAGTACCTGTTTGCATGTTATGTACTTCTGCAATAGATGCAGTTTCCAATGGGGTGTTGCAGATTGAGAAGTAAATAGAAAAATAGCCACATTCTAATAGAGGATAAAACTGTGAAGCATGTGTAATAATTAATTATTCAAGAGTAAGCAATTTTTATAAGAGTAAGCTATTATGTCTATGACCATCAATCCCAAGATTTATGCCATAAAGTCATACTAGCCCAACAGTTTCCAACTTGTAAGGGACACCTTAAAATTCCTTAATTCACATCACGAATACCTTATCTCTATTTTGAAAAAATACTACACCTCTGCTAATGTGACACCCTCCTTGTTCTGAAAAGAACACCACCATAAACTGAGCTGCATCATTTTTCCTCCACTGGTATTCTTGACATGAGAACACTTGCAAATATTATTTATATTTATACTTTTAAGTTATCATAGATATTCACTATGCTAAGATAGGAAAATTATGATTCAAAGCTCACCCAGGCAGGAAGGTTTCTTAGAATCTTATCTCCAAAAACTTCTCCACAAAAGCCAGACTTAAGTGGCACTGAGGTTGAAGTGGTAGGGCATGAGCCTGGAGCATAAACAGGCTCAGAGACCCCATCCAGGCCAAGAGTTCAAGCTCTAGGACGAACCAATAAAACAAAAACAAAATTGAAAACAAACCCCAAACCTAGCATTTTTCTCCATGTATACAGAGGAACGTAAATAAGGAAATGGCTTCCTGTGGTACATATAGGGAGAAGAAAGCAGATGTCACACAATTGCTCTCTTCACACCATATTAAACCAAACCCTTAAAAAATTGGTTTTTCTAAATGTATAAATTAATGTCATCCATTTCTTGGCAACTCTGTCTAGATCATTCATATTAACATGGTATACATGAACTGTGCGAATTATCTATTAACTATGTTCTAAATATAACTCTGTTGAAATAATATCTAGGCAAATAGAATGCCAGAATCTTTTGTGAATTTTTCAAATAATCCATCTACTTAAAAAGAATTTTGTAGTATCCTATAGAATATGAAATTACAAACAAAACCAAAAAATATATTTTAAATCTAAATTCTAATTTAACAAGGTCTACAGAGTCCTACATTAGACGAACTTTGCTATTTCTCCAGACTTAAGCTTTTGTAATCCTTCAACATTTATTTGGAATCCAACAGAATGAGGCTTACTTACTTCTGCAAGTTTTTGGATGGGAATCATGAGCTATTTTGCATCTAGGAATGTTCTGTAATGATGAGAGCATCTAAAAAACAAGTGAGGATATGTATGAGTTGCATTCAATAAGAACTTGACTTCTCAAAACATAATGACAAAATTAGGCCAAACTTCCAACTGTGTATTCGTTTTTTGTTGATGGTTTGTTTTACTGAGACAAAATTATTCTACCTGGTCCAGGGAAGATATCGTTAGGTAATTCTACTCTCTAATCTCCTGCATGAGTGCTAGAATTCCAGGCTTGTATCACATTGCCCTGACATAGTTTGTTTAATTTTATCTAGAAACAGATTAGCAAATCTGAACTTCTCCTATAATCTTATCCACTAGACTGACTGCTGAGACTGTTTATGTACTATTTTCAAAGATGTTTTAACATTTGACACGGGATATGAACATTTTCAGATGCACCTGCAGGCTTCCCTGATTCATTCCACCATGTATCATATCCCGTTAATAATGGTTGCTTGACTTTCTTACTATCTCTGGTCCCTACCTGTGTAATATTCTCAAATTCTGGGGGAAAGTTCACTTGAAGGCTTTCTAATATTAAAAATTATCACTTGATTCTAGTCTTACTCAGGACCTATTTTCTATTGTTTTCTAACTTTCCTACATATTCTGAGAGTTGTTTCATTTGTATATTTTTGTGTGCACCTATAAATGCCTCTGTGTGTATGTGTATGTTTGTATGTATGTATGCAAAAACCTAAAGCTGTAATTCAGCAATCTTGCTCGTGACTAGTATGCCAGCTTTTGGCTGGTTAATTATAGGTAGTGTCTCAAAGCCTATACTGTCCAAGCTGGATGCAAATTGAACTTCCCAGACTCCTTTACATTCTTAGGTTTTATTTTTCCAGGAGTATCAACTTTTAAACTTCAAACACTTTTGTGAGTGTAAAGTCTATCCTGTAGCCCAGATTTTTAACTCAAAATTCATATAAAGATAGATGGACATATACATTACATATCCTGAGTGTACACTGTTAGAAATGTGATCATAAACCAAGTTGTTGTGAGATCTGAGGATTGGGGTTTAAAGCCAGCACGGGTAGGAAAGTCCTGGAGACTCTTTTCTCCAATAATTACCAGAAAACTGGAAGTGGCACTGTGGCTCAAGTGGAAGAGCACTAGCCTTGAGCTGCGTTTCAGAGGGACAGCGCCCTGTCCCATATTTCAAGTGACACGAAAAACAACAACAATAAAAAGGAATATAAGAAAAGGAAAGAAAAAGAAATGTGATCTTAGCCACCAGGTTCATTGCTAGTATAATTCCTGTTCCCTCAGGATAGACTCTTTTATTCCAATTAAGTCTATTCTCCCATATGTGACTTGCATTGGAAACAGAATCATTCTTCCATTCTCCTTTTTGCACATTTACATGATTAGCAAGCGTGATTTAGAAAGGGAGTGGCCTCATGCTTCTTGTTCCACTTAGGAGTAATGCTTTCTCTATATCACTCCTATAAATCTACATACAGGACTTGGCTTTATTGTTTCAATGTTTTCTTATTTGTAGAGTCTTCTATATTGTATTGAACACTTATACATAAACACAGAACTTCTTTTTCTCCTATAATTGCTATAGTTTCTCTTACTGTTAACTCATGTACACTTGGGAAATTAATGCACAGCATATAGACTCACAAAAAATGATCTGAGAACCTTGTTCCCATTTAAAATTCACCTTAATTTACAGAGCACATAAGAAGTTTGAACAAAATATTCTCATGGATAATGTATTTATAAGCAATTTAAATTTCAATTCTCTTTACTAAGTTGTCTCTGAAACACGTGTTACCTCATGTGCAAAAGTGTCTTTGTGCTATTTCAATGAAGCCAGAAAACATTCATTTTTTTCTGGAGCAGCACCATAGATTGTTAATGGAAGTAAGTGGAAGTAACTGTTACTGGATGTGGAAACTGATCCCAGGAGAGGAATTGAATATTGAGAAATGATAAAGTTCAAGTTAACTATTACTTTCCTTTTTACTGTACAAGAAAAGAATCCAAGGCTGGAAGGAAAATCTGTCCCTGATTTTTGGGTGTGTCCTTTACTCATATAAAACTTGTCTGTAAACTTCTGGTTGAGAGTATTGCAAAAGGAAACAATATGCCATTTGAAGGCCAGCATAGAACAAAAGGAAGTAACTTTGTTTTAAAAGTGTTCTACTGCAAAGAAGCAAAGATATGGAGGTTTTAAAGCGTCTTATGGATGGATGTTTCACTCCTGAGATGATTCTCTTGTTGCAGGAATCAGTTATCAATTCCTTTAGTCTGGTCTTGAGTTTTCTATAGCAATAAGGATTCCAAAATATCAGGATCCAGTGAGTATGATCAGCAAAAGCAGCCTCTTCTCAGACTGCTACTATTTTAAGGAGAGTCCCAAAAAAATACTCAGGGTTTGTTTTGTTTGCTTGTTTGTTTAGTTTGTGCTGGTTCTGGGACTTGAACTTAGGGACTGGCCCCTTTCCCTGAACAGTTGTCTTTCTTTCACACCTGGCCCAAACCTATTACTCCACTGCTTGAGCCAAAACTCCACTTCTGGATTTTTTGGTGTTTAATTACAGATAAGTGTTTGACAGACTCTCTTGCCTGGGTTGGCTTTGAGCTAAGACAGTAAGAAAGCTAAGTGACATCAACTGTATGGATTTCTCTTTTCAACCAAGAAATATTAGAAGAAGTTTATTATAAAGCTAATATTTGACAATTTTTAAAGAAGAGAATATGTTTAGCAAAGAAGCCATAACAAATAACTCAGCAAAAGTAGGTGCACTACTAAATCATTTGGCAAGATTACTATTGACTTCATCATTCCTTTGGGGAAACTTAAACCTATATTTGCACTTTTTTGTTGGTTGTGGGGATTGAACATTGATCCTAGCTACTGTGTCTCAGCTCTCCAGCACAGCTTGAGCACTCTACTACTTTAGCTACAGCACCACTTCCGGGGTTTGGGGGTTAATTGAAGATAAGTGTTTCATGGACTTTCCTGACCAGGCTGGCTTTGAACCACAACCTCTGGACTCAACCTCCTGAGTAACTAGGATTACAGGCATGAGCCACCAGCACCCGGCTCATATTTGCATTTATGTGCACTTAATGTCACTATGTAGACAAAGAATGGAAATATGAACCAAATGATGTGACATTGCCACTTTTCAGAATAATTAAGGTAGCAATATTTACAATATTTTGTTACATTAATGACTCATGAGCTATGGGATTCTTACATTAGCATCCTCGTTCATCTTTGTAGATGTATATAGTATCAGGAAATGTTCATAGATAAATATAGAAAGACAGATTTTTAGAAAGCAAAGATCAGGTATGAAAGATCAGCATAGAAGGAGATACATTCATCACACTTAGATTAAGAACTAGCCTAGGAGATTTTGAATGCTAAAGGCAGTGAGGAATAAGCCTAGTTGATAACTAGTTCTTTAATAACCAAAAATGGTTCCCTAGAACGGTTTCTGCTATACATTAGTTACAATCATTTATTCTTTCCATCTGGAGTTATTCCTTCTCTTCTGTCACAACTGTTAATTAGCCTCTGCCTTTTTGGTGTGATGACTGGCCAAAATAGTTTCCAAATCTCACTTACACTATCCTTCTCATTGTGATTAGCAGTGACCCCACTCAAAAGCCTGGAATATTTGAATTTCCCGAATTAATCTTCACCTGACATCTAAGCACATTCCTAGCATTAATTGCCATGACCTAATGAACAAAACATTTTTTCAACACAGTATCAATACTTAAAGTACATGTGTTAGTAACTATTGTCAGGTATCAGTATGGAAGGAGCAATTATATATTCCAAGTATGGGTTCTGTATTTTGCATTTACTAACTGTTCATTGTTGTTGTTGTTGTTGTTTTGGCAGTCCTGGGGCTGAAACTCGGTGCTTGGGAATTATTCTTCAGATTTTTTTTTTCCTCAAGGCTAACCCTCCACCACTTGAGGCACAGGACCACTTCCAGTGTTTCCTTTTCAATTTATGTTGTACTGAGGAATTGAATCCAGGGTTTCATGCATGCTAGGCAATCACCATACCATGAAGCCACATTCCCAGAACCCTAAATGATTTTCTTAAGATGGCATTACCTTTTCATTCTGTAACTCTGTATCATAATTTTAGCCAGAAATTTTTGCTAGAAAAGAGCATTGAACACAATACTGGGTCCAGTAAGTCTAGAAAGACAATGGATAACTGTCACAGTGTAGCCAGGGCACAGAGGGACTTACCTCATGGAGCTGGTACAACAGACTGAGCGAGACAGCTCCTGACTCACAGGTTACCTCCAGAATGAGAGGACCACCTTGGTTCCATCCACATGGGGATGCTGGGCCACCTCCTCCAGCACCCATTGAATCAGTTCCTGAGAGAGAAAGTAAAAGAAAGAAGGTCAGAATTACACTTAAACCATATGCCGGTGGCTCAGGCCTATAATCCTAAGTACAATGGAGGCTGAGATATGAAGATCATGGTTTATAGCCAGCCCGGGCAGGAATACCTGTGAGACTCTTATCTCCAAAGAACCACCAAAAAACTGGAAGTGGTGCTGTGACTCAAGTGGTAGAGTGCTAGCATTGAGCTGAGGAGCTCAGGGAGCTGTCCAGGCCCAGAGTTCAAGCCCCATGACTGAAAAGAAGTGGACTTCCCACCACAAGAAGTGGGATGAATAGCACCCATTGTCTTAGGGAGCATGGCAGAGAAGTCAGGCCGAGCTTCCTGTCAGCTGGGAGTCATTAGTAGGTCACCCGGCTTCTCTGTGCCTCAGTTTCCCCAGCTTCAAAACTGAAAAAAGTGAAAGATTCCGTTACTCATGGGGATAGAGTAATAAAGAAAGAGAGCCATGTTTTGTTTCATAATCCCATACCTGTTGCACCGTTAATACACACCATCTGAGATCTTTCCGGGTATCTTCCTATCATATGCTCAAAGAATTGCCAAGAACAGTATCAGATGGCACCTCCATCTGTGCCTGTCCCTGCTCTAGAGATCCCTCTGTATCAATCCCTTGTTTCCTCACAACTGTCCCATGAGGAGATTGAAGTCCAATGGTTGAGGCCCAACCCAGAGATTCACCTCTGGTCAAGAATCGGCTGCCGTGGACTGAGTTTGGGACAATCCATCTAAACCAATGACTGAGCGTGGCATTACATATCTACCATCCCAACTACAGAAGAACAGGCCTGGTGGCTCAGGCCTGTCACAGATAGGAGGACCATGATCCAGCCCAGCCTGAGCATACATTAATTCTCCATCTCAGAAATGCCCAAGACAGAAAAGCTTGACTCACATGGTAGAAGACCTGACTGGCAAGCCTAAGGCCTTGAGGTCAAACCCTAATATACTAATATACCCAAAAGTACCAGAGTCCCAATGCCAGAGGCTCATGCCTATAATCCTAGGTACTCAGGGGGCTGAGATCTGAAGATCACAGCTCAAGATTTAAAATAAGGTTGGGCTCACCCATCAGATGTCATGATTAGAAGACCCAGAGTCTGACCTATGGTGTTGCGTTCCATACTAGCAGAACTCGTATCCTTACTAAGTGTTGGCCATGCTCTCTGTCCCCCTTGGAAGCCATCCCCTGCAGGCTGCACTCCCAGGTCCTCCCAAGCTCCCACTGCCACCAACCAGGCCCAAGGGAGTACACAGCTCCATTGCACACAGATCCCTTGTTCTTGTAATTTAACAGTGCTGAGTCCCCTTTGAGCCTCTCACCCTTCCAGGCCCCCAGACCTCAGCTGTGAAGCCCATACATGCCCCAAAGATAGCAGGTAGAAGTTACCAAAGTATTCAGCCTCCTTGTTAAAACCCGCTTCTACACACACACACACACACACACACACACACACACACACATCCAGACCGGTGACAGAAGACTCCTGCATGCAGCACCTGCAATTTGCCAACTGATCACCAACTGAGCACAGTCAGGCTGTACAAGGAAAAAGATGATCTCTGTCTCTGTCTCTCTCTCTGTCTCTCTCTCTCTCTCTTTCTCTCTCTCTCTGTCTGTCTGTCTCTCTGTCTTCAGGTGAAAGTTTGACTGAGCACAGAAGACAAGGGCTCACACAGCAAGGTTGTCTATCTTCTGCATCCAACACCTCCCATCCCCAGAAAAAAAAGGAAAAAAAACCAGAAGGCAGGTGTAGACATGCTGCTCCCCACCTCTGACTAAAGCCACTGGGTTCCCACCAGGGAGTGGAAGGGCACAGATGTGCTGCTGTGTGGATCCCACTGCTCCAGGCCAGGGGATCTTTGGCACCCACTCCTCACCCAACCCTGCATCTCCCCATATCCTGGGACACTAGCCACTGGGGATGGGGGTGGCATCCTCGGGTCAACACCCACCCCCACCCCTGGGGCACATTTGTGGCAGGGCGTGTGCCAGAGTGTGGGGCACAGGGGAGGCGTGGTCCGGGTCGGAGGGGAGGGGATATGGGGTCGCAGGGTGCAGGGCTGTGTGGCAGCCACTCACGTGTTGCTGGCAGAATCTGTAGGCAGCTGCTCCAAGTGGGGCAAGCAGCAATGCCAGAGGCATGACAGACACTCAGGCCCTGAACAGAGGACAGGGGAGCCAGGACCAGGTCAGGGCCGCAAGCTGGCTCATGGCACAACATTGCACCATTGCCTGAGGAAACCATGGGCCTGAGCCTGCAGCATTAGATTTGAAATGCTGCTACATGGGGAAGGGGGGAGGGGGCCGGGGCTCAGGCAGGCACATGGTGGGATGAGGAAGGCCTCTCTTCCTAGGCCTCGAGTCTCTTGCTCACCACTCAGCCACCACTACCTTCCTCAACTCCTGGTAGTGGTGTCAACAAACAGAGCGAATCATGGTGCTACTGGGCAGCATGGAATGTGGGCGTGGCCACCATTCTTGTATCCCATTGGTCAGAAAGAACCATGAAACAATGGAGGTGTGGCTGGAATCTTGTGACGCAGGCAGAATGGGCGGAGTCAAAATGATGGCAGCCCCTTTCCCAGGGAACTCTGTCCAATCCAGTTGAGGACAAGAGAGTGACCTGCTTTAGCTGGATAGCTGCACAGATTGTTGTGTATGTCTGTTTGTTCCCAGACCTTGAACTCAGGATCTAGGCACAATCTCTGAGTTGCTTTTGATCAAGGCTAGCTCTCTACCACTGGAGCCACACGGCTTTACTTCTGGCTTTGTTGGAACAAGTTGGACAGGAGTTTCAAGGACTTTCCTGCCTAGGGTCACTTTGACCATGATCTTCCTATCACAGCCTTGTAAGTTTTAAGGAGGACTGCTGAGAGCCAATGATGCCTGGTTTTGCTGATGTTCTTGGACAGACCTGTGAGTTCCCTATCCTCAGGTTTAAGTGGTAGGAGCTGGAGCCCACAGTTTGAATCCTGGTCCTGCCACCAACAAACGGCAGGAGATCCTATGAAACTCATTCCTATTCATATGATTACCAAAGGAATGTGATGTATGTCATGATTAAATGGGCAGTACTTGAATGATTCGAGGATAAAATTATACACAATTACATTATAGGACACTAGTCGATATTAATTAATACTTTATGAAGCATTTAAACAATCACCTTCATTAAATGGAGGCCAAATGAAATACCTACGAATTGGGCATCACATAGCATGGAGATGCCATTTTTTTTCTGCCAGAACTGGGATTGTAACTCATGGTCTAGGTAACCCTGCTGTTGCACAGTGTGGGAAGGGGAAGCTTGCCTCCTTGAATTCAAGAAATTCAAGTCTGTTTCTTTCGCCTGAAATCAATGCCCACCACTAGAAAACATCCTATTTGTTTACATTTTAAATATATGATTTATATTTATATACATATGTTGATTCCATATTGCATTCAGTGTAGTTACTTATTTTACGTTTTGTTTTATTCATGTACTGACTACTCATCTTATTGACTATTATGACGCATAGAACAGTGATTACATTGATTACATAGGATATAGTTTTGCATATGTATTGCATGTCCTTCCTGACACCCAGGACTTTCACAGAAAAGGAAAACATGTGTCACCATCAGCTTCTTACTACACGATTCATTTTTTGGGAGTGCTGGCATCTGAACTCACAGACTTCAAAGCCCAATTCATGAATGGGTGAGTGTCAGCCTGCCATCCTGTGGCAAGTTGAGCTGACAGGCAGTCCCGAGTACCTGAGATCGAGCCCCAGCGGTTGACAAAATAAGAACAGATTGACATGCAGTTGGTAGTACACTAATAAATGTATATCTTTATAGAGTGCCAGAGATGTCTATACATTATTCACTTATATAGACTACATTCCTACCAATTCTTGGGTATTTATAATGCCTCCATGTAATTAATCTTATTGTTTTCATGCTTAACAAACTATTAAGTAAATCAAACAATATCCTGAAATTATTGCATTCTTTATGTAATAGTATTCTTTTAATATTAATAATAATAAATATTAAATAATTAATAATAAATAAATGCATAAATAATAAATATTAAATAAAGTCAGTCTCCTGAAATGATGCTGTCTAATTTCACAGGAGCGTCATTCACCATCAACTCATTCAACTGTGACATTGATAATATTACCTTGTTATTCCCATGGATGGGAATGAGTCTCTTAGTATCTGTTGCCATTGATTGGTGTCATGACTGGGATTCAAAATCAGGGCCTACATTGCCTTGTGGACCTATGACTTCCTCAATAGTCTGACAACCTTCAGCAATGAAAGGTGAAGTACCCTTTCCAACAGTGTCACTCAGACCCAGGAGGGTCACCGTGCAAAAGAAGAAAACATAAAAAGGCCATCTTGCTGCATTTTTTCTGTACATTTTTGCCACACAAGGCCTGGGGGGTCTAGGATCCTAGGATCTACTGTGGGTCCAGTGGCTGCACCTCAGCATAGGGTGTCAAAGCTGAGGCAGAATTACCACAACCTGAGTTCAAGCCCCCTGCTGAGCAAAAAATAATTAAAAGAGATTAGCTCCCTGGCTTGCAATTCACCCCGTTTTTTCTGGCAGGCTTTGGATTTGACCGCAGAGTCTAGGTGAATCTGCAGCACTGTGGAAGAAGCGGAAGCTCACCGTACTTGAAGATAAAAAAGTCAGGCCTGTAATCTAAGCCAAAATTCAAGCCCCAGCCTTGGAAAACATACTATTTATATACATTGTAAATACAGAATTTGTACTTACCTATGGATGTTCAGTCCATACACGTTTGGTGTGGTTGTTCCTTGTATTTTTTGTTTTATTCATTTATTTACCGTTGATTTTACTATGATGACACCCATTCCCTTTATTACATTGATGACATCCTATCACATGGAATCTAAATTTGTAGACGTGTTCTCCATCATGCCAGACACCCAGGACTCTCAGAGAAAAGGAAAAAAGTTTCACACTTGGCTTCTTACTGCATGATCCAATTATTGGTAGTTCTGGGATCTGAACTCAGGGCCTAGCAGGACCAATTGGTCAATAGTTTAAGGTGACCACACCAGCCTGTGAGCGACAAAGGAGTTAGGCCATTCCCAGCAACTGACATGGATGCCCAGGGTGGGCCATGATAGTCATAAATTAATAATTTAAACATAGGATCAATATTTACATATATGTGTGGACAGCATCTTGCCTTTGGAGTAATTTTTCTCCTTATTTTCTGTCTTATGTAAGTATGCTGTATTTTACTGAGTAACGTAACAGATATAACAGTGCTTACATGGAAGACAACCTATTGCCCTGGCTATACGGTTTCCTATGCATTCTCCATCCAAGCTGAGACCCAGGACTCTCACAGAACAGGAAAACAGGTGAATCGATGGGCTTCTCACATCAGGATTCATTTTTCGGCAGTGTTGGGATTTGAACTCACACTCTATCAGGCCCAATTGGGGAAATGGTCAAGGTGAGGACACCAGCCTGTGAGCAACGAAGGAGATAGGCCATTCCTAGGAACTGACATCAAGTCCCAGGGAGGTCCAGATAGTCATAAATTCGTAATTCAAATACAGGATCTATATTTATCTACATGTGTGGACAGCATCTTGCATCCGGTGCACTTCTCCTAAATTTGTGTCTAATTCATGGAGTTATTGTGTATTTTACTGAGAATGGTGACAGGTGTAACTGTGCTGACATGGATGACAACCTGTTCCCATAATTATATGGTTGCTAATGCATTCTACATCCTAGTGAAAGCACGGTACTTTCACAGGAGAGGAAAACATGTTCAACGACTGGCTTCTGACAACAGAATGAATCTTTTGTCAGTGCTGGGATTTGATCTGAGATCTGTGTAGCTCTGTTGCCCTTTGGGGGAAGGGAAATCTCACCATCCTTGAAGACTAGAATGTCAGGCCTGGTCCAGGACCTGATTTGAAGCCCCAGTACTGGACAAAATAACAAGCCTGCCTTTTTTAAACATTGGATCTCTCTTTACCTACAAGTTTGGTATGCATCTTGCATTCAGTGTAGTTATTCTTTTTATTTTGTGTCTTATTCATGGATGTATTGTGTATTTTATTGAGTATGGTGATAGATATAACTATGCTGACATGGATAACAACCTATTTGAATGGCTATAGAGTTATCTATATAGAATTCTCCATCCCTGCTGAGACCCAGGATTTTCACAGGACAGGAAAACAGGTGGATCGATTGGCTTCTCAAATCAAGGTGAATCTTTTGGCAGTGCTGGGATTTGAACTCTAGACCTAGCAGGCCCAATTGGTGAATGGGTCATGGTGAACACAGCAGCCTGTGAGGCACTAAGGAGGTAGGTCGTTCCCAGGACCTGAGATGAAGGCCTGGTGGGGGCCAATATAGTCATAAATTCATCATTTAAACACAGGATCTATATTTCCATACATGGATGTGCAGCATCTTGCATTCGGTGTAGTCATTCTCTTTATTTTGTGTCTTATTCATTGATGTATTGTGTATTTTCTTGAGTATAGGATGACAGATATAACTGTGGCGACCTGGATGGCAACCTATTCTCATGAGTATAGAGTTGCCTGTGCATTCTCCATCCTAGCTGAGACCGAGGACTTGCACAGCACAGGAAAACTGGTGCAATGACTGGCTTCTCACAACAGGGTAAATTTTGGCAGTGCTGGTATTTGAACTTTGGGCCTAAGAGGCCCAACTGCCCAATGGGCCCATGTGATCACACCAGTCTGTGAGCCACTAAGGAGTTGGTCAGGTCCCAGGAACAGAGATCGAGCACCAGAGGCCACAATGTGCCTGAATGCATCATTTAAACATGGGATGAATATTCAAATCTGTGTGTGGACTGCATTGTGCATTTAGTGTAGTTATTCTATTTTGTATGATATTCATGGATGTATTGTGTATTTTCTTTAGTATATGTTGAAATGTATAACTGGGCTCACATGTTAACAACCTATTCCCATGGCCACAGGGTGCCCCATGTATTCTTCATCCTAGCTGAGACCCAGGACTTGCACAGGAAAGGAACACAGATGCAACAATTGGCTTCTGACATCAGGATGAATCTTTTGGCACTGCTGGGATCTGAACTTGGGGACCAGCAGACCCAATTGACGAATGGGTCCATGTGAGCACACCAGCCTGTGAGCCACTAAGGAGTAAAGCTGTTCCCAGGACCTGAGGTGGACCCCCAGGTGGGGGTGGGGAGGAGGGTACACAGTAGTGATCCATTCATAAGTTGAAGGTAGTATGCAAATGAGTACACATTTGTATAGAGTAGGAGAGACGATAACCTGTGATGGCATCCAATCTACCATGTGTCTACTGATTCTTGAATCTTTCCAGATGCCTTCATTTCATGACTGTGATGATTATTGCCATGCTTAATCAACACTGCTTTACAAATAAGTGATACCCCATGAGTCTTGCCTATCATTTCCTAGTCACATCATGCTTGAACTACTCATTCGATGAGATCGATCACATTCCATGACTTTAACTGGTCCAGAAACCAGTATCTCAGGATTTCCCGCCATTGTTTTCTCATGGAGGTGGGCTGAATTCAAGCCTCAGGCATGGAAAACATACTCCTTATATACATTTTAAAGATAGGATTAATACTTCCATACAGATGTTCAGTAAATACCGTGTTTGGTGTGGTAAGAGTTATACTTCCATACAGATGTTCAGTCCATATCACGTTTAGTGTTGTTATTCATTTTATATCGTTTTTATTCATTTAGTTACAATTTATTTTATTGTCTTTGATGACACCTATACCATTTATTACATTGTTTACATCATATCACATACGATCTAGATTTGTAGATGTGTTCTCTATCATGTCTGACACTCTGGACACTCCCAGAAAAGGAAAACACGTGTCACACTCGGCTTCTTACTCAAAGATTAAATTTTTGGCAGTGCTAGGATCTGAAATCAGGGCCTAGCAGGCCCAATTAATGATTGGGTGAGTGTGAGCACAGAAGCCTCTAGCCAATGAAGCTGTCAGGTGGTTCCTAGGCACTGAGATCAAGCCCCAAGTTTGGCCAAAACAGCAATACACGGATAGGCAAAGGTGGTATACAAATAAATATATTTTGTTAAAGATTTCCAGAGCTGTCTATCTATGACTGAATGACATCTACTACGTTCCTAGCAACTCTTAGGTATTTATTATATCTCCAATGAAAAAATTTTATTCTTTTCATGCTTAATAAACTATTAATTAAGGTCAATCAGCATCCTAGGATTACTCCATCCAATTTTAGAGTAGAAAAATGCATGAACTACTCTTTCAATGTGTATTCTTATGCATAGGAACGAGTCTCTTGTGATCTCCTGCCATTGGTAAATGTAAGGATTAGGATTTGAACCAAGGGCCTATGATGACATGTTGGCTTATGGCTTCCCTGATAGCCTGCCAGCCATCAGCAATGGTAGGCCAGGTCCACTTTGAAACCATGTCATTCAGACCCAGGATGGTCATCATGCAAAGAAAAAAATTGTAAAACCCTGAGCCCTCTACAGCTCCCCACTTTTTGTGCTGTTTTGCTTTTTTTCCTTCATGCAAGCCCTCTTAGCCTAGGGTCCCAGGATCAGCTTTGGGTCCCGAGGCTGCACCCCAGCCTAGGGAGAGTGAAGTTGAGTCAGAGTTACCATGACCTGAGTTCAAGCTCCGTGATTGGCAAAATTAATTAACTAATTAATTCATTAATTAATTAACTAAATTGAAATAATAAAGCTCCTTGGTTTGGAATTTCTGCCAGTTTTCTTTCATAGCCTGGGATTTGAACTCAGTCTTGATGAATCCGTAGCAATGAGACAGAAGACGCAGAGTTGCCAATACTTGATTTCAAACCCCATGCCAAGCCAAAAATATATAATTAAGTCCTGACCTCAGCAGGGATGTTAGTTGTGAAGATGGGAGGGAAGGGATGGTAGGGGAAAAACAAACGAGGATGCAACAATGCTCAATAGGAAATGTACTCATTACTTTGCTCATGTAACTGTGACACATCTGTACAACATTTTTAAAATAAAAAATGTACAAAAAATTATGTAGTGCTCAAGAAGCATTTTGGGTTTAAGGGATGGATGTCTGAATAGCTGTACAAAATTCTACACTGATTTTTTTCAGTGTTCAGTATGGAACTGAATAAACGTAACTGTTTCTGTTACAAATATTAAGTCATTGTCTTGGAACTTGGGCCACTATTTCTGCCATTGCTGGGATGTGAGCTCACTGTCCAAGTAACTCTTTTGTACCTTGGGTGAAGGCTAAGCTCCCTGTCCTTGAGGAAAAGATTTTCAAGCTAGAGTTCCTAGGGCCTGAATTAAGGCCCTGCAATAGAAAAAATATTTGTGTACATGTGTAATATAAGATATATAGGTAAATATGTATGTTTATTTCATATTATGATTATTATTATTAATTTTGTATTTAATTTTTTATTCCTTTTATTGTTTATTGTATTAGTATTATTATACACATAATATTTATTATGTTGTGTACATATATTATAAAATTATACACAATAATTCAGTACATTGACTAATTTTCATTAATACTTTATTAAGTTTTGAAATATGATACTTAATTAAATGGAGGCATTTGTCAAGTCATCACATGGTTAGAGTCTGTCCCAGTATGAGGACAGACTTATTTATCTTTGGACAACTTCCTATATGGATTTGTTTAGATGATTTATACTCAGAAGGCTTTTCTTGTGGATAGGCAAGTTGAGGGATAACATCGTAAGGTTGGGGCTGGGAATGTGGCTTAGTGTTATATAGCTTGCTCAGCGTGCATGAATGCCAGGGTTTGAATCCTCACTGCTACATACTCAGAAAAAGCCAGAAGCTGTGGTGTGGCTCAAGTGATAGAGTGCTAGCCTTGAGAAAAAGAAACTCAAAGAGAGTACCCAGGCCCTAATTTCAAGCCCTAGGTCTGGCAAAAACAATATGCCAGATTTCAGTGGCTCTGGAAACCTACTTTCTCAGGATGCTGAGATCTGAAGATCACAGTTTGAAGATAGCCTAGGGAAGGAAAGCCTGTTAGACTCTTACCTCCAATGAACCATCAAAAAACCCCATGTGGCACTGTAGGTCAAGTGGTAGAGTGTTTGCCTTGAGCTGAAGGGCTCAGGGACAGCACCCAGGCTTCAGTTTGAGACACACAACTGGAAAAAGAGTGAGGGATAATCAAAGTAATTTTCCTATTTGCTACTTATGAAAATATTTTTAGGAAAATGAATGCTGATGTACACCAGAATTGGAGTCAGACCTCAAGTTTCAAGTGTAGCACATCCATAAGCCCAGCCTCTCAGACTCTAGCATTATAAACTTGTGTCCTACAGGGTTCTGAAAGGCACATTGTTTAAAGGCTTAATATGCTCCCCAAGCCCTTTGTGATAGCAGTTGACTTGTATTGTCAATGTCATTACAGTTCTGACCCTAGCAGAGAACCAATAGCTCACGCCCATCACCCTAGCTCAGGAGGCTGAGGTCTCTCACAGGGTGAAACCAGCCAAGGCAGGGAAGTCTAGGACATTCTGACTTCCTGTTCTGAAAGGTCAGATGCTTAAGAAATTCCTGTGTTTCCCTTGGTGATGAGAAGTTACTTGCACTCTAAATGTTCTTGGAGTTCTTGAGCTACAGAAGAAGGAAAGAAATATTATTGACCCAATCAGGGTTCAAATGAAGTTCTCAGGATCCAAGCCCTAGCTCTGTTAGCAGGAAGAACTCCAGTGTAACACTGTATTTGAAGGACAGAAAACAGTTTCAAAAGCCAGGCTAGGTGCAGAGAACTAGGCCTGCGGGATTAGGAAGCAGAATGTACACATTCAACAGGGAAGTGAGCTGCAAAACCACTTCATTCATTCCAGGCACAGCCAGCAATGGGGGAAAACTGAAACATTTGTTAGAGTTACAGCAGGGTCAGGCTTTTCTCAGTCTCTTCAAACAATGACTAATTAACCTTCCTCCCTCAGGTGAAGGGAGCCTCAGGCTATCTTTAAGTTACCAATAGAGAGCCAGTTTAGTGCTGGAGAGGGGAGGAACAGAGTAGAAAAACCCTGCTCTCTGGTCTTTGGGAGTGGGTTTTTGACTCTCAATTTGTCAGGTTTGAAGGCCCTTCTATCTCTGCCAGTCCATTCTCCTTACTTCATTCTCCACATGATTAAAGCAAATCCCCAGTCCAAGGAGGGCCAGGGCCATTTCTCTTGTCTCCAAGCACCTGAGTTAGAACCTGGCTCTGCCTTCTTGATTCTGGGGCTCTTGGATGCCTGAGAAGTGGGACAGAGACAGTCATCCTGCTCTGCATTTCTGTGAAGGTGATGCTGGTGTCCTGGAACACTGCAGAAAGATTGATGACTGGGAATGTTCCCTTCTTTCCTTCTGATATCAAAAACAGATTCATCTATCAACTTTCTTTCTTTCTTTCCTTCCTTCCTTCCTTCCTTCCTTCCTTCCTTCCTTCCTTCCTTCCTTCCTTCCTTTCTCTTTCTTTCCTTTCCTTCTTTCCTTCTTTCTTTCTTTCTTTCTTTCTTTCTTTCTTTCTTTCTTTCTTTCTTTCTTTCTTTCTTTCTTTCTTTCTTTCTTTCTTTCTCTCTCTCTCTCTCTCTCTCTCTCTCTCTCTCTCTCTCTCTCTCTCTCTCTCTCTCTTTCTTTCTTTCTACCCTCCTACCTAGGATGCAGCTTGGGCCTACACTCCAACACAGCATCACATAGGAGGAGAGCCCCAAGGTAAAGATTTGCAGGGTTTATAAAGGCACACAACCAACCAGGTGTTTGGATTACCACCACGTGTTGCTCTGCTAGAAACAAGCAACAAGTGATCACTGCCTCAAAACTTTAACCCTTCATTCCCCCCCTTGACTTATGGTCTTGTGGCTCCAGCCTCAAACTAAACTCCAACAGCTCTAGATCTTGAATGGGTATGGTCCCTAACTGACCTTAGCCATGCTATTAAACAACAATATCAATAATAATCAGCTCATTTTTCTTTTCTTGAGGTGTATGAAGAGTGGTTGGGTAGGATGCTTGGAGCCTTCCCATGTTTCCCCACGGTTGTCCAGGGCAAAGGGTTCAGCTGGTCTGGCGTGGGAGCAGTGGATCCAAGCAGCAACGCCATCCACCTTAAGGGCAGTAGGTGTAGCCAGTAGCACCATGTAAGTTCCCTTCCACCGTGGTTCCAGAGACCTCAAGTTGTGTCTTCGAACAAACACCCATTCCTCTGGTTTAAACAAATGTGGAGGAGTAAGAATAGAAGCAGAATCATATAATGCTCTAAGCTGGGTCCACATCCTCTTATGCACCAGCTGTAAATAGTCAAGCTTACAATGAAATTCAATATCATCCAAATCAGCAAGTAATTCAGTCTGAAGGCTAGGTATAATGGGTGGAGGGTGTCCATACATTATTTCAAAAGGAGTAAAGCCAAACTGACAGGGTGAATTTCTTACTCTAAACAGGGCAAAAGGAAGCAGCGATACCCAGTCTGTGCCAGTCTCCAAGGCCAATTTAGTTAAGGTCTCTTTTAGAGTCCTATTCGTTCTTTCTACCTGCCCTGAACTCTGGAGTCTATAGGCACAGTGCAATTTCCAATCCATCCCTAGTGCCTCGGCTATTCCCTGACTTACTTTTGAGTCGAAGGCTGGTCCATTGTCCTAGGCAGTGGTGGATGGGAAGCCATCGCTGGGTAGGATTTCTTCCAGGATCTTCTTAGATATGACGTTCACAGTCTCATGCTTTGTTGCGTAGATTTTAACCCATCCTGAAAAGGTGTCTATAAGCTAGCAAATATTTATATCCAAATTTTACAGTTTTAATTTCTGTGAAGTCTACTTCCCAATACACACCTGGCCTATGTTCATGGAGGAGAGTTCCTTTTGTAACCAGTTGATTAGGGGCCTTGGTGAACTGACAGGCTTTAAAAATTTTAACAATGTCCTCAGTGAGTTGATTTCCTTGCCTGATTTTTACTTCTGAGAGTAGGAGCAAGTTCTCCATTCTTCGGGTTCCCATGTGAGAGACCCGATAGATTTTCGTAAGAATCCTCTTGCCCAATCTTTGTGGCAAGATAAGTTTCCCCTCACCAGTTTTCCACCAGTCTTTATTTCTTTCTCTGTTTGGGGGTTTATAGGCCATGGAAGTTTTCTTTATCCACTCCAAGTCTTCTTGGGAGTACTGAGGCTCAGGAGGCAAAGTTAGTTGCCCTGGGTCTATTTCCGCTCTAGGCTGGAGGCCCACCTCTTTAGCTGTCTGATCCGCCAAGTTATTTCCATTGGTTATTGAATCAGTTACCTTTGATGGCTAGGACAGTGCATAATGGCAATATTTGCTGGTTCCCATAAGGCCTGGATGAGGTTTAAATTTTCTTGTTCATTTTTAATTGCCTTTCCCTCAGCTGTCAACAGCCCCCTCTCTTGGTAAATGGCTCCATGGACATGCACAGTGGCAAAAGCATACTGACTGTCCGTGTAATTATTTAGTCTCTGACCTTTTCCCATCTGTAGGGCTTTTGTTAGTGCCACTAGTTCTTCTCTTTGTGCAGACGTTCCCTGGAGGAGTGCTTCAGCCCACACTATCTCAGTGTCCTTGGTGACTGCTGCACCGGCATACTTTTTTCCTTCTCCAATGAAACTGCTGCCATCTGTGAACCAGGTATGCTTGGCATGCAATAGTGGAGAGTCCAACCAGTCTGGTCTCTTTTCTTTGGCCTGGTTGCTCTTTTCACACTCAATTTCACGTTCTCTGTCCTTCCTTTCCTGTCTTTGCTACTGTCTATCTCTTATTGTAAATCTTTTCCACTGCAGCTACTAGATCCCTAATAGACTTTTCATCAAGTCTGTCTAGAGCCTGCAACTTTTGCTTTATGTCTGGTACAGCTTGATTTATATAGGCAAACATAATCATCTGAGCCAACTCCTGGGTCTCAAGATCATACAGGTATATTGACTAATAGCTTCCATGAGCCACTCAAGATATGCTGCCAGACTTTCACTTCCCCCCTGTCTAACATTATAAACTTTGGACATATTAGTAGATTGGCAAGCCGCCACCTTGAGACCTTCCAA
Organism: Dipodomys spectabilis; assembly: GCF_019054845.1. Classification (NCBI taxonomy): domain Eukaryota; kingdom Metazoa; phylum Chordata; class Mammalia; order Rodentia; family Heteromyidae; genus Dipodomys; species Dipodomys spectabilis. The sequence goes on from NW_024871244.1 coordinate 918,497, forward strand.
CAGAGCCTGGTGATAGACGTTGCTCCCTACTTACAACTGTATTGTTGTCCCAATTGTTGGTAAGATCTCAGGAAAATAGGCAGTGATCAGGGCAGGATCTGTGATAGGTGCTCCTGTGGGGCCAGGGATGTTTCTGGGCTCCTTCTTGGATAAAGTCTCTCTCTTCGGTGGTAAAAAGGACCTGTAAAAGCTGACTACAATCATCCCAAGTGGGCTGATGAGTAAAGAGAATAATTTCAAGCAAACGAAATAAATCCTGGGGTTTCTCAGGAAAGGGGGCATTTTGGGTGTGCCAATTGTATAGATCACTTGGAGAAAATGTCCAATATTGGAGTTGCTGTTGACCATCTGCATCCACAGGACCTATGGCACGTATGGGAAAACAGGTGCATTAGAAGGGGGGTTGATCCCACGGCATCGTCGAGAGACTGGACCCTCAGAAACTTTAAGGGCAGGTGCTGAGTGTATTATAGCTCCCTCCTCCTCTTGATCATTCTCAGGTTTTGCAAAAGGAACCTGGAAAGGAGAGTATGGGGGAGGAAACATTTCTTCTTCCAAGTTATCTCCCTGAAAAAACGGGGGGTACCTATTCTTTTCCTCTGTGTCAGTTTCTTTTTGTAAGTCGAGGGGGCTAGATGTAGTGGTGCCTATGGTTTCCATTCCTGTCAGACCTACAGTCCAAAAAACAATACACAGTACAAACAAAACACACGCAGGCCTGACAGTTACCAAAAAGAGCTTACAAAGTGGAGATCTCCCAATTTGGTCCACTGACTACAGTCACGGTGGGGTTCCACACCCATGTTACACAGTAGGAGGAGCAGAGCCACAGTGGGCCAATTGGACCTCTATTAGGAGGCCCTCTTGGTCAATTCTGGCCCAACACTGAACCGACCCCCACCCCACAATTCACATGGCGGTGTTCTAAGGACAGCCCCCCCCCCCGCCCCACACAGAGGGGTTCCAAGGACCCCCACCCGACAAGAGGATCTTGGATGTCTCCCAGTTCCTCTAGGGTTGTGGTGCAAGCGCATCTGCTTCAACAACCCTTTACGAATCAGAATGGCCATCCTCACAAAGGAAAACGAAAGTAAAACAGAAAAAGGACAGGACAAGACAAATTAACAAAGACAGCTCTGTTTTACCTTTGGAGTCTGAGATCTTGGGGGTCTTTGAGGGATCCCGGACGAGCCCTCACTAATATGTTATACCCTGGTCGCATGATCCCCACCAAGAAGACCATGGAGATTCAGACTTACAGCTGTTTTAAGGTTTTATTTAAACGGGCTGCAACTGAGGTCTCATCCTACACTCCAACAGTGGAGCCTAGTAGGAGAACCCCGAGCTAAAGTTTTGCAGGGTTCATAAAGGCACACAGTCAACCAGGTGTTTGGATTACCACCACGTGTTGCTCTGCTAGAAACAAGGAAAAAGCGGTCACTGCCTCAAAACTTTAACCCTTCACATGAAAATGCTACTATTGTGTTCTAGACATTTAACGTTGGAGACACAAGACACTCATAATTATTAGATCATTTTATAGGCAAAAGGAGCAATGCAGACTCTATGAGGATCGCTCCAGCTTTCGGTCCTCATATCCTGAGACAGTAAATTCACAGCATCTCAATGCTAAGTGACAGAACTGGCATGTACTGTGGATATTTGCTCCCAAATCCTGTGACACTCATTTCTCACTTTTGGCCTCAAACCTGTGACCAGAGGGGAAGATGAGGAGAGAAAATCCTTTTCAGGGAAAGCAGCTATAAAGAACACTGGGTAGTTTAGTTATAAATTAAAACCTTGGGAATGACTCTGTTAAGAAGTCAGATTGTCCAGATTAAAAAATGAAGAAGAGTAGAAATAAGGTGCCAGTGGTTGCTGTCTGTAATCCCAGGTCCTCAGGAGGCTGAGATGTACAGAAACTTAGTTTGAATCCAGCTAGTGTAGGAAAGTCCATGACACAGTTATTTCAAAGAAATCACAGAAATACCCAGAAATGGTGCTGTGACTCAAGCTTAATTCAGTACCCTTGAGCAAAAGGAGCCCAGGGACCATGCATAGGCTCATATTTCCACCCCAGCCCCTGCCCCCTCAAAAAGAGCCTATACTTCCATGTCTTTGTCTATATATTTTATTCTTATAGATGAAATTCCCGAGAAGCTATAATGAATGGCATCAACCTAGGAAATTTGTATTCAGTACAATGAGTTCATAACAGAGACTTCTTTCAAGTTGTGCATGTTCCAGGGCTCTCCTCACTGTTCACAGTGTAACCTGAGGGTTTCTCTGCATCACAGGTCTGCTGGAGGAAGTCTCTCTCATTGTCTGGACAGGCACACAAAAGTCCTCACTCCTGTACAGCTGGGTAACAAACAACTCCATCTGGGCCAGTTAGTGAGGATGAGTGTGAGTGGGCTCTGAAGGTCAGGACAAAAAGACTTCTTTGTACCCTTAGCTATCTCTGTCCCCAATGCTCTGTTTTAACAGAAGACCTTCATTTGTGCCACCTCCCACGGCAGGCCAACTTCTGTGCACTTATCCTGCCTTTGTGAGACTATATTCTGTTGTTCAGTTACAGTGCTGCATATAATTCAGGAGTCCTTCAGACAGACAACTAGGGCACTAAACATAATGAAATGATTCACGGCAGGCAATGTTGGGCCTATGATGCCTCTCTTATGTTTCCGGAAGCTTGGGAAATCCAAGCACATGTTGGATATCACAAAGCTTCCTGTCGTCTAGGACTGTTGAAGCTCATCAGGTTTTGAAAACTTTCACTTCTCCTAGTTGGGCTCTGGGTGGCTAGGTTTTGGGGTTGAACACAGGGCCTGGGTGCTGACCATGAACTCAGTTGCAGAAGCCCAGTGCTTTCCCATTTTGTGTAACAACATCACTTCTGGTCTGTGAGTGTATGTGTGCATGTGGATGTGTGCACACCACGGTGTGTGTGTGTGGGTGGGTGCGTGCACACATATACATGAGTCCTGAAGCTTGAACTCAGGACCTGAGCACTGTACCTAGTTTCTCTTGTACAATGATATCCCTCTCCCACTTGAGCCACAGAGCCACTTCAGGCTATGTCCTAGTGATGCGGTCCTGAGAAGTGAAGCCCACGATTTCATATATGCAAAATATTCTACCAATAAGGCACATTCCTAGCCCTCTACTTCAGCTTTGTTAGTTTATTTCTGTCTTTTTTTATTGTTGTTGTCGATTGAAGGAGTTGAAGTCTAGGCGTGCTTGTTGTCCCTGACCACTTCAGCTCAAGTCTTGTGCTCTACCACTTGAGCCACAGAGCTACTTCCAGTTTTCTGGTGGTTCATTGGAGCTAAGTTTCTCATGGACTTTCCTGACCAGGCTAGGTTTGACCCATGATTCTCAGATCTCATCCTGCTGAGTAGGTAGGATAACAGACATGAGCTCAAGCACCCAGCTTCCCCTTCAGGTTCTTAGTAGTGAATTGGAGATAATTGTCGCATGGTACCTTTTGTGTCTGAGATAGTTTGGAGATAATTGTCTCATGGTACCTTTTGTGTCTGAGATAGTTTGGAACCAAGATCTTTAGAACTCAGCTTCCTGAGAAGGCAGGATGACAGACTTCAGCTACTGACCCATTGGCCATGGCCTCTGCTGCAAGAGGGTCCATGGCTCCACGGTGTGGAGTGCTAGCCATGAGCCCAAGAGGTAAGGGTCAGTGCCTCAGCCCCGAGTTCATGGTTCATGACCAAGAAAAAAACAAACCAAACCATTGTCTGCTCTAGACAACTCACGAGTCTTCAGTAATACATAATTTTGTCCCTGACATGGGGACTATCTGAGCCTCAATATTCTTGTCTGTATAATCATCTTAGTTGTGGAGCTCTTACATAGACAAGATGTAAGAATGCACCTGGTTAAGGACATAGCACATGGCACTCTTTGCACCCCTCAGCACACAACATCCTGTGAAAGATTCAGCACACAGCACCCAATGCAGGACTCAGCACACTGCATCCTGAAAACTCTCAGCACATAGCACACTGTGCAGGACTCAGAATGGAGCACCCAGTGGAGGACTCAGCACATAGCTCCATTCTACAAGCTGTCATTAGAATTAGGGTGCTTTCATCAGTATCTCCATTCCTTGAGGAAAATTTACAAACCATACAAGTTCACATCTAATGGTTTAGTGGGGTATTTTTCTGGGGAGAGGGTGTTAACCATGGGGCTTGAACTCAAAGCTCTACCACTTGGAGCCACATTTTGAGGTGTCTCTCACACTTCCTGCCAGGACTGGGTTTTAAAGCCCCTGAGCAGCTAGGATGACAGGCATAAGCCAGGATGACATGGGTAACCTGTGGAGCTGGGTTGCAGCGGTTTACATGTGGCTAAGTCAGGTTAGGTGGCAGCTTTCAGCACCAGACTCCTAGCTTGCTCTGTAATGAGGTATTTGAAGTTCTGTCCTTTTATAACTGCAGTTAGAATATCCTACCTTTTTTTTGCATAATACCTGGGGCTTGAGTAAGAGCTTAGACACTGTCCTTAATTGTTTGTGCTCAAGGCTAGCATTCAATTGATTGAAAGACAACAGAACTTCTGAGTTTTCTATTTTGTGGCACTGAGGAATCGAACCCAGGGCTTCGTGCTTACTATGAGAGCACTCAACCACCGAGCCTCAGGAGTGAACGAGGTATAAATAGAGACTGCTGTATATAAATATTATATACACAAAAAGAGATTTCTGCAAATTATTAAATTATAGATAATATTGCTACCAATTCTTAGGTATTAAATTATGTTTCCATTTAATGATGTGTCCCAATAAACAATTAATAATGCATTAATTAATAATTACTCAATATCCTATAACTGTTTATCATATATGTACATATATCCATACATATAATTCGATATTTCATAGAATGAGACCAATGTCTATATATTATTAAATTATGCATCATATGTTACTCCCAATTATTAGTTATTTAATTATGTCTCCTTGTAATTTTTATTCTGTTAATGCTTAATAAAATATTAATTAAACTTAGTGCACATCCTACACTTATTGCATCTAATTTTATACTAGAATAATTCACTACTAATTCAATCTGTTTATCATTTACTGTAGTGGTAATTCTTCTACCTATGATGTTTTTTACCTTTATTGCATCCTATTACATAGCATATAGATTTGCATCCAAATTATACATCCTACCTGACACCGAGCACTTTCACAGAAAAAGAAAACATGTGTCATGCTCAGCTTCTCACTCCAAGATTACATTTTTGGGAGTGCTGGGATCTAAAATCAGTGCAAAGAAGGCTCAGTTCATGAATGGGTGACTGCCAGCACAGCAGCCATTAGCCAATTCAGCTGCCTGGCACTGCCCAGGCCCTGAGATTGAGCCCTGTATGTTGACTCCAAATTGTGCTTACTGTAGTTATTCATTTTATTTTTTATTCATTTACCATTTATTTTATTGACTGCTATAACACATGGAATATTTACTACATTTATTACATAGGATATAGAATTGCCTATGTATGAAACTTCACACCTGACACCCAGGACTTTCACAGAAAAAGAAAACATGTGTCACCCTGTGTCCTACTGCATGAGTCAATTTTTGTTAGTGCTGGCATCTGAACTCACAGCCTACAAGGCCCAATTCATTATTGGGTGAGTGTCAGCACGCCAGCCTGGGGCATATGGAGCTGACAAGCAGTTCCCAGCACCTGAGATTTAGCCCTAGAGGTTGACAAAACAAGAACAGATGGACATGCATATGGTAGTACACAAACAAATATAGAACTTTATAGAGTACCAGAGATGTCTATACATTATTTAGTTATATAGGCTACATTCCTACCAATATTTGGGTATTTATTATGCCTCCATGTAATTAATATTACTGTTTTCATCCTTAATGAATTATTAATTATATTGACCACTGTCCCGAAACTATTGTGTCCATGTAATTAATAGTATTATTTTAATATGTCAAAAATATTCATTAAAATCCATCGGCCTCCTAAAATCACTCTCTAAAATTTTATGCTAATATCATTCAGGAACAGGTAATTCAACCTTGACATTCATAACTTTCCATCGGTATTCCTATGAATAGGAACGAGACTCTTAAGATCTCTCTCCATTGGTAGAGGTCAGGACCCGGCTTCGAACACAGGGCCTATGTTGTCGTGTTGGCCCATGGCTTCTCTGGAAGAATGACAGCCTTCAGCAATGCCAGGTTACCAACACTTTTCAGTCCTGTCATTTAGACCCAGGATGGTCACCTTGAAAAGAAAATAAATGTAAAACCGGCAGCCATCTGCAAGTTACTGGGTTTATTTTTTTTCTGTGTCGTTTTATTTATTTATTTTTCCTGTCAGCCTTTGAGATCCAGGAACCTAGGTTCAGCTGTGGGTCCAGTGGCTGCAACCCAGCCTAGAGTGATCAAAGCTGAGGCAGAGTTGCCATGCCCTGAGTTCAAGCCCTGTGCTTGGCAAAATAAAAATACGTAATACATCATGCATACGTACATATATATATATATATATATATATATATATATATAAAATATTTAAACAATTATTACGCTACTTGGAGTTGTATTCACGCCATTTTTTCTGCCGGGCCTGGGATTTGAACTCAGGGTCTGGGTAAATCTGCAGTACTGTGGGGGAAGCGAAAGCTCACAGTGCTGGAAGATAAGAAAGACAGGCCTGTTCTTAGCACTCACAAAAATAATATTTGTATACCTTTTAAATACATGATGTATACTTACATACACATGTTTACTGCATATTGCAGTTAGTGTAGTTATTTATTTTATTTTGGTTTTTATTCATTCATTATATATTTTAGAGAGTATGATTACAAGTATAATATTTTTTGCATCCTATTACACAGAACATAGATTTGCCTATGTATTATACATCATTCCTGAGACCCAGGACATTCACTGATAAGGAAAGCAAGTGGGACAATTGCCTTCTTCCACCAGGATTAAGTTTTTGGCAGTTCTGTGATTTGAACTCTGGGCCTAGAAGGCCCACTTCATGAATGAGTCAATGTTAGCCCACCAGTCTGATGCAAGTGAAGTTGTCGGGCAAATTTGAGGATCTGAGATGAAGCCCTAGGAGTGGCCAATATATAAACAGATAGATGTGTAGATTGCAGCGTGTATGTGTATTTACATAGGTATAGTAATCTATAAGTAAAGTTATATAGAGAGACAGACATTTATGTAGATTCTAGTGTATAACTCTATATAAAGAATGATGACCTATATATTACTTTTATATATTCTATTACTATGAATTATTTGGTCTAAAATTATGTCTCCATTAATTAATCACGGTAGGAGACTTAATAAAGTATTAATTAAATTAATCAATGACCTATATTTATTGTGTATAAACTTATACTATAATGACTAGCTAATTAGTAGTTCAATTGGTACATTACAAAGATTCTGTTATTGTTCCTATAGAAAGGAACGAGTAGGTGAAAGTCCCAGGATCAAACTGAGGACCTAGGTGTCTTGGTTGGGCTCAGGCTTCACTGTCAGCCCACCAGCCTTCGGCCATGCAAGGACATGTACAATATTCAAGCCAAGGCGTTGAGAGCCAGGATGGTCACAGTGCAAAGGAAACAAAGGTAAAACTGTTGTCTAAAACTTCCTGGGTTTAACTCCTCCATCTTGCTTGGTTTATTAATTTTTTTTTTTTGCCAGAGCTGGGAGTTGAACTCAGGTCGTAGGATCCCTGGATCATCTGTGGGTGTAAAAGCTGCACCTCAGCCTAGGGTAATCAAGGCTGAGGCAGAGTTGTGGCGACCTGAGTTCAAGCCCTCCCAAAAAAGTTAAGGTCCTGCCTAGGAGTTTGGGCCATTTTATCTGCCTTACCTGGAATTTGAACTCAGGGCCTGGGTAACACTATTGTGCTCTGGGTAAAGTGAAAGCTAACCTCCTAGAAGAAAAAAAAATCCGGAGCATTTTTCATTGTGTGAATTAGAGCCCTAAAAATGGCAAAAAATAATATTTATATACATGTATAATATATATCATATATATGTATTTGCATAGATATTACATATTGTATCTAGGTCACAATATTTCCACAGAAAGGAAATCAGGTCAACATTGGCTTCTTACTCCACCTATTGTCTTTGACACTCCTGGGATTTGAACTAAGGGCCTGGAATGTCTAATTCATCAAGGGGTCAGTATAAGCACAGCAGCCTCAAACAAATTCAATGCCAGGCAGTTCTCAGGACCTGAGTTCTAGCCCCAGGAATGGTCAATATATAAATAGATAGATGTCCAAATTGCTGCAAATATGTGTATATAAGTATATATAGTGAGAGAAAGAGAGAGATGTATATGTATATTCCACTGTACATTTAAATATAAATATGTTTATAGAATGTGAGATGTCTATATATTATTAAATTACATGTAATATATTACTAATAATTATTAGGTATTAAATTATGCCTCCATTTAATGAAGTATCATGGATTAAGGCACAATAAAGTGCTTCCTTGTGTAAATGGAGCTCAGGGACAATTTCAAGTCTCATAGTTCAAGCCTCAGGATCTGCACTAAAAAAAAAGAGCCAGTAACTACATGTGTCTGTGAATATATGCATGTATTTCTATCAGTGAACATCCATAGTCGTTATGAAGAATCGCACCCAACTAACAAATTTGCTTTGAATAGAATGATGTCATAGCACAGAGAGTGCTTTCAAGACAGTGCATGTTCCTAGTCAAAGAAATTTAAGACCGTGGCTTGGAATTTGCACCATTTTTCTGACAGGTCTGGGATGTCAACTCAGGGTCTGATTAACTCTCTGGCACTGTTGGGGAGGGGAAACTCACCATCGTTGAAGACAAGAATTTCAGACCAGTTTCCAGGGCCTGAATTAAAACACCAGCACTGGAAAAAATAATATTCATACATGAGATCTATTTACATGCATGTGTTTACTCCCTATGACATTTATTACCCTTATTTATTTTATATTTATTTTAATTAGTATTATTACATATATAACATTTATTTCATTTATTACATCTTATGACATGGATTTATTTGCATATAGAGTATACATCATACAGAAACCCAGGACTATCAAAGAGAAGGAAAAAAATGGGTCAAAATTGGCTTTTGACTCCACATATAAACTTTTGGCCATGCTGGGATTTGAACTCACAGCCCACAATGCACAAATCATGAATTGGTCAATTGTAAAACAAAAGCCTTTGGAAAACTGAACTGCCAGCCACTTCTGAGGATCTGTGATCAAGCAATAGTAGTGGCGGATAGCTAGATAGATTAGATAGATAGATAGATAGATAGATAGATAGATAGATAGATAGATAGATAGATAGATAGATAGATAGATAGATAGATAGATAGATAGATAGATAGATAGATAGATAGATAGGTAGATAGGTAGATAGATAGATAGATAGATAGATAGATAGATAGATAGATAGATAGATAGATAGATAGATAGATAGATAGATAGATAGATAGATAGATAGATAGAAAGTGTAGTTTGCTATGTATATGAGATAGAATGTGAGGATATTAAATTATATATATTATGAATTATTAGTTATTAAATTATGCCTCCTTTTAATGAAATGAAGTATCATGGTTGAATACTTATTAAAGCATTCATGTAAAAGTAGTCAGTATTCCTTAATTGGGAGAATCATACCATGGTGCTAGAATGGAAGACATTATCCAATACTTTTTGTGTGGCATTCTATAAGATAATAATGAATTAACTGCAAATTTAATTGTTACTTTTATACCATTCCATTAGGCATTCCCATGGATAGGAATGATTTTCTCAAGATCTCCTTCCATTTGTAGCTGGCAGTCCAGGCACTTCAACTCCAGGCCTGGGTATTTTACTTCAAATTACAAACCATTGGAATGACACTGTGAAGATTTCAGATTGTCAGGATGAAAGAAAAGAATGAGAAGAAAAGAAAACCAAGTGTCAGTGAATCCTACCTCTAATCCTAGCTCTTCAGGAGGCTGAGAGGTAGAGAATGCCAGTTTGAATTCAGCCAGGACAGGAAATTCCACCACACTCTTATTTCTGGGGGATTACAGGAATAAAAATTCCCATGAAGGGCGCTATGACTCAAGGGCATAGCGCTACCCTTGAGCAAAAGGAGCTCAGGAACAGTGCCTAGGCTCATAGTAAAACCCCCGTGCCTGCCAATTAAAAAAAAGCCAGTAACAACATGTCACCCCATGTATGTATATATGTATTTCTATTGGTGAAGGTCTAGAGTTCCTATGATGAAAGGTATCCAGCTAGGAAATTTGCTTTGAATAGAATGATTTCATAGAACAGAGAGAGTTTTCAAGACAGTGCATCTTCCGGGGCTCATCTCACTGTTCCCATTGTAGCCTGAGGTTTTCTCCACATCGGGGACTGCTGCAAAAAGTCTTCCTTATTGTTGGAAGAGGCCTCACTCCTGTACAGCTGGGTGATAAAATACTCCTTCTAGGCCCATTAGTGAGGAGTGTGGGTGGGCTCTGAAGGCCAGGAGAAAAAGGCCTCTATGTACCTCAAGCTATCTCTCTGCCGAGAGCTCTGTTATGACATGAAGACTTCATTTGTGCACCTCCTGTGTCCAAGTTCCCTGCACTTATCCTCTCTTTGTTAGAATATGTTCCAGTGCTGAAATAACCTGCTACAATTAATTCAAGGGTCCTTCTGGCAGACAACTAGGGAGCTGAACCTAATGAAATTATTCTTTATTGGCAATGATACCTCCCTGGGTTTCCAGAAGCTTGCTAAATCAAAGCACATGTGTAATAATACTAGGCTTCCTGTCATCTAGAGCTGGTGAAACTCATCAGATTTTGAAACTTTGACCTCTCCTAGTTGGGCCCTGGGTGGCTGTGTTTCAGGGTTCAACACAGGACCTGGGTACTGACCATGAGCTCAGAGCAGAAGCTCAGTTCTTTATCATTTGGTGTCACAGCTTTACTTCTGGTATCTGTGTGTATATGTGTGTGTGCATGTATGTGTGTTCATATACTGGTCCTGGAGCTTCAACTCAGGACCCCAACCCCTGCAAAGCTGTTGCTGCTACTCAATTTCCTGCCACTGCAACTCAGCAATTACAGTCACAATTACCCTTTCCCTGGTATTTCCTTTCTCTGCTACTCATTTGGCTACCCATAATTCTTATCATCATGGTTCCAGCCACCTGATTCCTGACACCCTTGTCTCTGCTACCACATTCCCAAACAAAGCAAGGCAAGAGTAGGCACAGACAGTCGACTTGGGTACTCCTCTTGCAGGCACAATGGAACTTTATTCTTCAGGTATTTATCCTGAGGGACTAACTAGTGGTGGAAAGAGAAGAGGTTACTCAGAGGGGACTAAAATCCAAGGATATCAATTTATAACGTTGCTAGGAAAAGCAGTCCCTACGGTGAAAGTTAATGAGAAAAGAAAATTTGACAAAAATATTGGGGATGATATAAAAGGTTTAGCTTAGTCTCTTGTGTCAGTGATATAAATTATTTTATGACATAGATATGTAACTATTTTGCATTTTAAAAAGTTTATGAAGATTCACATTTATGTGGTACTTATATTAATTTATGCAATAGTTGCATATGATCATGTTAATGATATTCAATAGTTTATGCTTTATGATATGCTTATTACTCTGCAATATGAATTGAGCTCTCTAAAAATAAATGGAATTGCATTGTCAAATACTACAAGGAGATTACTGAGGCTAATACCAAAACGAAAGCTGGTAAAAAAAAAAACGAACAAAGCTACAAGCTTGAAGGGAAAGGGTCAGTGGTAAGGGCTATGATAACAGAGAAATTCTTCACCATGGAATCTTGGAAGAATAGAATGTGTCTTGTTGAATTACTAGCTTTTTAAACATTCTTAGAAAGCAGAACATGATTTTTGATTCTTTCATTTTGGAACCTCTTTAATGAGTAGTTAAACAAAAAATGATCGAAATGACTGAAAATCCACTGACATGAATTATTAGATTAACATACTCAAAGTTGCCTTGAGATGCAGGCAGGCTGGATTCCTTTCCTATTAAATTAATGGAATAAGCTTCCTTTTGAATGGTTTGACAGTCCATGACACTTGTTCCAAAATAAGAAAAGATACTGGAGAGAAAAAAAGATGAAGGAGACTATAAAGGCTGCTGAAATTAGCATATTTCCCATTTGGACATTAATGGGTTGTTACTACAAAGAATTAGAATTTCATCTTAAGATAATTTCAAAGTGGATGTGCTAAAGGATAGCTTCGAAATGTAATATTTAATGTTGTTGGATTACTTGAAGATAAAGGTTTACAGAAAAATTTAAATTCCAGTAAACTGTAATGTACTAATAAACACCTAGAAGAAATATAATTTAAAAATTCACCTGTTCAAAGCAAACCCTGGCAGGAAAGTCTCTGAGTCACTTATCTCCAAATAGGAAGTGGCATTGTGGCTCAATTGGGAGAAAGCTCCCCTTGTGTTCAAGAATTCAGGGATATGTTAATACCCAGGCCCTGAGTTCAATCCCCATGGCTGACAAGAAGAAATTTTAAAGAATTAAACCATTAGGGACAGAAGGAGACTCAGTGGAAGAATGTTTGTCTTGCATGCATGAGGTCCTAGGTTAAATTCCTCAGCACCACATAAGCAGAAAAAAACTGGAAGTGACACTGTTTCTAAAGTGATAGTGCGCTAGCCTTGAGCTGAACAGCTCAGGGACAGCACCCAGACACAGAGGTTAGGCCCCCCTACCACCACCACCAACAAAAATTAAAGCCTCAAACAGCCTGAAGATGTTTTCCAGAATACTGAATGCAGCATTATCCGTTTACATGACTTAGTGAATTGAAACCTAGTTTACCAGGGGACATGGTGGGCATTTTGTGTGTGTGCCAAAGCCCACAAAATTATTTTGTACTTTCCCAGGGAGGGAGAAAGGAGGAAATGAGGGGGGGGGTGTGAGGTGTTTGGTGGACTTGCCCTTTGATTCACTGATTGTTTTCTGGAGTTAAATTCAGAGAAATTCTGCTTGCAATCCTAGTTGCAAGGGGAATGAAGAAGCCATGTCCTGGAAGTGGTTTTGTCCTTTCCTTGGCCTGGTTCTAACCACCATTGGATAATCCAAGTCCCACTTCAGGACCAAGATGCCTTGAAGACTACTGATCCATTGAGCAGATGGACCTAACCGCAGCCAGAATAGGCAGAAAATGCAATTCAGAGGGCAGCACTGGAAATCTACAGCAGGCAGAGATTTTTTTATATATTTTTATTGTAAAAATACTGTACAGAGTGCTCAGAGTCACAGGAATAGGTAATGAGTACATTTCTTATACAGCATTGTTACCTCCTCCTTTGTTTTTCCCCTGCTATCTTTTCCCTCCCCACATCTCCAACTCCTCCCTCCTCGACCCCTGCCTGACATTGCAAATTCATTTTCGACACAGTGTCCTATACATCTCATTGTCACAATGGGTCAACCTGCATCCCCATTTAAGCATTCTGCCATATCCCTTCCACTCCCCAAATTACAAATATATATGATAAATATGATATATGATATATATACATATATATATACATATATATATATATGTATATATATGATGCAGAACACTTGAATCAAATACAGTGGAAACAGGGCTATACCGTGGGGGGATGAACCTACAAAAGAATCACAGAGTGCATTATGAGCATATTAAAAACAAAAGAAAGAAAGGAAAAACCACTTGTGTCTCTGACTTGGGGTACATTTCACTTAACATCATCTTGTATGGTTATATGTTCGTAGTCTTTGATCTTCTTCGCTTGTCCTAGGCATGTTCTAATCCTTGCAAACAAAGGTAAAACAAGGAAAACCATGGGTCCTATGTTTCTTTGGGTCTGCTTACTTCACTTAATATAATTTTTACCAAGTCTTTCCATTTCCTAACATATCGAACAATGTCATTCTTTCTGATGGAAGCATAGAATTCCAGTGTGTGTGTGTGTGTGTGTGTGTGTGTGTGTGTGTGTGTGTGTGTGTGTGTGTGTGTGTGTGTACCACATTTTCTTGATCCATTCATCTGCTGAGGTGCATCGGGTTTGGTTCCATATCATAGCTATGGTGAATAATACTGCAATAAACATGGTTTTGTTGGTAGCTTTGTGATCATTTGGGTAAGTGCCCAAAAGTGGGGTTGCTGGGTCATTGGGGAGCTCTAATGGAGTCTTTTGAAGAAATTCCATACTGCTTTCCAAAGTGGTTAAACAAGTTTACACTCCTACCAATAATGCAGTAGGGTTTCCTTTTAGCCACATCCCCAACAGCATCTGTCATTATTACATTTCTTGATTATAGCCATTCTAACTGGAGTAAGGTGCAATCTCAATCTGATTTGCATTTCTTTTATGACTAGAAAAGTTAAGCATTTCTTCATGTGTCTAATAGACATTTTTTATTTCATCTTCAAAGAAATCTCTCCTTACGACTTCAGCCCACTTAGTTTTTGGGCAGTTGTTCCTTTGAGGATTTTTTGTTGGGGGAATTTATGATTTTGAGTCCTAAGTATATTTTAGATATAAAACTTTGTCTGTTTTATGACTCATGAAGTACTTCTCCCAGTAAGTGGGCTTTCGATTATTTGCTATCTATGAGCTGTACCTTGCAGAAGCTCTACTGTTTCATGCAATCCCATTTCTCCAAACTTCTTTGATTTGTTTTGTTTCTGGTTCTCTATTAAGAACATTTTGGCCTGTGCTAAAGAGCCTTGGAGTTTCTCTTATCCTTCATGTAATGTTTTCACGGTGTCAGCTTTTATTTTGAGGTCTTTGATCCATTTGGCCTTGATTCTCATGCAGGCTGATATATATATATAAATATATATATATATATATATTTATATACATATATATGTATATATATGGATCTTGCTTTACTTTTCTACGGGTGTTTAACAAATTTTGCCAACACCATTTACTGAAAAGGTTGTCTTTCTTACATTCTATTTTTTTAGCTCCATTGTCAAAGATCAGGTGGCTATAGGGCACTTGGTTCATTTCTGGGTCTTCAGTCCTATTCCATTGGTCCTCAGGTCTGTTCTTGTGCCAGTACCAAGATGTTCTTATTACTATGGCCTTTCACTATAGTTTGAAATTGGAGCTGATATTGTTCCAGTGTTGTTCTTTTGGCTAAGGACTGACGAACCTACAGCCAGCATTATACTTAATGGTAAAAAGTTAAAGTCATTTCTTATAAACTCAGGAAAGAGATAAGTATGTCTGCTCTCTCCACTCCTCTTCAACTTAGTATAAGAATGCTAGCTGGGACAATAAGACAAGATGCAAAATTAAAGGGAATCCAAATAGGGGAAGATGAAGTAAAACATACAAGATGACCAATGGAATAGAATTGAAAACCCAGAAATCAATCTACAGACCCATAGGCATCTAATTTCGATAAAGGAACTAAAAAAAATAGAATGGAAGAAAGACAGCCTGTTCAGTAAATGGTGCTGGCAAAATTGGTTAACTGCTTGTAGAAAAATAAAGCTAGACCCTTATTTATCACCCTGCACCACAATCAACTCCAAATGGATCAAAGACATCAGAGTCAAAGCAGACACTCTGAAAATACTAAAGGATGAAATAGCAGAAACCCTAGGTCTCCTTGGCACAGGCCGAAATTTTCTTAATAGAGATCCAGAAACACAAAAAATCAAAGACAAATGTGAAAGATGAAATTGCATGAATTTCAGAGCTTCTGCATGGCAAAGGACAAAGCTAGCAAGATCAATAGAAAGACCATGGATTGGGAGAAGATCTTCACTAACCATACAACGGACAAGGGTCTCATATCTAAAATATATCTGGACTCAAAAAATTAAATCCACCAACAACAAATCCTCAAAGAAACAAATGCCCAATTAATAAGTGGGCTAAAGACTTAAAGGGAAACTTCTCTGAAGAGGAAAGAAGGATGGCCAATAAATACATGAAGAAATGCTCAACCTCTCTAGCCATAAAAGAATTGCCAATAAAAACAACATTGAGGTACCACCGCACCCCAGTTAGAATGGCTATAATCAAGAACTCTAATAACAACAGATGCTGGAGGGGATGTGGACAGACGGGAAACATACTACATCATTGGTGGGAGTGAAAACTTGTTCAACCACTGTGGATAGCAATATGGAGGTTCCTCAAAAGACTCCTCATAGAGCTCCCCTATGACCCAGCAATCCCACTTTTGGGCATTTACCCACATGATCACAAAGAAGACCATACTAAAACTACCAGCACACCTGTGTTTATTGCAGAATTATTTACAATAGCTATGATATGGAACCAAACCAGTGACCCCTCAGTAGATGAATGGATCAAGAAATTGTGGTATATATACACTATGGAATTCTATGCCTCCATCAGAAGAATGACATTGCCCCATTTGTTAGGAAATGGAAAGACTTTGAAAAAATTATATTAAATAAAGTAAGCCAGACCCAAATAAACAAAGTTCCCATGGTCTCTCTTATTTGCAGTAAATAGAATATGTCTCTGTCAAGAAGAATAGGACAGATAATTTGATGTTAGGGAAATGAACCCTAAGATATGTATTCAAATGTTTTTTTTTCTTTCATGAGATTGTTTCTAACACATTTATAAGATCATTTCTTTGTCACTTTGTATGTGCCTCCCCCATGGTATAACCCCTGCTTTAACTGTATTTGATGTCGGTATAATTTCTGGAGGGGAATCGCAAATACAAATCATTTAACTAGGGATACAGGTGGACCTATTGCAACAATGAGATGTACAAGTCATTATGTCAAAATCGAACTTTACAACTTTGGTGGTGGGGAGGTGGATTGGGTGGCGGCGCAAGGGGAGGATGGGAAGAGATGGATCCGTGAATCAAAGTAGGAGGCTACAACGCTTCAGAAGAAATGTACTCATTATCTTGTCCAGGTAATTCTAACCCCTCTGTACAGTATTTTCACAAAAAAATAATAATTTTTTTAAAAAAGAAGAAAACAAAACCTGAAGATGACATGATCTTGTATTTAGTGGACTCCATGGACTCCACACCAAATTTACTTGAGCTGATCAAAAACTTTGGCCAATTAGCAGAATATAATTTTGTTTCAATAAAACCAACCAAGAAAGGAATAAAAAATAAACAACAAAGGAATACACAGTTGGAAATTTGGGTTAATTTTGTCATTATGTTTTGAGAAGTCAAGTTCACTATAAAAATGCAACTCATATATAATGCTCAGTTGTGTTTAAATTGTTGTCTTAATTACAGAACATTTCTACATGCAAAAGAGCTTATGATTCCCAACCAAATATTTGAAAAATTAAGCATCATTCTGTTAGATTCCAAAGAAATGATGAAGGATTACAAAAGTTTAAGCCTGGAGAAATAGGAAAGTTCATTTAATGTAGGACTTTGTAGACCTGGCTAAATTAGAATTTAGATTTAAAATAGATGTTTTTTTGTTTGTAATTTAATATTCTATGGGATACTAAAAAATTCTTTTCAAGTAAAAGATTTAATTTACAAATTCACAAATGATTCTGGCATTAATTGACTAGAGCAGTTTTTCAAGTGAGGTATAATAAGAACTTAGTTAATAGATAATCCCAACAGTTCATGTGTAAAATGATAATGTGAATAATCTAGAAATATTGCCAACAAATTGATGATATTAATTTATAAATATAGAAAAAGAGCAATCTTTTGAGACTTTGGTGTAACATGGTATGAAGAGCGTAATTGTGTGACATCCTTTTTTTTCTACCTATACATAACACAGGAAGAAATTTGCTTAATTATGTACCTCTGTATACAATGAGAAAAATGCTAGTTTTGAGGTTTGTTTTTTTTTTGTTTTTGTTGTTTGGTTTGTCCTAGGGCTTAACCTCTGGGTTTGGGCATTATCCCTGAACCTGTTTTTGGGCAAGGCTACTGTTCTACCACTTGAACCTCAGTGCCACTTGGGTCTGGCTTTTCCTTATGAGTTTATTGGAGATAAGAATCTAAGGAACTTTCCTGCCTGGGTGGGCTTTCAACCATGATCTTCAAATCTTAATATTAAGATATACAGATCTCCTGAAT
The DNA here is from genome assembly GCF_019054845.1 of Dipodomys spectabilis. Lineage (NCBI taxonomy): Eukaryota > Metazoa > Chordata > Mammalia > Rodentia > Heteromyidae > Dipodomys > Dipodomys spectabilis. Next base: position 936,640 of record NW_024871244.1, read on the forward strand.
ATCTGTGATATATAATATATATATGTAATAAAAAACATAAAATAAAAATAAAAATAAATAATGCTTGCTAGTGTTCTGATCTCAAGAATACCACTGTGGGGAAAATGATGTAGCAAAGTTTAGTGTAGTATTCTTTCCACAATAAGAAGGGCATCACATTAGCAGAAGTGTAGTATTTTTTCACAATAGTGATAAACTAGTCATGATGTGAATTTAGGGAATTTAAGGTTCACCTTACAAGTTGGAAACTGTTGGGCTAGGATGACTTTACGGCATAAAACCTTGGGATTGACTGTCATAGAAATAATCGCTTACTCTGATGAACAAATGTTTACTCTTATGGAATCATTTATTGGAAGTGGCGCTGTGGCTCAAGTGGTAGAGCACTCACCTTGAGTTGCAGAGTGCAGGGACAGCGCCCAAGAACAGAGTTCAAGCCCCACGACAGACAAAAAAAGGAATTAATTATTATAGATACTTCATAGTTTTATCTTCTACAATAACGTGTCTATTTTTTCTGTTGACTTTTAAATATGTAGTGCCTCATTGAAAACTGCATCTATTGCAGAATTAAATAAAATGCAAAGAGGTACTATTTTGAATGTCTCTGGTATGGCATGTTCAGAATTTGAAAATGAGTAGTTAGTAGTCATAGGAATGTTGAGGAACAGATATATCTGTCCTCTTAACAATTAGGCAGTTTTCAAAGTTAGGGGTTTCCATAGAATTGAACTGTTTTCTGCTTTAGTATAAGACAATACTAAAATGATGTTTTTTTTCAAAATAATGGGAAGTATATTCAGAAAATATTATGTAGTTTGATAACATTCCAGTTGATGTCACTCTGATAAAGAAAGAGCTAATTCAAATTAGCAACCAAAATGTTCATTTTTAAAAGATAATACACATAGAATAATACTTACTATAAAAATACAGTGAAATTATATTTTATGTAGCTCATTTTTAACTTAATTTTATTGTGAAGGTGATGTATAGAAGGGGTTGCAGTAATTGTAAGGTATTGAATATATAACATGTCAAAATTTTTACCCCCTCCCACTTTTTCTCACACTTTCCCTTCACCCCAATACCCCTCACAAATTGTAATGTAAATTTCCAACATGTTGTCCTGTGAGTGTGTCTATTGTATTGGTTTGCCTTTTGTCCTTTGTCTCGCCATTTTATTGTTCTGCTTCCCTTGCCAAATGAAGATAAATGTACATACAACACACAAGCTACTAAAATCAAATTCAACAGTGGACAAACCATAGGGGAAAACCAAAAAGAAAAATTAATCACATAGTACATTAAAAATAACAACCACAAAGAAAAACCTCTCTTTCCATACCTAGGAGTTTATTTTGCTCAGCATCATTTTATATGGTCATTTATACATAGCTATTGAGCCATTCTGCTCATCTTCTAGGACTATCTAAGATAATTCCTAGTTATTACAAATGAGGGAAACCATAGAATCTGTTTCTTTGTGTCTTGCTTATTTTTCTTAGTAGGATTTTTCCAAGTCTTTCCATTTCCTTATGAATTGGAAGCATAGACTTACTCTGTACATATATAAACCACATTTTGTCAATTCATTCATCTACTGAGTGGCATATTGGTTTAAAACATGATTGCATGTAAGTATCACTTAAGACCATTCAAAAATGACAGATGGCACCTCACCAGATATACTAATATCATGATTTCTAAGTAAGATAGTATTTTATGATGGTACAAGTGTTGAGATATAGGATGAGTTTAAGGTCTATATTGCACTGAATTAGGCAGGAAGATATCCAATACATGTAGGATAAAAATGGTAGTGACAAAATATTTCCCTTGAGAAAGATATAGGAGGCTGCCAGAAGTATGAAGTAGTTCAGATAATTTTGAAGAATTTAGAAATGCAAGCTAAATTATGTCTCCTTAAATAATTGTTATGTAAGTGGAAGGGCAAAAGAAGGGTAAGAGAAGAAAATAACTGACAGCAGATCATTGTCCCAAGTTAGAGTATAAAAAGACATAATCTATAACTTCTAAGTTAAAATGAGACCAATATAATCCGTCCCACTTAGTTTAGGTACATGCAAAATATTTACTTGGCTTTTCCCTACTTAAATGCTCCAAAATAAATGAACACTTATGAGAAAAGTTATGTGATTGCCATTGCTTCAACTTGAACACTAACTGTGATCGGCCCTCTTTTTCTCACTTTGCACTTGGAAAATAGTCCCTAAGTTGATGATGTTGTGGCTGATTAGAGTCAGACTAAGGGGCCTCTACTTGTACAATTATCCCAGAATAGTTTAAAGAAGTTTTCCGCCCAAGATATCCAACTACGTTGTCTGAACCTGTACTTTGAACACACCCTCACACCTGAGCACATTATTTGAAATTATACTTAAGCTTTTCTTGGCACATTCTACTTTGTGACTTTGTCTTCTTTGCACATTCCTTTTGAGTTCAGAGTTGCTCTATTTCCATTTCATCTGTACAAACTGCTAAGAACATTGTTCAACTACCACTTCTTGTTTGTACATGCCCAGTCTATGAATGAAGGTACTTTGTCCATGTTAAGCAATACGGTAATACTCAGCCTATGAGGAGAAAAGTTCCACAATATAACTCTATGCCCACATTAAAGGATGTAGAATTTAAAGCATTTTCAGACAAACAGTAATATTAGAATTGAAAGGCTTCTTAGGGACATTATCCTGGAGTTCATTAGTTTACCCAGGAGAAATACAAATATCCACAAAATCTGGAGCTATTTAGTAAGTAACCGAATTAACATTAGATCCGAGATGTTGTGTTAATACAAGTTGGGATTGTATTATTGTTAAATCAGAATCCTTCACTTCTTGACAATGTGTATGAGAAAATGAAAGAAAGGCATTAAAGCAAAATGTCTTATCTTTTTAGGAATTTAATCCTAGTGGTGAGAGTAATATCAGAACTTTTCCATTCAATAAAAGCTTGAAGTTTATAAGATCATTTTCCTACATATAAGAATTTGTGTCAGGTTGGTTGACAGGGTTATTTCAGCATGGAGATAAACCTAACAAGAATTTGATTTCAATAGTGTATATGACAGTTATGATGTGTCAATGGCTATTGAGGCATTTTCTATTCTAAAGAGGAATCAATTCCAGGAGCCTTCAGTCACATCAGTAAAGCTGTATGTTCAACCTAATACTTGGTGTTACTTTTACTACATTTATAATGAGTAGGCTGATAAGATATCCAAACATATCTAAATATATTTCAATAAAATGCCAAACTGATATGGATAGGTGGGTCACTAATTGGAACTGTAGGAAAAATTAGGCTTGTCTGTGCTGTGGTTCAATCTATAATCTCCTGGCTAAATAACGTTTTCAAAAATATTCACAGAATACCACTAAGAAAAGTTCATGACAGTTATATGTATATAATATTTCTAAGTTCAGGATTAAAGCATTTGTTCCCAACATTTAGAATCAACAGGACATGTTGAATTGATGGATCCAGAATTGTTTGTCTTCACATTCATATCTCTACATTTTATCAATATGCCTTCCACCAAAATACTGTTCTTATTGAACTTGTCTATATCCTTTTACTTTTCAAATCCAAATAGTAGATTTCCTTCAATATCTTCCTGAAAATTCTTTCCTTCCTTTTCTTCTGTAAATCTGTGTTTATTACTTTTTTGTTTCCTTATTTATCTCTTTCCTTCAATCTTGTCCACACTGGTACTCGCATTGTTCACACTTTCGTCAAAACTTTCCTTTTCCTCTTCCCTTTAATAATGTGCCTGATTTTATTATTATTTTTCATATTCATGGTCGTGAATATTTTGATGGTGTCCAAACAGACCTATCTTGAATCTGTTTAAAATAAACCTTAGAACTATCGGATAGGTTTTTTCCTCTAAATCCATCTTTTCCACCTATAATCCTTATCACCAAAAATGTAACTAACACAGTTAGGAGACAGAGATGTGGAAAAACTTTAGATTTCCTCTTACCCCACCACTATCCATTAGATAAGATGAATGATCAAGATTTTCTGTTTCTGTCACTAATGTAATTTCTATGTACTCCTTTATATGCCCCTGACACCAGCCTATTGCAAATACTCAACACCAGTCACTCAGTCCTAAAACAACTGTTTACAAAGTATGCATTTCTCCCCATAGTCTTTTCATATTGATCCTCTCCATCACCCAGTGACACTTCTTGTAAGCACACAGAGTGAAGAACTCAGACAAAAATTCTAGTATCATTATTTACTCACAACATTGATTGTTGGTCTTACATTTCTCATCTGTAAATGGATGTAATCTACCAGAAATATTGAAGAATATATTTGTTGAATTCTAGAGCAAGGAAAAGGAAAAGTGAAGAGTCCTTACATTTTCTACGTTAGCTTTCAAATAAGGAAAGAGTCGAATTCAGTTTGTTGGTATAAAGTCAGAAATAGTTTCATGCAGAAGTAAAAATAAATTTTAACTTCTGGCTCTACAGCCTGTGTTCTTTTATGGTAACTTCAGATATGTAAGTAATATTATGTAAATTGTGTCATGTCTTTACAGCTGTACTGAAGAACATACTCTTAATATATCATTGGAAAACATTGGTTATTGAATGGTATCTAGAGGAGAATGTTATTTGATCTAATCACACTAAGTTGGAACCTACATCTTAGTCCATCAAAATGTGGAAATAGATGATTTTAAAGAAAATAATACCAACAACAACAGTGAGTATATATTAGAAAGACTCCTGGAATAACATTAGGGTTTTTACTGTCTCTACCTGTTTATGAGATTTTATTCCTTGATATTCAAACTCTTCTTTTGTTATTCTGTTATTTTTTTCTTTTTTGGTTCGTCATGGGGCCTGAGCCACAGTGCCACTTCCTCTTATTTCTGCTTATGTGGTGCTGAGGAATCAAACCCAGAGCCTCATGTAGGCAAGGCCAGCACTCTGCCACTGAGCCACCTTCCCAGCCCTTCTCCTGTTATTCTTATTGTATGTAATCCAACGCTGTTTATACCTATGCATTCAATGTGGGAAATCCAGCTTCAAAGATGTCTAAGTTTTTTATTTCCTTTTCAATCACAACATCGTCATTATCAGGCTACACTGTGGTCATCATCTTCTCCATCAAAATTATTATTAGCATTATAAGTGCTTATTATTGAATGTCAGATATATGTCTATGATTTTATTATTATTTATCTTTTGATTAATAAGTTTAATGTTACCACTGTGCATGCATCCATATTGAAATTTTGAACAAATGAACAAAAAAACTAAACCATATCAGGTAGCTTGACTATGTGCTTATAACAAATTATGGAATAGAATTTTTGAAACATTGCAAATTCCTAATCAGTATGATTTAACTTCCTATCTCCCCCTAACTACAATCAAATATTTAAGAGTTTGGGCAGAACCCTATCAAGTAATATACTGTAAATGTTACTAAAATATCATGTGTATATCTAAAACTCCCTTGAAAGTAATAAAATCTACTTTCTATAGAAATATTAATTATTTTAATCTAGGAAACTTTTAGAAAAATATACTGTATATCTTTGAAATGAAAAAGGTCAAAAAGAGTAGCATAAATATTTTAGAGGGAGTTTGTCTCCGATATATATATATATATATATATATATATATATATATATATCTTCTATATATATGTAAATGTTATGTGTAGAATAGTACATTTTTAGAGATTATTTGTCTTCAGAAATGTATACATATATCTAAATTTATGTGTAGAATGATATACATTATAGTGAAAAGAGCATCTTAAAATATAATTTTAACAAAAACTTCATGAAACCAAGTGCCGGTAACTCACCCTTATAATAAGAGCAATTCTGGGTGTGTTCTCTTCTTTTTCTGATAAGATTTGCTAAGGGTCTGTCAATTTTGTTAAGTTTTTCGAAGAACCAACTCTTTGTTTTGTTGATTCTTTCTATAGTTTTTTTGGATTCTAATTCATTTAATTCTGATTTAATTTTGATTATTTCTTTCAGTCTACTGGATTGGGGTTTATCTTGCTGCTCTTTTTCAAGGAGGTATAGATGTGTCATTAAATTGCTAGTTTCAGATTTCTCCAATTTGTTGATGTAGGAGCTCAGAGCTATAAACTTGCCTCTGAGTACTGCCTTTGCTGTGTCCCAGAGGAGCTGGTAATTTGTGTGTTCATTTTTGTTGAATAGCATGATTTGTAATATCTAGTATATGTATGAGTCAAGCGGAAAAGGTCAGATAATGTGATGTCAGGAAAATGAACCCTTAGATGTGTATTTTAATGTTTTTTTCTTTCATGCATGTGTTTCTAACACATTTATAAGATTATCTCTTTGTTGCTTTGTATGTCCCTCCCCCACAGTATAACCCTTGCTTTCACTATATTTGATGTCAGTATAACTTGTGGAGGAGATGGGGAAAAACCAGTTGTTTAAGGATACAGGTGGACCTGTTGCAACAATGAGAAGTACAAAATGTCATGTCCAAAACGATCTTTACAACGTTGGTGCGGGGGGGGGGGGGGCTGGGGGGGTAGGAAGGAGAAGGATTGGGATTAGTGGGGGAGGGGGGAGGCTGGGAAGGGATGTGAAGGGTAAACAAAGGAGGAGGCTGCAATGCTTGGTAAGAAATGTACACATTATCCTGCCCATGTAACTGTAACTCCTCTGTACAGTATGTTCACAAATAAAATTAAATTAAATTTAAAAAAAAATAAGAGCAATTCTGGGTTCTGAGATCTTAGAATTGTTTGTGAAACTAGCCCAGACAGAAAAGTACTTGTTAGATTCTTATCTCCAATTAACCACTAAAAACAACACCCACAACAACAAAATATATCACATTAATTTTACAAAAGCATCTTTTAACTGCTGTGAACATTTCTTAGAAACATGAATACATACCCCTGGAAAATGTTAAGTAAAAAGTATAGAATATTTACGTCTATGTTAAAGACTTGACTATTTAGATTGTTTAAGATTTAGGTAATGATTAGAAGTTAAGAATAATGATAGGTAGGTCATATATTGGGACTGGTTTTTTTTATTCTATTTTACAATAGTAATAAAATGATATTTATAATGATTATATAAAATTACTCTGGCTTGGTATTTTAATTATCATAAGTGATAAATATTTTTAAATGAGTATCAAAGGAGTATCAATTTTTTTGTAATTTCCAAACAAGTAAGAAAATGATTTCAAGGCTGGTTCACTCTAAGTCTATATTTGTTTTCTTGTTCTAGTTTTCATGTTAATAGAAATTAAAATTCCAAAATTTAATGGTTATTGGCATTCAGGAACATCTTCACATACACTAATATTGGAGTCCCTTAAGTGGAATTGTTTTATTTCATTTGTTACTTTCACAAATAAATCAAGATGATTGTGTATTTTGTTCTTTTCACTGCTTTTGGCTCTTATCTTGAGAATACGTTTTTCATAGCAAAGTAGAGCTAAGCAATTGGATTCAGTAATTAGCAAATGACTTTCAAAAAGTGCAGATGGATAGATTTGTGTCTTCTGTCATTTCCTAAAAGTTTCTTCTAGAAAAGTTTCTAAATTACTTAAAAGTTTTTCTCCTTCCCCTCCACAAATTATACTGACATCAAATATAGTGAAAGCAGGGGTTATACTGTGGGGGAGGGACATACAAAGCAACAAATAAATAACCTTATAAATGTGTTAGAAACAATCTCATGAAAGAAAGAAAACATTTGAATTCATATCTTAGGGTTCATTTCCCTAACATCACCTTATCTGATCTTTTCTGCTTGACTCAGACATATAGTAGATATTGTAAATAAGGGAAAGCATGGAGGAAAAAATAGGGATACGGGTGGACCCATTGCAACAATGAGATGTACAAGTCGTTATGTCAAAAAGAACTTTACAACTTTGGTGGGGGAGGTAGAGGGGAGGATTGGGTGGGAAGGCGGGGGAGGTTGGGAAGGGATAGGAAGGGGAAACAAAGGAGGAGGCTGCAAAGCTTGATAAGAAATATACTCATTATCTTATCCATATAATTGTAACACCTCTGTACAGTATTTTCACAATAAAAAAATAAAAATAATAAAAAAATAACTTAGAAGTGATGCATAATTCCTAGGTATTCCAGTTATCACATATACTTTTGGATTGAGTTATCACTGTATAAACTCAAACGGACAAAATACCCTCAAAATAAACAGAAAACATCTTTGTTTTAAATGCAGTAGTTTACAAAGGGTTTTTCACCAACACCAAAAACATCTTTTTAGCTATTCTGCATTTTCTGTGAAAGAAGTTTTAACAATAGTTTTTTTTTTTCCTGACATGCAATTCATTTACAATATATTATCTCCTTTTATTGTATACATTTTAGTGCTTTGGAAGTGAATTGTACCTTCATAGGTTTTCAAAGCCTAATTTTCACAAACTTTCATTTCTTCAAATAGAAATGCTGTAAATTTTAGAACAGACATTAAGATAGATATAAAATACAGATACAGCAATTTGTCCAGCATACATCCTCTATAGTGAGTCTTTTCAAAATATGTTTTTGGGTATCATTTCCAGGGTCTCACACATACTATTCAAGTTCACTGTCAATTAACTACATTCTCTGTCCAAAAAGTTTTTTACTTCTGTTTAATTCATTCATAGAAGTGTAATGCCTGGATCCTTTCACCTTTTGAAGACTTGAAACCTTGTTTGCTAAAATGATTGCAGTATTATACAAATCTATCACTATGAGAAGTATATCAGTTTCTCCACAAATGCATTACTATATTTTGCATCCTCTTTTTATATTATGGTCATATTAGTGAGTTTTCTATTTATTATTTCTTAGACACTAAAGAGGAGATTATTTCATATGCTCCTCCTATTGACTATTAATTTACATATGTTATTTAAAGAAATGTCCTATTCAGGAAAAAATTTTATATAGAATTAGAAGATATAAAAATACTTAAGTTTCAGCCAGGCGCTGGTGGCTCATGCCTGTAATCCTAGCTACTCAGGAGGCTGAGATCTGAGGAACGTGGTTCAAAGCCAGCCTGGGCATGAGAGACCGTGAGACTCCTATCTCCAATAAAACCACCAGAATGCCGGAAGAGGCACTGTAGCTCAAGTGGTAGAGCACTTGCCTTGAGCTAAAGAGCTGAGGGACAGCACCCAGGCCCAGAGTTCAAGCCCCACAGCAGACCAAAAAAAAAAAAAATATACTAAAGTTTCAGAATCATTGTAGCATTAACATTGTAGCATTAACAAATATGTGTGCTCTATCTTTTGGATATGGTTTCACTTCTGTTATAGTGGCCTTTGAATTATGAAAAGTTATGACTTGATATAATCCCGTTCTTTCTTTTCTTTAGCCACTAATGTTTTCTATGTCAAATTTTTAGAAACCTTTACTGATCCAATGTCATGAATTTTTATATTTAGGTTTTATAGGTTTTTACATCTCACATTTAGTTTGATAATCATTCTTTATAAGGTTTGAGGTAGGCCAGGTGCCGGTGTCTCACGCCTGTAATCCAAGCTACTCAGGAGGCTGAGATCTGAGGATCATGGTTTAAAGCCAGCCCAGGTAGGAAAGTCCATGAGATTCTTATATCGGATAAAGCACTAGAAAATTGGAAGTTTTGTTGTTGCTCAAGCGGTAGAGTGCTCATCTTGAGCTGAATAGCACATGGACAGCGCCCATGCCCAGAGTTCAAACCCCATGACCAACATACAAAGAAACAAAGGATTGAGGTAGTAGTCTAAGATCATTCTTTAAATCTAGAGAGGCAATAGTGCCAATACAACCATTTAAGATTCTGTTTTTATTTCATAAAGTCATAGCATCCTTTTCAAAATCTGTGGACCATAAAATTAAGAAATTATTTTTGAAAAATCTGTTACCTTCTTCTATGTGTTTGTTCTTATAGTACAACTATGTTATCTTCACTAAACATGGTAATATGATTCAAAGCTACTATGAAGGCTCAAGCTACACCATTTTACGAGATTGTTCTGATTGACCGGTATTGCTTGAATTTACATATGAGATTATTGAGCAAGTGGATCAATATTCTCCAGAGATATCTAGACGTTTGAAAGTCACTCATATTTCACACCTTGTGAAAACACAAACCCTGATATTATATATAGAAAAATGTCTTTGGAAATTGCTCAAAGAAACTAAAATTAATTTAGGAATGAGTTAAGATTTAGATAACATTATAGCATAACAAAGTTGAATGATAACGACTTGAACTGTACTGCAGAAGTGAGAGAGAGGGGGAAGAATGGTGGACCACATAGGAGCTGTATTTCATTGGTATTGTTTCAAAAAACAGAAAAACTTTAGAGAAGAGAAGGAGAAAAATAAAGTGTCCTGATTCTAGTTTCTTTTTAATCCACCTGATAGTTTGGACTGAAAGTCAGATAACATGGAAAAAATAAAATAGAAAATAATGCATTGAATAGAGCTGTTACAATGTAAAAAAATTGTAATAGGAATATAAATAATTTCCAAAGAAATAAGAGAAAGAATAACAATAACAATTGCTAACGTGGATAGAAGATGGATCACATTTTATCATATATAATTTTGAAAAAGCATACTAGGAATGACAATTTAAAAATCATAACGTAAAACACAATTTGTATTATTACTAGACAGTATAGTTCAGTGGTAAAACATTGGCCTAACATATGTGAAGCAATTGTGTGATCTCCCAAGCTTTACAAAGTACACACAAAGAACACACACAAAAAATCCACATAAACACACACACACACACCAAATACACACATTTGGAATATTGTTATTATCATATTAAACAGAGGAAATTATCACAAATAATAAAATTATTTTAATATATGAAATCATAACATTGTTCATACAATTTAAAAGTTTAGTAGAAATAAAATAGTCACAAGATACTTGGATCCTTATAGATTAAGTAAATTGAAAATTAAGAAATAAAAGATGTGAAATTTGCAAACAAGTTTTAAATAATAACCATTTTGAAACATGTATCCTTTTATTTTAACCAAAGATTGATGTTACTGGTTTTTTAACTCAAGATTTAGAATATGATAACCAGGTGCTCTATATCTTGCTAGGGATGGCTATATCTCTAATCATTTCACTCTGGAAATGTTATGATAAGGTCTCATAGTTTCCCAGTCTCTCCCGAATTACAAACCCTATTTATACATCCCACCATAGTTAAAAAATGGAAACCACAAATCACTATGCACAGCTCAAACATTTTTTTTAAATTCAAGTACAAATATTTCCAAAAACTCACCATTTAATGAAGCCTTTTTTAATAAAGTATGTGATTCTTGAAAATACAGTATTTATTACCTGGAAAAATATGTTTAGAACTATAAGAAAATAAATTTATTTAAATTCACCAACCATATAAAATTTAAGAAAATAATCTTTAAATATTCACATGTTAACTATTTTGAAAGCAAAATATATGTCTGAATAATTTACATGTGTTAAAATTATACAAAACTAAATTAACTAATCCTACAACTTTGAAAAAAGAATTACCCTAAAGAAACAAAAGAAAATAATTAAGTTCAAAATTTGAAATTTAGAAAATAAAATGAAGTATACTCTTTAGTTGACTTAAGTAACTGTAAGCCCTCTGTATATCAACTTTATAATAAAAAAATCCATGAACAAAGAAAGAAAAGTACCCAATGGGCAATAGCGACAGGAAAAGCATCAGTAGTTTTTTTTTGAGTGTGTAAAAAAATCAATGGAAGAGATGACAATGTTCCTTCCATAATAAATGTACTCATTACCTTATTTATATCACTGTATCCCCTCTGTACATTACCTTTACAATAAAATTAAATTGAAATTAAAAATTAACTAAATAATATACCTATTAAGAATTTGTAGAGAGCTAGGAAGTTGTCTCAGTGGTAGAGCTCTTGCTTTGCATGCTTGAGTCCCTGTGTTCGTTTCCTCAGCATCACATAAATAGAAAAAAAAAAGCCAGAAGTGGTGCTGTGGTCGAGTACTAGCTTTGAACTAGCCTTGAGGAACAGCACCCAGGCCCAGAGTACAGGTCCCACGACCGGACCCCCCACCTAAAAAAAAAACAGAATTACTAGAAACCATTTGTTAAAAACTTTTAAAAAAACTGCCCTAAGTACCCAAGTAATATAATTTGAGGATACTATTTAAATACTTCAACTTCAGCAGAGAAGCCAAAAGTTTAAAAACTGTTACAAAGTAAAGTAATAAATCAGAATATATTACTACTACTAATAATCATAAGATGAATTTATAGTGGTAGTCAATATGTAAGAAATGAGGCAATTTGCCATTCGTTTGCACTTAATAAGTGAGAAAGAATTTTCTAGGTCTTTTTTCTTTTCTTTTTTTTTTTTTGTCGGTCGTGGGGCTTGAACTCTGGGCCTGGGTGCTGTGTCTCAGCTCTTCAGCTCAAGGCGAGCACTCTACCACTTGAGCTACAGCGCCACTTCCGGTTTTCTGGTGGTTTATTGGAGATAGGAGTCTCACGGTCTCTCCTGCCCGGGCTGGCTTTGAACCGCAATCCTCAGATCTCAGCCTTCTGAGTAGCTAGGATTACAGGCGTAAGCCACCAGCGCCCGGCTCTAGGTGTTTTTAAATATATAATAAGTTTAATGAAGAAACTATTCACCATATGATAATTAGATGAAGCTGATATTAGAGCAAAGAGCAGATTGTATTAAGTTTTTGCATGTTAAAGTATATACTTATTTTGGTTGTGGGAAATTGTGTTCAAATTGGGGTATTGTTTTTGGTAGACTGGTGTCATATCAGTGGTTAATTTTAGGATAAGGGTTCCCTTTCCACAAGAACATGCACCTGATCTGTCTTTTTAGCCTGCCCTTTATCAAAGGCATAGGAGTTGCACACCAACTTGTCTAGATTCCTACCTTGGCTGGCCTGGATTCTGCAGTCCTTCCAATCTTAACCTGTAGATAGTGCAGGGTGGTGGAAATGATCCAATGCACCCAGCTATAGATTGAGAAGGAAGTCCACTAAACTTTTGGCCTGGGTTCTGTTCTCAAGCCTCCTCAGTAGGTAAGAGTTCAGATGGGAGCCCCTGGTGCCAAGCAGTAAGAGTATTTCTTAAAGCAACTAGACATATATATGACTTAGGCATGTGAACACCTCAGGACAAGAATAAAAGAGCAGTGAAGCGTAGAGGATAGCCCCAATTTTAACTAGCTACTTGGAGGCTGAATAAGCTTAGCTAGCTACTCTGGAGGCTTAGATATGAAGACCACTATTCAAAGCCAGTCCAATCATGAAAATACATGCAATTATCTCCAAAAAACCTGAAAGAGAACAATGGCTCAAGTGGTAAACCCCTATCCTTGGTCACAGAAACTTAAGGATGATGAATGAATGAATGAGCTCTTGCACATGTGTGTGTATGAATACACATGCATGTACACACATACACACACACACACACGTGAATGTTTCAATGCGAAGTTCTTTTTTTACCTTGCTGTACTCTATTTCCCTGTATTAGTTTACAAACTAACAAAATCAACTAAGCATCTATTTACATACAACTCATCATGTTTCTCTAAGTCAACTCTCTTTTTGGCAGCATGCTTTTATTTGACCCAAATATAAACTATTCAGGAGTTTGATTATTCTCCCTCAATTCTGTAGAATTAGGTGATTCTTTAGCTTCCTCCAAGCTATATAATTTTGTGAAATCCTGCATCAAGCAACGTATTTCTTTCACTAGAAGGGAAGCCTCTGTCAAACAATTAATAATAGGTTTTTCTTCTCTTTGCTTGCATCTGTAGTTTCATTTTCTTCATATATTTCATGATCTGTCTGTGTATGACAAAGACTGCTGTGAAAATAAAAAGACCCTTCGCAGCACTTATAATTTATATACCATCCATAGATATGAAGGTGTTTAAATATTACTGAAATTGCTTTGGAACAAATCATGTTCACTTTGACTATCATGAAAAAGAAGAATTGATTTCTCAGCACTTTAGGTAAGAACTTGATTGAAAGAAACAAAAGGAAAAGTGAGGAACAACTCAACACATACATTCAAATGGAACAAAACAACCCAAGAAAACAAATTAATTCAGTATTCAAGAACTGCAAAGACTTAAAAAAAAACCATCAGCTATGACAAGCTTATGAAAATCCTGACTACATGGGAGTCTACTGTTGTGAGAATAGAGGTTAAAGCCCAGACTGGACAGAAATATCTGTAAACAATGCCATGCACCTATTATTCTAAATTCCAGAAAAAATAGCATAACGTGATCTGAACCCAAGGTCATACACAATTATATGAAAAATAATCAAGAGAATTTGGGGCTACAGACATGACAAAATGGTAAGAATACCCATTTAGGAGGCACAAGACACTCAATTTAAACTTTAATATTTGGGCATTGAAGTAAAAAGCTATGATTTTAAGTAATTGGAATAATTGTAAGATTAGAGTATTTGAGTGGAAAAATGCATGAGAGAGATAGAATGAACCCATGGTGCAATGCTTTCAAGTTAAGTGAAATTGTTTTATGGTACTTCAGACAAAACAGAGTTACCTTGCAAATGAGCATGGTTGTGCATTTGGGTGATGGAAATACTTTACTTACACAGTTATAAATTAAATAGATTTTATTTGGGTAGATTTTACTTCTTGAACTAAGAGCCTAGATGATGTCCCTGAGATTTTTCTCTCAAGGCTACCACTCTACTACTTTGAGCCACAGTTCCAATCCTGATTTTTTGTTGGTTGTTTGGTGATAAGAGGCTCCTGGTCATTCTTGCCCAGGATGGCTTCAAACCATGATTGTCAGATCTCAGCCTCCCGAATAACCAGGATGCCAGGCAATAGCCTCCAATAGTTTTAATAATATTATTTGAGACTATGAATTAGAGCTGAAAATGATTTTAAATATGATAATAGCTAATTAAATTGCATAATTCTTACTTTTACTCTGTCATGTCCCTCATTCTCACATTAGGAAAGTATATAGAAGGTTCTCACTGAATTATATGTACAATTATGAAAAACTTGTATTGAAAGAATATGGGCATAGTGTGGTTTTAGCTTATTATGACCTGTAGGGGGAAGTGTGTTTTTGAGGACTTGCAATACATTGTGATGAAAATGAAGGGAGGCATGTGCTTATTCTGGAAAACTGGCTAGAGGATTGCTCCCATAAAGGTAGTGATGAATTCTTCCAAATGTTTACATTAAAATGCACTATTCACCGTAGCCAAGTTACGGAAACAGTCCAGATGCCCTTTGGCGGAGTGATGGTTGGAGAAAGTGTGGCACAAACACAGAATTGGATTACACCCATCCATTTTGAAGACTTACATTATTTGCAATGAAATGGATAGATCTAAAAATATATTAAGTGAACTAAGTCAGAGCCAGACACACAAAGTACCCATGTTCTATCTCATATTTGGAAGCTAGAAATTTATACAAGTTTACACAAAAATATTAATCAAAGCATGCTATTTGCAGAGGAGTATTTCAAAGGTGTAATTTCTTATAAAATTGAATTTTACTCCAAGAAAATGAATACCAGGAAACTATCACTTGGAAGATGTGAATGGAAGTCAAAAGGAAGGAATAAAGAGAGTTATGGAGGAAGAGAGTGAAGGTATAATATTCAATGCAGATGTATGAAACTAGAAAAAATTAAAGTGGGGTGAGGTTTGGAAGGGTGTGGAAAAGTTATATAAAATCCATTATATTAAAAAAACTGATTTTATATTTCACACAGTGAATCTTACTGGAATTAATTGGTAATTTGACAAATTAATTGATATTTATTACAATAAATAGATTGGAATATAAATAATCAGGATTAGAATATATATTAGAATATAAAAAGTATCAATGCAATGTTTTTGGTATAAATTTGTGATACCTTCTAAGTGTTCTTGGTCTTCTGAATTCACATGGTAAAAAAAACAATGTTGTTTTCCTCTAATTTATAAGGGATTTTACTCTGCTGCTCTGTTTATTGTTTTAACTCGCTGGTCCCAAACTGTTTTTCTCCATATTTCTGAAGCATTCCTACTGATTATACTCAAATTTTGCTGATATGATGTCTAAAAGGCATTAGTCTTCTACAGGTTCCACGAGTCCTAGGATCCCAGTTATCTGCATGATCAGATAACTAGGGCAAGAGATCTCACCTAGGCCCATGCAACATGCCAACAGACAGTAATTGAAAACCCATTTCAATTTCTCATTTCCTTTATTTCAGGGCCCCAATTCCTTGAAATGCAGGAATTAAGAGTAAGTAATTGGGAAATGCAAGGCACCTTAAAATGCAAGATGAAATCACAAAATGTGAAAGTACAGTAATTCAAACTTTCAGTTTTCAGATGACCACTCTATATGAGTGAACAAGACCACAAATGTCACAAGATTATTTGTAATATCCCTCTCCTAATGATAAATGAATGATTTCAGTCCAGCATCAACAGGCCAAAAAATAGTTCCTGGAATGATAGATTCATAATTGGTCTACCAATGCTAGGAATACTTGACATAGAGGTCAAATATAATTCAGAAAAATACATTAATTGAGAAGATCCTTAGTGCTTCAAAACACTGGTACTTCAGGAAACCTTGGTTCTGTAGTGTAAAAATGTTGTCATTCTCAAACAAATGATAACCTACATTTAATCTCCTGAAAGTATATTCTTTTTCAAATAAACTTTTTAAAATCACACTTACCAAAATAACACTTTACAAGTAGATGATATTTAGTGACTTTACTAGTTTTTCAAGTGTAGGGACAAGTTACAATAGAGTTGATTTATTTACCCAGCAATAATGCCAAACAGGTTCAACCATTCATTAAAGTGTAGAAATAGGAACCCCCCCCCCACCATTTGTGTTTTTCAGTAGGTACCTTCGAAAATTCATTAAATAGGTCAGCCTCCCATATTTCAAACCAAAACATTAGCTAATAAAGTAAATTTCATCACATAATAAGTACATTTATAAAAGTCATGAATAGTTGCCTTATCATATGGTTTTTTATGTTTTCCCTATCTGTCTAACATAGTAAGAAATATGACTTTAAGTCTTGAATATGGGTACTCATCACAGATTTGACAAACATAAAATCTGTCTTCTATTTCTATCTTATTCCTCTTCAGTAGTAAATTTCAGTTTTCTTCTTTTTCCAAAACTTATAGGTAGTAGAAAATTTTATCCCATGTAAAATAAAATAATCACAAACCACTGTACAAAGCCATTTATAAAACTGATAGGAATACATTCTAAGCCATTTTTAAACTTTCTTGTTGACTACAGATTAATCTTCCAAATAGAGGAGAATAAAATCATGTCTAGGTGCTTCATGTCTCCAGTCTTGCAAATTGTTACTTCAGATGAATTATGGAAATATAAGCTGATATCAGTTTAAGTATGTGCAGAATTGAAACTCCATGGAATGTATATAAACCTTTCAAAGGACTAACAGACACTTTAAAAGAATGACTATCAGGAAGTTGAAACCAGAGAGGAATAATAGTCAAGTCATAGAATGAATGAAAATGGAACAAGGAGCAAGTACAGTTAGAATACTCATTGTACACATGTGAGAAAGGAAGTGGTAAATCGGAAATAAATCTTGTAGAACAGGTTGGTTGAAAACGATAGAAGGAGTGACTCTGATCCAGGAACATTGAACAATTAGATGGACATATTTAATTGTAACACACTAGAACAACTTTTTGAAATTCAGTGAAAAAAACACAACAAAAAACAAAAACTCAATAAAAGCACAACGAAACAGCAATCTCTATAGAGTATTCTTATGACCTCTCAAAATTTTAAATAGTTAATGAAGGACAATCTTGAGAAAAGCATACAAAGTTGTTTAAAGTGGGCAGTTTGGGGTAGAGGAGAAATTTTAACAGATATAAATAGATTGTCTAAATCACCTACATTTGCTGCAAACATTTTCCTCTGTGAGTTCTCTTGGTCTGAACTGGATTCTCCAGTCCTGAGCCACACTTGATAGCGTGTGAAGATAGAATGGAAGAAACAAGATCAAGAACCCATTACTCCACTGGAGACGAAACAGTTCTCTATGTTTTCTCTCATTTCTATTGACTACTTTATTCATAAGTTTAAGTCAAGTGATTTGAATTATATTTTTCCTCCTTTGTTCTGGCAAAGTAATTGTTCAAAATAATTCACTAAATATTATTTGACATTTTTTTTCTTATGCTGTTTACTTATCCAAGCGAGTCGATTAAACTTCCCCCTTGTATTTGGTTGCCACGGAATCCCAGCATCAATATTAATGAGGACAATCTCTAATGTAAAACTTTGTCTCCAAAATACCAGTCCAACAAGCTGTGATCACAAATATTTAGCTATATTTTTTTTCATTTTTCTTTTACCTTGAAAGTCTTCTTTTGTCTAAAGTGCCCTAAAAAATAAGTATTCCACCAATTTTTGGTTCAATCACTTATAACCTCAAAGATACATTTTGCTAACAAGATGCTTAGAGGAAACCGAAGAATACTGCACTTTTATCTTCTCTCTTAAGACTCTCCTTAGATACAATATCAGGAATAGTGAAGTTATTTTTCCAAAATTATTTCAATAGATTATTTTTCTCTTGTCTTGCATTTGTTCAACAAGATGTATGGAGAAGAATAGAGTTAAATTGCCCATAACTTGGATGACAGTGTCTGTTACAAAAGTACAATGCTCCTATGTCCTATTTCTCTGTCCTCCTCTTAAGTCTTGCCTGATTTCCAACTTATCACAGATTCTTGGCTTCAAGTCTAGTGAAGGTGAAGGACTATAAGGCCTCCCCCATTGCTACATTGTAGGGCTAGATCTCCGGCAGGAGGTAAGCATGAACGATGCACACAAGGAACACATGTTGGGAGAACAAGCTTAAGCATGTCTGTTTATTTCTGCACAAGGGTTGGGATTTTATAGCCCCAGCTTTCCCAACCTCCTGAGTCCTTCCCAGCCAATTACTTAGTGGGGAGTTGATGATGGGCACTACTTGGGGACAGGCACTGTTTGGTCCTCGGGGGGCATGTAGGGAGTGTAGACAGCTCATGGATGGCAAGCTAGGCAGACATGCCTGTGGGTCACGTCTCTATGAGCAAGAAGTGTGCTTCAACTGCTACTCTAGCTGACTCAACCAGATCTGACCGGCTCTACCCACAAATTTCCCCTTTTATTTTAAAAGGATCATCATTATGGTGATCCGTCGTTGGAGGCATTTTTGCCAGGAGTGCAACCATTTAATAATTCCTAGGAGAGTAAGCCCTACAAGTGCAAGGCCTCCCCAGATGACCAGAGAGGATGGCAAAAACCATTGTTGTAACTTTTTAAGCACATCTTCTAAAAAGGAGGGACCGGGAATAAGCTGTATGGTGGTCTGGTTTAGGCAGGTAACATCATGCAGCAGGTTTTGGGTGAAGTTTAAGTACTTAAGGGACCAAGGGCCTTTGATGTAGTTACTAAGTTCAGTGACATTGGGTGCGGGAGTGGAAAGCTGACAGAAGTAGTCATAGCATTATATAGTCTTCCTTGTTGTAATCAAAGAAACGTAATCTGTTCTTGGAGCAAGTCTATTTGTTGTTGGAGCACAAGGAGGCCTCCCCTAAGATGATTGGCAAATTGCAAATGTTGTAATTCAATGGATGACATTTGAGGGATGAGCTGGTTTATCTGTTGCAGGATGGGCACGCTTTGGGACAGCAATATAGCGACGGTGGTAGCTGAAGTAACTGTAGCGATGATTGCAGACCTGATTGCAATGATCAATCCTACTGTTCTTTTAGTGTGCAGACGAATCAATTGAACCTGGAAAAACTGAGAGTCATTAGTAGCCAGAGCAATAAATGGGGGAACACGTACCAAACGTGCAATAGGATATGAGTCATTGGGTTGCCAGTGATTGCTGAGAGTGCAAGTAGTGGAGGAGTTGTCTCCTAGACAAAAAAAGAACGGTGCTCTAACCACTATCATTCCTGACACCTGGTCATATCCAGATTGGTTACAGCAACAAGTATTGGCCAATAGGAAAGGGATCAAATCTAGACAGGAATGTGATGAGCAAACAATTGGCATGGTGGGGGGGGGGGGGTGTCCTAGGTCTCCCAATCGTCCTCTTGAAGAGTCATAAAACTCATTTAGATTTTGAGGTTTGGCTTCTTTTTCAGATTGGTTGTATATATCTGGGTAGAGAGACAATGTGGGGTCCCCAAATACTTTGCCTTGCCAGGAGTTGGCACAAAGGCTAATCACTAATTCCTCAAGAGGAGTGGAAATAGTGCCAAAGCTATTAAACTCCCTGCGTGGGCCCAACTGCATATGAAAAGGTATGTCAGTAGCCTGATTTCAATTTTTTCCAGTGGGACAAATGGGGTAGGGTCATGTGTAGTTCCACCATCCCATCCCATGCGTTACTGTTGCAAGGGGGATGATACAGCCATTAAATTGCTTTATCATCTCGTTTGAAAAACAAAAAAAGATGGCTCCCTTCTATCTAAAAGTAAGGTTTGTTTTTTGATGCCATAAGGCATCTGCTGATAAAGGAAATCCAGCCGTGCCATTGGAAAACAGCATTGGAGGGAAGATGGTGGTAACTTCACCTACCATCATTAAGATTTGGGGGCTGGGCACTAAGGTTATCTTACACTGCCCTGCAGCTGATTGAGAATTGGCTGTAAAAATGGCACACAATAGGGAGAATAGAGTACCATGCCCCGGGTCAGTGTCTGGGGCCATAGTCTGGGCTTGTTCTACCAATCCATTTAGGTCTCCCCAAGTGATGGCATGGGCTCGAGGTTTATGTCTCCTCCTCCTCTCGCTGTTCAAGCATAGCTGACACATCTTGTTTGTATGAGGAGACGGTTGGTCACACAACTCCAGGTGGGATCCAAACAGGTATATCACTCGTGTCTGGAAAGATACAAGCAAATCCTCTCCCTTGTGCCATTAAGGGAGCAGGGCCCTCCCATTTTCTTGTGTTGGGGTCCCTCCATCTAACCAAAGGGAACAGAGTAGGTGTTTTCATGAGTCCCCAATGCAGGGACACTGGCGTCCCACATGTGGTGGGTGTGAACATTAAAAAAGTTTTTTACTATAAGGCAATAATTTAATTGTATTTGGGGATCTTTAAGCTGTAGTCCCTCCAGTTCCCCCTTTTCTTTTAAAAGAAGTGTCTTGATTTCTTTATGACTGCGTTCAACAATGTCTTGGCCTTGTGGGTTACATGGAATATCTGTCTGGTGGGTAATGTTCCAAAATGTACAAAATTCACGAAAATGTTTGGAGGTGTAAGCAGGGCCATTGTCTGTTTTAAAGGTCCAAGGAACGCCCACAATTGTAGTGGCATCTAGAAGTGACTTAATAGTGTGCCTTGTTGTTTCACCTGTTAAGGCTAAGACTTTTATAAAGCCTGAGAAAGTATCTATGGATACATGGATGTATTTTTGTTTACCGAATTGGGGGATATGGGTTATGTCCATTTGCCATGAGCTATTGGGTCTAAGGACTCGTGGAATTGTTCCCATGGGTTGAAGTGGTCCTAAGGGTAAAAGAGTTGCACAGGAGGGGCAGGATTGAATCATGTGCTTGCATTGCTGGTGTGTTAAATCAGGAAATAACTGCTTGATAGTAGCTGCCGATAAATGACAATGACCATGTAATGTTAGGGCCTGGTCCATGCACATATTGGTGAGTAGTATATTTGGTGTGACAGCGCAATCAATGGCTTCATTACCAGCAGCTAGGGGTTCAGGGAGGTTAGTCTGAGAACTAATGTGTTGAATGTACCAGGGTTGGACACGATTGTCTAATACATTTTGTAGTTTACACATTATTTGTGTTACATCATGAGCATCATCTTTTAATAAAGCTTCAGGAAGAATGGCAACAGTTTGTACAGTATATAAACTATCAGAAAAAATATTAAGAGGTTCTTTGGGAAAAGATGTAAGGGTGAGCAAAATTGCCAGTATTTCAGCAGCTTGACCAGACAGGGAAGGTTGTTGAAGCATATATTTTTTAGTATTGGCATTGTAAAATCCATGAACAGTTTGTTAGCATCGGTAAAAAGTACAATGGCTTGATGGATAGGTTGCCTATTGGAACAAGTACAACATTTCCATGAAAGTGGGAGTTCTTGGGTAACTTTTAAAAGGGGGGGGGGGGGTTGGGGCATATGATTATCAATGTTAAAATAGTAGTGGGTGACTTGTAAGGCTAATGCCTCTTCGGGTATTAGGAAATCAAAGATTGTTTTTGTAACGGGCCATATAAGAAGGTCAGGGAATCCGCCATAAGTTTGAGGGCATCCTTCCGTGCCTTTGATGGCCAGGTTGCATAGCATGGTAATGGGTGTGCTAATTTTTGGAAATTGGGAAGTGGCAAGGTGTACCCATTGTAACACACCATGGGTTTGCGTCAGTGCTGCCATTAGGCCATTATTATTTAATATAATTAGGATGATTCTTTGGGTGTTACCTAAAAACACCAAGGGTATTGATCATAATTGATCAGCGACTTGTGAAACTTGTTGAGCATCAGGTGAAAGTATACGAAGGGAAGTTGGGTCAGAGGGTCCCTGAAGCAATTGAAATAACAGTTGGATTTGTTGGGTGAGGTGACACATAAAATCACATGCCCAGTTGATATGTCCACATAATTGTTGTAATTCAGTTAAAGTATATTCGGATTTAATGACGATATGAGGCCCATTTGGGGTAATTGTTTGATTTAGATGGTATCCAAGATAGGCATAAGGAGCTTTGAGTTGAATTTTTCGGGGTCAATATGAAGGCCCAGCACTGTATGGCTCTCCTTGAGTTGTGTTAAAAAGGTTTGCATGGTTGTAGCATCTTTATGTGCAATTAAAATGTCATCCATGTATTGGACACAAAAGCATTTGGAATGAAAAGGCCTAATAGCATGGGCAACATACATCTGACATATAGTAGGGCTATTTTTCATACCTTTAGGGAGAACTTTCCATAGATATTTATGAGTGCGTAATTGACAATTAAGTTCCCATACTGAGAAGGGAAAATATTCTTTATCTTTGGGATGTAGGGGGGTGGAAAAAAAGCAGTCCTTGATGTCAATAATGGCAATGTGCCAATAATTGGGTATTGCAGAATGGTGTGGAAGTCCGGGGTGAAGCATTCCTATCTTTTTCATATGACTATGGAACATAGATCATGGAGAAATCTCCACTTTCCTTGAGCACTTTTTTGGATAATAAAAATGGGGAATTGTGGGGACTGATGCTAGGTTCTATGTGTCCCTTTTTTAGTTGCTCCTCCACTAGAGCCTGGAGATGAGGGAGCTTTTCAGAGGAAATAGGCCACTACTCGACCCAAATGGGTTTGGTGGTGTCCCATTGGAGTGGAACTGGCTCTGGTCACGCAACAGTGACAATTAGAATTGGGGGTACTGTGGGTGATTAATGGCTTGATCGGTTATGATGTCTTCATAAAAAGCCTTATCCACTGTTGTTATCAGAGTACCCATATTAGTGAGGACATCTGTTCCCCAAAGACTGCATGGAAGGCCAGGGTCAACAAGATGTTTAAAAACCCCGGTGGCTCCATCACAGTCTTCACATCTTACAGGCCATTGGACATGGAGGGAATCTTTTTCCACCGACACCTTGTATGCAGGGACCAGGAATTAGGTTCAATCCCAACCCTTCTACTTCATCTTTTCTAAGGACTGTACAGTCAGCTCCCGTATCAATGATGACCTTAAATTCTGTTCCATTGATTTTAAGTTTCATTCTAGCTTTTCCATTTTGGATAGGAATAGTCCATAACACTTGAGGTGGTGGCTGTTGCCTTTGTCCTATTGGGGTCGGGGCTGAGGACTGCCCCTTATTTAGTTGAAAGGCTGAGTCGTAGAGCAGCATTCAGAGGCCCAATGAAAACTGTTTTTGCATTTAGGACATACAGAAGGAGGTTGTTTTCTTTTGGATGAGCCCCAGAGTGATGGGCAATCCTTTTTAAAATGACCAGTTCCTGCCACATCCCAAACAAGATCGATTTCCCATTGTGCCATTAGGGGGCGCCCGTGAGCACTAGCAGTCATAGAGGCGAAAGGCAGCGCAAGGGTACTCATAGCATGAGTTTATGTCCCCAAATCTTTGGTGGGTAGGATGCAATCAGTGATCACCCCATTTCGTTCACGGGCAATGGCTTTTCTGCATTCCTGTGTTGCTCCTTCCCATATTAGGGTCTTGGTTAGCGCATCTTGGGCTCCAGCGTGGGATACTTTCCAGGCCACTGCTTCTTGAACACTGGCAACGAAGTCAGTGAAAGGATCATTGGGACATTGTATGAGTGATTTTAGTTGTTTGTCCCCTTCTTTACAAGGGACTGAGGAGACAGCTCAAAATGCACAGAGGCTTACTTGGTCAAAGTACTGCGGAGGTGCCACTGCTTGTGAGGCAGGAGACACATAAGCTCCCTCCCCTTTTAAGCAATCAGGGTCCCCCATGGTGGCATCCTGCTCTCAGGCAGCGATATTTCATGCACTTTGTTGTTCACATTCTTCATAAAAAGCAGCCTTCCATCAAAGGAAGACCCTGAAGATAATGCTGTGCTCCTTAAGCTCTTCCAATCATGGGGGCAGTTAAGATCAATGCTAAGGGTTTCAAGCATCTGTTGAGCATTCAGGGAGTGTAACCCATCTTCCCTGACAGCGGCCCGGTATTTGTCAAGTACTTTTGGGTCATGGGGGTACCATTGGTTAGGTCGTGCAGAGATTCAGTGGACGATTACCGGGAACATGAACTGGGGTTCATTTATAGGCTTGGCTGTCGTTGCCACGGTAGTTGTGGGGCCCATGAACAACTTTTGTATTACATGGGGAACAAGGGGTTTTTGTTCTTGGGCAAAGTTGGATATCTCTGCCCAAGGATACAAAGTTTTCTGAGGGGAGTTCCCAGGCTGGCCTAAACAGCCAAAAGAAGTGATTGGGCAGGCTTCCTGTGACTGATAGTGTGGGGGAGGCAGTTGTACAAGTGTAGCTGGCTGCCCCCCTGCGACACCTGATAGTGGAAGTTGTTGGTTATCTGTGTTCTTGCTGGAATTGTTTGCTGTGTCATAAGAAGATGGGAGTGCTTGAGCAGCTTTGCAATTTTCTTTTTGTTCTGTTTCTTCTTGCAGCGAGGTGTTAAATGCCTGCAGAGTTTCCCCTTCTTCTTTCCCTGAAAGACAGGCTTGAATAGCTACTATGATGGGGTAAAAGTTTAGGGGCAGCTCAGTCCCTTCACAGACTTCCTTTTTATGAGCTGCCTGAAGGACGTGGGTCCACCTGTCTGGATTCCAATTCCAGAATCAATCCAGAGACATAATTCACTCACTATTTCCCATATTAAACTAGTTTAATTTTGTGATACTTTTATCTGCCTACTCTGGAGCAGGGCAACAAGTGCTCGTGATTGAGGCTCTCGTGGTGTGGGGGGAAGATTGCCCTTGGAGACACTAACCTTGCACTAGATCCTAAAACGCCCATTTGCCAAAAGCAATCGAGCCCCTCCTTGGGTGCCACTTGTAGGGTTAGATCTCCAGCAGGAGGTAAGCATGAATGACACACACAAGGAACACACATTGGGAGAACAGGCTTAATCAGGTCTTGTTTATTTCTGCACAAGGTGGGGATTTTATAGCCCCAGCTTTCCCAACCTCCTGAGTCCTTCCCAGCCAATTACTTAGTGGGGAGTTAATGATGGGCACTTGTGATGGGCACTGCTTGGTGACAGGCACTGATTGGTCCCTCGGGGGCATGTAGGGAGCATGGACAGCTCATGGCTGGCAAATTAGGCAGTGATGCCTGTGGGTCACGTCTCTATGAGCAGGAAATGTGCTTCAACTGCTACTCTAGCTGACTCAACCAGATCTGACCGGCTCTACCCACACTACATCTTCATGGTTTTCCTTTTAAAACGCTTTTATTTGGATGTGGAATTTATTTTCATGCCTTCATTCAATCTGTTCTGCATTGCAGTGAGCTAAATAGGCTCTGTAAAATCACTTTAGGTAGCAAAAATATTAAGACAATATGTCAAAAAGTTTGGCCTCCCTCCAATGCTGAAGCCAATATGCTTAGCTAGGGCTTCTAAGAACGTGTTTGTTGTCTTTTCATTTTGCTCAATTCTTTTCTGATCCCAAAACTTTTTGGCTTATGTAATAAGAGAATTCTTCACTATCTCATGATAATGAGGATATTATATTTTGTGAGCTACTAAGAAATGTGAAATCATTTGTTTCAAGTATCCAATCAGATTTTTTTCTGTGGTTCAGTGTGTCATGTACAAAGACATTGTGGAAAGTATTACAAACAGAAAAATGTAAACCCAGTACCTTCTTTCATTGTTGAGGGCACTTTCTCCCTAAATATTTGGACCCAAATTATATTTTTCAGAGAATTACTGTTTGGTAATTAAAGTCAATTCACAAATTTTGATGTCTTTTTTCTAAGAACTTTGAATTTGAATTCCACTACAACCTTGTTTCACACAGTAAGAGTAGATTTCCTGGGTAAAGACAATTCTCAAGGGAACCTACAGGATATATAGCAAAGTTTCTGAGGTTTGTTTGTTTAGTGTGAAAATGAGCTATCTTCACCCACATTGCTCCCTCTCATCTAAGTCTCCATGGATTACTTTGCATGAACGCCTATTTTCCCAGACAATTTAAAATTTTCATAATAGGCTAAGTTGTGAAAAATTTTGAACAAATTAAAATTTACCTGTTATAATTTTAAAACACTTTTGAATTTCCTTTATTAGAACCGCGAATTCACCAATCCTAACTCCACCTTTACCATCAAAAACAGTTAACATGTTGTTTTCATGATATAGTGCCCATGAAACTATTATTTTCAAGTGGCTTTGTTATGCGTATATATAACCATATAAGCTGATTCTGAGCAAAATGAACTTCAAGATATGAAACCGAGAGTATTATTTGCGGTTGTTGTTTTTAATGTACTATGTTATTTCTAATTTCTTTTGGGTTATTCCTCTATGCTTTATTCCCTGCTGTATTTGATTTTGGTAGCCTGTGTATTGTGAATATATTTAACTTAATTAGAGAAGGGAAGAGGAACAACAAAATGGTGAGACAAAGGACAAAGGCAAACCAATGCAATAGTAATACTCACAAGACAATATGTTGGAAATGTACATTACAACTTGTGAGGGGTATTGGGGTGAAGGACAACTGAAGAAAATGAGGGAGGCGGTAACAAGTTTGAAAAGTTATGTATTCACTACCTTAAAATTGCTGTAACACCACTGTACATCACTTTGACAATAAAATTAAATTTAAAAAATAAGCTGCATGAAATAAAATTTCACTGTATTGGTAGAGTAAATATTATTCTTTATGTAGTAACTTTTTAAAAATCAATACTGTTTGGCGTGTAATTTGAATTAATTACCCCATTTTAATCAGAGGACCATTAACTTGAATGCTATCTGACTGGACAATATTTTCACAATATACTTACCAATATTTTGAAAAAAAAGAATAAATATAGTACTAAAAGCGAAAACAGTTTAATTCTATGGAAACCTATAACTTTTAAAATTAAATAAGTTGTTAAGAAAACAGAATGTATGTGTTCTTCAACATTCCAATGACTAGTAACTACTCATTTTCAAATTCGGAAGATTCCATACCTGAGAGATTCAAAACAGTACCGGCTTGCATGTTCTGTAATTCTGCAATAGATGCATTTTCCAACATGGTGTTACAGATTGAGAGTCAACAGAAAAATAACCACATTCTGGTAGAGGATATAACTATGTAGCATCGGTAATAATTCTTCAAGAGTAAGCAATTGTTTATCACAGTAAGCTATTATTTTTATAAGCACCAATCCTAATATTTATTATATAGAGTCATCCTAGCCCAACAGTTTAGAACTTTTAGGGTACACCTCAAACTTCCCTTAATTCACATCATGGAAAGCTTATCTCTATTGTGAAAAAAATACAACTCTGCTAGTGTGATGCCATACATGTTCTGGAAAGAACACCACAATAAACTGGGTTGCATCATTTTTACCCCACTGGTATTCTTGAGATCGGAACACTTGCAAATATTATTTATATTTATACTTTTTTAACGATCATATAAATTCTGGATGCTAAGATCAGAAGATTACAGTTCAAAGCCCACCCAGGCAGTAAGTTTCCCTAGATTCTTATCTCCAATAAACATAAACTTATCAGCAAAAGCCAGACACAGGTGGCATTGAGGTTGAAGTGGTAGAGCACGAGCCTTGAGCATAAACAGGCTCAGAGAGAGTGTCCAGGCCCAGAGTTCAAGCCCTAGGACAAACCAATAAAACAAAAACAAAAATAAAAACAAACCCCACACCTAATATTTTTCTCATCGTATACAGTGGCAAATAATTAAGGAAATTGCTTCCTGTGTTACATACAGGTAGAAGAAAGATGTCCCACTTTTATTTTCTTCATACCATGTTATACCAAAGCCTCAAAATATTGCTCTTATTCTAAATTTATAAGTTGATATCAATTTTCTGCAACTCTGTCTACAACACTCACATCATCATTTTATACATGAACTCTTGGAATTATCTATTAACTAATTTCTAAAAAAATTATAACTCTCTTGAAAGAATATTTTAGGCAAAAAGAATGCAAAATCATTTGTGAATTTGTCAATTAAACCCTCTACTTAAAAAGAGTTTTGTAGTATCCTATAGAATATGAAATTAAAAACAAAATGAAAATATTTATTTTAAATGTAAATTCTAATTTAGAAAGATCTCCAAATCCTACATTAGATGAACTTTGCTATTTTTTCAGGCTTAAGTTTGTGTAATCCTTCATCATTTCTTTGGGATACTACAGAGTGATGATTACTTACTTTTTAAAATTTTAGATGGGAATCATGAGTCATTTTGCATCTAGGAATGTTCTGTAATGAAGAGAGAATTTAAAACACAAGTGAGGATAAAATATGAGTTGCATTTCAACAGGATTGACTTCTCAAAACTTAATGACGATTAGTTCAAACTTCCAACTATGTATTCCTTTCTTGTTTGTTTTGTTTTATTATGACAAAATTATGACAAAATTCCCTGGTCCAGGGAAGGTATCACTATGTAATTCCACTCTCTAATCTCCTGTCTTAATCTCAGTGCTAGAATTCTAGGCTTGTTTCACATTGCCCTGCCACAATTTCTTGGTTTATTTAATCTAGATACAGACTACCAATTCTGAACTTCTCCAGGGATATTATACACCATAGTGACTGTTCAGACTGCTTATCTACTATTTTCAAAGATGTTCTAACATTTGACACAGGATATAAATATTTTCAGATGCACCTGAGGGATCTCTGATTCATTCCTCCATGGATGTGATCCCTTTAATAATGATTAATTGACTCTCTGACTATCTCTGGTCCCTACCTATTCAATATTCTCAAACGTTTTTGAAAGAAGTTCACTTGAGGACTTTCTAATATTAAAAATTATCACGTGATTGTAGTCTTATTCAGGACATATATTTATTGTTTTTTAACTATTCTACACATTCTGAGAGTTGTTTCATTTGTGTATTTGTGTGTGCACATATAATTGCCTCTGTGTGTATGTGTATGTTTGTATGTATGTATGCAAAAGCCTCAAACTCTTATTCAGCAATCTTGCTCATAACTGGTATTCCATCACCTGAGCCATTCTTCCAATCCAGCTTTTGACTGCTTTATTATATGTACTGCTGCAAAGACTGTTCTGCCAAGGCTGGATGCAAACTGAATTTCCCAGACTCCTTTACATTCTTAGGTTTTATTTCTCCAGGAGTATCAACTTTTAAACTACAAACATTTTTGTAAGGTTAATGTCTAAGCTGTAGCCCAGATTTTTTAACTCAAGAATTCTCTGGGAAGTATACAATGGATTCTTGCCTATATTCTATCCTTTTCCCGTTCTATTTCCTACCACTCTCACATTGCCCCCCACTATCCTCTCTTGCACTACACATTTACTGGTATTTATTTTGTTGGACTTCGACTTAGCCTTTTAAGAGAATTATAGTATTTCCACTCTCCATGGACCCTGACACTTCAGTTACTTCCTAGCATACCATCCAGTGTGTTTACTTTTACATTTATCGGCACTCCTATCTACCACAAGTGAGGTAATTCATGCAAACTAAGTTTCTCTGGGTCTGCGTTATTTCACTTAATATTATTTCTAAGTGTTTCATTTTTCCTTTAGAATGGTGCAATATTATTCTTTCTGATGGATGAACAGAATTCCATTATGAATTTATTTATATGACTTGGAACAAACATATTAAGTGAAGAAAGACAGACTCAAATAAATATAGGTTGCCTAATTTCCCTCATTTGTTGTATTAGAATATGCCTCTAATTCTACAAATAAACACAGTTGGATGGTAAAAGAGAAAACATTACACTTGGACATAATAAATTTTGTGGGATTGTAAACATTTATACAATGAGATCAAAGGAGGATGCCCATTGGAGAGGATCACAAAGGAGTAATAGCTGTACGAATATTATCATATAAAATAATGTTCATTAAAATAATCTCCAAGAAATGATTATGAGAGTTTGTTTATTGTTTTGCTTTTTCCTTCAGTGTTCTGATGCCATTTATTTAAATTTCTGAGTTTGGATAGGGCAAGGGGGAATACACAAATGGTGGGACAAAGGCTTAAATACAGCAGTGCTACTCAATAGACACTACATTGTAAATGAAATATACAAATTATGCTAGAGGGAGGTTGAAAGGGAAAAACTGGGAGAACATGAGTGAAGCGGTGACACTGTTCAAATAGAAATGTGCTCATTATCTGACTTATGTAATTGTAACCCTTCTGTACATCATCTTTACAAATTAAAAATCGACCTCATAAATAGGCTAGAGTAGCTATACTAATATTAGATAAAATTGGCTTTAAAATATAGGTGGTATGAAAGTAAAAAGAGACAAAGAAGGACATTTAATATTGACAAAGAAAACTCTCCATCAGTGGGATATAACAATTCTAAATATCAATGTCCTGAATCCTAGAGCTCACAAGTTCATCAAAGAAATGCTACTTACCCTAAAAACATGCATACATCCAAATAAATATTTGGTTGCTTGAACAAATCATTCTTACGTCTGGACAGGCCACCTAGGTAAAAACTTAGCAATAATCTTTAGAGCTAAATAACTGTATTGACAAGCAATACCTAACACATATCTACAGAGTATTTCACCTACCAATGTCACAATATATATTCCACTCAGCAGCACATGGAATGTTCTCCAAAGTAGAACATATCTTAGGTCACAAGGAAAATCTTTCAAAATTCAAAAATAAAAATTAAATTCCTCTTTGTATCCTGTCAGACCATGATGAAACCAAATAAGATCTAGACATCAAAAGGCATCACAAAACATTCTGAAACTCACAGAGACTGAATAACACATTGCTAAATCATCAGTGAGTCAGTGAAGAGATATGCAGGGAAGTTCCAACGTTTATGGAATTCAGTGGAAGTGAACACACAAAATAGTACCTCCTCTGGGACACAGCAGCAGCACAGACAATACTCAGAGGAATATTTATAGCTTTGAGTATGTACATCAACAAATTACAACAATCTTAAATCAGCACTAATGATGCACCACTAAGTCTTTGACAAATCAGGAAAAACAAAACCAAAAACCAGTAGACAGAAATAATACAAATTAGATTAAAGAAATAAATGAATCAGTCTCAAAAAGCCTACAATCATAATTGACTTTTATCTACTAGTAGCTCAAAAATTCGCCCAATGAATGTCAATGCAGCTATTTTCAGAGATAGACTCAATCAGCTCAAACCAGTGAACAAAACAAATTTCTAGGATTCTAAGAAACAACATTTTGTTTGCCTTTTTTAACAGAAATTTACTCTGTTTTTCTTATTAAGGTGATTTACAGATGGATTACAGTTACAAGGGTCAGGTAATGAGAACATTTCCTTTTGTGAAATGTCTTCAGTTCCCTCACTTGTTCCCAGTCCCACCCTCCTGTCCCCACCCATGTGTTAAATAGTTCACTTTCATCAATGTTCAATGAACTCCAAAGCTGCAATTTTTCACTCTTTTCCCTAAAGCTCTTTGCTCACCCCTCACCTTCCTGAAGACATACAATGACTATACCAGGCATAAGGTAAATAAGACAGAATTTTCACAAACTATAAACAACAACAAAAACAAAACAAAAAAGAAGCTTTCTGTTCCGTATCTCATAGTTCGTTTGAGTATATATATCTTGTTATATAAATGTAATTGTTTTTTATCATGAAGTCAATTCAGAGATTAAGGTGTGATAACATAATTTTGCTTTCTATTTAATGGTGCTTTTTATTTTAATATTAAATTTGTAAGTAACAAAATTCAAGTCCTAGTGAAATTTGAAAGTTCAGATTTAAATGTTCCAAATGTCTAATAATTCAATTTTGGCAACCAAATTGAAAAGCAGGCACGTTTTATCCTCAAGAATGTCATTATTTCATGTGTAAAAAATTAAAATAAATGTAATGTTAATTCCGTTGAGATAAGGAATCAAATACTTATGCAATGCATCAGTACCATAGATTATGACATCTATTAACAAAATTAATAAAAATTGTTTTAAATAGATGACTTAAGACATGAAGCAAGTGATAATTTTCTAAGTGAAGTTATATAGAAATCACAGTCGAAAGATTCCAGAATTCTGTGTGCTTTATCCATGTCAATTTACACATATGCTAGGCTCATCTCAACGTTATTTGAAGATAACTGAAAACAGGATTAGAATAAAAAAAATCACGCAAATGGTTAGCTGTATTTTGTGACTAAATAGGTCTCTTTTATATCTCTTTATTTTATTTGAAAAATCTGGAAAATTTAAGTCACATCAAAAATAATGAGAAATAAACACCATTAGCTCCTTAAAAGACAATCAATAAAAAAAGAAATCAACATAGAAAAAATTGAACCTCATTTTGCACGTGGTCTTTGTATATTGTAGTGCTTTGTTATTGTGGATTATGTGACTATCCCATGAATCTGGGCTCAAATCACAAGGGCTACAGGAAGAAAATTTCAAAATCTAGAGCAGCTAATACACATGTGCAGTTGTTTGTAGGTTTCACTAAAGTAGCAGCTGGACATCAACTGTACAAAGGAAATAATTCTACTGCTTTGCAGGCAAGAATGTTAAGAAAAGCATACTGTTATCTTCTTAGATGAAATAAGAAGTCCACACTTTAAAAGCTGACTAAATGATCAGCCCTTTCAATAACGTGCCATTTTTAATGCACTCTAGATAATTCAAATTCTTCATCCCTCCACAACTATTAACATTCACAAATCATTGCCGAGGGGAATTTCCAGTTCTATTTGATATTTCATTTAGATTAGGAGTAACATAAACAATAATTCCAGTTGTTGAGAATATTTAATTTAGAATAAGCAAACAAATCAGATTCAACTCCATAGCATAACCTTTAGGAAAAATGAATTAAGATATATGGCATGTCCTTTGTAATTTAACTATAGACATTAGGGCAAAATGCCAGAAACACTCTGCAAGAAGGAAACAGAAGTCTTTGATAAAATATATTATACATTACAAGTAATTTTACCTACAATTTCCATTATATGATAGCATATTTTTTTCTGCTAATCAGAGACAGAAATATTTTTATGATATGAAAATGCATCATCATGAATAAAATAAATCAGGGAGTAGATGGCACAAGTGCTGGTTGGTTCTGTTAAATATTCTCATTATTTTGAATGATCTGGTGTTTTTGTCTATGTGAAATTATGAATGTATTTTATGTCTGGGCAGGAAAATTTGATTATTAGATAACTGCTGACACCCAATGTCAGGAATCTAACCTGAGTCAAAGTGGTAAAATATATATGAATGCATTTGTGATTGTGTGTGTGTCTGCAAATCTGTATTTAGAAGGAAGTATCTTATTTCCCTCAGAGTATATACTTAATTCTATTAGTTATACTTCATTAATGACTACAGATAAAAGTAATTAACATTTTGAGAAGTATGTTTATGTTCCTATGTTTGCATGAACAAACTAAAAAGTTATATTTTGGGTATGAGCTTTGTCGAAGGTCAGCTGAAAGTATAAATATCTTGAGAAAGATGTGAATGGCAATCATTTCAGTGTAGATCAATTTTAGACAACACTTGGAAGGATATGTAATCATATATGAAAATGTAACATTTATTGACTTTCAAAAGCTACACTATTCGAGAAATATTTAGGAAAACAAGTTAAATTATGGAAACATAAAAGTAATGTGATTATTTATTGCATACAGTTTTATATTTTAGTTTGTCAAGTAAAAATGCCATTTATTTCTACTGTATAGGAAGGAAAACCCTAAATATTAT
The DNA here is from genome assembly GCF_019054845.1 of Dipodomys spectabilis. NCBI lineage: Eukaryota > Metazoa > Chordata > Mammalia > Rodentia > Heteromyidae > Dipodomys > Dipodomys spectabilis. The sequence goes on from NW_024871244.1 coordinate 971,162, forward strand.
AGTTTGTGCCATATTTCACATTGAGAAGCTTTGTCTATATCAATGTTTATTTCTTTTGTTTCTGCTTTCCTATTCATAATTCTGCTTCTTATAGTATTCTTCTAAGTATTTTTCTTTCTGCCAGTTTGGGGCTTGAACATACTTTATGCTCTCAGTTTTTTGTTTTTTTTTTTGCTAACAGTAGTAAGTCTACTATTTGAACCATGCCCCTGCCAGAAATTTTTGTAGTTAATTGGAGATAGAACCTCATGAACTTTCCTACCAACCTGAAAAACCATTATCCCCTAAGTCTCGTACTTCTTAATCACTAGGATTATAGAGATGAGTCTTGGATCAGAAGAGTCAATGACTTTTCGTGTCTTATAGCTTCCACATGTTTGCTAGTAATTGCAATAATAAACTACCACAAATTGGGTAGCATTAACATTGTAAATACATTGTCTCTGAGTTGGTGGAATTAGAACTCCAAGATTAGAGTTGGCTTCTGATTCCTCTTTCCTTAGCATATTCAAGGCATTCTGCTTCTCTTGGAGTAGACTTTAACTTAAATGCTACCTTTGAGATTCTGTTTCCATATACAGTCACTTTGTAAGACAATGGGTTTTTTATCTTTAGTCTGATTTCAGTGGGACATAACATATTACTTAATAGATAGAAGAAAATCTCTAATATGAAATAATTTTTTGGGGCAGGGAAGTTATGGTTATAATTTAAAAAAATAGCAAAAGAGGTAAAGGTTTTATTAGAGCTTGTAAGACAAGTATGAAATCTTGACCTTAGACATTCCACATTTAAATTCCCAGCACTACTGGAGGATTGAACTCAAAACCTATACTTGTGAAAAGGCATCTCTACTACCACCATACCTGCAGATTATAATTTGATTGCTTATTTTGAGGTAGTACCACCATGCCTGGGTCTGCTTGGACTGAGGTCCTCCTAACACAAGCATAAAACATTTTGCCTGGAACTGGAATTCTCTAAGCTCTGTTTTCCAAGTAGATAATATTATAGATTTGAGCCACTTTATCCAGTAAAAGTATACCATCTCAAAATATCTTGATATTACCTATATTTGTGCTTAACATATATAGCTAACCTTAATTTTCTCCCTCTTTTATTTAGTACTCTGAGTTGAAAATATAGGCTTTCTTGATATACATGGCTTTGTTTGGGATGGAATACCATCACAATCAAAAATGTCTCACAAAAGTTTATGTCAAAAATAATGGAAAAGAAGGCTTCAGGTTGGAAAAAACACTGATCTTTAAGTTATGATTGCAGTATTATTAATAGTGTTAGTCAATGATTGCTTAAGTATCAGGAGGAAGGCAAAAATGTGAAAGATGTCAGGTCTCTGTAGAAATTTTGTAGTTGTCACTTCATGTTATCTTCCTTCCTTAAAGCTTGTTTTATTAAAACCCTCTGGGTGTATATTGATTGGACTGATTGTTAATCATCTCTGGAAATAAAGTTAATTTTAAAAGGATGATGCTGTTGTAAATAAAGGAATGAGCAGAGATATTGTCACAGATTGAGCCGACCAGGTTAACTGCTAAACAGCAAAAAAAAAAAAAAAAAAAAGCAAAGTTTAAAGTTTGATGATCCACATTGGAACATATACAGATAGATAGATAGATACATATAAATATACATATACATATACTTACATACATGAAAAATTAAATCTCCAGTAGAATATAGAGAAACTTGGCATAACAGGTATTAAACTATATCAAACTGGTTGCAGGAAAGGTAGAGTAAAGTATAGATAGTTTAGCATAGATTTTGCAAATATTTTGTAAAGAATGAAAATTCTTCCTTCATTATATACTTTACAAATATCCTTATTATGTTTTAAGATTTTTTGTGAAAATACCATACAGAGGGGTTACAAGTACAGAGAAAATGTAATGAGTACATTTCTTATCAAGCATTGTTACCTCCTCCTTTCGATCCCTTTATCATCCCTTTCCATCTCCCCTTCCCGACCCTCTCGCCCATCTTGAGCCAAAGTTGTAAATTTCATTCCTACATAGCATCTCATTGTTGCACTGAGTCCACCTGTATCCCTACTTAAACAACTTGGTTTTTCCCTTCCCCCTCCACAAATTATACCAACAACAAATACAGTGAAAGTATGTTAAGTATTTTTATATTGTAGTAGGAGCATCTATACAATGCTGAAAATTTGAATTACACCAAATATGCAACATGAGTAGGCACTGGTGGCTCAAGGATGTAATTTTAGCTAGTTAAGAGGCTAAGATCTGAAGATCTCAGTTCAAATCCAGCCTGCATAGGAAAGTTCATTAGATTCTTATTTCCAATTAACCACCAGGGCAAATGGAGTTCTAGTTCAGATTGTATGTCGAGCATTCCAGTTCAGATTTTATGTCGAGCACTGGCATAGAACACAAAAACACCAACCAGGCCCTGAGTTTAAGCCCTGGGATCAACAGAAACAAAAATATAAAATAAAACATGGAGTTAGATATTTTATAGTGAAGCATAATTTAATATACTCTACATTGTTAGAAAGACTAGACTTCCGTGTTAGCTTTATAACCTACCATAATAAGTGATGTTGTCAATTTATCAAACAGAAATGCTTATTCAGTTTTACAAGTTTGAAGGTTTCAGTGTATGTTCAGTTGGTTTTATTGCTTTGGCAGCCTGTGACAAGACAATGGCAAGGTGGGGAGTATGTCAAAGAGAAAAGTTTTTGACCTAGACTGATTAAAATATAAAATAAGAAAGTAGTTGAGAGTCTATGTTCTCATAGTTTTCACGCTGAAGAACTTAATCTCCAGAACTATTCAGATATTCTCCACAGTCTGGGAGGAAATAGAAAGTTATTTTTCTTTAACACATAGATCTTTCTGGGTTATTCTAAATTCAATTGGCAACACCTTCACAAATGACAATAACTTGTTCAGGGGAAGAATCAAGTAGATATTTCTGTAAATTCTAATCAGAACTCAGTAGACTAAATATTTTATGGAATTCTTATTAAAATATTTTCTTGCAGACGGAGTGGGTCTTTACACTACAAATGTGTGTATCTGTGTGTTTGTATGTGTGTATGTGTGTGTTTGAATAAACTAATATAACAATGTAGCAGAGAGAAGTATTAGTGGGGCTGGGAAGTGGCTTAGTTGTGGAGCCCTTGAGTTGCATGCATGAGGCCCTTGGTTCAATTCCTCAGCACCACATAAGCAAAAAGAAAAAAGCCAGAAGTGGCGCTGTGACTCAAGTGGTAGAGCGCTGACCTTGAGCTGAATAGCTGAGTGACAACGCCCAGGCCAGAATTCAGGTCCCCCAACTGCCCCCCCCCAAAAAAAATATTAGTATGGCCTTTCGTTTTTCTTCTTATACTATGAAAGTCTGTCACAATTCCCAATCAAATCCTATCCAAGATTCAAACATTAATGCTGTCCCAAAAGTTTTGCATGCATGAAAGGCTGGGAAGGTGGCTCATTGGTATAGCACTTACCTTACTTACCAAAAGTTTTGTATGCCAACCCAAGTACATCTACCTCATTTAAGATGGGCATGGTATATAAAATTTTAAATCCTCCAATTACGTTGTCACCAAGGAAACAACATATAATATTTCTTTAAAAATACCTAGATTGTAGAACACTTTACCCAGAAAATTGAAGGAATATATTTTATGGGATTTAATTTAAATATTTAGTCACTGAAATTGAAGTTTTATATCCACAACTCAGAGCCCTATTAAACTACATAATTGAAAAATTCATCTATTACCATCTTCCATGAACACAGTCCTTCCTGAAAACAAACCAGATGTGGTAAACAAATTAACATGTACGCCATTGTCAAATGCAGCTGTTCTAAAGCATGGAACTGATAGAGCAATTAATGCCTGGAAACAGCTAGTTCTAAGGAGTAAGGAAAGCGATTTTTCCACTATAAGTGGAAAAGTCCACAGATGTTTCAGATTGTGTTTCATTGCTGGCATTTGTGAGATATATTTTGGAAAGCACAATGAATGAAAGCATGCTGTTTTGTAAAACTTTGCTGGCTGACACACCAGGGAAGGAAAACTTTTGAAATGTTTCAAATGAAAAGACAGACAATAGGGTGGGTGAGTTGTGGTATGCAGTTTAAATAGAGACTGAAGCAAACCAAAGAATGGGAAAAATTCTTTTTCCTTAAGAAATGCTTTCTGGGTATATTGTGCTATAAACTATAATGATGAAATGATCATTTCTTTGGAAAAGTAAGGAAAAAACACTCACCCATTGAACTTCTTTTTAAAGTGAATCTTAAATGACAAGGATGAAGAAATTTAAATGGGTTCATGTTATCCAAGATTGTTTTAATTTTTGATTAAAAGTTAAAACAAACTGACAGGCTATTAGTCCATGAAGATTTACAGAGTAAGTCTCTGGCATATATTTTATCTTGTTCCTCTTTTTTGGGGGGTAATATAAATATTTTATTTCAAAAAAGCAACTTGGTTTTAACCATTACCCACAAAATTTATGCAGTCATAGAATAAGAAATTTTTTTTGATAAATTTAATACAATAGTAGGCTCATTTTATGCCAACTGTAAATATAAAAACCAATGACATCTTCACTGAACAACCACTCATAAAAATCATGAAATAATATAGTAAAACTCCATGTCATTTTTTTTGGTTGGTTGTGGACCTTGATTTCTGGGCCTGGGCAATGTCCCTTAGCTCTTCAGCTCAAGGCTACCACTGTACCACTTGAGGCACAGTGCCATTTCTGGTTTATTGGAGATAAGAGTCTCACAGACTTTCTGCCTAGGCTGGATTTCAACCACTATCCTCAGATCTCAGACTCCTGAGTAGCGAGGTTTCCAGGCATGAGTCACCAAAGTCCAGATCCAAGTCAATTTTTAAAAAGCAAGCTTATTGAAACTTCTAGCTTTTTCCAGTAAACAATCTTATTTTTTCAGAATTAACTTATAACTGAGTTATTTTTAGATGTAACCGTCAATTTTTTATAGAATCAAATATAATTCTATTACTCAGTATTTCACAAAAATCCACTGTAATTGACTTTCCCCAAAATCAATTATTACATACTACCTGACACACTATAATCATTACATTCCAAATAGTTTGGACCATTTCATATAAATTCTAGGTGCTATTTTACATTATAAATTCACATCTGTGGTTTTAAACTAAGGAGAAAAGATTTTAGAGGTAAAATCACATATGAATATGTAGTGTGGCTCAATTGAAACAAAAATTGTGAATTCATACAGACAAAATTATTTTCTTTCCACTAAATACTTTGAAGTAATACCATTGGAAATATTGAGGCAGGAAGTGGCAGAATTCAAATCTCATCAAACAATGTCTCTCTTATTCTGCTAACCCCTGCACTAAGAAGATGTCCCTTTTCCCAGTTGTCACAAAACTTGCAGTGTCTCTCTTAGAATTCTATTTGGAAAAGTTCTAAATCACTGATTCTTTTTTTTGTATTTTCTGTTATATAAAACAAAATATAGGCACAAAACAATTGAAATAAAATGCACACATATGTTGAAGTCATCACAGCTGGAAAAACAACCAACAAATTGGAACTTCCCCAGAACCAAAACATGTTGTGCCCAGTTTATTTTTTAAATTACAAAACCTTCAAACATACGTTAATTTAAGTAGAGCTATAACTGTCTCTCAGAAATAAGGTTGTGTTAATTTGTAATTAAATTCATCTGGATCAACCTAATATAGAAAATCCCTTGAATGGATCAAATTGTTTAAAACTAATGTAACTGTATGTAAAGTAAGATCTGCACATATTTAAAAGAAAAAATGCTACAGTATTAAATCACAAAAATCATAACATTCTTAAAAATTCTGAAATGCAATTAGTAATTCCAAAATATCCGTAATGAGAACTAAATACTACTGACTTAACAAGAACAAAAAGTGCAAATAATAGAATCTGAGCATTGTACATGAGTGTACATAATTTAATAATACTCCAAATTATACTGTTTTTAGAACACTGAATTTGGATTATCTAAAGGAAAACATCAGCACATTATATAAATGAAATTAAAAATCTCATGAAAAGAGAGAAGAGTAGTAGTTTCTGGATAATAATATTTTAATAAATGGTGGTCAAAATCTATTCCAGACTAAATTGTATACCTAATTAATTAGATCCAAAGAAGACCCAAGTTACTCGAGCTGATTTGAAACTGTGGCAAAGTAGTAGAATACAACTGTAACATTATTATGGATGTTGACTATGGCATGGAATTCATTTCCTCTTTGATCTGACAAATGAATATATGAAAGAACATAACTTCTCCAACGAAATATCAAGACCTAACTAAACATATAACTAGAAAATTCATCATGCAATCCGTATTGCAACTGGGATAAAAAGAAAAATCTGTCATACTGATTCTGTATTTATTTTAAATGTTAGCTTTTTTCATAAATTATTTCCTTTGCCTTGCATTTTTAAAACATTGTGTTAAATGATTTATATCTTGGTAACTAATTTTGGATGCCTCCTTAAATTTTGTTCTGGGTATAATATCTCACTTCAGTTCCTAACCCATGAAATGATGTTGTTTACAAAACAAATGCTAATAACCACTGTTTATAATACACAAAATCTCATAAGAATGATTTCAGGAAGCACAGGTTAACATTTTGATATCGTGGTCTCATGACTGATGAGGCCTATCTGCATGAGAAGTTGTACCTAGATTCCTCAGCCTAAATTTAGCTACTGTTAAAAAATGTTTATACCTTTATCTGTCACCCATCAGAGGTTAAACCTGAGTATAAAGTCTAAGGAAAATCATAAGGCAAGAATTTAGCTCTTCTGGGTATAAAGTAAACCAAAATGCAGCACACAGTAACTCATTGGACTAAAGTCAACATATTTCTCTAAAACATGTTAAGTATTCCCTTACAATATGTATTATTCTCAAGAAGGGAATGAAGAATGTGAGAAGAGGATTAAGCAAGTATTGTCTTCAAATATACATAATTTGGATTTAGCTCTTTATTTCGTTATAGGAATTTTTGATAAAAACTGTTTGAATAATTGATTTCCTGGTCAGGTATAATATATCCTAGTTACATATACCAAACCGCATTCAGAAAATGGTATATAGTAATTGAGTAGAAAAATATTCTATAAATAACAAAAAGTATATACCTATAGGATAATATTTTGAAGAGTCAATTGGAAATATTCTAATATAATAATTTGAACAATTTCACATTGACAGTAATTATCTAGAATACTTTAATGCTAATTGGACAAGATTGTCCTTCTAAATGAGCAAAACCTATTTCTCCTTTTACTTTATCAGGGAAATATCTAAGCTAAAAATGGAAATTAACATATGAATCTATAACAACTGGAATGAATTTTACTTTTTATTAGCAAATATTAATTTCACAAAAGTATTTTATTGTATTATACACATATGTCCACGTAATGTAGCTTGTTACATTTTATTCATTTTATTAATTTCCTTATCCTATTTTTATACTTATATTTTATTATGTCATCATACTAACTAATGAAATATTTGAACATATTTACTCCACAATATTTCTCTTCATCTCCTCTCTTACTTTTTTTCCAAGCTTAATCAGTTCCATCTTTTACACCTGGGTCATTCATTTTATTTTCTGGGTCTAGAGTCTGCATATGAGAAATCTAATATTTGTTTTACACAGTATCGCCTACTGCTTTTATATGATGGTTTCCAATTCTATTTTCTTGAAGTTGATATGTTTTCATAATTATGTGTGGCTAAATAGTATATCATTGTGTGTGTGTATATATATATATATATATATATATATATATACATATATATATATATATATATATACATATATATATATATATATATATATATATATACACATATATATTACAGTTTCTCTCTTCAATGAGTGATTAAGGAACATGTAGTTAATTCTGTACTTATTTATGCTTTTTTATGTGGGAGAAGGAAGGATGGAAATAATGATGTTTGGAATAAGAAACATGCTCTTTAGACAGGCACTCTTCTATTTGAAACATCTCTCAGCTGCTCTTTCATCAGTATTTCAATAATGCATTGTATTTAAAAATAAAATTTGATTACATTTGCAAAGGTGTTCTTTTTCAGCATATATATTATTTTTTATTTTAATGTCACATTTAGTATGTCATATGAGTAGGGGGATGTATGTGAGCATGAAAATCTAGGCATGTTTGTACATGTAGCTGACTCAAAGGAAACTGAATGTATGTGAGATACAGGATTCAAATAAAAGTTTGAGACCTGTAAGTTGCTAAATTGATATATATGTCCAGTTTGTGGAGTGTGATTTCAAGATCACATTTGGGTAGGTTTTATACCAAGTAAGTAGATGTTTCTAATCCAAAATGGTAACGAAGAAAACAGCAACTCTGTTTCATAATCATTCAGTCTTAGTACTCCGTACATTGTAATAAGTGGAAAAAATGATTGAAAGTATGGTGGGTTAGTAGTAAGCCTTTAGACACTACATTTTCCCCAAAATCTTCAGATGTACTCTTTGGATATAAATTACAAGTATATTTATAAACATACAGATATAATATGATCTTATATATGTAAATATATGTATATATTATAAATACATAATATGTTTACTTGTATTATAAATGTGTATCAAATATTGATTTATATTTAATGTAATTCTTCTCATCATAGATACATAGACAGACAGATAGATAGATAGATAGATAGATAGATAGATAGATAGATAGATAGATAGATAGATAGATAGATAGATAGATAGATGGATAGATAGATGGATGGATGCATGGATGGATGGATGGATGGATGGATGGATGGATGGATGGATGGATGGATAGATAGATGGATAGATAGATAGATAGATAGATAGATAGATAGATAGATAGATAGATAGATAGATAGATTAGATAGATAGATAGATAGATAGATAGATAGATAGATAGATAGATAGATAGATAGATAGATAGATAGATAGATAGATAGATAGATAGATAGATAGATAGATAGATAGATAGATAGATAGATAGATAGATACTTTTTTTTGGTCAGTCCTGGGGCTTGAATTCTGGGCTTAGGTGCTGTCCAAGTGCTCTTCAGCTCAAGGCAAGAGCTCTACCGCTTGAGACATAGCGCCACTTCCAGTTTTCTGGTAGTTTATTGGAGATAAGAATCTCATGGAATTTCCTGCCTGAGCTGGCATTGAACTGTGATCCTCAGATCTCAGCCTCCTGAGTAGCTAGGATTATAGTCATGAGCCACGGGCACTGGACTATACTTATATCTGAGATTTGTTAGTGGAACAAAGGGTACAGAAACTATTATTCTTATCATGAAAGGACTTCACACTGACAGGTATAATTACAAGAAGAAAAACAATAACTATTTAGAGTGGCACAAAAATCCCTTAGGTGCCTAGCAAGACAGCATATGTTTCCAGACACTGCATGTGGTGTGAGCAGTTTGCAACCCAAGCGACTGAGGAAGATATTGGACCCTAAACAAACCTGACAATTGCATAAACACCACCCTCTATGACAGATTTAGCAAGGCCTGTCTTAGAGATTCTTGTTAGGGATATGATGAAAAAATTTATATTTTAGTTGTGATTACAGAACTCTTTTACACATAACACTCAGCCATTAACTATATTTAACATAGTTCCTATTGCTCTAACTTATGTTTTCTTGGCTCAGTAAACTGTTTTTTGTTTGTGACAAATTAGCTGTTCAAAACATAGACATGGGTTTTTAATATTTTTGAAATTACTGTCTGCAGAGTGTTGCATGAGTTGAGCTTCTTTCTCTTTACCATATCATAGGAATAAACTTAATCTGATTCAAACTTGGAAACAGGTAGCTTGTTTTCTCTCCTAGAAAACCATCTATATGGACTTCTTCACATGAAAACAGACGCTCATTTACTTGCAAAAGTCTGTCAGTGAGACAAACCTAACTCACCCATATGAGGTGAATTCTTCTCCCATGCATCCTTTACATTAAAAATTGTAAGAACTGTTCAGTAATGTGCATACTTTTTAATATGAAGTGTGACTCCTATTTTCCATAATATGAATCAAGCAGAGGAATCAGTTTAACATGTGAAAGAGCCTTAAAAAGAGTCTTAGACCTTGAAAATTGTCCTAGGTATGAATTTTTGGAGAAATATCCCATTTCAAAGACAAAGGACTCATTTTTTTAATCTTGTGCTGGTACTGGGGTTTGAACTCCTGGCCTTGAGCTCTATCTGGGCTTTAATTCTCAATGCTTGCTCTATACAAGCTGAGCCACACCTTCACGTCTTCCTTTTACCACAAGTGCAGAAAAGAATCTCTTAGGTTTATCCACTTGTAATAGCTTCGAATTGCAATTGTCAAATTTGAACCTACCGACTATACAGGTGCAAGCCACTAGTGCTGTGCTAGAACTCACTTCTTAAGAATAAAAAATCACAAAAAGAGGAAAAAAAATGTTCAATTATTTATATGTTGTCTGATAAACCAAAGCACTTGCTACTGGAAGAGAAAAAGAGAGAAGATAGAGATGAATATGCAGGAGAGAGACACAAAGAAAGAAGAAATGAAGGGAGGTTAAATGAGGGGAGGGGAGTGGAAGGCAGGATATGAGAGGAGGGCGTAGCTGAGTAGAATTGTCTACTCTTCACTAAGGTTTTGTTGGACAATCAGTACCTTTGCTTTTATGTAGCCAAAGCTTTTTATTTTTGGTAGTAGTAAGCTGAGATATAAAATACCAATTTATGGGTAATAACCTGTTAGTGTGCTTCCTTCTGCACCAAGGAAGCCACAGTTAGGTTACTGTCAGAGAGATGGCAAGAGTAAGCAATTTCAGTGATTCTGAGAAACAATAATTGACATGCCAGGAATGCCCCCTTGTATGGTGAAGTCAAGCATCACTTTTGTTCCCTGCTCCAGTCTTCTTCTTAACAACAACAGCAGAAACAGAAGAGGAAGGAGATATCTGAGTAATGATCATCTCTCTGTTTACCCTCATTCCTTGGTCTCTCAAAAAATAAAGCGAAAGGAGACTTAAACTGAACTAGTGGGGAACATGGGAGGAAAAAGTTCAGTCTAACTTATTGTGAAACTTTTAAAATAATTGGAGCAGCATTTCAAATACTGAAATAAAACTTTTTAAATTATTAACAAAAGGTAACTCGAAATTTATCGAAAATTTTAAAGACTACAGGGCTCACTACATAGTGGAATCTGAAAATTAAAACTGACTCCTGCTTCTATCATAGGAAATTAAAGATCATCCCTAAACTTCCAATATTAGGTAAATTGCCCTTGATATTCATTTATACTGTGTGAATATAATGCAGAAGATATGACTTTAAATTTAGACTGCTGTAGTGATAAGTGATGGGAATTCATGATGGATAACATAATGCTGAGAGCATGGAAATTACTTCCCTTCCATCTTCAATATGTAGAGAGTAAAAGTGCTCTATTGGATGTCCCTGAAAGTCCAATTCTAAATTTAGGACAGAAGGTGAATCGTAAAGGAGACCTATCTTAGCCATTCAGAGATTAGAAATGTGGAGAAATATACTCATTTATGTAGGTCAAACATGGAAGAGAAGATGTGGCAAACCCATCACCAAATGCCAAAGTAGAGATATTTAACAAAATAACATGAAGTTGAAACAACTATTAAAAGAGGATTTGGGCAAAAAAAGAGTAGGGTAGAAGAATGGAGAGGGAAATGGTGGACTAATACAGTCATAACATTCAATGTACATATGTGAGAATGTAAGTAGGAAACATGAAGGGATAGGTGGGGTTGGGGTAAGGGAAGGAAGAAAAATGTGAAGTTTGACAATGATCCAGATGCACTGTATATTGAAATGCACATACACTCTATTCAACACTGACTTGATGAAGCAAAACCCCTTTGCACAACTAGCTAAACATAAATTTTTTGAAGTTTTAATATTCAGAGACCAGAAGCATAAACCTTTAGAGATAAATAAGAAGAGAGAATTGACATATTGTTGAGGCTTGTTTCCCTTTCGATATACAAAATTTAATATGTCAAGTCTGCTGCAAATGTAACTTTAATTTTGCCTATTCTTTTAAGCAAATCGCTTAAAATATAGAGAATCAAATTCCAATATCCTTTCATTTCCAATAAAAAAAATCTTATGCACCTTTAAGTTTCTCAGTTATTTCTAAATACCTTAATGCAATGCATTATTGGAACTAAATTCATTCCATATTTAAATTTATTTTTCTTTGTTGTTGTGGAAATACTGTACAAAGGGGTTTCAATTACATGGGCAAGATAATAAGTACAGTTCTTATCAAGCATTGTATCCTCCTCCTTTGTTTCACCTTCCCATAACTTCCCGTCCTCTCCCTGCATCCCACCCAATCCTCACTCCCCCACCACCAAAATTTTAAAGTTTGTTTTTGGCATAATGACTTAGACATCTCATTGTTGTAATGGGTCCAACTGTATCCCTATTATTTAAACCATTTGTTTTTTCCCTTCCCCTCCACAAATTATACCAACATCAAGTACAATGATAGCAGGGAAGGTACAGTAGGGGAGGGACATACAAAGCAAAAAAGAAATAATCTTATAAATGTGTTAGAAACAATAGCATGAAAGGAAAAAAAAACATTTGAATATATATCTTAGGGTTCATTTCCCTTACATAAACTTGTCTAAGAGTTTCTGTTTGTCTCAGACATATACTAGTTATTGAAAATAAGGGAAACCATGGCACTTATGTTTCTTTGGGCCTGGCTTACATCACTTAATAGATTTTTTTCCAAGTCTTTCCATTTCCTAACAAATGGGTCAATGTCATTCTTTCTGATGGAGGCATAAAATTCCAGTGTGTATATATACCATATTTTCTTGATCTACTCATCTACTAAGGTGCATCTGGGTTGGTTCCATATATTAGCTATGGTAAAATGATGCAATAAACGTAGTTGTGCTGGAAGGTCTACTGTGGTCTTGTATGTGAACATTTGGTTAAATACCCAAAGTGGGATTGCTGGGTCATAGGGGAGCTCTATGTGGAGTCTTTTGATGAACCTCAATACTGATTTCCAAACTGGTTGAACAAGTTTACACTCCCATCAACAATAAAGTAGTGTTCCCTTCTGTCCACATCCCCTCCAGCATCTGTTGTTATTAGAGTTCTTGATTATAGCCATTCTAACTGGGGTGAGGTAGTATCTCAATATTATTTTGATTTACATTTCTTTTATGACTAGGGAGGTTGAGCATTTCTTCATGTGTGTATTGGCCACCCTTCTTTCCTCTTCAGAGAATTTTCTCTTTAAGTATTTAGCCCACTTATTTATTGGGCAGTTGTTTCTTTGAAGATTTGTTGGGGGATTTAAATTTTTGAGTTAAAGGTATATTTTCGATCTGAGACCCTTGTCCATTTTATGGCTAATGAAGATCTTCTCCCAATCCGTAGACTTTCTATTAATCTTGCTAGCTATGTCCTTTGCCATGCAGAAGCTCTGCAATTTTATGCAATCCCAATTGTCCAACCTTTCTTTGATTTGTTGTTTCCGGGTCTCTATTAAGAAAATTTTGGCTTGTGCCAACAAGGCCTAGGGTTTCTCCAATTCCATCCTGTAATGTTTTCAGAGTGTCTGCTTTGACTGCGAGGTCTTTGATCCATTTGTAGTTGATTCTGGTACAGGGTGATATATAAGGATCTAGCTTTAGTGTTCTACAAGTTGTTAACCAATTTTGCCAGCACCATTTACTGAAGAGGCTGTCTTTCTTTCATTCTATTTTTTAGCTCCCTTACTGAAGATTAGATGGCTATAGGTCTGTTGGTTCATTTCTGGGTTTTCAATTCTATTCCATTGGTCCTGAGGTCTGTTCTTGTGCCAGTACCAAGCTCTTCTGATTACTATGGCTTTGTAGTTGAATTTGAATTTGGTATTGATATTCTTCCAGCACTGTTCATTCCGTTAAGGATCATTTTTGCTATTCAGGGTCTTTTATTGTTCCATATGAATTTTTTGATTGCCTCTTCTATTTCCTTGAAGAATGAGGTTGGAATACTGATAGGTATCACATTTAATTTGTAGATAGCCTTGGGAAGTATTGCCATTTTCACGATGTTGATCTTTCCCAGCCCAGGAGCCTGGGAGTTTTGCCACTTTATAAGTTCAGTTTTGATTTCCTTTTTCAGTTTTTTAAAGTTTTCATCATAGAGGTCCTTCACTACTTTGGTTAAGTTAATTCCTAGGTATTTTATTTTTTGTGGGGCTATTACGAATGGAGTTGCTTTCCTAATTTCAGCCACACTTTTCTTATTGTTGGCATACAGAAAAGCCATTGATTTTTGAGGGTTAATTTAAACCCTGCTACTTTGCCAGAGTTTTGAATCAGCTTTAGTAATTTTGGAGTGGACTCTGTGCGATTCTTTAAATACAAGATCTTGTCATCTGCAAAGAGGGAGCGTTTTACTTCTTCTTTTCCTATTTGGATCCCTCTTACATTTGCATCTTATCTTATTGCTGTAGTTAGGGATTCCAATACTAGATTGAAGAGAAGTGGAGAGAGTGGGCATCCTTGTCTCATTCCTGAGTTAAGAGGAAATAGCTTTATTTTTTCACCGTTAACTATAATGCTGGCTATTGCTTTGTCATATACAGCCTTTATTATATTGAGAAATGTTTCATGGATTCCTCATTTTTCCAGAACCATCATAATAAAGGGGTGTTGGATCTTGTTGAATGCTTTATCTGCATCTATTGAGATAACCACGTGGTTCTTATCCTTGCTGCTGTTGATGTGCTGAAGTATATTAATTGATTTGCATATATTAAACCAGCTTTGCATCCCTGAAATGTATCCTGTTTGATCATGGTGTATGATTTTTTGGATAAATTGTTGAAGTCGATTGACCAAAATTTTGTTGAAAAACTTTGCAATAATCTTGATCAAAGAAATGGGTTTATAGTTCTCTTTCCTTGATGAGTCCCTTCCTGGTTTTGGGATGTGTGTTATGATGGCCTCATAGAATGAGTTCAGTAGTGAACTTTCTTTTTCAGTTTCATTGAAGATTTGGAGGAGTATTGGTGTGATGTCTGCTTTGAAGGCCTTGTAGAATTCCTCTGTAAAACCATTTGGTCCTGGGCTTTTCTTAGATGGGAGGTCTCTTACTGTTGTTTCTATTTGAATGCTTGATATAGGCCTTTTAAGATAGTTTGACTCATCTTGGCTTTGTTTCGTCATGTCTTTATTTGCTAGGATAAGGTCCTTTTCTTTCAAGTTCTCAAACTTATTAGTATGAAAGTTTTAGAAGCATTCCCTTATAATGTTCTGAATCTTAATTGATTCTGTGATGATGTTTCCATTCTCATCTGTGAGTTTATTTGGGTACGTTCTCTTCTCTTTCTGATAAGATTTGCTAAGGGTCTCTCAATTTTGTTAATTTTTTCGAAGAATCAACTCTTTGGATTCTTGAATCTTTCTATTATTTTTTTACATTTCAATTCATTTAATTCTGATTAAATTTTAATTATTTATTTCCATTTTCTGGATTGTGTTTATCTTGCTGCTCTTTTTCAAGGAGGCTCATTAAATTGGTTTCAGATCTCTCCAATTTGTTGATGTAGGAACTCAGAGCTAGAAACTTGCCTCTGACTACTGCGTTTGCTGTGTCCCAGAGGAGCTAGTAATTGGTGTGTTCATTTTTGTTGAATATCATGAACATTTGAATTTCCTTTCTAATCTCTTCCATGACCCACTCATGATTCAGCAGTGTGTTGTTCAGGATCCATGTGTTACATGACTTTCTTTGGTGGCTTTTGGTGTTGAATTATAATTTTATTCCCTTGTGGTCTGATAGAATGCAAGGTATAACTTCAATGTTTCTGAATTTGGACAAGTTTGCTTTGTGGCCTAAAATGTGGTCTATTTTGGAAAATGTTCCATGTGTCTTCTGAGAAAAACGTGTATTCTGATGCTGCTGGGTGAAATATTTGATAGATGTCTGTTAAATCTAGTTGATCTATGCAGTTGTTTATATCTGGAGTTTCTCTGTTGAGTTCTTGAGAAGTTCATCTATGTAGTGTGTTAAAGCCCCCAACGATTAAGGTCTTTGGATCTATGTGGGATTTGAGGGAAAGTAGTGTTTCTTGGATAAATTTGGGTGCTCCGTTGTTTGGCAAATAGATATTCAGAATGGTAATATCTTCCTGAAAGAGTGATCCCTTAATTAGTATGCACCATCCTTTTCACTAATTTTAATTAAAAGTCTTTTATCTGATATTAGGATTGCAACTCCTTCCTGTTTATGGGGGCCGTTTGCTTGGTAGATTTTGTTCCAGTCTTTAAAATTGAAAATGTGTTAGTTTTTGTGGGCAAGATGTGACTCCTGAAGGCAGCAGATATAAGGATCTTGCTTTTTAATCCAAGTAGACAGACTTTGTCGCTTAATTGGAGAGTTAAATCCGTTAATGTTGAGAGATAGAACTGAGAGGTATTTGAGAGTTCCTGCCATTTTATCCAACTTCTTCGGGCTGCGGCAACTGTGTTCTTCCTATGGTTCTTGGATGCTCAGTTTGGGTGCTGTTTCTTGGTCTTTATTGTGGTCTTGTTGGTTTTCTCTGTGGAGGATATCTTTAAGATTCTTTTGTAGGGTTGGTGTGGTGGAGATATACAGTTTCAATTTTTCTTTGCCATGGAAGTGTTTTATTTGACCTCCGATTATTAAGGAGAGTATAGCTGGATAAAGTATTCCTGGTTGTTGTTTGTCTTTAGGGCATTGCTTACATCATTCTAGTCTCTTCTTGCTTTGATTGTCTCTGCTGAGAAATCTGAGGTGATTCTAATTGGTTTCCCTTTATAGGTGATTGATCTTTTCTTCATGACATCTTTAAGGATCTTTTCCTTGGTCTGAATTGATCCTGTGCATATAATGTGACAATGGGAAATCCTGTTCTGGTCTGGTCTATTGGGAGTTCTAAAAGCTTCTTGTATCTGAATAGGCCTATCTTTTTGCATGTTTGGGAAGTTCTCTGCTAGGATCTTGTTAAACAAATTTCCTAGACCATGGATTTCTGGTTCTACGTGCTCCTCTACAACAATTATCCTCAGATTAGACCTTCTAATGGTGTCTTCCAAGGGTTGAATGTTGAATAGATCTATCATATTTCTTAGATTTGTCTAGGATGGTTTTATGTCCTTTCTCTATAATATCTAGGATGTCTTCTATTCTCAGAATTCAATCTTCTTCATGGTCTATTCAACTATCCAGGTTTTCTAATTTTTTTTTTCTTTTCCTTCTAGTTGGTCGGCTTTTATGACTTCAAATTCTTTGTTGGATCTTTGTTTTAGATCTTGTATGAAATTCTTTACTTCCTTAATTTGGTGTTCAATGTTTATTCTCAATTCACTTAGTTGATTGGTTATGATTTCCTTGGAATTCCATTCCTTCTGTTATGATCCATTCAGCATTCCCTTTGTGGACTCCCTGACTTCTTTCAGCTCTCTGTTTATGGATTCCATGAATGCCTCTATTGATCTTTGTCTATGCTCATCTTGCTCTTGCAATTCCTGTATTACTCTTTGATTAGCTTCCTCACGTTCATGCAATTACTGTAGTTCTCTTTGACTGATCTCAGCCTGCTCACACAATTCTTTTATTTCTCTTTGAGTGTTCTCAAGCTGCTCATGCAATTCCTTTATCTATCTTTGAGTAGCTTCCTCACACCCATGAGCTTCCTGTTTTGATCTTCGGTTTGCTTCCTCTCTCTCCCTATCATGCTCAAACAGAGTCCTTTGCAGTTTTTCAATCTTTTTATTTATCATGTTTACCATTATTGTTTGTAGAGCTTTTTGGGAGTTCTCCTCTGGATTATTCATTATCTGTTCTGTCCACTGATTATCATGAGTGGGAGTTGAGATACCCGGACGTGACATTTTTCTTGTGTTTTTCCGGTTATTTTGCCCATTTGGGATGAGAGTGACAGCAGTTTGTGCTAGAAAACTATCTTAAGGCAAGCATCAGCAAAGTCTGTAGTTGCACAGTCAAAAGCATGCAGATATAATCTAGTTCAACAGATATATTTTTCAACATCAAACAACTATGCATTAATAGGCTACGAACAGCAAAGAAGAATTTGACAAACCAGAAGTTATTAGTTTTAGCGAGAGATGTGGGTATAAATACGAATAGAGGGATGTGGAAAGGTAGAGGGAGAGCTAACTTAGTCCTAATCTAAAAGCAGGGAATAGGTTGGATAGAATGATAGTAGAGCCCGGGGAAAAAAGAAAGAGAAAAAAAAGACAAGGAAAAATAGTAAAACAAAAATTAAAAACTTAAAAGTGAAACACTTAAAATTATGCAAATTAAAAACATAATATTCAGAGAAGGACGGGAATAGGATAAGAGAAAGGGAGGGATAGAAAGGAGACGTGAAAAATTAAAAAATAAAAATGCTTAAATTTTATACTGGTATATAGATGCAGTACTGCTATTTAGGAATTTAATTCTAAGAGGTTTTGAATTCAGTAATGAATTTCTGGATTAAGTGTGTATACAATGGGGGATAAGTTTTCCTTGTATGTTTTTAATATATATTTTTATTATAAATACTGTACAGAGGGGTTACAGTTACATAAGTAAGGTAATGAGTACATTTCTTATTGAGCATTGTTACCTCCTCCTTTGTTTTTAACCCTACCATCCCTTCCCTTCACACCACCCCACCTCCTCCCTTCACCCATCCTCTGGTAGAGTGTCTTGTATATTTCATTGTTACAATGGGTCAACCAGTATCCTTTCCTTATATCTTAAATGAAGAAATGCTGGCTTGATTTATGCTGATTCTACTTTTGTAGACACATCTAAAATCAATGGCCAAGTCCAAGAGCACATAAATGAAATGCCATCTTTTTTTATCAGTTGGTATAATTGTGTTCTACACATTTATTGACAGGTTAAAAATTATTCTCAAACTTTAAAACATTAAAAATACTTTCTTTTTTTTCTTATTTTCTTGGCCAGGAAATCAGCAAGACCTCAGTCAGCATTTCTCATATAGGAATTTTCACATGGGTTAGTAAAATGTATATGTAGAGTCCAGTTTTCGGAGGACTCACACATCTGCCTAGGAATTCATGCTGGTTGTTGGGAAAAGAGCTCAAGTAAGGATGCCATTTAAAGCCTTATAACTTTACTCTTTACCAGGGTATTTTCCTGCTACTTCGGTGGTTGAGAGTGTCTACAAGAGTAAGCATTCCGTGAGGAGCAGGGAGACACCATATCACTTATACTTACTGAGGTTTCCAAGTGACTTGCTATCACTTGTACTGCATTTTGTAAATCAAATCTCTCTAAAACTACCAGTTTTAAGAGATAACAGGATTGGTAAATGAACTATGAGAGACAAATACATCTTCAACATATATTGTTCCAAGTATTCCGTTTAAGGCATATTCAACAACTGGGGGAAATTGTGTTTTTTTTTTGTGTAATTATGTGTCTTTCTCCATGTGCGCATGTATACATGTGTATATGTATGTGTGTGACTAGTAGCATACATGTGTACATTATGGCTTATATCATCAAATAAAGTAAGGAATCTCTAAATTTTTAACAAAAACTGTATAGTTAAAGTCTTAACTCTTCACTCTGCTTCTTTACACAAAGACTTTGCAACTTCTCATTAATAAAGTTTCCATATACTCTAAAATGTACATACTTAATACTTAATGTCTACTACCATAAATCTTAAGTACTTTATCAAAAAGTTTTATACCTGCCAAACAGTCCTATTTTTGGCATATATAAGCAAAATCCCAAAATTAAGCATATTTAAAACATTAAAACTGTTTTTTTAGGGGGGAGGGTCCGTTTGTGGGGCATGAACTCTGGGCCTGGGCACTGTCCCTCAGCTCTTCAGCTCAAGGCTAGTGCTCTACCACTTGAGCCACAGCGTCACTTACTGCTTTTTTCTTTTTGCTTATGTGGTGCTGAGGAATAGATCCCAGGGCCTCATGCATGCAAGGCAAGCACTCTACCACTGAGCCACCTTCCCAGCCCTAAAACATTAAAACTTTAACAAACCTAAACACTTGCTGCAATTTTCATTTTGACAGGTGCCTTGTATAGAATAATTGAATTCCTTCTCCTACACATCTCTTGAACTACAAATATCTGGAATTATTTTGTTTTTGGCATGTCTATCTTGATTTTATTCTTAAATGTGTGCTTATGTAAGAAGTACATGATTCTAAAATTTCACAACAATTCTTTTGAACTTATTTTTGTTGAATTGTCTAGTTTCATAAAATCAATACAAATTATACTTTATATATAAAAAATGTTCTTTGCTCAATTTAGCATCACATGCACTAACATTGGAATGATACAGAGAAGATTAGCATGCCCCCTGCGCAAGGATGACATGAAAATTTGTGGAGCATTCCATATTTTTACAACAACAGATGCTGAAAGGTATGTGGCCACAAGGGAACCGTACTGCATTCTTGGTGGGAGTGTAAACTTGTTCAACTACTTTGGAAAGCAGTATGTAGGTTCCTCAAAAGACTCCATATAAAACTCCTCTATGACACATTAATCCCACTTTTGGGGATCTACCCAAATGATCATAAACAAGACCATACTAAAACTACCAGCACAACTATGGTTATTGCAACATTATTTATGATAGCTAGTATATGGAACCAACCCAGATGGCCTCACAAGATGAATGGATCAAGAAAATGTGGTATATATACACAATGGAATTCTATGCCACCATCAGAAAGAATGACATCGCCCAATTTGTTAGGAAATGGAAACTCTTGGAAAAAATTTTATTGAGTGAAATAACCCAAGTCCAAAGAATCATAGGTCCCATGATTTCCCTTATTTTCAATAACAAATGTATGTCTGGGATAAGCAGAAAAGTTGAAAAGCTATGTACATAGAACCAGATATGATGATGTTAAAGAAATTGAACCCAAGATAGTGACACAAGTGGTTTTTTCTTTCTTGCTATTGTTTCTAACGTACTTATAATGAGCGATGGCATGTTTTTTTGTTTCTTTGTATGTTTCTCCCCACGCTATAACCCCTGTTTTCTCTGTATTTGAAGTTGGTGCACATACATCTTGAATGTATGCTTCTCTAATTTGGGGAGGGGAAGGGAAAAATTGCTCAAATAAGGATACAGGTTGACCCATTGTAACAATGAGATGCACAAGACACTATGTTGAAAAATGAACTTTATAATTTAGGTGGAGGAAGGAAGGGGGAGGGAAGTGTACTTGTGGAGGTGGAAGGGAAGGGATGATAGGGGAAATATAAAGGAGGAGGTAAGAATTCTTGTTAGGAAATGTACTAGTTTCCTTGTTCATGTAAATGTGACTCCTCTGCACAGTATTATTACAATAAAAAACATATAAAAATGTTCTGAGAGGAAGAGTTTATTTCCTCTATTTTACCCATATAATATCCCTAACAAAGAAATTAATGCAGAACACTGATATGAAGGTAATTTGAATAAATGTATGTGAGTGTGAGTGCCGCAGCATTCAAGCAAACACGCGTGTACCTGCTAACACACGTCATACATGTATATCATCATGCTCAGAGTTTAAAATCGGGGCTTCAAGGTCTTGCTAGGCCTTTCCTATCTAGATTGGTGATCTACTATGTAAGCTACATCTCAGTTCCTGGCTCTTTGCTAGTTCATTAAACATTTTGAAAAATAATTTCATGAAGTTTTTTTTTTGGCCCTGATTGGCTCCCAAGTGTAATCCACAGATCTAGTCTCCTGAGCAAATATTCAGAGTAGATAGGATTATAAGTGTGACCAGCCAGCACAATGTTTTTATAATAATTTTAAAAATAAAAGAAAATTTACTTTATGGGTGCCTGTTGTATCATCTCCTTATTTGAAAGCCTTTTGGAGTGATTATATGTCAATTTAATTCGTTTGGGGATTGTGAAAAGATAGTAAGTGATGATATTTAAAAGTTCTGGTACGTTTTAAAAAAGAAACTGGAACTGTGGGACAGAAGAAATTTGGCTGTCTTCGGACCTCAATTTGTAAGCTCAGCTCTGTGCATGATACCCCAATGTCACCACCCCAGTCTGTGTTGAAGACAAAATGTGATAGAAAACAATAACCATTTGTAATATTTGCTACGCTATTATTTCTTGGGCAATATGAATATTGAATTGAGAGTGGAAGAGAATGGAGAGATTTTATCCACCTTTTTGGTATTGCTGAAAGACTTTTGGAAACTTTGACTCATTTTCTTCCTCACTGTGTGTGTCTTTGGGCCATTCACTTACTGTCTTTAACTATAATTTTTCCCAACACTACAATGGTAATAACATTAGCATTATAACGAATGTTATCTTAAGAATTAAGAGCATAAAACTTGTGAAACACTTAACGTAAACCTATGAATGAGCTTTGAGTTTAGCCAGCATTCTTTATTAAATACCAAATAGAATGTGATAAGTAGTACAGAAACCATTACATGTAGTGTGAGCAACCAGAAGTAATATCTATTGACCATGCTTTGCTTCCAAGGAAGCCAGTGGATAACTTATGCTGTAAATCAAACTGGTTATCTTATGTTGTGATAATATAAAAATAACAGGGACAGAACGATGAAGGAATGTTGTAGACTGAGGTGAAATCCATATGAAAATGTGCAAAACTGATAAAACATAAAAGTATCTGAGCAGTATATTGTGTTTTGTATCATTTAAGTTACATCGCAAAGATAAGGAAGACCTAGAAGAATAAATTGTCTTTTTAATATTCTATCGTTGGTCCTTAGAAGGATGAACACTTTCCTCATTTTTGTAGAGGCATCATCAGATGAGGGGAACTATATTTCTTGTTTGCTTCCTTCCATTTATTCTTCAGTTTGAAATCTGAATTACATGAGACTGAAAGAAACCAAGTTAAATTATTCATGCAGGAAAGAACAAAGTAAAATAAATAAAATATATATAGCCTTGTAAAAGGTCTAACTAAATTGAGTTATAGAGTCTCAAGCGTCAACAGAAAAATGATTTAAGCAATATCATGTTATTAAAAATTTAAAAATGTTAAGAGCAGCTTATTTTTTTCCTTTCTACTACCTTGAATTAATTATTGATTTTCTATAGAGAGATTAAAGATGAGAGTAACAAGAAACTTGATTAAAAATGGACAAAAGTTCTGAATAGACATGTTTTCCAAAAAGCCCTGAAAATCGCCTGTGGATTTACAAATTTGTATCTTTGTGAGCAGAAGTCATTAGAGAAATGCAATTCAAAATTACTATGATACTACTTCTTAACTATTATAACTCATAAAAATAGCCAAAGAACCAGGTGTGGTCGTAAAGGCTGGTAATTCCAAGTGATTGGAGGTTGGAGTAAAAGGATTTGAGTCTAAGGCCAGTCTTGGGTACTGCACACAGTAAAAACATGTCCTTTAAAAAAACTAAAAAGGTAAAAATGTTGGCTGGTGACACTGTGGAAAAAAGGAAATTTTCTACACTCTTGGTCAAAATACAGGTTAGTGTTCTCGTTGTAGAAAGTTGTATGCAGTTGCCTAAAGAAATCCAAAGTTGAAATATTGTCTGACCCAGCAATCGTGTGATTATTTGTCTGTGGGTAACTCATAAATGTATCTGTAGTTCATTGTTATTCACATTATTCACCACAACAGCCAAGATATAAATCGAAGCAGTGTTCAACTACAAACTAATAAAGCAACTGTGGTACATGCACAAATATCCTTTTCTGGTGATCCCAAAGTAATTTTTTTTATTATTTTCCTGTTTCCATGTGATTAAGCTCCAAATCAGAAATCCAGATATATGATTTAATTTAACCAAAACTATTTATTGAGTATAAGGACCTTCTACTCTCTACATTCTTCACAATAAAATCACCAAATACGATGAGTCTGAAATAATTAGTTTCTTTTTGACCTACGTTAATATTCTTCACAATGTGAGTGAAATGTTTAAAAAGTAGTATTTGTTTTAGCTTAATTGCTCTGAAGAGACAATAAATGATATTATCAAAGCTTAAAAATGATTTGATTTAAAATTTAGAATTCAGGAAATTGTTTTAACCAGTCTGGTTACTGGAGCCTTCACTACAAACTCATGAGACAATTTATATTGATAAAGGAAAAATCTGGGGTTAGATATTTATGAAGAAAAATCATGTCATTCTGAATATGTAGAGCTGCATATAAAACAGAAAATTTAGCTTTTAAATACCTGAATATGCTAGTACATTTAATTGCAGGGTAAGTACATGTTCTGAAAGGAGATAAAATTGCACTTATTTTGAAATGTAAACCTAAGTATTTATTTGAATAAAAGACAATGTTTAAAATATCACTCATTCAAGAAACAAGATATACAGTTAGTTGTTTCAATTGTCAATTATGTTCTCTAAACTTACTACAAATACTAGATTAGTAAACCTAATTCATTGCTTTGTAGGGAAATATCAATTCCGTTTCTTAAAACTCATAAGAATAACTTTTTCTCAAACAATTGCTAAGTCACTGTTTTATATTTTTTGTCAAAGAATCTCATTCGATAAATTTTTATTCATTAAGTTAAATAATTGGCAAACAATATAAATTATGCATGGACAAATTTTATCTAGCACGAGTTTCTTTTTTCAAAAGTCAGATCATGGCTCTCTTAAAGAACACTAGAAGGCAGTGTGTTCTTTATTAATTTTTAGTTATTTTGTTAATAGATAGTAATTGTCAGAAGTGACAATTCCATAATATATTTAACGTATTGGATTTTACTCCCTCTATTTCCTTCTCATTAATCCTTCCTCCAAAGATCTTCTGTTTTTCACATAAAATTACATCTTTATAGATGCACATATAAACTAATTTGGAAAATTGAAGCTAAACTGCAAGATAATTCAAGATGTACAGAGAATTAATAGGATGAATAAAAACCTGAATATTTTTTGTTAACTTTTGAATTGAGCTATCATTATTATTATGGTTAGGATCCCAGACAGAATTAGAATTAGGATTAGAGAAATAGAAAATTTAGGTTCATCAGAGGATGACCCATTGCAACAATGATACTCACAAGACACTATGTTGAAAATGAAGATTACACCATGGGGAAGGAGGGCTAATTGAAGTGGGGAGGGATGTGATAGTGGGAGAACAAGAAAGAAGTGGGTAACAATGCTCAACAAGAAACGTACTCCTTACCTTACACGTGTAACTAATCCTTCTTTAAAGCATCTTTTCAACAAAATAAAAATTTTAAAAAATAATGAACAATAAAACCTGACTGGAAATAGAAAAACACTTAAAAATATATTCAAAATGCAAGTAAAATTTAGACCTACAGGCTGAGCAAGAGTTAGGATAAATATGAAAAAGTGGCTTGCTATTAACGTGATGATTCGTTTACATCTAGGCTTAGGATTAGGAAATGTGTGCCAGTTAGAGCTGGGTTAGGATGAGAAAAACATGTAAGACATTGTGTAAAACTGCCACATATTTTAAGAAGAATGAATGGCAAGAATGAATGAAAACCAGTCTGTGTTACTTTAAACATTCAGATATAATTTGGTTTAAAGTGAGAGATACTTTTTTGTTCCCATTAGGGTTAGGGAAGGATAAGCTTTACGGTAAATTTTAGTTTTCCAATAAGAAATAGAAGCCAAAAAAAATGTGCGATTGAATAGAATCTAGACAATTTTCCTTACATTAGCCATTTGGTGTTAAATCAGAATGTGATTTGGATTAGGTTTCTGGTTAACCTGGGTTGAGGATAGAGTAAAGAAATGGGTTAAACTAGTGGCTCACGCCTATTATCCTATTTACTCAGGAAGCTGTTTTTGAGGATCACAGTTCAAAGGTAGCCCAGGCAGGAAAGTCCATGAGATTTGGTTATCTCAATAGGTGCAGAAAAAGCATTCGACAAGATCCAACACCCTTTCATGATGAAGGTTTTGGAAAAATTAGGAATCCATGGAACATTCCTCAATACAATAAAGGCTGTATATGACAAACCTACAGCCAGCATTATACTCAATGGTGAAAAACTAAAGCCATTTCCTCTTAACTCAGGAACAAGACAAGGATGCCCACTCTCTCCACTTCTCTTCAATCTAGTATTAGAATGCCTAGCTACAGCAATAAGACAAGATGCAGACATAAAGGGGATCCAAATAGGGAAAGAAGAAATAAAACTCTCCCTCTTTGCAGATGACATGATCTTGTATTTAAAGAATCTCATAGACTCCACTCCCAAATTACTCAAGCTGATTCAAAACTTTGGCAAAGTAGCAGGTTATAAAATTAACCCCCCAAAATCAATGGCTTTTCTGTATGCCAACAATGAGAAAAGTGTGGCTGAAATTAGGAAAGCAACTCCATTTGTAATAGCCCCACAAAAAATAAAATACCTAGGAATTAACTTAACTAAAGAAGTGAAAGACCTCTATGATTAAAACTTTAAAATCTTGAAAAAGGAAATCAACACAGAACTTAAAAAATGGCAAAACCGTCCATGAGATTTTTATCTCAAATTAACCACCATAAAACACAAAAGCGGTGCTATGAGGTAAAGAACTCAGGGATCATGCCCTGGCCCAGAGTGCAAGCCCCACGACCACAAAAAGAAAAAAAAAAAAAAAGAAATGTTAAATACTAAGTAAAGCTGAAACTTTTTAGGTTCTAGGAATTTAGGAAAAGCTGGGATAATGGAAGTACAATGCATTTCACAATATCAGGGTTTGAGATCAATGGGTATAATGATTCCTATTATGGAACAAAATACATTCAGAGTTAAGAGTGAAAAAATCTGTAGGGTTTACAGAAAACCTGCAATTTATTTCAAGAATTACCAGTGGAATTTCAGTTAGGCTTGCACAAAAAGAGCATTTTTCATACATTTTAGAATTGGGATACGAGTACTGTCAAGGTTATGGTTAGGATTCCAGCCATGGTTAGGCTTAGAGTAAAGGAGAAAAAAAATGAGGGTCAAATTGAAGGTAAATTTTAATATATGCCTGGTAAGAATTAGAATGAATGTATACTAGAGTATTGCTATTAATATATGAATCTTCTTACAATTAGGCTGATGGTTATTCTCAATGTTCCAGTTAAGAAAGATTAAGTTTAGTGTTAGAAAATGACTAAGATATTGGAAAAAATTGAAACTTATGTTTGGAAGGGTGAGTGAAAACTAGTGTACTTGTGTTAGTGTTAGCATTGCCATATAATTTGGATTAAGATTAGGATCAGTATTTTCTTCTGATTTATTTACTGTTACGAATAAGAAAGCTTTTAGTATAAAATTGTGTTCACTAACAAGTAGAAGCAAATATGTGAGGCTGAATAGTAACTAAGACATTATCATTATATTTATTTCTCAGTGATCATTCTTGTAGTGATTAATGAGAGTTTTCCAGCCAGGTTTAGGTTGAGAGTTAGCGGTAAGTAATGGACCAGATGGTAAGTAAATCTGAAACTTTTCAGATACAGTGGTTCAGGAAAAGTTAGAATCAATGGAAACTACAGTATTTTTCCTGATAAGAGAACTTGAGGACAAGTAATATAATGGCTCATGTGAGGGAACAAGATAACTTTAGTGGTAGAGTCAGAAAATTTGTGGGAATTAGAGCAAACTGAAACTCATTTCCAGAGTGAAAACTGGAATATTCATTAGAATGATTAAAAACTAGAGTATCTTTCTTAAACATTAGAATTGGATTATCATTAGGGTGAAAGTTAGGTTTTAAAGAGAAGGTCACCATCTCTGATCTGTCAGTGGCCTTGAAATTAGATGTTCAAATAGGACAAAATTATTTAGGCTTTTTGGTGGAAGAAAGGAGTATTACTAGGGTTCTATCTAGGAGTTCTCTGCTTGCTAGACAGGACTTTTGTTGTATAGCACCAAGCAGCTCAACCAAGTTGCCATACTTCTAGTCCATATAATTTGCTTGAGGTCTTGCACTTTTTGCACAGGTGTGATCTTAGATTGACTGAGACTTTATTACCTATGCCTCCCACATAAATAGCTAGGATTTCAGATGTAAATCACGATGGCCAGCTCATTTGTTGAGATGGTAGATGGCTGTCTTGGCAGTTATAGCTAAGATATGGAACCAACCCAGGTGCCCCTCAGTAGATGAACTGATGAAGAAAATGTGGTATATATACACAATGGAATCCTATGCCTCATCAGAAAGAATGACATAGCTCCATTTGTTATGAAATGGAAAGACTTGGAAAAATTATATTAAGTGAAATAAACCAGGCCCCAAGAAACTTATGTCCCAGGGTTTCCCTTATTTGCAATAACTAGTATATGTCTGAGACAAGTAGAAAAGGTCAGATAAGTTGATGTGAGACAAAATGAACCCCAAGATAAGGCTTCAAACTTTTTTTTCTTTCTTTTGCTTGTTTCTAACATATTTATAAGATGATTTTTTTGTTGCTTTGTATGGTCCTCCCCCACAGTATAACCCCTGTTTTCACTGTATTTTATGGTGGTATAATTTGTGGAGGGGAAGGGAAAACCAAATTGTTTAAATAGGGATATAGGTGGACCCATTGCAACAATGAGATGTTCAAGATATTATGTTGAAAAACTAACAT
Source organism: Dipodomys spectabilis (assembly GCF_019054845.1). NCBI lineage: Eukaryota > Metazoa > Chordata > Mammalia > Rodentia > Heteromyidae > Dipodomys > Dipodomys spectabilis. The sequence continues at coordinate 999,855 of NW_024871244.1, forward strand.
TACTACTGTGGCTTGGGGTGGGGGGAAGAGGAAATGCACTCATTACATAGCCCATGTAATTGCAAACCCTCTGTATGGTATTTGCCCAATAAAAAAGAGAAAATGTGATATATATACATATATATATATATATATAGCATATATGTATATATATATATGCATATATGTATATATATGCGTGTGTGTGTATATATATATATATATATATATATATATATATATATATATATATATATAATGGAATTCTATGCCTCTATCAGAAAAATGACATCTCCCATTTGTAAGGAAATGGAAAGATGTGAAAAAAATTATATTAATTGAAATATTCCAGGCCCAAATAAACATAGGTCCCATAGTTTCCTTTACTTGTAATAACTAGTACATGGTACCATATGACCATTAAAGATGATGTTAATTGAAATGAACCCCAAGATAGGGACACAGCTGAATTTTTATTCCATGAGATTCTTATCTCTATATAATCCCCAAAATAAAGTTGGAAGGGGAGCTGCGGTTCATGTATATAGCACCACCCATTAGGGAAAAAGCTTAAGTGAGAAGTTAAGATCCTTAGTTTAAACCACAATATCAGCACTCAAAATAGTTGATTTCTTTTCCTTGAGGTTTTTATTAAATTGCTCAGAAAATAATCAATATTGAATTTATGTTTAACCTTACTATTAAAATCTAGTTATATTTATTGATGTTATTCTTTGTTTTCCTAAATTTTACTCACACATTAATATCCAGTAATGGAAAGGGGTGATTATTGTTTCACAAGTTTTTATGGCAGTTTAATATGTGTATGATAGATGCATACAAGGAATTTGGACTGAAAATAGATATGTGCAAGTTCTTCACATAAATGATAGTTGAAGAAGCTATGGGCATTTATGAAATAAACGAAAGAAACAGCAAGGAAAGATAAGGTATGATTCTGGAAAACACAATTTTGAAAGAAAAAAATCAAGTAAAATATGTAGTTTTTAGTAAGAACTTTTTAACAAACAGACACATTTTATTCCTTATTTCTACTGTAAGGCTTTTCAGTAAAGTTTATTTTACAAAGTTAAACATGATTCACAATTAATACTAACTGGCTTCTGTCTCAGGTAAGCAATTATTTTAGCCAGTTGCCAGGGGTGCATGCTTATAATCCTAGCTACTCAGAGGGTTGAGATTACAGGGGTGAGCCACTGGCCCCCGGCAGTATAATTATTTTGAAAAAGAAAAAACCCACGATTGTATCCTTAAAAATTACAATCTAGAAAGTGTATCTGTAATGTTAGTTGTGTCAAGTCACCATAGGTAGCTATCATTTTTAGATCTCACTATGTCCTCTCTAATGCCAGATAATATTTCATTAATTTATTTTACTTTTTCTAACAAAGTTCATTATGAATGGCGACAGCACAATTTTCTAGTGAGCATCAACAATTCTTCAACATATTTATTTCAACAAACAGCACTTTGTATTTGGTTGTTGCTGTTGTTGCTTAATTTTGCCAGACTGGGGCTTGAAATCAGGGCCTGGGCCCTATCCCTGAGCTTCTTTGATCCAGACTAGCACTCTACCAATTGAGCCACATTACCAATTCCAATTTTTCTGCTTATATCATACTGAGGAATCAAATCAAGTGCTTCATGCATGCGAGGCCAGCACTCTACCACTAACCATATTCCCAGTTATTGGGACTGTTGTTGTTGTTGTTGTTTTTAATTTAATTTAATTTTATTTGAGAACATACTGTACAGAGGGGTTACAATTACATGGGCAGGATAATGCATGCATTTCTTACCAAGCATTGCAGCCTCCTCCTTTTTTTACCCTTCACCTCCCTTCCCAACCTCCCTCCTCCCCCCCACCCACTCATACCCCCCCTCCCAAGTCGTTTAAGGATTCAGGTGGACCTGTTGCAACAATGAAAAGTACAAAATGTCATGTCAAAACCAGCTTTACAATGTTGTTGTTGTTTTAAGATAGCATTTTACTATGTGTCCTTCTGTTGGCCTAAAACATAGGCTGGTCTCAAGCTAACTTCTAAATCATCCTCTCAAGTTCAGAGATTACACACATTGACCACCATATTCGGCTCAGGATTCTTTGTGAGCGAATACTCTTTCAGATATAGAAAGAGTTATTCTGTCTTCCTTGGAGTCTATGGTTTTTGCATTCAGCACTTCTAATCACATTCTTGTCCTGCTGTGTTTCCACTTCTAGATCAATAGAAATATTTCAGGTTCTGAACTTGAAGCTGATCCCTGCCATCCAACAACATCACATTCTTGTGAATAGCACTAGCTGGCCTCATGAGCATAGAAGCCAGCTGGAGCTTAGCTATCTGATGGCCTTGCGCTCCAACAATGCAATCATTTCTGTGCACAGACTGAAAACTGTCATGGGTAATTTTGATTTATTCCCTATTATTCTCAGCTAAATTCTATTTTCAGGTTTGTTTGCTTTATGATCTCTTAAATATTAATTACTGTTGTCCTACATTCTCAATTCTCAAAAGTAACATATATGTCTTACTCTAAAATTCATTCAAACATGCAAAAATATTAATGTAGTTGCTGTCCATCTATGGCTCATATTTTAAAACCTGCCTACTTTAGAGGTAAAAATCGGAGGATCCTGGTTTAAAACAGCCTATGCAGAAGAATCTGAGATGTTTCTCCAATTGAGAAACCAAAATCCAGAAGTGGAGATGTGGCTCTCATGGTAGACTGTCAGCATTGAGCAAAAAGACTAAACAGGAATATTAGGTCACTTCTGACTCCATTATTTACACATGGAACACACACACACACACACACACACACACACACACACACACACACACACACACACACACAAACACATAATCTACATTCTCTTTGAGTCCCCTTCTTGAGCAGTATTCAATGCCATTAGCTTAATGCATGTTTTCTCCAAATTATCATGGTAGGGAATAAACTACATTTGCATTTATGATAATGCACTTTTTTGTACTTTTTGTTATGCAGTTTTTTGTATTTATGTGAGAGAACAGTATTTTGTAAAGACTAAACAGAAATCAATGTGTGAGTAAATAGGTAGGTGACAGACTGAAAAATGCAGATAATACCACTTGAAATTTTATTTCTTCAACTTTAAATATATATACATATGTATGTATTTAAAATTTCTGCCAAGATTTTATTTCCATTAACAATAATCTATATGTTCCATTATATTAATTTAACATATTGTATGTCTCAGAGTAGATTTATATTTATAGAATTTCTTTCCTTGGAGACAAGGTTCTGCAGTGTAAATCTGGCTTTCCTCAACTCCTAATTCTGTCTGGCATTACCATGTGTTAGTATAGTACCATGTCCAGCTATATTATTTATATTTGTATAGTAGAATATTAATATGAACAGCTTTAAGCCACATATCTTCATGAGTATGAATGAATTTCTTGCAAAAAATGTTATAGATAGAGTTACTGAGTGAAGCCAATTATGGTACACATGCCTGTAATCACAGCACCCAGAAGGATTGTAAGCTTAAGAGCAGCCTGAGGTACACAGCAAGTCCCTTTTAAAACAAAACAAAACAACAACAACTGGTGAGCTTGGAAATGGGAAAGTATTGTTAAGTGGGGTGATAGGAACATACAAAATTGTGTGTGTGTTTGTGTATGTGTGTTTGTGGTGTGTGTGTGTGTGTGTGTGTGTGTGTGCATGTGCGCACACACACGCGCAGGCACTTCTGCTGGTCCTAGGGCTTGAACTCAGGGCCTGGGCACTGTTCCTGAGATTTTTGCTCAAGTCTAGCACTCTACAACTTGAACCACACTCCACCTCAAGCTCTTTTAGAGGTCAATGGAGATGAGTCTGACCCATTTTCCTGTTCTGCCTTAGAACCTTGATCCTCTTTTCTCAGCCTCTTTGTAAGATAACAGGCAGGAGTCGGTATAGTTGCTGTATTAGTTAAGTAATTTAGTAAACATCATGCCAGTTTATACTTCTTCCAGCAGTGTTTGAGTGTTTCACGCACACATAAGATAAAACCCACTCCAGATTTGATAACATCCAGATCTCATAATGTGAGATATGTATTGTTATGCTCATTTTAACTATTAAGACTTTGAGCTCCAGAGATTTTAGTTAATTTTGAGTCCCTATCTCATATACAGTGGAGCCTGTATTCAAGTTCAACTAGGTCTCTTTATTTCAGAAAACATGGAGTCATCATCTGTTCTAGACAACACGTGTTCTAGCAAGTACTGCTCCTTAAAAGCACAGTTCTGTGCCTGACAGCTTATTTTTCTCTCTCTTTAACTGTTTGCACCCCTTCTCATAAGCTAGGGAAAGCACACATGATGAAAAGAGCCATTTTTGAAGAGGAAATTGATAATGGGTTTTGAACTTGGTATCACATACATATTAGTCAGATCTTCCATTTGAGTTACGCCTCCAGCACTATATTTCTGTTTTTTCTTTGTATTATTATTACAAATATGAGCTACACAGAGTTTATAGTCATATAAGTCAGGTATGGATATATTTCTTTTTTGAAATATCACCCCTTCCCTTGCTCTCTCAATTTTTCTCTCTCACTGGTTTGGTTTTATTAACTTCCTCCTCCTCCTCCTCCTCCTCCTCCTCCTCCTCCTCCTCCTCCTCCTCCTCCTCCTCCTCCTCCTCCTCCTCCTCCTTCCCCTCCTCCTCCTCCTCCTTGCCCTCCTCCTCCTCCTCCTCCTCTTCCTCCTCCTCCTCCTCCTTCTTCTTCTTCTTCTTCTTCTTCTTCTTCTTCTTCTTCTTCTTCTTCTTCTTCTTCTTCTTCTTCTTCTTCTTCTTCTTCTTCTTCTTCTTCTTCTTCTTCTTCTTCTTCTTCTTCTTCTTCTTCTTCTTCTTCTTCTTCTTCTTCTTCTTCTTATCATTATTTTGCTGTAGAAGGGATAGTTACATACGTGTGGTAATGACTACATTTCTTTTGTATTTGTTTTTGTTTCAGTCAGTAATCAGGCTTGAATCAAGGGCCTGAGCACTGTCTCTGAGATCTATTGCTAAAGAATGACACTACTTCCCTGAGTGCATTTCTTTTTGGATAATATTACCCTTTCTCTTCATCTCTTCATTTTCCCGTCTTTCCCCCACAAACAAGTTGCATAGGTCATTTTCAACATAGTACCAATTGAATATCACTGTTGAACATGTTCATCATTTGTCTCACTTTTAATATGACCCCTTTCACTTTTCAAAGAGAGATAAATGAAGAAACATGACAAAAATGAAAGAAAACAAAGAAAAATATCATCTTGTTTCTGTTTTCTGGTCACTGGCTATTTTTGAGATAAAATAGGTGTGTGTGTGTGTGTGTGTGTGTGTGTGTGTGTGTGTGTGTGTGTGTGTGTGTGTGTGTGTGTGTGTGTGTGTGTGTATAATGGAGCTTGAACTCAGGGAGCTGACTTTTAGTTTTTTTTACTCAAGGGTAGCCATCTATGACTTGAACCAACCTTCACTTCTTGATTTTGAATGGTTAATTGGAGATCAAAATTTCACAGATTTTTCTAACCTGGTCTAGCTATAATCCACTTTCCTCAGATCTCATCTTCACAAATAGCTAGAGTTACAAGTGTGAACCACTGGCCATGATTGGCCTGCCTTCTTTTTGTTAAGTAGTTGAAATGTAAAAGACAGTTTCAACCATAGTAAAAAAGAAATCCATTTAACTTTCCCAGCTTCATTAACTTTTAATACTTTGTCACATATGATATGTACAGAAAAACAGTTTTGGTTTTTGTCTGGGTATTTTCCTCACAATGAACTTGATTTTATAGAGCTTTTAACCTAGTAAATATTAATGAGAATTTGTCAGAGGGCATTAATGACCTTTTGTTGTCTTTCATAAGTTAATGGTGCAAACTAACACTTGTGATAAATTTGTGTGCAGGACCCTGATAATATATCCACATTCTTAGCCAGAAGACAGTAGTGACTGTTACTAATCATCTAGATCTGACAAAATCTTGACTCAGACCTTATTACCACATTCCTGTATGTCCTGTTAGAGTGTAATCCTGACTCTCCAGTGAACATTACAGAGCCTTGCTGGACCTTCTCAGGACAGCTAAGGTCACCAGTCAGGCATGGCACCTACATTGTGATGGGAGACTGGTGACAGCTTCCTAAGATGGAACAACATAGGAAATGATACCTCCTTAAGCAGTCATCAGTCCATAGGGTTCCTTTTTTTTTTTTTAATTTTATTTTATTTTATTTGAGAACATACTGTACAGAGGAGTTACAATTACATGGGCAGGATAATGCATACATTTCTTACCAAGCATTGCAGCCTCCTCCTTTGTTTACCCTTCACCTCCCTTCCCAGCCTCCCCCCTCCCCCGCACCCAGTCATACCCTCCCTCCCCCCCCACCGACATTGTAAAGCTGGTTTTGACATGACATTTTGTACTTCTCATTGTTGCAACAGGTCCACCTGAATCCTTAAACGACTTGTTTGTCCCGTCTCCTCCACATGTTATACTGACATCAAATATAGTGAAAGCGGGGGTTACACTGTGGGGGAGGGACATACAAAGCAACAAAGAAATAATCTTATAAATGCATTAGAAACACATGCATGAAAGAAACAGAAACATTAAAATACATATTTGAGGGTTCGTTTTCCTAACATCACATTCTCTGACTTTTTCCGCTTGACTCATACCTATACTAGATATTGCAAATAAGGGAAACCATGGGACCTATGTTTCTTTGGGCCTGGCTTACTTCACTTAATATAATTTTTTCCAAGCCTTTCCATTTCCTAACAAATGGGGAAATGTCATTCTTTCTGATGGAGGCATAGAATTCCATTGTGTATATATACCACATCTTCTTGATCCATTCATCTACTGAGGGGCATCTGGGTTGGTTCCATATCTTAGCTATGGTAAATAATGCTGCAATAAACATAGTTGTGCTGGTAGCTTTAGTGTGGCCTTGTTTGTGATCATTTGGGTAAATGCCCAAAAGTGGGATTGCTGGGTCATTGGGGAGCTCTATGTGGAGTCTTTTGAGGAACCTTCATACTGCTTTCCAAAGTGGTTGAACAAGTTTACATTCCCACCAACAATGAAGTAAGGTTCCTTTCTGTCCACATCCCCTCCAGCATCTGTTGTTGTTAGAGTTCTTGATTTTTGCTGTTCTAACTGGAGTGAGGTGATATCTCAATGTTGTTTTGATTTGCATTTCTTTTATGGCTAGGGATGTTGAACATTTCTTCATGTGTCTATTGGCCATCCTTCTTTCTTCTTCAGAGAAGCTTCTCTTTAAGCCTTTCGCCCACTTACTTATTGGGCAGTTGTTTCTTTGAGGATTTGTTGTTGGGTGGTTTAATTTTTTGAGTTCCAAGTATATTTTAGATATGAGACCCTTATCCGTTGTATGGCTAGTAAAGATCTTCTGAACATTCGACCCTAAAATTTAAGGAGAAATCAAACTCTCACTTCCTTGTGCCACTTGTGGACCTGTATATCTTCTGCTGCTGTCATCTTCTGTGGAAGGAAATGATCTGAGCTCTATAAGCCATTTTGCTTCTTCTAGGACCTTAGTGTAAGTCTGGCTTCTATACTTAGACAAAAAGAAATGCAGTGATATAAAATAGTAAACTTAACCTTTTTCTAGTCTATTTATTACCCAAATATGTTTTCAGTTTCTACCAATAATTCTTATTACTTAGAGGCACTTAATTAGCAGTCATTTTCTCAAACTCCTAAGTTCCTCAGTAAGCTGTGCGAGAGAAACCACAGCAAGTGTGAAGGCTCTTCCAGTCTAACTTCTTGACCAGGGAAGAGTGCCTCCAAATTGAACAAAGAACTTCTTATATCTCAGATTACATGTCCAAGTTATATATACCAAAGAAAGTTAAGGACAAGAGATTAGTCTGACTTGGGAACAATGCAGATAACAAACACATATTCGATGTTAACAGAAACAAAAACAAATTTTCCTTTATTCATCTAACAAAATAAAAAGCACTACTTTTCTCATTATCTCTTAATTGTGGTTATATGTATTTAGGATTAGCTTCTTGAAAGTCCTGAAAATCTCTTTGACACGAACTCAGATGTTCTGTTGGTATCAGCTTGAAATTTTATGAAAAAAATAATTTTTATATTTTTAAAAATCTATTTTATTATAAAGATGCTGTATAGAGGGGTTATATTTACATGAGTAAGTTACATTTCTCATTGAACATTGTTACCCACTCCAGTGTTTATCTCCCTCTGTTCCTTCCCTCCAATCCCCCCCTGCGTTGTAAAGTTAATTCCCCCCACAATGTCCTGTGAGTATCATTGTTGCAATGCATCACCATTTATACTTATTTCAGCATTTTGTTATTTCACTTCCCTTCCCCCAATCAGATAAATGAATATACAGAATGCAGGGTACCACAATCACAGATGGGAATTGCCATGGATAAAACCAATAGGAGAAGAAAAATAACATAAAGTAAGAAGAATGAACTATCTTTAGTACATTGGTTACATCACGCTTGACAACTAAACAAAAGAAGACCTGCCGTTTCTATATATTGGCATTCATTTCAATTAGCATCATTTTGTATGGTCATGTATATATTCATAACTCCTGCGCTACTATGATCCACTTTCAGGAGTAATAGGCTAATGCTAATCGTTGCAAGTGAGGGAAATCATAGAGCTCATGTTTCTTTGGGCCTGGCTTGATTAATTTAGTATGATTTCTTCCAAGTCTTTTCATTTTCTTCCAAAAGGGACGATGCCACTCTTTCTGATAGAAGCATAAAATTCCATTCTGTAAATATACCATATTTTCTTGATCCATTCATCTATTGAGGGGCAACTGGGTTGGCTCCATATCTTAGCTATGGTAAACAATACTGCAATGAACATAGTTGTTCTGGTAGCTTATTGCCCCCAAGTTTGAGATCATTTGGATAACTGTGAGGAGTGGGATTGCTGGATCTTAAGGGAGTTCTATATTTAGTCTTTTGAGGAACCTCCATACTGCCTTCCAGAGTGGTTGATCCAACTTACATTCCTACCATCAGTGTAGTAGGGTTCTCATTTAGGCATATCCACCCCAGCATCTGTTATTTGTTTTCTTGATAATGGACATTCTAACTGGGGTGAGTGGGATCTAAATGTGATTTTTGTTTTGATTTGCATTTCTTTTATGACCAGTGATGCTGAGCATCCCCCTTCTCTTTTCGAGAGGCCACAGTATAACAACTTTCTAGTGTGTCAACCGAGGCATAGAAACTTGTAATATTGTATGCTTTTTGTTGTACATTCATCTCACTTGGAGCTTCCAATTACTCCTATAACTTACAGTAAAGATTTATACTATTTACCTTACTGAAAAAAAAACACTAATTTTCAAAAAGCATAGAAAAATGTCTCTTTGTCAGGGGTCCCAGTGAATACTAAGGAAGTTTCTTTACTGGGAAATTTTACTTGGTTGCTTGTTCATTATGTTATTTGAACACATGTTTAATTTCTGGTTTCCCCGCCAACTCTTTAACAAACTAGCAACTATGTTGTCTCATTGGATTTTGCTTCACGAGTTACAAAATATTTTGACATATTTTTGGTTTAGTGTTTGGGGGGAGGTTGGCGTTTGAAGTACTAGTGGGCCAATATTCAGGCTTGAACTGAGGGTCTGGAGCTATTGCTTAGATTGCTTTACTCAATGCTGTCACTGTGCCCCTCGAACCATATCTCCACTTCTGGCTTTTTCTAGTTAATTGAAGTTAAGAATTTGAGGATTTATTAGCTTGGGTTGGCATCAAACTGTGATCCTCAGATTCCATCCTTGTGAACAGCTAAGATTACAACAATGATCCAGAGGCTGAATATATTGTGCTCCCTATGAAACATAAACAAGGGCACATAATTCTGAAGCATGTGTGTAAGATTATGCATTTCTCTGTACAGTATTTTCACAATAAAAAAAGAAAATTAGTTATAAAATTTAGCCCTTATAGGTGTGTACATAATATAAATGTGCAGAGGGAAATGAGGATGTATCCGCTGATTTTAAGGAAAGATTTCACCTATGGCTTTTCACAGACTGGGCTACGCTGTACAGAAAACTTGAGACTAAAGGTGAGGTAACTGATGTCATCATCCCATTCATCTACATCCCTTGTCAACATGTGCATATACTGTGGTGTAATCATGATTATTTTGTGTATGAGAGGCAGTACTGGGGTTGAATTCAGGACCTAGGAACTGTTGCTTAGCTTTTATATGCTCTACCATTTGAAGCACAACTCAGCTTTCTTTATTTACTGTTTAAATGGAGGTAAGTGTCTTTTTTGCTCATTTGGCTTTGAACTGAGTTCCTCATATCTCAGAGTTCTGAGTACCTAGTTTTACAGGCCTGAGCTTCCAATGCCTAGCTTTTGATTATTACTTTTACAAGCTATATGCTCACACACATTCCTTGCATTCAAAAGTCTCACTGTTCAGGCTGACAGGATGTGAGGAAAGATGGTTGAGTGGATAAGTTACCAAATGGGCCTCTAGCTCCATTCTGGCAGTAACTTACATTTCAGTCAGTGAGTACATATTTCCAATATCAACTTTTAAATGCCTTTTTGAACTGTCTTTGATACATCTTTTAAACATTATCTCCCAAGCAGGAGCTATTACGTGAATGTATTTGATAATATTTCAAATAGGGGTGTTGTTGTGTGTCTGGGTGTCTGTTGCCAGAGGCCGTCCATCTGGGCTTCAGGAATAGAGCTAATGTTTAGTGTCTGCTGGTTGCAGACAGGGAGGATTTTACTGGCCAGTCTTTGACTTGGGATCCATTCATCATAGACTTCTAAGTAGCTAGGATAAAAAGCATGAACCACCAACACCAGGCTTGTTTTAGAAGCATTGCTTTTCATTCATTGAATTTTTTTCCTGGAAGGTTGATCTAGACAGACTGCTTGTACCTCATGATAATGTGATTTGAATAATACCCTTTGCCTCTGGCATTTCTGAAACTGATTTCCACAGTTCTAGAAAATGAAATTGTTCTGAAGCCAATAGCATTTTCCTTGTGAGATGTTAGGTCTCTTTTTTAAATCTCTTATCCTTTCCTTTGGCAAAACAATCAGAATGTTTCTGTAAAACCCTATTTCTTGAGATTATTAGAGATAGAAGGTATCATGTACACACTTTCAAATAATCTCTCCTTTTATAAACATATGTTACAAGATTGGGTGAAGAATGATGACTATTGAATTAATTTGATAACCACTCTAGAATTTTTAAGCTTTAATGCTTATTAACTCAAAGGAGGATTATAAACATTCAGAATAGTGAAATATGGCAACTACTCATTTGATGTATGTGGAAAGATGATAAGAATTCTTATGATTAATAAAGTATATCTTCAAATTTCCAATGGTTGACTGCTATGCTAACTGGGAGGAGACATTGGTGCTGCCAGGGGTTTGAAAGTTGGTAATGAAGCAAAATATCCGGGCAGCGCATTTGCTAAGGATATAATTTCTACGACTCATACCAAATACATTGAACTAGAATGCTAAGTGATGAATGACTGAGCACCAAATTTTATTTGTTGGCTTCTTTGTTTTTGATGTCCTGGAATTTGAACCTAAGGCCTGGGTGCTGTTTCTTAGTTTTTTCCTCAAGGCTAGTGATCTTCCAGTTGAACCACAACTTCATACCATGTTTTTGGTGTTTAATTGGACATGTCTTAACAAATTTCATCTTTGGGTTTCCTTAAAACTCATCCTCAGATATCAGCCTCCTGAGTAAGTAAGATTCCAATTGTAAGCCACAAGAGCCCAGCTAGAATCACATTTTAGAAGTATTCTTTAGATGAATCAGATGTGTCTGACTGCTATTTTAGCACTTTGGTTCCAGTGGGTCATGTCAGTTTTATACTAATATCACAACTTTTCTTCTTGTAATCCACAGTATCCCATATCTATCTAATTTATTCTTATCTTCATTTCTGACCTCTTTTTTCTTCATTGTACATTTCCATTCTTATTTCACAAGCAAGTATGTCAGTGCTGTTTTCCTTTTCTTAAGGAAGTCAGGTCCATCCCCATCAATGGGGGATGTACTTGCTGTTCTTACTGCCTGGAGTACCTGCTCTTAGGTAATTGCCTGGATGATGGCTCCCATATCAACTATCTCTTGTTCAGGGTTGTCTCCTCCCATACTCACTGTGAAGTTGTTGCTACAAAATCACCAATGTCATATCTCTGATTTATAGGAATTATAATTATGATTTTTGGTTTTCGTTTCAGCATGAAATTGGTAAGGAGAGAGCCAGATTCACTTCTGTTTCTCCAATACCTCTAATAGTGCTTAATCCTTAGTGTTCAGGTGTCTTACATGGAGATCCACCTTCCCCAGCTCGATTTATCCTAGCTTCTGGTCAGGACAGCTCTTCAAGCTGAAGTCTGGTGGCTAGTAGTCATTCTCTCTCATTCTTTGTGCCTGTTGGTGTTGATGAGTCCACTTCAGGGCAAAACCAGTGCCTGACACCTATTTGTTGCTGTGGCAATGGTGGCTGTGACATCATAGAAGTTATAGCCATTATTTTGTGAAGCTGTGTGAGGACATTCACCCCAACATAATGTCTTCCATATATGTGTCTCCTTTGCCCAGGAGTGCATTCAACAATTCAACAACAAAACTGTCATCCAGTTCCTGATACACTCAGAGTATGTTTCCATTTCCTTTAAAAAAAAGAAAAATTCAAGACATGCTTTGGTGATTTGTCACTGAATTACTGAAACAGAGTATATAATTTTATGTATTTGTACCTCTATTTCCATCTCTCTTGAGCCCTTGCCATATTTCTTTGTGTTTGCAGCTTGGTAAGGGAAATAAGATTTAATTCAGTATAGTCAGAGATTATAGTTCAGAAGGCTCTTTTTAGACCCTTTTGGAGGAAATGTCTACTTTCTATCTGAGGTTCTACAGATGGCCATCTTGGTACAGAAACTGAGTAGAGTGTCATAAGAGGCTTGTCCTGATTTCTACTGACTTTCCTTTGGGTTTGGGGAGTGTGATCCCACTGCATATGTGTTTCTTTGCTACACTGAAGGGTACAGGCCTCCTCTGAAAATCTAAGGCCTTGGGGGTAAACCTCAGAACCCAGCTTCCCACATCACTAGGATTACAGGCCTGAGTCTCTTTTACTCAACTCATAGCTGCATTTTTATACATAGCGTAGTCAGTTTCATTATATTCACTTCATAGACAGATATATACAAATATATGTATATGTTTATTCATCTATTTATAATCAGTGTTAGCTCTAGAAACACACAAATATATATTCATATAATCATATAATTATAATCAAAATATAGCTGTGTTTCCCCAAAAATATTTTACACTAATATTTTGTGAAATAATTACTCAAGACTAAAATTTAAATGCCTTTGTAGTTTGAAAAATCATATTCAATTTCATATATTATACTATATATAACATCAAGAATATAACATGTATTTACATACAACTGATTTAATTGTGTTATTTTCCTGCCTGATTTTGTGTTTCTTCATCTATGTAAGCCTTCTTTCTTCTATTGATGACAATTTTTACTTTCCAGTATACATATTTCCTATATATTTTGTCAAATATCAACCATAAGTAGATTTTTATATTATTGGAGCCAAATTTTTCTTCCATATTTACACAAAGCACAGAGAAAATGTATACAGATTTGTACTCACTGTTGGATGAGTGTCCCACATACCACTATAAGTATTGTGTCATTTGTCCCAATTGACAGAATAGCTTTCTAGGACATTTTATCTGCTGTCCAAAACCTTTTCTAGACACCTTATTACCCCAGCCAGGTATGGCCTGGCTTCTTTGTCGCTCCCTGTGCACTTAACAGTTCCCTTTATACACAGTAGGCTCTCTTGTACAGCTCCCTGTCACTCTGTGTTTTTCCCCCAACAGCACACGTATGCAAGATGCTTCAGATTGTAGGATTAAAAAGAAACATATTTAGGATTCATGAATCTACAATATATCAAAAATATTGACATTTTAATAAAGTTAGAAAAATAAATATAATTAACGCTTTACAAAAATAAGAACAAAAAGAAAAATAAAGATTTTTCCAGGAAGGGGGAATGGAATCTCTAAATCTAGATTGGCCTCTAAGTTGCCTTCAGGCAGAAATTCTGCTTCTGAGTCCTCAAAGGGATTTATTTCCTCATTAAAGACAGGATTTTCTTCCTGAGTCCAGGGATAGACAGATTCTAATTTCTTAATTGGAAATTGGATCCCCTGCAGGAGGACAGATTGGTCTGGGTATTCTGTGAGGAAAGATTCTCATTCTTCTAGATTTTGGACCTCTCTTATTGGTTTTCCTGAACATAGACTGGGGTCATTTTGCATTAACACACATTTACCCTGCACACCAAGACGAGTCTTTTTGACTGGTTTGGCACCGATCTAGGTGGATTGTGAATATCAGTGTGAGACATTCTGGATCATCTTCTTCCTTGGCTGTATGTGCAGGTGCACCTGCATCACATGTGGTGTTCAGAACCAGTGAGATGTCCACAAGACTCAAAACTTGTTTGGGCCTTTCCACAAATTCAAAAAAGCCCTCTATGTTCACATCCTTTCTGGAGATTAGTGATGGCTTCTGATCTCTATCAGTCACCATAGATGACATCACTGATGAGTTCTTTATCTGGAGTTCTGCAGGAGTTGTTCTACGGTGATACAAACCTGAACATGGAAATAGGTTCAGGAGTCTTAGAACTATAGAAGTTAAGGTGTGACTAAACTTTCGTGAGGATCTAATGAGGAAAGCTGTAGAACTTGAGTTTGGACTGAACACTGATTAGAAGGTAGGGTGTTTCTAATGAGTGATTACATCCAAGTTCTTTTAAAAGGAGAACAGATATTACCTTGCAAATAATATCAATAAAAGGACATTTTGCCATGTTGGTGCGTACTAAGGGCTCTTGGCCAATGAGGCACAGACCGAGAGATCCAGGTTCCATCTGTACTTACCAGCTCTGAGGCATCTAAACAAGGACTTCTTCCTCTTTTTCTTGGTCTCAAGGATCATGCGTTCCTCCAGCTGCTCCAGAAGAATATGTGAGAAGAAGAGCAAGTCTGAAGAGGGCATGTTGAGCTTGACATACTGTGCAAGTTCTTTCATGGTGTCATGGTACTTGTACTCAGAGAAATCATCATTGTAGAAGTCCATCCACATAAGAAAGATGGAACAAACCATGCTGTGATCAGACAAGGAAAATGAGAGCCCGCCCTCAACATCCTGAGCCTATAGCGTTTTTCTGGCAGGACATGCATGTTGGGAGGTGAGAAGAGACTCCTGCAAGCAGGATGCTCCTCACAATTTCTCAAATAAAATACTCTAAATTTCTCCCTGTGATAGGCGGAGAAATTTGTTTCCCCACTGAATCTGACTTGGTATACACAGACCTCCTTGTCATCCATGAGAGTCCAAAACAACAAGCGCATCCACAATGTGTAATCTACTATCCACTGAAGTGCCAAGCCTCAACCCCCTGGTGAAAATCACAACTGGTGTGCAAAGAAGAATGTTGACTTTGAATCAGAAACCTCAAAGATACCCATTTTTCAAGGACAGAACTTCTCTTTGTCCCAACGTCCACTTTCTTCTTCATCTTGTTCATCATCCTCCCAGTTACGGTAGAAGGATCTGTACCAGTGGGAGGAGAGAAGGAGAATAACTCTGTGCTTCTCCTTTTTCTGAACTAACAGGACACACTTGGGACTGGTTAAAATAAGTCCACAGAGTAATGTTAACATGACAGACAAAAAGTGGAGATATGTCTACACAATTTCAAGGAAATTCTGTGAGGATGCTTATATGCATCTGTCCAAATAAGTGCAAAATGGCTCATGCCTCTAATCCTACTAACCAGGAGTGTGAGATCTGAGGATCACAGTTTGAACACAGTCTAATTTGTGAAATTCTAAAGATACTTCAATTAACCAGCCAAAGGTCTGACCTGGACCTGGGAATCAAATTATAGAGTGCTACGAACAGGACAGCACTCAGGCCCCGAATTCAAGCTCAAGTTGCATTCTTTCTTCTGTCTATATTTCTTCAAAGGCCTCCAAGACAATGGTTTCCTAGGTGAGGGTGGACGTTGGGTGCCACTGGCTCATTCCTTTAATTCTAGTCTCTCAGCAAGCAAACTGTTAAGGCACCACTAGCTTCTGTGGCAAATGAAATGTTCTGGCAGCCCAGTCCTAAGGAGTTAGCCGGGAAGTGAACTTCTTTGGCGCAAGACAAGCTCCTGTGATCAGACCCCTGTGAAACAGCCTCAGAGAGATATCTAGTATTCCAATAATCTGCCAGGGTGTCTCATCAGCCCTGTTAGAAAGAGGAACACTCACTTTTTAAACAATATCCAGTGACTTCTCCATTGTCTCCTACTCTATAGTGGTGAAGGATGTTTCCAACATAGAAAAGATGACCTTTCAGGTAGGCAGGGACCAGGTCCATTACCAGCATTTCCAACAAGCCTGAGTACAAGCTCCCTATATTATAAGGCATATTCTGGGTTTGGGCTGACTCATTGTAACACTGAGGTGGTAAAAAGAATGGATTTTTGAAACATGGAATTGGGAGTACACTTGAAAATGAGAAATAGAGTGGATTGAAAAGTACACAGTAAATATTTTCTCAGCATACACATATAAAAGCACACAAGAAGAAGGTTGTAATGTGGGCTAGGATGAGATTAAATAGGTTTCCTGTCATAGTTATACCTGGCCTGAGTTGCCTTGTGATTTCCTTGGTTTCTTCTTATAAAAAGGTCTGAGAATATGGATTCGTGTTTTGGCACTGATCCAATGTCTGCAGCATTGAGTGAGGCACTCACACCTCTCATGCCTGAGACCAGAGTCTCTTGAACTTTGAAAACAACACAGGAACATCGTTCTTGTTCCTGAGCTACAGGCCACTTGGCTTGAGCTAACTATCAGTTACAGTTGCCTGGCGCTCAGAGTTCCATATTCTATTCCATTGTGAGGTAGAGAGTGTCATCTCTCAGAGCCCAATGATCTAAGCTTCCTGCTCACATAAGACCACCCAAAAGACATACTGGAGCATGAAATCTCCCCTCCCACATCACTCTATACACATGCGAACATTGTCAAATCCCAACATCCTCAGCTAGGTCTGGAAATCAGCATGCTCTCAACCTCAAGGAACATTTTCTAGGTCAGATCCATGCCTTATTTGTCACTATTCCTCTCATCCAGCAGAAATCATTTTGCCTCTCAGGGCCCTCTCAGCCTGCCATGTACTTCTTGCATCTATTTTTGACATCTACATCCTAGGACTTTGTTAGATTTTGGTTCCTAATCTTTTTTGCCCCAGGGTGCAGTCATCTGGAAAAAAGGTAAGTACTTAGTGGTGGGAAAATCATACAAGTATTGAAAAATAAACCTTACACATATTTTCAGACCTTTTTAGAGATATACATTCTTGTAAGATAAGAGAGTATTTTTGATACTTTTGTCATATTTTATGACAGAGGGGAAGGGGAGGAGGGAAGAGATGCTGCATTGTCTTCTCATAAATCAATGATTATTATAGAGAAATACTATAGTTGAAGGAATGTAAGCTTTAAATATAAAAACTGTGCTCCTGTTTGTTTTTAATAAAGTAGTCATTTATAAAGAATTCCTCACTAAAGTCAGGTCATCTTTGTCCCATGAACTATCCTCCTCCTTCAAAATAATCAGGAAAAAACCTTCACAAATGAGTGTGCTATTGCCCAATCTCTGGATAAGAATTTAATCTACAACTTTGCCAGAGAATCTGTGTGTGTACATGTGTGTTGGTGTGTGTGTGTGTGTGTGTGTGTGAGGGTGTGTTTTGCATATCTGTGTTTTAGGTCTTGAATTCAGGGGCTATATGACAAGCCTGAGTTTCTTTCTGGTGACGGTAGTGATGTACCAATTGTGCCGAAGTTCCACTGTAAGCTTTCTCTAGTGAACTGGAGAGGAGAGACTCATAAAATTTCATGCTCAGGCTGTCTGAACTAAATCTCAGGTCTCAAACTCCTGATTAGTTAGAGTTATCAGCCTCCATAACCTGGTGATAAAACAGTGTTACTGGAGGCAGCGGGATTGTAAGTTTCAGTCTAGATTCACAACATTCTATATCATAAAACAGTAAATGTAGAACCATATATAAAAATACAATAATAAGATATAGTTAGAATATAATTTAATGATATAGTCTGTTAGCATAAATTTCAGGAAACCATGGTCTTAATGATTTACCATTACACATCCAAACAACATGAGATAATTTCAGTAGACTCTACAAATTTTCAATTCCATCATATAATAATTTCAAAACATTATAATAAACAGGAAAACATTCATATTTATAATGTAAAAAGATGAAGATGGCAGATTATGAAATGGGAAATTCTGCACTGCGGAAAATTATTGTCATGGTGAATATATGATAATATTCTTCAGAGGAGCAATAGATAAATATATATTTACCACACATAGTCTAACTTGTCCCTTTCTCTATCAGCTTCCAATATTCTGCACATTGTCAGTGTATTCGTGTTTATGGTATATTACAAAATAGCTAGCAGAGTCAGGAGATTACCAAAATAAATTAGCTTGAATGTTTAGGGAGATAAACCTGCTAATTATATTGGCTATTTTATATATTTAACATGTAGTGTGTTATCATTGTACTCTCTAAGTATATACATAAGCTATTCAAAGTGAAATGGAATATAACATGGTTTTGCCTGTAAAGCTAGGTATTTGGGACATCAGTTCCAGACCAGTGTAAAGTTACCTGCAATGCTCCCCAACCCCTGGCTATGCGTGATGGAATATTTCTATCATCCCAGGCCCATGGGTAGTTGAGAGCAGGAGGATTTCATTTCCATGCCATTCTAGGAAAGATCGTCCACATGGCTCCATCTTAACCAAAGAAAGTTCAACACTGGCTAGCACTTATCACCCCCACCTAAGTGAAAATAAAAATAAGAGCATTGTAGTATAAGAAACAAACAATATTAAAGTATGACAATACAAACCATCATGAACAACACTTAACTAGTGTTTGTTTCTCATAACTGTAATCCTAACTATAGCTAGGATTATATATGTGAGCCAGAGGCACCTAGTAGTTCATTTTAACAATGACTATTTGAAGTCAGGTGCCAGTCCCTCATGCCTGTAATTCCAGCTAGTTATGAGTCTGAGATCTGAGGATCGCAGTTCAAAGCCAGCCCAGGAAGAAAAGTCCCCATAAGACTCTTATCTCCAATTAACAACTGATAAAACAGAACTGATAAAACTGCTGCAAATGCCATATATGGTGGAGAGGCATGTGAAAAAAGAGGGGTTGACACAACCTTGGGCCAGGAGATATCTAGGCCAAGGACCGGATGAGATATGGCCTGGTGGGGGATTCTGGCCACACTGATCTCCTCTGGTCAAATGGAAAGTGTGACCAGAGACTGACCAGGTTGTGATTTAGCAGGAGGGGGAGGTGTCTGCCTCCAGGAATGCCAGATACCTAGGTAACACATAAAGTAGGGAAACTTAGCCAAGAAGAGGGGAAGTGTCTGCATAGGGTCTGCATGGCTTGGGCAGACCTAATACCAAATACAGGTAGCACCTCTGCCATGTAACTCCTGACTCCAAACCATTCATTCTCAATTATTATCTTTCTTTTCTTTTTCTTCTTTCTTTCTTTCTTTCTTTCTTTCTTTCTTTCTTTCTTTCTTTCTTTCTTTCTTTCTTTCTTTCTTTCTTTCTTTCTTTCTTTCTTTCTTTCTTTCTTTCTTTCTTTCTTTCTTTCCTTCCATCCTTCTTTCTGTCTTCCATCCTTCTTTCTGTCTTCCTTCCTTTCTTCCTTCTTTTCTTCCTTCCTTCCTTCCTTCCTTCCTTCCTTCCTTCCTGCCTTCCTGCCTTTCCTGCCTTCCTTTCTTTCTGTTCTCTCTCCTCTCTTTTTTTCTATCTACCTCTCCTCTCTTTCACTCACCCTCCCTCTCTCTCCTACCTCAGTATTCTCAAAACTCAAAAAATGGACACTTTGTGAGTTGAACTCACAGGCTGTGAAGAACAGCTCAATTGGAAAATGTGAAATTTAAATTACTGTTACCTTACACCTCTACCACAGGTCACTGGAATCAAATAATGAGCACTCAGCAGGATGGCATCTCAAGCCATTTGGAGGAGGAAAGCAAGCACATTTACTGCATTCTGGAGGTCCACCCAGGGACGGTGGGGGAGACTCCTCCCTCCTCTTGAATCAGGAGAGGTGACTGCCTCCAAGTGAGCCAGTTACCTAAGTGACAGAAATATTGGGTGGAGACTTAGCCTCTTGTGGTGTTCAGATTAATGACATGCTTCAACATCATCCACTAGTTTGTTGAGATTGAGACTGTGATCTATTTACTTCTGATTGCTAACCATGATTATAGATGTGAACCAGCATATCAGACCATTCAAAGATCTTTACCACGCATGGAAGATATTAAGTTTATTTTCCCAGATAACATACAAGTTGACAGACAGCAAAATAAGTCCTGAATTCTGGTCAAGATGTTTTTTAATGTGAAGCAAAATTTACTTAGCAAAATATCTGACTATTGTGATAATACTTTCAAAAATGAAAGTTTCCTTTCTCCACACTCCTGCTAATCCCTCAACTAAATCATAGAACTTAAAATAAGTAAAATTTACCTGGGAGCCAGTGGTTCATGCCGGTAATCCTAGCTATGCAAGAGCTGAGATCTGCAGATGGTAGTTCAAAGCTAGCCCTTGCAGGAAATCTGTGACATTCTTGCCTCCAATTAAACACCAAAAAACTGGAAGTGGCATTGTGGCTCAAGTGTAAAGTGCTAGCCTTGATCTAAAGAACTTAGGGACAGCACCCAAGCCTGGAGTTCAAGCCCCATGACCTACAAAAAGAAAAAAGCAAAAAAAGTGAGGGAAAGCAACATTTTAAAAGTAATGTGCACATATACACAAAAATTGTATAGAAATAAAATTATAACAGTCCCTGAACTGGGAAAAAAGAGATTAAAGTGAAATTACCTTCAATCATTCATTTAGATAATCTATACTGAGGACCATCTATTGGAGCTCACATCACTAACTAAAGGGGGAGAATTTGAGAGGATCACACCTCAGAACCAGTGTGCCAGGAAAGTAATATGATTCTCATATTATCCTAAAGTCTAGCAAGTTGGAATACATTTGTTATCCCAGTTACTTGGCAGACATAAGTAAGGAACTTAGCCTCTGTTGAGCCCTCAGCAAAATTGATAACCTATGAGCAAAGTAACTAAATTAAAAAAGGATTGTTCTAATGGTATAATACTGCTCAGCAAACAAAATATCTAAATTCATACTCATTTAATAAAAGAGGAAAGAAAAGGGAAGAAAGAAAGAAAGAGAAAGAAAAGAAAGCACAGAAGGAGGAGAGAAGTGAAGGAAGGAAGGAAGGAAGAATGAAGGAAGGAAGGAACAAAAGAAGGAAAGAAAGAAGGAAGGAAGGAAAGAGGGAGGGAGAGAGGGAAAGAAAGGGAGGTAGGAAGGAAGGAAGGAAAGAAAGAAGGAAATAAGGAAGGACGGAAGGAAGGAAGGGAACGAAAGAACCAAAGAAAGAAGGAAAGAAAGAAACAAAGAAAGATAGAAAGAAAGAAAGAAAAAGAGAAAGGAACTAAAAGAAAGTAAAAAAGAAGAGAAAGAAAGAAAGAAAGAAAGAAAGAAAGAAAGAAAGAAAGAAAGAAAGAAAGAAAGACAAGAAAGAAAGAAAGAAAGAAAGAAAGAAAGAAAGAAAGAAAGAAAGGAGGAAGGAAGGAAGGAAGGAAGGAACGAGCAAAGGAAGGAAGGAAGGAAGGAAGGAAGGAAGGAAGGAAAAGAAAAAAGAAAGAAAGGGAGGAAGAAAGAAAGGGTGAAAGAGGGGTATAAATAAAAACTTCAGCATGTGATAGATGTTAATAATTACCCTAAATCATTTAAACTATAAATGCCTTCATTCAAATCTCTGGGCAGAGACATTTTATATCAAGCCCTCTTGTATGGACTTGGGACCCCCCAAAAGACCATCAGAGAACTACGACCAATGGGAACAGCAAAAGAGTCATTTATTTGCAAGCTCAAGCTTGGTCCTCCACGCACTGGTAACCGATGACAGTAAGAGTCCCCAAGCACAAAATCAGCACAGTTTTTATAGTATTGAACAAACAAGTTTAGGGAATTTCCACACAAGCAGTTACATGATTGGTTTGAGTCCACACTAAACATACTGCCCTTTTTCTGAACTGTT
Organism: Dipodomys spectabilis; assembly: GCF_019054845.1. Classification (NCBI taxonomy): domain Eukaryota; kingdom Metazoa; phylum Chordata; class Mammalia; order Rodentia; family Heteromyidae; genus Dipodomys; species Dipodomys spectabilis. Next base: position 1,022,208 of record NW_024871244.1, read on the forward strand.
GGTATGTTCTGTTCCTCAAATACTTGGCCAACTGTTCTGCTTTCTTAAGGGTGGGCACGGTTGGTGGCAACCTGTGTTTTTTTTCTGTCTCTTGGGGTTACTCTGGGGGCAGCCTAGCGGAAGATGGTGGGGTTAATCTCAAGTTGGAGTTACTTTGGCTCTTCATTCCCTCCTCTTGTAAAGCATCATGGTCCAATCATGTTCCCCTAATTGGCACAGTCTTCTATATTTACAGTTTGGTATTGAGATTTCAGAACTAATAGATGGACTGTGCTGATCCTCTATTTCACAAAGGACACCAGTCTACAAGGTCCGATTGTAAGTAACAAAATTAACAGTACCAAAGGCCCTGACATTTTCTTCTAGCAATCTTGACTCTGTATATAACAGCTAACTTAATTTTATACCAGCTGTACTCGTAAGCTCCAATTTTAAGACATACTCATACCATTTGTTACATACTTAAACTTTCTGAGGTTTGTCTTCTTTACAAATATTTTAAGACAATCCTTACTTTTTAAATCCTTTCTTATCCAGAGGATACCAATTTTCCCCCACTTCCTTTCCTAAGGCTTTCTGTACTACCCTCATCTTCTTTACAATTCCTTGAGCTTCTTTGTGGTGAGAGTTTAAAACTGCCCATTTTTCCTTTGACTTGTGGAACCAAGTTATCTCAGAAAGCCTCAAGGGACCATTGGGATGAAAAGTATGCTAGATTTTTGGGGGAGTGTCCGGTTGTGGAGCCTCAACTCTGGGCCTGGGCACTGTCCCTCAGCTCTTTAGCTCAAGGCTAGTGCTCTACCACTTGAGCCACAGCGACAGTTCTGGCTTTTTTCTTTTTGCTTATGTGGTGCTGAGGAATCGAACCAAGGGCCTGAGGCATGCAAGGCAAGCGTTTTACCACTGAGCCACCTTCCCAGCCTAAGCTTGCTAGATTTTAAGGCTAAGATTAGGGGCTGGGTCTCATTCTTCATACTAACTCCATTGATTAAAAAAAATCTTTCCTTTATCTTTAAAACACACCGAGAAGGAAACAGGTTATTACCATACCAGAACCAGACTAGGCTGTGACCCTGAAGTGCCTAAGGCAAGCCAGTGATATCCTCGTTCCCAATATCTACTGTGGGAGTATAGAGGGTTACTGCATATTACCAAGAGAATGTCCCACAAGATCTTAGTTGTAGCAGCTTTGAACCGGGAAGCATTTTCAGGTGATGGAATCAGGCAGGAGTGTAGTCTACTTTTACCAAGGTAGAGGTGGTCTGGGTGATGATGTAGATTTCCTTGAGGTAACTGTCAGGCTGTTGTTGAAGTTTACACATTAGTATGTGCTGCAGCAGCAACAGGGTCTCTCAGTGGTTCCAAGGGACTGTCACACCTCGTGCTGCACTGTAAATTCCTACATAGACTGGTAAGGATACATTGTATACACTTGGCAGGCTGTGACCCCACTAGTTTTTAAGACAATTTATACAATAGCCCAGGACAATTTACCAAGATGACAACTTTTTAAACAAATAGTTCTTTTAATAAGGCTAAGATATTCTAAGCAAATATATATACAGGGCTCAGGCCTGTACTATTATTACCCATGCCTTTTCCTTCTGTCTATTTTTGCCACATTCTAAAAAAAGTGAATATTTTCCTTGTTCTTAAAAGGGGATGATGGGCAAAGATTCATCTTCTGTCACTTCTTCAAGCTGACTCAGGAGTGTTGATCCTACCTTGCCAGGAACCTATAAACTTAGCCTATTTTACAGAGAGGTTACCAGGGTTAGATATCATTAAGAACAATATTTTAACTTTTGACAAATGCACAGACCATTTTTCTGGCTACAGCAGTGGAGCTTATTTAGCCTTCTGGTTTGCAAAAGGATCTTTATGGATGGCTTAGGAACGTAATCTCTAGTAATCCTAACAATGTCTGAGATACCTATGTAGGCCTTCAGACAGATATCAATAGAAACACACTCTCAGGTTTACAAACTTTTCCTGAGCAGATGAATTTCATGTAGCTGGTGTCAGCTCAAAAGTTACTGCCAATTAGAGCTTTTGGCACATACAAGGGTTGGGATTTAAACTATCCTCCACATTTTAGAGCCTTAGCTTTTTACTACTATCACAGATGACTGACAAGTTCCTGTCCCTTACAGTCATAGACATTAGGCATGCTTACAAACTATCTTCCCATGACCTCCTGGCTCTGACTAATTTTTGAAGGGCCATGCACAAATGACTCAAGGATCTTACATTATTTCTGCCATCTAAGCATTGGCTTACGGTCTCTGGATGCTCCTCCATTACTTTCGTCCAAGGAGTGTCTTCTCCACACTGGGAACAATGCCTCATTGGCAATTCCCTTAGTTGGTTGCTGGACTTGAACTTGGGGCCTGAGTGCTGTCCCTCAGCTCTACAGCTCAAGGCTAGCACTCTGCCACACTGAATCCAAAAGCAGGTCTGCTTGCTCTTTCTGACTTCTGCTGGCTGAGTAGAGGTGACATTCTCACAGAGACCTTTATCTGCACAGGCTGGATTCGAACCAATTTTCAGATCAATGAGTCTCATAAAAGGCCATTTTACTCCAATTAAAAGCAACAAGACAGTCAACATAGAAGTAGGTTTTAAGCATATTCTTACCTGAAACTTATTAAGAGCCAAAGTTACATCTGAAAAACTTACAAGAATCCTCACTCATTTTTGTGGATCTGCTGGGAACTGTTACAAAAAATAAAACCTCTGAGACTAAACTGAAACAGGAATTAAGCAATAACTTTGGTAATTCTAATTTTTCCTTTTTGTACTTTGACACAAATGTTTAGAACAATTTTACTTTTAAACTTTATATACAGAAATCCATTCCTAATTTGTAAGCCTTCTATTTATCTCTGTTTTAATATTCTATACTTTAGTTTTTAGTTGCATTTTGAAAAACCCCTTAAACTCTCGAGGCTAGGTGTCGCTCATTTCCTTTTGGCTGCTTGTTTTAAAACAGATACACATGAAAATTTTAAGCTCAAATAACATTTTTTTCTTAATACAAAAATTAAAATCACCATCACTGCACCAAGAAGCTAGACTTAACACCTTTTTGCATTAAAAATAACATGTCCAATGACAGAATATCATTGAGAGCAAACCACATTATACAAATAAACTTTTTAACCCTCTTTTTAAGGCCTTCTTAATTTTAATTTTAACAGATCCAAGGGGTAATTTTAGCAATGTTAATCAGATCTTCACATCACTCATTTTTACCATCATGTTTCCAGTGTCTATCTGCAGGGTAATGGGGCAGAATAAATATGGGCCACTTGTCCCTTCCTGTGGAATGGGCACACACCCAATCCGACTCTTTAGGGTTAGTTGAACTGCATTTTTGCCAGCTTGCCCTCTTTCACCATGTGTGGACTCTTCCCAGGGCCTGTTCCACCATGCATGACCAGCTGAACTGCACTTCTGCCTGTTCATCCTTCACTCCTAAATTTCTCCTTTTTGTTAAGCCATAAATCTTGATTACAGTGTAAACAGCCTTATGCATTCTAAAACACCAGATTTTCTATTTTTTAAGTTAAAGAATCCATAAAAAACCATTTCAAACAATGTGAAAGTGCTTTAAAAATTTTTTAGTAATGATCAAATCTCATAACCTTTGTAACTTTAAACTTAAACTCAGCCAATTGTTACAGTATGCTGACAATTTCTATCATGAAAATGTTCACAAAACATACAAAACACACTGAAATTTTTAAGCACACAAAAATTCAAAATCACTTATATGTACATTTTAAAATTTTGAAAGAAAAATTTAATACAGTATTTATTTTAATCTAAGTAACTTTGTTGAGCTTCATTTTCTCAGGGCTTGCTTATTTAGCAAGGCATTTCAAAAATTGGTCTTTTGAATCCCTTCTGTTTGAGGAAGGCTGGGGGCGGTATTCACCTGAAATTAAACTGGCCAGATTTTTATTCAGTTTTACACAAGAGCACTTTACATTGTCAGGACTAGCTGAAAAGTCAAAAACAGGCACAAATCCTTCTCTGTGATTGGCCCAGCTGGAGGCTGGAACTTTTATTTCCCCAGATATGTTCAAAATCATATTTGTAATAAAAGTTACTAGATGAGACCTTCATGGAAGAGGTGGTATGGGGTTTCTGGTAGAGCTCTGTCTGGTTTATGGGAGGAGTTGGTATTGGCACAGCCTGTAAGGTGGAACAGGACAGGGCATTGAGGGTGAAGGCCAGTCTGTGTAGGGCTTTGAGACATCAGGAAGGGAACAGGAAGGACTAGATTTGTTAGGGGAGGGATTTCTTACGGAGAAGGCGGGATTTAGGATGGAGTCTGGCAGGTGGACAGGTTTTCATTGGAAGAACGTGGGGTCACGGGAGAGGAGGCTGTTTGGGGCAGGGCTTTGAAAAGGAAGAACAAGGCTACAAAGGAAGAGATTACTTAGAGGAGGGGATCTGGTGGAACACTGTGAGACCTTGTGGGATATGTAGGGTGAGGTTTCTGATAAAGCAGGGCAGGGAAGGGAGGCCAGAGGTTGACAGAAGGTGGGGATTCTGGAGCAGGAATGCGAAGCTATGAGGAAGTGGCTTTTCAGAGTGTGGCTTTGAGAGGGCAAGGTGGTACTAGGAAGACATAGGCTAGTAAGGGGTGTGGTTTCTCATGGAGAATGGCAGGGTTTTGGGAAGTGTATTAGGGTGGAGGTGGGGTTTCCAGCAGAGCAGGATGTAGTCACAGTGTATGGAGGCGTTTATCAGGACCAGGGCTTTGTGAGAGCAATGATAAGATCCAGTGCACTAAACTAGTTAGGATGGGGTTTCTGTTGTAGCCAGTCACCACATCGAAAAGAGGAGTAAGTTTGGATGGGTATTTCAGTGTTGTAAGGAAGGACATGGACTATGGACAGGATTTCCAGCAGGGCAAAACAATCTTCCAAAAGGGACTATGGAGGGACTGGGATTTACAGTTGAGTCTAGTGAGGCTTCCAGAGGGAGGCCAACTGGTTCAGTGGTTTCCAGTGAAGCAATGTGGGTGTCCAGAGATGGGAGAGTGTGGTGGGGGTTTTCTAGGCTTCCAGAAGGAGCCCAACTGGAACAGTGGTTTCCAGTGGAGCAATGTGGGTGTCCAGAAATGGCATAGAGTGGTGGGAGTTTTCTAGTGGGGTTTTTCAGGAGCAGGGCAGGGTTTAGAGCCATGGGGCTAGTTGGAGGAGGTGCTTTGAGAAGGAGTGGAAGAGCTAAAAATGGGTAAGATAATTGTGGGCAGGGTATCTGGTGGAGTAGGATTTGGAACTGAGGGAGGAGCCAATAGGGGGCAGGTTTATCTGGAGAGCAAGGCAGGCCATTGAGCGCGTAGATGTGGGAAATAGAGAGGCTTGTGGTGGAGCAGGGCTGTCTTACACAGCAGGAGATGGGCTGTGTAAGAAGCTTCTGGTCAAGAAGGCAGGGCTTCAAGGGCAATTATAGGAAGGTGAAGGGTTTTTGGTATAGCATGATGGGCTTTGTGGGAAGAGGTAGGTTAAGGGCTGTGTTTGAGAGGTTAGGCCTCTTACAAGTAGGCTAGTTATAGGCAGAGTTTCTGATGAAACCGGGGGGGGGGGCACTGGAGTGAGTAGTCTAGTTGGGGGTGGGGTATAAAAGGGAAAGGAGGAGTTTGGAAGTACTAGGATATGGGAGCAATTCGACTATGAGGGACTAGAATAGTTAGGGGCAGACTTCATCTGGTGGATGAGGTGGGGATTTGAGGGAGGAGCCTGGTGTAGGCGGGGTTCTATTGCAGCAAGGTGGGAAATAGAAGGAGATACTGATGTGACCTGGTTTCTGATGGTGCAGACCAGGGATTCCAGGAAGGTGTGGAGTAGAAGAGGGATTTCCCTAAAGCAGAGGAGGGCTATCAGGAAGGAGTCTGGTTGCAGTCAGGCCTTTGAAAGTTTTTAGCAGGGCTACCAGGGGGTAGGGTAGTTAAGGCTGAGCTTTTTAAGGAGGAGGCTGACTAGAAGTGGGTTTCCAGTTGATCTAGGCAAGTTTTATGGAAAGGAGAGATAGCAAATGGGCAAAACTTAGTGAAGAGTGGGGCTACAAAAAATAAGAAGTTACTACTAATAAATACAGTATAAGAACACCATTTTCTGTCAGTGTAGAATTGTATTACTATTATGTGTGTGAGAGATACAGGAGAAAGTTACCAAGTGCTAATTCCTTCCTTGGGAAATTTTTCTTTATTCCAGGTGATTGAAAATAAAACAATAGGTTACATCATGGTCAGAGGCACACAGTAGACTAAGACACATGAAGCTAAGAACTTGATTCTCCAGCACCACTATTAAGGACCAAAAATAAAATGTTTACAATATCTCACTTGGTCATAATGGACAATATTGTCTTAAAATTGTGAATGAATAGAACTTTTACTCTAACCATTTTAGACATCCTAAAACTAAGTAAATAGTAATGTTTTAACTTTATACAATATTGGAAAGTATACTAAAAAATTAGGAAAATATAAAATTGTACACAGAATGTTCATTCTCCAGCATCAATTCTAATCTAAAAGAATTTAAAACCAGAAAATTGCGATATAGTGAGATTGCAGCATGATTTCTTTTCAATCAACAAAATGGTGACTTAAGCAATGTGTCTTTATCATCGGATGCATCGATATTAAAAACATATCTAATAATGTGAAGCATTACTATACAGACCCTGAAGAAACTCAGAAAGCTCTCTGAAATGATGTTGGAATAAAATTAATGACTAAGTACAGTAGGGGTTGATCTTCACTAGGCCCATAAATACTTTCCAGAAGAAAAGGCTACATTGAAAAATAAGCAGTGAAAAGGAAGCAGGCAGATAGACCTTGAAGTAAACATTATCCAATTAACAACATCTATGGAGGCATGATGGCAATCTTCTTTTACCTAAGTTATATTTACTGACCTATGTTCTTCCCTAATGCCAAATAGCAAAGCCATGAAAATGCAGTAATCATTTTCAAGACATTAGACTTTACAGAAAGAATTCAATGAATGTATTGTTAGAAAGTAAAGATAGATGTCTGAGCTAAAGAGTGAAGAAAATATCCCCAACATCTGACCCTCCACGGTGAGAGGGGTACAAGACAAAGCACAAGGAGAATGGACAGAATTACAGTAATGCATACCAGTATTTGCCAAGATGCAATGATGAATGTAACAGGGGAGAAAATCAACATGATCATCACAGGACTTAGCATGGGAGAGTAGAGAGAACAGTGAAAATGCAAGGAGAATTACAAAGGATGTCCTTGCATATTTGGCAGAAGAGTACATGGCATTGACGTCTAAACTATGTGGAGGTATTATAAGCAAATACCTGTGCTCATATGGTGCCAGAAGAAGTGATGAACTTATGATTTACAGGAGTTGGTCAGAGCCACTGGCAACCACCCTTCCCCCACTCCACTACCAGCTGCTGGGAGGGACATTCAGCCAAAGGCCCAGCTAAGGAAAAGGAAAAGACATCACATGACTGAACCCCACCCCTCCAGAGGTAAGGGAGAACCTATGCCAGCTGGCCCTGCTGACACAGAATCCCGTGGAGGTGGCCAAAGATACGGACAGCCGGACTTGGGCCCCAATGAAAAACTGGACTATACAGGTCTCTGGCAATTTAGGACTCATTGTAGACCCTGCCTGGGGGCTAAAGGCAAGGTTGTAATGGAAGAGGGGCAACATCCAAGGTCAGGAAGAGGAAGACAGGCACCCAGGAAGGGGACAGAGAAAGATGAGGGAAACACACACACACACACACACACACACACACACACACACACACACACACACACACAGGGGTAGCCCAAGGCCTCATCAGGCCCTGAGCACCAGAACATGCCAAACCCTGAGTAGATGGCACTACCATCCTCAGACCAACTGTAGACAAATCTCAGCCTCTCACACGTCTGGAATGGCTCATAACACAGCATGGCATTTCCTACTGTACACAACTCTATGCAGAAAACTCATCCACCTTATTTTTGGTTGTCGGTCATAGGGTTTGAACTATGGGCCTGCACGCAGTCCCTCAGCTCTTCAGCTTAAAGTGCACGCTCTACCACTGGAGGCACAGCACTACCTCTGGTTTTCTGGTGGTTCATTGGAGATAAAAATCTCACAGACTTTCCTACCAAAGCTGGCTTTGTGCTGCAAGCCTCAGATCTCAGCCTCCTGAGTAGCTAGGATGACAGTTGTGAGCCACCAACAGCATCCGGCTTTAGTTACCTTCTTATAGCCAGGTGAAACCCAAATTGTCAGGCTACAAACCACATGCAACCCTTCACTTCAGACTTTGACACTAGCATCCAAAACTATATTTCCATGGATGAAGAGAATATAATTGACAATACCCATCCATCCCTGCTCCCATTAGCCCACCCCATGCCTAAGACAGGCCAGGACTTCTGGAGTTGTTGGTAAGGCAACGCCCACCCTGCTGTGACTTCACACTGGGGCAAACTTGGAGAGTTTTTAGAAATTTCTGTACACTTAGGCTAGCATCTGGTCTCCCAACGACAGGACCCCCACTGCTTCACCATCACTTGCAAGCAAGGTTTTCTTTCTGGTTTTTATTACTGTTTTTGATGAAGGGCTTGAACTCAGGGCTTGGGAAATATCCCTGATGATGATTTTTGCTCAAGGCCAGAACTGTACCTTTTGAGCCATGGTGCCGTTTCTGTTTGGAGATTGGGGATGACACTCTCACGGGACTTTCCTGCCTGGGCTGGGAAATGAGACCCTCTGAGTCTCAGCTCCCGAGTAGCCAGGATAACAGGCGTGAGCCACCAGCACAAGGCTTACGGTGTCTCAGTCTTTCGAATTTCCATCTAGTCCTCCTCTATACACTACCACCTAGACACTCCTCTATCTCCCTCACAGATAGCAAAGAAAGGCTTGGAATCTGGTTAGGGCCATGGGCATTAAAGAGCTCCCTCCACATCTCAACCCCTCTCTAAGCTCCCATCTGCCTCCTCTGGATGGACTGGTCCTCTATGACAGGTCAGACCCAGTAGGACTTTAGGGGTTTGCCCTGTATCTCCCCGCCCCATCCAACCTGTACCTGTGGATTTCTGGGCTCAGCTACTCCATGTCCTGGTGGAAGATGTTGGGTGGGTTGCTGATAACCACCTCCAGGGATGTCCAGGGCAGAAGGAATGTCCAGCTCCCCTCTGTCAAAGAAGGAGACACTAAGCATGGATGGATCTACTAAGATCTACAGGGCATAGCCAACCACCTGTCACCAATGTCCATCGGAGTGCTATTTTATTTTCACAGTCCTGGGGTTTGACCTCAAGGCCTGGGTGCTGTCTAGGAGCTTCTTCTGCCCAAGGCAAAGCGTTCTTCCACCTGAGCCATGGTGCCACTTCTGGCTTTTTCTGTGTATGATGGGACCGAGGAATCGAACCCACAGTTTCCTGTGTGGTAGGCAAGCCCACTACTGCAAAGACACAATCCCAACCCTGGATAGCTGTTCTTCTATGAACCCTCAGGCCTGTCTCGGGATAGTCTTGCACAGCAGTATTGAGTTTCTCACCAGCAGCCCTGGCTGGAAATAAACATGCTCAACTATGTTGTAATTTATCTACAGGATCTTTGCTCTCTGTGCTTCCTGTCAGATCCTCTTGTTAAGCAAGACCCCCTTTCAAGTGCTGCCTCTAAAAAGCCCACTCCAATCGCCCTGGCAGAGCAAGATCTTGTCCGCTCTGCAGGCTACCTGCTTTGTCATGCTCTGCCTTCCGGCTGGTGTGGGTTAAGAGCACATGAATGAGTAGACCTGGCTTCCACCACCCAATTTCTGAAGGTTCTGATACACTACCCACGACCAGTGCTGTATTACACTCTGTGAGAGTGCACTCAAGGTTCAGGCAGTCTGGGGCGACAAGATGGGACCATTTTTGTGTGTGGGCTTGAACTCATGTTCTGGGAGTGGTCTCTCTGAGTTTTCATGCTCAAGGCTGGTGCTCTATCACACAGCTCCACTTCTAACTTTTTGGTGGTTCCATGGAGAGTGGATTCTAACCGGTTTTCCAGCTTATGTCTGGCTTCGATCTTTGATGCTCAGATCTTTCCCTCCTAAGTAGGTGTGTCAGACGTGAACCTGAGCCAGAGGTGATGGGTACCAGACCCTTTCTTTGTTTATCTCGTGCCAACAAGCAAGCCCTAGTTAAAATAGTCATTTACAAGGGATCAATTTTCTCTGCTAGGTCAGTTAATACAAGGAGATAAGGTGCCTTTGGAGAAGGCTAGTCTGAGTTGGCCTAGGTCAGTGTGTGTGTGTGTGTGTGTGTGTGTGTGTGTGTGTGTGTGTGTGTGTGTTTGTGTGAGTTTCGTGGATACCTACCCCCATATCTGCAGTGCCTCATCCTCCCAGTGATGACTATATCCAGGATCCTCACCCCAAGGAAGTTGGTGAGGGGAGGGTACATAAGGTAACATTGAGTGGGATGATCTGAATTCTATCCTGAAACTGAAGCCTGTTGAGCTAATGGAGAGAAGGAAGGTTTAGAGGAGCATCAAAGGAAGCCCCTTACTTTTGGCTACAAGTACCAGAGAGAAGAGTGAATCAATTCATTTTGGTAGTAAGGTAACAGGGGCCCACTATTCATTTATTTTATTATTTTTTTGTGAGGCCCAGGGCTTGGATTTAGGGCTTCGGTGTCATCCCCGAGCTTGTTTCATTCAAGGCTGAGGCACTACCACTTGAGCCACAGCACCATATCTAGATTTTTTCTGGTGGGGGGAGGTGGTTTTTGGGAGATAAGAATATCACAGACTTTGCTGCCAGCACTGGCCCTTAGTCATGACCATCAGACCTCAACCTCCCGAATAGCCAGGATGATGGGTGGGAGACCCAGTACCTGATGGCCATCATCCATTTATATTCCTCTAGGGCCAGTGCCAGCCACCTGCACTGCACCCCTCTTGTTGTGAGTGGGAAGTAATCATGGGTTGGTTTGATACTTCAACAGCCTGCCTACTTACCTTTGAGCATTGTTCCTGATCAGTTTGATGGCAGCTACTTCCTTGTCCACAACAATGACTTGGCTCTGTTACAAGAACAAAGGTCAGGTCTGGAGTCTTTCCTCTGCACACCACCCACCCTCCCTGAAATGACACACCCCAGCAAAGCAAAGTAGACATAGAGTGAATTCATTTTCTTATAACCAGGGTCTGGCCAGATAGATGGTGGTGAGGATCAGAGGCCCAGGATGGTGCTGAGCGGTTGGACAACACGATGCCTCCTCATCCACTTTCCTTTAACTGTCTTAGCAGAAAGTAGTGGGGAAGTACTCAGAGGATGGATGGACAATAAATAACCTTCACGTTCTAGCCCGGGCACAGAGGGACTTATCTCATGGAGCTATTTCAACAGGCTGAGCAAGACAGCTCCTTACCCACAGCCCACCTCCAGAATGAGAAGGTCACCGTGGGTCCCAGCCACATGGAGACGGTGAGCCACCTCCTCCAGGACCCATTCAAACAGTTCCTGAAATAGAGAGAGAGAGAGAGGAAGAAGGAAAGAAAGAAAGAAAGAAAGAAGGAAAGAAAGAAAGAAAGAAAGAAAGAAAGAAAGAAAGAAAGAAAGAAAGGAAGGAAGGAAGGAAGGAAGGAAGGAAGGAAGGAAGGAAGGAAGGAAGGAAGGAAGGAAGGAAGGAAGGAAGGAAGGAAGGAAGGAAGGAAGGGAGAAAGAAAGAAGGAAAGAAAGAAAGAAAGAAAGAAAGAGAAAGAGAGAGAGAAAGTCAGAATTGGACTTAGGCCTGATGCCAGTGGCACAGGCATAATGCTATAGAGGAAGCTGAGATATGAGGATCATGGTTTTTAGCCAGCGCAGGCAGGAATGGTCTGTGAGACTCTTATCTCCAAAGAACCACCAGAAATCCAGAAGTGATGCTGGGGGCTCAAGTGGTAGAGTGCCTGCCTTGAACTGAAGAGCTTGAAGACAGCACCCAGGACCAGAATTCAAGCCCCTGGACTGACAAGAAGTGGACTTTCCACCACAACAAGTGGAATAGCAGCTATTGTCATGGGGAGCATGGCAGAGAACTCAGGCTGAGCTTCCTGTAAGCTGGGGGTCATCAATAGGTCACCCAGCTTCTTCGTGCCTCATTTTATCCAGCTGCAAAACTGAACAGTGAAGGATCCCCTTCCACATGCAGATAGGGTAAGGATGAAAGAGAGCCATGTTTTGTTTTATAATCCCATACCTTTTGCGTAATAAATAACAGGTCCCATCTGAGCCCTTGCAGGGTATCTTCCTGTCATATGCTCACAGAATTTCCAAGAACCATATCTGGCAACCACTCCTTCTATGCCTGGCCCTGCCCCAGGGATCTCCCTAAGTTGATCCCTTGTTTCCTCGCAACTGTCCCAGGAGGATCCTTAGGTCCGATGGTCAAGGTACAGTGCTTCACCTGTGGTCAAGAATCAGCTGCTGTGTACTAAGAGTTTGGGACAATCCATCTAAACCTATGACTAAACGTGGCACTACATGTCTAGCATCCCAATACAGAGAACCAGTCATGGTGGCCCACACATGTCACAGGAGGATCTTGATCCAGCCCAGCCTGATCATATATTGACTCTCTATCTCGGAAATGCCCAAGACAGAAAGGCTTGGCTTTCATGGTAGAGTACCTGACTGGCAAGCCTAAGGCCTTGAGCTGAAACCCTAATATACCAAAATGAATAAGAGGCCCGTTGCCAGAGGCTCATGCCTATAATCCTAGATACTCAGTAGGCTGAGATCTGAAGATCATAGGTCAAGATTTAAAATCGAGTTGGCCTCACCCATCAGACCTCATGATGAGAAGACCCAGAATCTGATCCATCCAGTGCGCTCCATGCAAACAGAGCTGGTATCCTTACTAAGTGCTGGCCATGCTCTCTGTCCCCCTGGGGAGCCACCCCCTGCGGGCCGCACCCCCAGGTCCTCCCAAGCTCCCTCTGCCACCAACCAGGGACAAGGGAGTAGACAGCTCCAGGGAACACCGATCCCTTGGTCTTATAATTTATGCCTTTCACCCATCCAAGCCCCAAAACCTAAGACACAACATCCATGCACCCCCCCCCCCAAAGATAGAAGTTAGATGTTACCCGAAGGGTCCAGAGCTAATTCTTACAACCCACTTCTACACACACACACACACACACACACACACACACACACACACACACAACACACACACACAGAAATCCGGCACAGGTGGTTCATGTCTGTCATCCTAGCTACTCAGGAGGTTGTGGATGATTACAGTTCAATGCCAGCCCATGCAGGAAAGGCTCTGAGGCTCTTACATCATTGAACTACCAAATAGATTGAGATGGACCTGTGGCTCAAGTGTCAGAGCACTAGCTTTGAGTTCAGAAGGTCAGGAAGAACACCTATGCCCTGAGTTCAAGACCCAGTTCTTCTAACTACAAACAGACAGACACAGACACAGACACACGACAAACACACACACACACACAAACACACAAACACACACACACACACACACACACACACACACACACACACACACACACGGACAGCCCAAGGCTTCAGCAGTCCCTGAGGACAGAACCATGAACTCATTCCATTAGGATCACATCCAATCCCCAAGAAGGTGGCACTATTGACCTCAGACCCACTGTAGACAAAACATTGAGCCTCTCACATATCTGGAACGTCTCATAGACCAGCATGGCATTTCATACCGTACACACTGCTATGCAGAAAACTTAGCCACCTCTTTTTTTGTTGTTGCTCATGGGGTTTGAACTATGGGCCAGGTCACTGTCCCTCAGATTTTCAGTTGAAGGTGAGCACTCTCTCACTTAAGCCACAGCACCACTTCCTGTTCTCTGGTGGTCCATTGGACATCAAGTCTCACAAACTTTTCTGCCCAAGCTGGCTCTGAACAATGGTCTTCACATCTCAGCCTTCTGAGTAGCTAGGATGACAGTTGTGAGCCACTGGCGACTTCCGGTTTCAGCCACCTTTACATACCCAGAGGAAAACCATCTCATAAGGCCACAAACTCCTTGCAACACTTCACTTCAGACTTTGTCACCAAGCATCCAAATCCATCCTTTATTGGAGAGAATACAGACACAGCTATCCCTCCCCTGCACCCATTCGCCCACTCCCTGCCTGCCACAAGCCACGTCCTCTAGAAGCTGTGCCTTCAAGCTGGGATAAACTTGGGGAGTTCTTAGAAATGTCTGTACAGTGGGGCGAACACCTAGTCTCCCAACCACAGCACCCCCTTCTTCGTCCCTCCCACACCTGGACCATTCTTTGCAGGCAAATGTGTTTTACTTTCTTTCATTTTTCAGTTGTGGGGCTTGAACCCTAGGCCTGGGTGCTGTCCCTGAGCATTTCAGCTCAAGGTGAGCACTCTACTACTTAAGTCACAACACAACACCACTTGTGCTTTTCTGGTGGTTCGTTGGAGATAAGAGCTTCAGGGCTTTTTCTGCCCAGGCTGGCTTTGACCCCTGATCCTCACATCTCACCTTCTGATTACCTAGGAAGACAGTCATGAGCTAGTACCACCCGGCCAATGATACTTTTCCTTGCCTGTCATCCTATCCTCTCAGGAGACTGAGATCTGAAGACTGCAGTTGGATGCCACCCTTGGCAACAAAGTCCATGAGAACTCTTTATCTCCAATTATAAACACCCAAACAATTTGGAAGTGGAGCTGTGGCTCAAATAGTAGAGTGCTAGCTTTGAGTATAAATGACAAGGGATAGGACCCAGTCCCTAGTTTCAAGCTTTTTCTAGCAAAGATGCACCCAAGAAAGGGAAACGGGTGGGCATACAGGAGCTGAAAGCTCACACATAATACTCAAGACTCCCAGAACAGACCCCATCCTGCTCTGATTCTCTTGATTCTATGTCCTACATCATGGTAATCCTAGATGGAACTTCCCATGCAGCAAGTTAGGATGTTCAAGTACAATCGCATATTCAGGATCCCCTGACCTTATCAAAGACTCAAGATCTCTCACTGTCCTGCCTCTACACTAGTAAGGAAGTAAGGTGTAGTTATCCAACCACAGGATGTGGGAATGAAAGGATTTCTCAGACATGGGATGCAGACACTAGGGCTCCAGGTCCCTCTCTCACACGAAGCAGAAAAGGGCTGATCTATCCCAGGAATTTTCCTGGGTTCTGAGTATCCTCAAAGAAATAACCCTGCTCACAGACCAGTGCCTCTGGTTTTCCCACCAGCCTCTATACAAATCTTCCCCACCTTCAGTTTGCCCTCTCTGAATCCCAGATCTGCCATCTAGGCTAAAGGCTGAGCCAGCAAAGAGACCCATCTCTGCCTCTGAGAATGGCATTCACGGGGCCATTGCGCCCCCTAGAGGAAGTCTGGGGCAACAAGGGTCCTTACTCCCACCCTCATTCCCTGGCTGCCCTGTGCTAGTGAAGAGCTTACTTCTGTCTCTGGTGGAGGAAAAGAACGGGGTAGGGGGTGTCAACTTCAGATTGAGCCCTGGAGAGTCCCAGTCGCCAAGGATGTACTGCACAGGCATCCTTCAGTGGACGATAGCCAGGTGGTCAATGGTGAATCCAATGTGCCAGGACTCTTAATAGCAGTGTGGCTGGGTCAAAGGTTCTATCACTTTTGGTCTAGGTTGTCAGGCAAAGTCATGTCTCCAATGTCCTGACACTCCTGACCTGTGATTGTCCTCCCTCTTCATCTTCCTGCTTATCCCTTGCCCCCCCCCCCCGACACTCCCTCACACCACTACCTCCTTAGCTGTTGGACAGCTTGTTCTTATCTGACCAGAAAATGAAGTCATTGGCACCAGGGATGATTGAAACCTGGTGACCCGCCCTGAGTCCTAGTGCCTACCTGAGGCTGCTTCCCTCTGCAGTGGGCTACCACATAGCTCCTAGATGTCAGCAAGTTGCTGAGGTGTCAGTAGCTTCGTCCTACAAACTGGCTTTAGGCTCTGAAATTGTCCCCACATAGATTGTGAATGGTTGGCTCCCTTGATCCTGGGACTCCAAACCAAGGCTCACATGTTCTCCCTTCTTCCTTCCTTTCCTCTTTTTCTCCATCCAGCCTTCCCTCCTCTTTATCTTTTTTTCTTCCTTTCTCTCACTCCTGGGCCTTGAACTCCGAGCCCAAGTGCTGTCCCTGAGCCTTTTTACTCAAGGCCAACAGACTACGGCTTGAGCCACACATCCACTTCTGGTGTTTTCTTTTTGGTAGTTAGTTGGAGATAAGAGTCTTACAGGCTTTCCTGCCTGAGCCTCAAGCATCGATCCTCCCATCACAGCTTCCTATGTAGCTAAGATGACAGGTATGAAGCACCGGCATCCAGCTCAAACCAAGGTTTCTTTATGTGCTGTGGAACCAGCACTGGAAACTCTCATTGTCTTTGACCCCTCCAGAGCCTGGCACACACTGTAACTCTGTTGGATAAATAAATGAGCATCTGTCTACAAAAATACTACATAAAATCCCATCGCATCCAGGTAAGCATCCAGGTGGACGGACAAAGCCTAATGTAGCTCTCTCACAGTTCCCCCTCCTCCCTCTTCCCACCCTCCTGGTGCCACCAAACATAACTGTTTGGGCTCCGATGATATGATCCACGGTGTACTCGCTGGATTCCGGGGCCTCTGGGATGCCTATCTTCACAAAGATCTCTGGTCACCGGCTGACCAGCTTTGTGGCTCTCAATTCCCCACTCAGGAGTGAATGAGGTTGCCCTGAGCTGAAGACCAGGCTCAAGGGGCCTACTCTCCTATCCATGGGGCCAGCCAGGATGGCCCATCACATCTGGCCCCCGTTTCATGTTGCAGAGAAAGGATCCTGGAGGCATCTTGGGTTTCTGAATCTACCAGAGTCCAGTGCAGGTGCTGAGAATCCTCTCTACTCACAGGTGGCAGGCTAGGGATGGTGAGGTCATAACCTCTTCTCCCCATGACATCCTCAACGTTATGCCTTGGTCGCAGGACCCCCACCAAGAAGACCACCGATAGTCAGACTCTACAGCTGTTTTATTTAAACAGGCTGCAGCTGGGGTCTCGTCCTACACTGTGATACAGTGGAGCCCAAGAGGAGAGCCCTGAGCTAAGGATTTACAGGTCTTATAAAGGCACACAACCAGGTGGTTTAGCACCACGTGTTGCTATGCTCTGAAAAAAGCAACAAATGGTCACTGCCTCAAGTATTTTAACCCTTCACTCAACTGTGGTGGTCACACTAGAGAGAGTCAGAGGAGAATCAACAGCTGCCGCATAAAAATAATCAAGGCACGACGTTCATAGCAGGAGAACATCTGGCTTGGAAACTCTGCTTGTGATACTCTTAACGTCATTGATTGTTGGCTGAAATGGTCCGTCTAATTTGACCAATAATCCCAGTTGTTAGTAGAAATTGTCAGCTTCAAGAAAAAAACCCTCTAAAAGGTGATATTTCATTTGTCCCAATAAAACTTAAAGGGTTCCAAGCCGGGTGCTGGTGGCTCACGCCTGTAATCCTAGCTACTCAGGAGGCTGAGATCTGAGTATCGCTGTTCAAAGCCAGCCCAGGCAGGAAAGACCCTGAGACTCCTATCTCCAATAAACCACCAGAAAACCGGAAGTGGCACTGTAGCTCAAGTGGTAGAGTGCTTGCCTTGAGCTGAAGAGCTGAGGGACAGTGCCCAGGCCCAGAGTGCAAGCTGCACGACCGACAAAAAAAAAAAAAAAAAAGAAAAAAAAGAGAAAACTTAAAGGATTCCAATGTTAGCAGTCCCCTTTTCTTTCCAGACAGCCCACAGCAGGTTACAGAAAATGGCATTCAGCAAGTCCTACCTAACTGCCACGGCCTGATACCGAGCAGGCTCCAGCAGGGGGAATGCATTTGCCTACCACTGCCCAGCTGGAAACAGCACAGGCAGGACACAGATTAGAGTCTGCAGGACACCAGGGAGGACTTCAAACCAGTGCACTCCCCCAGGAGGGAATCCACACCACCAGTGGGGTCCCAGAGCCCCCTGCCTAGATGCCCATGGACACCCTCAATGCCCTGGGTAAGGTTGCCCTCTCATCCTCGGTAGTGGGGAACCATCTGCAATGTCACATCGCTCACCACTTCCCAGAGCCTCCTAGATTCACAGCCCCTGCCCTACTCCCCCCCTCCATCTCCTTCTCTAGTTACATTTGGCAGACACATTCCCAACCCTTGAATTAGCTCCAACTATACAAACGAGAACAGACTGTCTGGCTGGAAGAGTGTGGCTGTGGTCACACTCGTCTCACCAGCCTTCAGGCTTAAGACAGAAGGTGTCCACTTTGGTCTGTGGTTCACACAGGCCTCCTAGGGAAGACCCACGCAGGCCCAGCAGCTACTGTAGGCTATAGGAAAGGGGGAAGAGAGAGGTGAAAAGGAACATCTACTGAAATCTTCCCCAAAGGAGCCATGAAACAGTGAAGGTGAAAACAAAAATTATGGTTGGTCTCATACTTGGCATTGATGAAAAAAGAACAACAAGTACACACACACACACACACACACACACACACACACAAATCCAGAACAGTGACACAGTGACTGTAGACTCATCCATGCAGCACCTGCAATTTGTCAACTGATCATTCACCTCAGCACTGTCAGGCTCTCTCTCTCTCTCTCTCTCTCTCTCTCACACACACACACACACACACACACTCACACACAGAGTAGTGCCCCTCCTGAGTTTGTTGGTTCCTCATCTGGGACAATGTACAAGTTGGAGCACGTGAGTTCCCTTGTCAGAACCAGGGGCTCGACCCAAGGAAGCACTGCTCTAATCATGCTGAACCACCCTGCCTCTCCCTTTCTTCAGGGCCAGACACCTTCCCTTGGGAATAACCAGCCTTGACACCCCATTCACCAAAACCCTAGACCAGTACTCTGGGTGAAGGAGTCCTGAGACAGGTGGCTCTTCAGAGCCTAGACTGAAAACAAGCAGGAGGTCATGGTGCCCCCAGAGAAGTGTCTGACCCGGGGTCGGGGCAGTGTTGGGTAAATGGATGGGGTCCTAAAAGCTACATACATGGATGAACTTCCTACTTCCAGCCTAGATGCTTCTGGGTGACTTGGTGGATTCTGGGGGAGGATGAGGAAACCAGATGGACCTGGAGCACCGGCAGATGGTGGCAAAGCTGGGAATTGTGATCACCCTGTTAGTGCTATTGACTGCTGGAGTGGGGGGGACAGGCAGGGTGTACGTGTGTTGGAGGGGCATGTTCTTCCCAAACGTTCACCTTCTATCTGATCCCGAGTGCCCTCACCTCCCTAGTGGGCTCTTCTGGGATCCTCCTCAGTGGAAAGGGTGACCAAGCACAAAAGACAAGGGCTCACACAGAAGTGGTGGGGCTATCTTCTGCATCCAACACCCCCCACCCCTCCAAAAAAGGAAAAATCCCAAGAAGGCAGGTGTGGAGTTGCTGCTCCCCACCTCTGACTAAAGCCACCAGGTTCTCCCCAGGGAGAGGAAGGGTGCAGATGCATGGCTCTGTGGCTCCCACTTCTCTAGGCCAGGGGCTCAGTGGCACCCCCTCATCACCCATCCCTGCATCTGCCCTTTTGCTGGGACACTGTCCACTAGGGATGGGGATGGGTTCCCAGGATCAACATCCACTCCCCTACCCCCCATTCCTGGGGCTCATTTGTGGCAGAGTCAGAGCTGGCCTGCCTGGTGCTGGCGAGGTGCATTTGGGACACAAGAGGGGAGGCAGGAGTCACAGGTCTAGGTCTGTGGCAGGTGGAGGGTAGGAGGAGTTTGTGAGGTGCAGACCACGGGCTTCCACTGGGGACTGGGACCGGGTCAGGGCCATAAGGAGGCCAGGGGTACACCATTGCTGGATGACTCCAAGAGGCGCCACTGGTCCAAGCTAGCAGCAACCTGTTTCAAATGCAGTGTCACGGGGAGGGCAGGAGAAGGGGCCTGGGCAGGGGCAGACAGGTGGCAGGGCTGAGCTTCTGGTGCAAGGACCTTGGACTCAGGGCCTACCTGGCCTCTAAGCCTCCCTGAGGCTCTGAGACGGATGTGCCTGCTGTGCTGGCTTTGTGTCCTCTGTGCTCCTGGCCCACACCTGTGTTCCTACAGCAGTGGAGGCCAGCCATTGATGCTGCCACCCCTGGTGCATGTGCCTGCTCTTCTCTGCTCTCTCTCTGCCCCACTTCTCACCCAGACTGCCCAGTCCCTGCTGCGCAAGTATGCCAGCTACCGTGTTCCCCTGGCTGCAGCAACTATGTGCTCCTTCAGCCATGCCCTGTCCTCCCCTCAGTCACAGCCCCTCCCCACCTCGGGCATGTCCCTGCTCCTGCTTTGTGCTGCCCTGACTCAGCTCTAAGGCTACCAGGCCATGACAGAAGCAGCGTCACCTCAGCTCAGGGCTTCCTCCCAAGCCCAGCAGCTGCCTGGGGGAATTGAAGATCTCCTCACCCCAAACACTGGGGAAGACAATTCTCCATCCACACCACACACCAAGCAGATGCAAGGTAATGTTCCGGGTTTGTGTGTGTGTGTGTGTATGTTTGTATGTGTGTGTGTATGTGTGTGTGTGATTGTCCTATCAAGGAATCAGAAAATTGAATCTTTTGGGATGACAGCACACAGCACAATTTAAAAAAAAAAAAAGCTCAAAGAACCCTGTGTAATGGATTCAGCACAATGTGCCTTTTGAAGGACTCAGCACACAGCAACTTTTGGGATCCACATGGTAATTTAATTAGCAATACGATTAGACATGCCATTTTGACATCACTAAACTTAAATATCATAATATTATGACATTATATGTCACAGTGATATTATAGACATATTGTGAATTCCTATTCTGTGATTTCATGCTATTACAAGCTAGCAATATTGGTGGATATCAAAAATCCATTGTGACCTCAAGGACATTGTGACATGAAAATCCCTTTGTGACATCACAGTGCCATTGTGATGTCATTAACCTGTTCTGACATCACAAACCTGTCCCATCCATTGTGACCTCATCAACAATGTGACATCACAAAGCTATTGTGACATTACGATCACCTTGATTACCTCCCAAACACATTATGACATCCTTAGCACCTTTGAAAAAACACATGGCCTTTGTGACATCACAAGCCCTTTGTGCATCCATATTCTCATTGTGAAATATCAGTTGAGATCAAATATGCCATTGTAATATAACAAAGCATTTACAGTATAATCATTGGTGTGACATCAAATTGTCATTATGAAAACATCAGGTGATTGTGACATCACAAATCTGTAATGACATCGTACCACTATGACACCACATTGTCATTGAGAAAACATATATACATTACGAAGGCCTATTATGTGATTTCGTTGTATTTCAAATGTGTGTTCATATCAAAAAAACACATTTTGACTTCATAACTATTGTGACATGACAATCCCTTTGTGATATACCATTGCCAGTGTGATATCTCTAAACAACTGTGACAACTCAAACATGTCCTGTCCTCACAATTTTTGTTACATGTTGCCACTGTGTTAGGCCCATTGTGAGCTCAATCTATTTTCAACCTCATATTATTTCAGGTATGACATTAAATATTAGAAATATACTGTGATATTATGAATATTGTGACATCACACTGCTAGATGTAATGACCATTGTGTCACATTGTCACATCACAAATCTGTTCTGACTTCATCACATTTGTGCCAACAAATGACTTTGGAATCCTCACAATCCCATTCTAAACTCATATACTCATTATGAGTTAATGACAATTGAGGTCTGGAATGCAATTGTCACATCACCAAACTACTGCGACATCACAAAACTATTTTGAACTCATCACTATTATGGCATCACCAATTAATTGTGACATAACAACACTCTTATGACATTGTAATTTGACATCATATTGTAATTGTGGTATTACTGAACCATCATGCTTTCACAAACCTATTATGATCGCATCACATCTTAGAAAATTATGGCCTTTGAGACATCAAGCTCCTTCTGTGAACTTGTATAATTGTGAACATGTAGCAATTGAAAATTGAAGTAAGATGAGATATTGCAAACTAGTTTTGACATCACTAACCCATTTTTATATCATTAACACTTTGACAACCAGAACCTGTTAGGAACCTTAGCACTTTTGACAAAATACATGGCCTTTGTTTCACCACAGTTCATTTGTATATGTCATTGTGACTTCATTCTCATATCCTCATTATAAACTAATGGCAATTAAGATCTGACATGCCATTGTGACATCATAAACCCTTTGTGACATCATCACCAGTGTGACATCAGACTGTCATTATGACACCATCAGCTCATTGTGACATCACCAAGCTACAATGACATCATAGCATTATGACATTGCATTGCCATTTTGCTGTCATAGACACATTGTGAATGTATATCTTGTGATTTCATTCTATTTCAAATGTGGCATATCAGTTGATATCATAAACACATTGTGACCTTATAACCATTGTAAGATAATAAACCCTGTGTGACATCATAACCAGGGTATTATTATATTGTTGTTATGACATCTTTAGCTTATGGTGACATCACAAAATGATAATGACAGCATAGCATTTGGCATTGGCATTGTGACATCATTGTCACATTATGAATGCCAAATCTCTGATTTCATTGTATTTGAAATGTGGCATGTGGGTTGATATCAGAAACTCATTGTGATGTCATAACCATTGTCACATCAAAATCCCTTTTTGACATCAATTTGGCAATGTGACATCACACTGGCAATGTGATGCTAGTAAGGCATCGTGATATCACAATGGTCATGAACTCACAATGGATTTCTGGTATCAACCGACATGCCACATTAGAAATAGAATCAAATCACATAATAGGCAAACACAACGTGTCTATGACATCAGAATGACAACGTGATGTAACAATGCTATGATGTCATTGTAGTTTTATATGTCAAAATGACCTTAACATGTCATAATGGCAACATGATGTCACAATTATGATTATGTCAGAAGGAATTCGTTATGTTTCAATGGTATATCTGATGTCAGTTTTCATTAGTTCCCCATGAGGATATGGATACAAAAAGGTTCTGTGATGTCACAGAGGCCATGTGTGTTTTCAAAGGTGGCAAGAGGTCATAATAGGCTTGGGATGGCACAATGTGATCCATAATGTCACAATGGAAATGAGATATCCCATTGGGATTTTGATGTCACAGTGGTGATGACGTCACAATGGTTTTGTGATGTCAGTTTGTTTGTATGATATATCAAATTTCAATGACTCATAATTCAATATGAGGATACCAAGTGATAGAAGAAGCTCCATAGTATGAGGTCATACTGTGTGAAAACCCAATGGGACAGTGATTTCACAATGACAATGTGATATCTCACCATCATGTTATAAGAATGTTTTGATGTCACAATTGGTGATGCAATACTGATGAGGCGGTCGCAATAGATTTGAGATGTCCCAAGGTGTTGGTGATGGCACAATGGTATGTGGATCTCAGATGTCATTAACACACCATGAGTATATGAGTTTGGGAAGGGATTCTGATGTCAGCAAAGCATATGTAGTGAAAAAGGTGAAGAACTAACAGGTCTGAGATGTCACAAAGTAATACAATGTGTCTGATGTCCAGCGCTGTGATATCATGATGTTACACTGGATTTTAGATATCTCATGCCATATCTGAAATACGAGGTCGAACACAGATTTTCAACTCAAAAAGGCCTAAGATATCACAATGGCATGTCACAAAATTATGAGAACAGGAGAGGTATTTGATGTCACAGTGGATTAGGAATATAACAAAGGCAATGTGCTGTGACAAAGAGATTTAGATGTCACAAAGGTCATGAGTTCATAGTGGTTTTCTGATATCAACAGAGATGGCACATTTGAGATAGAATGAAATCAAAGAATAGGCATTCAAAATGGGTCTATGACATGAAAATGACAATGGGATGTCAAGGCAGCAATGTTTGATAGGATATGTAATCATTACCTTGCTCATGTAACTTTAAAACTTCTGTACACTGTATTTACTACAAAAAAAACCCACAGAAGAAAAAAAAGAAAAATATGGTATCGTGTCATTGGGGTTTGGTGATGTCACAATGAATGGTGTTGTCATGATGACAATGTGATTTCACAGTCATAATTATTGCACAAAGTGTTTGTGATGATACAATGTTATGTGTGATAACAATTTTCATTAGTTCACTATGAAGATATGAGTACACAAAGGGTCTGTGATGCCACAGAGGTCATGTGTTTGTTTTTTCTTCTTTTTTCATGTGTTCTTGTGAAAATACTGTACAGAGGGCTGACAATTACATGGGCAAGATAATGAGTACATTTCTTATCAAACATTGTAGCCTCCTAATTTGTTTCCCCTTCCCATGCCTTCCCATCCTCTCCCTGCTATGCCACCGAATCCTCCCCGCTCCTCCTCCCCCTCTCTGCACGAAAGTTGTAAAGTTCATTTTCGACATAACGACTTGTACATCAAGAGTTCACAATAGCTTTGTGATGTCACAATGTGATTATGAAGGCACAACAGCAATGTGATGTCACAATGGTTTTGTGATGTCAAAGTGGTGACAAGGTCACAATGAGTTTGTGATGTCACTATGAGTTTGTAATATCACAATGACATGTCCAATTTCAAACTCTACTAGTTCACAATGAGGATACAATTTCAAAGAAAGAATCTTAAGCTCCAAAGACCATGAGTTTTTAGTCATAACTTGTGCAATATGCTGCCATTAGTATATTTTAGGCCTTTAGTAAGCTTATAATATGTTTTCAAACTCATAATGTTTCAGGTATGACATATGATATCAGAAATTGTCTCTGACATGAACATTGTTACATCACATTGATAGACATCAAGACCATGGTGTCACATTGTGTACTCACAAATTTGTTAGTGTTTCATCACATTTGTGCCAACACATGACTTTGGAAACAACACAGTCCCTTTGTGAACTCATATCTTAATTGCAAATTAATGACATTTGAGATACGGCATGCCATTGTGACATTTCCAATCAATTGTGACAGCACAAACCTATTATAGTAGAATCACATTGTGATCTAATAACCATTGTGGTAGCACAATACCTTCATGACCCCACATTTCCATAGTGATATCACTAACCCAATGTGAAATTCCAATCCTCTCATACCCAATCCAGGTATGAAATGTGATACCCCTATCCAGTGTGACATCTTGAACATGGTGACATCACTCTGATAGATGTTATGAGCATTTTGTCACATTCTGACACCTGTTAGGACTTCATCACTTTTGTGACAATGCATGCCTTTGGAGACATCTCAGTCCCTCTGTGAGCTCATATACTGATTGTGGGTTTATGACAATTGAGATCACCTGTGTCATTTTGATATCACCAACCGATTGTGACATCACACACCTCTTGTAAACTCATCACCAGTATGTCATCACCAATTGTGATATCAAAACATTATTAAGTCATCATATTGCAACATCACATTGCCATTGTGATGTCACTCTTCCACTGTGTTTTCAAAAACCTACTGCATTTTGGAAAATTCATAGCCTTTTGTACTTGTCTTCTTCTGTGAACTCGTATCCTCATTGTGAAATAGTAGCAACTGAAATTGTACATGTGATTATGAGATGTGACTTCACAAAACTATTTGATTTCATCACCAATGTGACATCACAAAACTATTGTGAGCTTTCATTGCCATTTGAAATCACTATCACATTGTGACATCCCAAACCTATTAGGACCTCTTAGCACCTTTGAAAAAACGCATGGCCTTTGTGACATCACAGTCCCTTTGTGTAACTATACCCTCATTATGAACTGACAATTGATATCAAACATGCCATTGTAGCATCACGAACCCTTTGTGACATCACCAGTGTGATATTGTCATTATGGTAGCATCAACTACTTTTGGCATATATCTACAAAGACAAGATAGCATTATGAGATGACAGTGCCATTGTGATGTTATAAAAAGATTATGAATGCCTGATTTTAATCTTCTTTTTGCCAGTCCTTGGGCTTGAACTCTGGGCTTGAGTGCTGTCCCTGTTCTTCAGCTCAAGGTGAGCACTCTATCGCTAGAGCCACAGAGACACTTCTGGTTTCTAGTCGTTTTCATTGGAGATAAGAGTCTCATAGACTTTCCTGCCTGAGCTGGCTATGAACTGCAATCCTCAGATCTCAGCCTCCTGAGAAGCTAGGTTTACAGGCGTGAGCCACTGGCACCCAGCTTTTTTATTCTATTTCAAATTTGACATGTGTGTTGATATCAGAAAACTAATGTGACTTCATAACCATTGTAACATCATAAATCAGCAGTGACATCAAATTGTCATTATGACACCATCAGCTCATTGTGACATCACCAAACAACAATGGCATCATAGCATTATAAATCAAAGTGACATTGTTATGACTTAACAGTGTGAAGGCCTATTCTGTGAATTCACTCTGTTTCAGAAACCCATTTTGACCATATAACCATTGTGATATCACAATTCTTTGTGACATCACATTGCCATTGTGATATCATTAACCTGCTGTGCCGTCACTACCAGTCCTGTCTTTGTAAAGTTTGTGACATGCTGCCATGGTAATATAGTAGGGCCGTTGTGAGCTCATAATCTGTTTTCAATCTCATATTTCTGGTATGACATGTATATCAGAAATCCCTTATGACATCATACGGCCAGATGTCATGACCATTGTGTCACATTGTGACATCACAAAGCTGTTAGACCGGCATCACATTTGTGACAATGCATGCCTTTGGAGACATTACAGTCCCTTTTTGAACTCATATATTTATTGTCAATTAATGACAATTGAGATATCCCATGCCACTCTGACACCATGAACCTATTGTGACATCACAAACTTATTGTGAGCTCATCACGAGGATGGTATCAACAACTAATTGTGGTATCAAAGCATTATTTTGACGTGATATTGTGGCATTAGCATTGTTATTTCACTGTCCCATTGTGTTTTTGCAAACCGATTATGGCCACATCACATCTGAGAAACTTCATGGCCTTTGAGACTTCAAGCTCTTTCTGTGAACTCGTGTAATTATTACCTCTAAGGCAATGATGAGATATGACTAACCCATTGTGACCACATCACTGCGATGACATCACAAACTCTTTGTGATATCACATTGCCATTGTGCCACCATGATCACATTGTGACATCCCAAACCTATTAGGACCTCAGAATCTTTGAAATAAAGCATGGCCTTTGTGACATCACAGGCCATTTGTGTACCCATATCCTCATTTTGAGCTAATGACAATTGAGATCATACATGCCACTTTAACGTCGAAAACACTTTGTGACATCATTACCACTGTAACATCACATTGTCATTATGACAACATCAGCAAATTGTGACATCCTAAAACAATACATCATAGCATTATGACATCACAGGGTCATTGAGATGTCATGGATACATTAGAATGCCTATTCTGTGGTTCCATTCTATTTCAAATGTGGCAGGTGGGTTGATATTAGAAATATATTTGGACCACGTAATCATTATGACATCACAAAACCTTGATGACAAAACATTGCCATTATGATATCATTAACCCAATGTGCCATCACAAAACTCTCCTATTCTCATAAATTATTTGACATGTTGCCAATGTGATCTCTTTGGCATCTCTGAGTTCATAAATTGTTTAACTCATACTTCAGGTATGACATGGTATCAGAAGTCCACTGTGACATCATCACCACTGTGACATCACACTGCCAGTTGTCATGACCACTGAGTCACATTGTATATCACAAGGCTGTTAAGACCCATTACACTTGTGCAAACATATACCTTTGGATACATCATTATCCCTTATGAACTTATATATTCATTGTCAATTAGAGATCTGGCAGGAGATTGTGACATCACCATCCCATTGTGAAATCACAAACCTATGTGACCTTATCACCTGTATGAATCACCAACTATTTGTCACTTCAAAAGAATACTATCTCAGGTAATGTTAACACCACATTGCCAATGGAATATCTCTGTCCCATTGCATTTTCACCAATCTATTATGTCCTCATTATATTTTACAAAATTTATGGCCTGATTTCTAGCTCCTTATGTGAACTTGTATCTTCATTGTGATCTAGTAGAATGAAATTGGACAGGTAATGGTGATATTACAAATTCATTGTGACATCACTATCCAAGTGTGACTTATCACCACTGTGACATCACAAACCCATTGTGATATCACATTGCCACAGTGATATCACGATCACCTTGTGATATCCCAAACCTGTTGTGACCTCTTAGCACCTTTGAAAAAGCACATCGTGTTTGTAACACCACAGTCCCTTTAGGTAACCATATTCTCATTGTGCACAAAGGACAACTGACATCAGACATGCCATTGTACCATTACAAACGCTTTGTGACATCATCTACAGAGTGAGATCACATTGTTGTTAGGATACCATAAGCCCATTGTGACATCCCAAAATGACAATGACAACATAGCATTATGACATCACATTTTTATTGTGAGGTCATAGAGACAATGTGATTGCCCATTCTGTGATTTCATTCGCTCTCAAATGTGGCACATAGGTTGATTTCAGAAACCCATTGTGAACCACATTACCATTGCGACATTGCAATCCCTTTGTGACCTCATATTGATATTGTGATATCATTAATGCAATGTAACATCACAAACCTGTCTTGTCTTCATAAATTTTGTAACAAGCAACTAGCTTGACCTGGGTTGGATGCCCAGAGCTAATTACAGCCTCAACCATGAACCCTCAGACCTCCAAAGAGCAGCCCACACATTTGTTAACTGGTCTTCAAACAACCAACCCGCAAAATAATCATGTCCAATGCTCCACACTTCAAAGGTCAAGCCTTTTTCCTTTCCTTCATCCTCCTTCTCTACAGACCTGTCCTACCTTTCAGGTCTTTTCTTTTTTTCCTTCCACCATTCCCTTCTTCTCTTCAGGTTGCTGTACTCTTGACAGATCTTCCCTGCCCTGTCCAGGTGGCCAGTTGCTGATTTTCACCTCCTGCTCACGCTCAATTTCCTCTCCTCCCAGGAATTTAACCTCCTGCAGTTTCATCAGTTCTTTCCTTCCAGGCCTTTCCCCATTTCCTTCCCGCTTCTGTTGCTCTGAACATGCAACCTATATATAGACTCTACCCTGCCCCCACTAAAATATGTTTCCTGCATAAGAGTTTTCAATCATCACTTCCCAAATGTCCATGCCCAATAACTTCTTGGCAGCTCACCACGTGGGGCTTAACTTCCTATCTCCTCAGCAGCATGTCCTGCCCACTCCAGCAGCATGCACTCCCCTGTCTGGTGGTCCAGTCCAGGAGGTCTATCTGTTCCCATGGATTATAGGGGCACTGTTGGTTATTACAGTGTCCTCATGGTGAACTAGTAGCGATTGAAATTGGACAAATAATTTTGATATTACAAACTCATGATCTAACTAACCCATTGTGACCTCAAAACCACTGTGACATCATGAAGTCACTGTGACGTAACATTGCTGTTTAGTCACCAGGATCACATTGTGACATCCCATATCTATTATGACCTCTTATAACCTTTGAAAAAATACATAGCTTTGTGACATAACAGTGCCTTTGTGTACCCAATCCCCACTGTGAAATATTGACAATTGAGAACAGACATGACATTTTAACAATAAAAAGTTTGAGGTCATCACAACTGTGACATCACATTGTCGTTGTGATACCATCTGCTCATTGTGAAATCACAAAAATAAAATATGATAAAATTATAATTTCACATTGTCATTGTGATATCATCTATACATTACGAATGCCTTTTCTGTGATTTCATTCTTCTTCAAATGTGGCATATAGGTGGATATCATAAACAAATCATAAACTCATAACCATTGTGACATCACAATCCCTTTGCACATCACATTTTCATTGTGATATCACTAACACAGCGTGACAAACCTGTCCTGTCATCATAACTTTTGTGACATGCAATTTTTTCCTCATAATCTGTTGGCCACCTCATTAGATTTCACATACGACATTTGATATCACAAATTCCCAGTCACGTCATGACCATGGTGTCATCACATTGCCAGATGTCATAACCATTGTGTCAAATTCAGACAACACAAACCTTTTAGGATTTCAATATATAACAACACATACTTTTGGAGAAACCACAGTCCCTTTGTGAACTCATGAATTCATTGTAAGTTAAAGATAGTTGAGAACCATCATTTCATTGTGACATGGCCAGCACATTGTGACACCACCAAACTTTTGTGGCTTCATCATTAATGTGGCATCATCAATTATTTGTGACACCAAAATTATATTCTGACATGATGTAGTGAGTTGACATTGCCATGGTGATATCACTGTCCTACTGTTTCAAAAACCTAATATGACCTCATAACATTAAAAAAAAAATTCATGTCCCTTAGGACCTCAAGATCCTTCTGTGAACTTGTATGCAGATTGTGAAATACTAGCAATTCAAATTGGACATGTGTTTGAGGTATTACAAAAACATTATAGCATCAAAAACACATTGTGACCTCATCACAACTGTGAATCATAAAGCTATTATGACCCTTAAATACTTTTGAAAACACATATGGCATTTGTGACATTACAGTCCCTTCGTGTACCCTTACCCTCAATTTGAACACATGACAAGTGAATTCATATATGCCATTGTAATATCACAAACACTTTGTGACCCCATCACCAGTGTGACAACACATATTCATTATGACACCATCACCTCCTTGCAACATCACCAATTTACAATGACCTCATAGCTTTATGATATTATATTGTCATTGTGAGGTAATAGACACATTGTAAATGCTTATGCTCTTATTTCATTCTATTTTAAAAGTGGCATGTGGGTTGATACCTGAAAATCATTTTGATCTCATAAATATATGGCATCACAATCACTTTGTGACATCACAGTGCCATGGATATATCACTAACAAACTGTCACATCACAAACATGCCCTGTCCTCATAAGTCTTATGACATGCTGCAATTGTGATGTCTTAGGCCCTTTATGAGTTCATAATCTGTTTTCAAACATAATAATTCAGTTATGATATGTGATATTAGAAATCCCCTGTGACATCATGACCATTGTGACATCATACTGACAGACATCATGACCATTGTGTCACATTATGACATCACAATCCTCCTAGGACTTCATCACATTTGTGACAACACATGACTTTGGAGATACCACAGTCCATTGTGAACTCAAATTCTCTGTGATTACAGAATAACTGAGAATCTTTATGCCATTTGGATATCACCAACCGTGACATTATAGACCTACTGTGACCCCTTACCTGTATGTAATCACCAACTAATTTTGACATGAAAACTTTTTGTAATGTCACAATGTGACACGATGTTCATGACATCTGTCAGCGTGATGTCACAATGGTCATGATGTCACAGTGAATTTCTGATGTCTCATGTCATACATGAAATATGGGGTTGGAAACAAATTCTGAGGGCAAAAGTCATAAGATATCACAATGTCAGCATGTCACAGAAGTTATGAGGATAGGAGAGGTTTGTGATGTCACATGGTATTAGATATATCACAATGGCTCTGTGATGTCACAAAGTGATTATGATGTCAAAATGGTTATATAGGCACAAAAGTGTGTTTAGGATATCAACTCTCATGCCACATTTGAAATACAATGAAATCACAGAATAGACATTCATAATGTGTCTACGACGTCACAATGACAATTGTTGTCATAATGCGATTATGTCATTGAGTTTGGTGATGTCATAATGAGTTGATGCTCTCATAATGAAAATGTGATGTCACACTGTTGAGGATGTCACAAACACTTTTTGATGTTATAATGGCATGTCTGATCTCAATTGTCATTAGTTAACAACAAGGATATAGGTACACAAAGGGACTGTAATGTTGAAAAGGGTATGTGATTTTTCAAAGGAGCTAAGAGGTCATAATAGATTTGAGATGTCACAATGGAATCATGATGTTACAATGAAAATATTGTCACAAAGGGTTTGTGATGTCGTGCTGATGATGATGTCAAAATGGGTTTGTGATGTCACAATGAGTTTGCAATATCACAATCAAATTTCCAATTTCAATTGCAACTAGTTCACAAGGAGGATACTGTAATAATCAGCAGGGCACTGATAATCTATAGGGGTCCAATAATCAGTGTGGCCCCATCTCCTGGCCAGCTGGAGAGGGCAGGGCATTCTGTGGGAGGGGCTGGTACATTAATCACCAAGAGTTGAGCTGTTAAGAAGTGATTGGGCTGTGGGGAGCTTGGGATGTGATAGTTGAAAACTGTTAGCAGTTGGAGTGGAGAAGGGGTACAAACTTTATATATGCTGCTTGTTCACAGCAATGGAAGGGGAGATTAAAATTGAAAAGTCCTGGAAGGAAGGAAGTGGTGTGATAACAGAAGTGGAAAGAGCTGGGAGGAGAAGAATTTGAGGGAGAGCAGGAGGTGAAGGATGGCAACCGACAACCCAGGCAAAGCAGTTCAGGCCTGTGGAGAGTAGAGAGGCCTGAAAAGAAGAAGGAACTGGTAGAAGGGATAAAGGGAAAGACCTCAATGAAGTATAGGTCTTTAGCGAAGGAGAGACAAAGGTAAGGGGAAAAAAAGGCTTGCCCTTTGATATTTGGAGCTTTGGATATCATAATTTTGGGGTTCGGTGGTTTGGAGAACATTTATTATATTAAATGTGTCTCGATCGATTCTCTTGAACATTAGAGGTCCGAATTTTTGGAGACCCCATGAAGATTAATCCGTTTGGATGGCATCAGGCCTTGGCCTGAGGGGAAAATCCCTATAGGTGAGAGTGTCAGCCTTCAAGGCCTCGAGTGTTTGTCTCCAGAGGAGCAACATAGACAAAAGTCATTTAGGTACCTCTAGGGGTGGGTCTGGGCAAGCTTGCCAGCCTGTTTTTGGGACCCCTTCTAGAGGTCATTTGTGGCTTTCTTCGGAAGCCATCTGAGAACTCTTTGAGAGGTCATGAGTGACTTTCTTGGGAAGCTATCTGGAACCTCCTTAAGAGGTCATGTAGTGCTTCCTTAGGAAGCCATCTGGAACTTCATCAAGAGTGTATCTGCAACTTCCTTGAGAAGCTATCTGAGACCTACCCTGGAGGTCATGTTGGGCCTTCTCCAGTAGTCGTCTTGGACTTTCTCCAGAGGTCATCTGTGGCTTCCTCAGGAGGCCAGCTGACACCTATTCAAAAGTAGTCATTGGGGCTTCCTTAAGAGGCAAGTTAGGACGACATCCTGAGGACATGTGGAGCTTCTTTGGGAGGTCATCTCAGGTTACCTTTATGAAAAATCTGACTGTCTTCAGACATCATTTGGGAATTCCTTGAGAAGCTATATAGGACCTTTTCTGGAGGTCATCTGTCGCTTTCTCAAGAGGGTTATCTGGAACCTCCTTTGGAGTTCATATGTGGCCTCCTTGACTGGCCATCTGGGACTTACTCAAGAGGTAATCTCATCCTCATTGAGAGGACGTCTGGGGCCTCATTTTGAGGTCATCTGACACTTCTTTGGGAAGCCGTTTGGAACCTCCAGGAGAGGTAATCTAGGGCCTCCTAGGGAGGATATATGTGACATCCTCCAGAGGTCATCTGCAGCATCCTCAAGAGGCAATCTGGGATGTTCTCTCTGTCATCTCAGATCTCTGTAGAGTCAAAATTGAGTGGTGTGGGACTTGTGGGTTAAATGTTTGTGGCTATTGGTCTGTGTGTGTATGCTGATAGTTCGATCTGTGTCCTGTATGCACCTCTGTTTACTCCTTTTCTCAGGATGGCAGAACAGGCCTAAAGTTGTCATATCCAAAAAAATATTCTCCCCCAGGGTTACAGAATCCTTCAGTGGAAGATGCAATGATATACTCTCTCTCCTATTCTTTGCCATCACCACCTGTAATCTAAAGTCCTCCCATACCAAAAGTGGTTACTTGTACCAGGCTGAGGTGGTACAACATGGTATGTTACCCTTATTACCCTAGAGACAGAAACATGGAAGAGATGGTGGGCAGGACCCTTTCTAATATATTTTCCCTTTACAGCTAGTGACCTGTATACCTGGAAACAGAAAAATACATCCTTTTCAGAAAAAATAAAACCAGGGGCTCATTCCCTCATTAGAGACAGTAATTTTCACACACAAGCACATCTGAGATGAGTGTCAGCAAAGTTTACAGGTGTGTTTCACCTGGTAGTAAAGGGAGTAAGTCCTGCTCAGTGACTTAAATATGGTCCTTTGACCACACAGTAGCCCCACTATTGAAACAGACCATTTGGAACAAGTCTTTCCTGAGACTTACTCAAGCTGAAACTAACAGCCATCGAGGTATGGAGGTGCTTACCAATTATTGCCAGGTTTGGTTAGCAGGGATAACACAGTGGCTAGAAAGCCAAGTCATCAATCGAAGGTGAGTAAGATGGGACAGTTCCCCAGTGAGTACTCTAATGCTTTTCTGGAACTTCTCCCAGAAACCTGTAGGACCTATAGGCCTGGCCTATAGATCTTGAAGACCTGGAGAATCAAAGATCCCTAAATATGGCCTTTGTTACCCAGTCGGCCACAGAGATTAGAAGAAAGCTTCAAAAGTTAGAAGGTTTTGAGGGAAAGGTGCATTCTAAGTTGGAAGTGGTTTGCCCAGTGGGTTTTTGATAACAGAGGTACCCTGTAAAAAAAGAGTCTAAGAAGGGAGTTTGAATTTTTGGTAGGAGCACCAGAATACGGATCAAGAAACCTTTGGCAAAGACAGTACAATCGATTTGAAAATGACAGTAGGAAACTAAACCAGTAGGACTAAACCAGTGTGCTTATTGCAAGCAAAATGGACATTGGGGAAAGGAATGTCCAAGGAGGAGAAAGATAGAAAATGACAGGGTAAATAATCACATTAACCACCTGGAAAATGTATTCATTTCTCTGGAGAAACATGCAAAGGAGCTTTGGGCCCTGAATTCCAACTGTGTTCAATTTAAAAAGCAGCCCTCTGAACTTAAGAAGAAATGTGGTAAATAAAAAATTCACCCACTTCTAACTCAAAACACAGGCTTATAAAAGACTGAATCTCCTATAGGTGCCAGTCAAAACCCACCAAGAGGGTAAAAGCACATAGAGCACACAGGAGAAAATAGAGATAATTATTTAACATGAAGAAAAGATTTGAAGATATAAATTAGGAACTTGTGAGAGTCAAAAATGAGAAGAAAATCCTCAAAAGAAACCTAGAAAACACCCAGAATCAAATGAAATTCAAGTACATTAGCCTGGGTGAGCATGAGGAAAATTAGGGGACTACAAGTCAGAGGCCAACAGAAGCACAGGACAGCAATGCTGCCATCCTTGCTAACCACAAGTGAGGCCAAGAAAAGATCTGGATGCTGCATTAAGAAATCATAGCCATGCAAAAGGAGCTAGACCTGATATAAGAATGTATTAGGGTGAAGTACATGTTGATTATAAGCTTTGAAGAGTGTCACCAGAAATTCAAGGCAACAGAGAAAGAAGGAAAGAGTAGTTAGCAGAGAAGACAGGGAAGTGCTGTGTCATAGAAGATCAGGCCAAGAAAAGTGTACAGGAAAATATCAGGCTGAAGAAAGAGATTGTTAATCTTCAGAAAGATTTAAAGGACCACATGCTCTGATTGAGAATGCTGGGGAAAGGGAAAGATCATTGGGAAGAAAAGCAGAAAAGCTAAACAAACAGTTGAAAGATCTGTCACAAAATTACACTGAAGTGGAAAACCAGAAAGAGAAAATACTAGAGTAAAAGGCCAAAAAGACTGCTGAGACCTTCTCCATAAATGTAATGCAGAAGCATCGAGTCCCTATGGAACAGATGGAGGTGGGAAAAAATACCTCTCAATAGCACCTTTTTGAACTTAAGGGAGTAGTTGAAGAGCAAGCAAAGGTGATGTGTGAGAAGGAGCAGCAGTTGACCAGTCAAAGGAACTCTCCTGTGACCCTTTCAAAGTACTTGCAGGTTAAGGAGCACATTGAGAAGGAGAGTAAGATCATGAAAGCAAGTTTGAGAGAAAAGGAGGAGAATAAAATGGAAGAAGTTTCCAAAGTTCAGCGTACTATAAAGGAGTAAAACTAGAGACCCTAAGATACAGGGAAACATCTGAGGTGATCAGGTAGCTTGGTAGACCACTTTAAAACCAGTGGGATCTCTAGAGCTACTAGTCGTTAAGATTAAAAGAAGAAGCAAAAACAGTAGTAATAAATGTGCAAATGTTGACACTGAACTTGTAAAAAATGCATGCAGGCTCAAGCTTTCTGTCAGTTTACATGTATATATTTGCACCCTGGTATATTGCCCCGGGCCACTGATTATAACTGTTCGAAAACCAATGGGACCTCAGCCTGACAATCCTTTGTAATGTGTGTAGGTAATTTCCAACAGGTAAATGCTGAAAAGCTGGAACGTATGGAAACAATTCGTATGTGAGGAACCTCAGATGGTGAATTTGGGAATGTGGGCTTCACCGAGGTAAAGGCTGGAAAGTATGATTATTGGTATCTGTTACTAATTGTGGACACTTTTTCAGGCTGAGCTGAGGCATGTGATAGTTTCTTGATTTGGCTTACCTTTAGCTATGGGGTCCAAAGATGCCCCTTCATTCAAGGCCACATTTCTCAATTATTAACTAACGCCCTAGGAATAAATTGGAAGTTACAATCCATTTATAGATCTCAGAATTCAAGGGACTAGAAAGAATGAATATCACCTTAAAGGAAACATTAACTAAATTAAATACAGGGACTGGCCATGGCTAGGTAAGCCTCCTGAACTTTGCTCTCCTTCGAGCAATATGTAGCCCTTATGTTAAAGGATTTAATACCTTTGAAATACTTTATGGTAGACCACCCCCTTTGGTTGCTAAACTTGGGAAGGCTATATTAACATAAATGTTAATATACAATCTGCAGGCTTTACAACATATTCTTTTATGTACCTATCCTTTGGTAACCAAGGCCCACAGGCCACCTAAGAAAAACTCCACCTGCAGGGGAGGGGTCAAGATGGCGATGGAACAGCAGGGAAACACCATAGCATTCTCTAACCAAATACAGATTTCAATTCTCTGTTTCTCCAAGTGACCCACCAGAAAAAGGGCGATTACTCAGAGAGCTACAGGAAGTGAAAAAGAAAAGGGAAAAACTTACACAGACATTAAAGTGGGAAGACCCTTCCCAAATCCCTTGTTGTTGATGGGGCTCCACGCTGAGCAGCTTAAGTGGCAGGGCTTCTTACCAGGCTGCTTATGTGGCCCGGCTCTGGACCTTCAGAGGACCACACACTCTCAAGCATCCCAAGGCTTCCAGAAGACTCCGAAGAGTCTGAATAGCCTGCGGTGTTCTCTTCATCAGCTACCTAATGACACCTACCTATTTAATATACCTTATATATGGTGCTCTGTCTCGGATGGGGTTTTTGAGTTGGAAATGTTAGAATTTCCTAACCACCCTCTTTCTGCAAACCAAAATGCCTTGAGACACCACACGAGACTTTTCACCAATACCATTGCTGGCCTTGACATCCACGTCCACATCATTTCTCTACTCTGGTGAGTGAAACTAGTCTCTATGGCTCTCTGTTTCTCAATCTCTTTTCAGAGGTGCCACCAAGCCAAAGAGCTCCTCTGGCCTTTAGCCGAAAGGCTGGTAACTCTGATGCCGAGAATGCTTGGTTTGGGGGCTTGGACATTTCTCTCTAGATGGCTCTGGGGGAAGATGGGATGCCACTTCTGCCTGGTCAGCTCTCCTTCATTCACCAGACTGACTGTCCTACACATTTAATAGGGTTCTGCGAGTCATGCCTGAACAGTGAAACCCCTCTGAAATGCTTCCTGCACTCCCTGGATAGACGGCACACCTAATATTTTTATGCTGTTGTCAGATTTAGATAACTTTTGTCTCTGCATTGGTCGAAGTCTGTTTAGTTTCAGACTCCCTTTGATCTCTGCTATTCATGTCCAACTTTCCATATATCTCCCTTTCTTTTCTACAACTTTTTGGATTGTGCCCTGAAGAGTGCTACATGTGCTGGGTCCTGGGGACCCCTCTAGTTTCCTCTCAAAGGCTGGCCAAACAAGGCTTGATTTTTTGTTGTTTTTCTTTGCATTTTTTCAGAAATTTGCCAACTTGAGTTTGCCATCTTGGCCACATAGTGGGTTAAGGGATTGGCCCCATCCAACCCATACCCTTGCACCAAGCTTACTATTCCTCCTTTCATCTATTTTTAATGTGCCTTGCTAAAAAGTTGCTCTTTTCACAGACACTGATAACTGATGCCCAACCATCTGATGTGATTTGTTAGCAAAGATGTCTAAATATTGTTGTCAAAAATTTTAAGTTTTGAGTTTTGCCTTTTTTGTTTTGTGTTGTGTAGTTTGGTACTGACTATGTGATTATAAAATATTGAGTATATCTTTGCTAAGATTCTCACGTCTAATGAGTTTTGTCATTGCAGAATATTTGGTCAATTCTTGATAAGAACCAGGTAAGCCCTACTTATTCTATTTGATCTCCTTGTTGCTTTAATTAGAAATAACAAAGGGTTTTTGTGGCAAAGATTGCATTTCAAAGCCAGCCCAGGCCAAAAAATCCCTCAGACTCCATCACCCAACTAACCCACAAAGACAGGCTGGAAGCATGGCTCGAGCCTCTTATCTCTAAGCAGCAAACACTGCAAGTGGTACTATAACTCAAAGTGGTAGTGTGCTAGCCTTGAGCAGAAGTGCTCAGGGACAGTGCCTAGGCCTTAAGTACAAACCTTCTTGAATACCAACTGGGGCAAACCATTCCAACAATGATCACCTAGACTCGGCCGGTCTGGGGATCATGGAGAGGAGTAAGAGGAGATGATATCACATCAGCCACTTTGTGCCTGCCCTTTCAAAATATACCAGAGCCGGGAGATCAATAGAAGTAAGAAGGCTGCCCATCTAATGTTCATTCCTTTCTAACTTTCAATTGGACAGGAATTTATATTCTTGCCTTTGTCACTTGTCTTCTTCTCTACCTAGTCGCCAGATGTCAGAAATAGCTAGGAACATTTCTACCAACATTTTCAGCCCCAAGTCCTTCCTCTTGCCATTTATTTGCTCTCTAGTATTTTTTTCAGTCCCTCAATGCCTCATGAGTCTCCTCCAGACTTCATCCAAGGCTCCAGACTTCATCTAAGGACTCAATGCCCAAGTGACATCTGTTGCCTGCTTCCTTCGCCCAGAGGGGACCACATCTCACCCTTTTACCTCTTCCCAAACCCAGGCAGGCACTCATCATAGAAAGAGAAATATAGGCCCATTTCTTTGATGAACATTGACGCAAAACTTCTCAACAAAATTTTGACCAATCGAATTCAACAATTCCTCCAAAAAAATACACAACGATTAAACAGGATTTATTTCAGGGATGCAAAGCTCGTTCAATATATGCAAATCAATTAAAATATTTCATCACATCAACAAGAGCAAGGATAAGAAATTCATGATTATCTCAATGGATGTCGAAAAAGCATTTGACAAGATCCAACACCCTTTTATGATGAAAGCTCTGGGAAAACTATGAATCTGGGTAACATGCCTCAATACAATAAAGGATGTATTTGACAAACCTACAGCCAGCATTATACTTAATG
The DNA here is from genome assembly GCF_019054845.1 of Dipodomys spectabilis. Classification (NCBI taxonomy): domain Eukaryota; kingdom Metazoa; phylum Chordata; class Mammalia; order Rodentia; family Heteromyidae; genus Dipodomys; species Dipodomys spectabilis. The sequence continues at coordinate 1,062,001 of NW_024871244.1, forward strand.
GTGGAAAACTAAAGCCATTTCCTCTTAACTCAGGAACAAAACAAGAATGTCCACTCTTTCCACTTCTCTTCAACCTACTATTAGAATGCCTAGCTACAGCAATAAGACAAGATGCAAACATAAATGGGATCCAAATGGGGAAAGAAGAAGTAAAACTCTCCCTCTTTGCAGATGACATGATCTTGCATTTAAAGAATCCCTTGGACTCCACTCCCAAATTACTCATGCTGATTCAAAACTTTAGCAGAGTAGCAAGGTATAAAATGAAATCTTAAAAATCAATAGCTTTTCTGTATGCCAACATGAGAAAAGTGTGGTTAAAATCAGGAAAGCAACTCCATTCATAATAGCTCCCAAAAATAAAATACCTAGGAATTAACTTATTCAAAGTAGTAAAGGACCTTTATGAAGAAAACATTAAAAACCTGAAAAAGGAATTCAAAACAGAACTTAGAAAGTGGAAAAACCTCCCATGCTCCTGGATTGGAAGGATCAACATTGTGAAAATGCCAATACTTCCCAACGCTATCTACAAATTCAATGCGATACCTATCAATATTCTATCCTCATTCGTCAAGGAAATAGAAGAGGCAATCCAAAAATTCACATGGAACAATAAAAGACCTCGAATAGCAAAAATGAACCTTAACAAAAAGAACAGTGCTGGGGAAATATCAATACCAAATTTCAAACTCTACTACAAAACCATAGTAATCAAAACAGATTGGTACTGGCACAATAACAGACCTCAGGACCAATGGAATAGAACTGAAAACCCAGAAATTTACCCATGGATCTATAGCCACCTAAACTTCGATAAGGGAGATAAAAAATAGAATGGAAGAAACACAGCCTCTTCAGTAAATGTTGCTGGTAAAATTGGTCAATCACTTGTAGAAAACTAAAGCTAGATCCTTATATATCACCCTGCAAAAGAAACAAATCCAAATTACTGGACAATATAAGAGATACACTATGTCTCCTTGGCACAGGTTGAAATTTTCTTAATAGAGACCCAGAAACACAACAAATCAAAGAAAGGTTGGACAAATGGGATTGCATGAAATTGCAGAGCTTCTGCATGGCAAAGGACAAAAGTAGCAAGATCAATAGAAAACCCACGGATTGGAAGAAGATCTTCTCTAGCCATACAATGGACAAGGTGTATCTAAAATACACCTGGAACTCAAAAAATTAAATCCTCCAATAACAAATCCTCAAAGAAACAATTGCCCAATAAATAAGTGGGCTAAAGATGTATAGAAAAACTTCTCTGATGAAGAAAGAAAGATAGCCAATAGACACATGAAGAAATGCTCAATCTCCCTAGCCATAAAAGAAATGCAAATCTAAACAACACTGAGATACTACCTCACCCCAGTTAGAATGGCTATAGTCAAGAATTCTAATAGGGCTGGGAAGGTGGCTCAGTGGTAGAGCGCTTGCCTTGCATGCTCGAGGCCCCCCCGTCGATTCCTCAGCACCACATAAGCAAAAAGAAAAAAAAGCCGGAAATAGTGCTGTGGCTCAAGTGGTAGAGCGCTAGCCTTGAGCTGAAGAGCTGAGGGACAGCACCCAGGCCCAGAGTTCAGGCCCAACGACCGGACCCCCCCCCCAAAAAAGAACTCTAATAACAACTGAAGCTGGAGGGGATGTTGGTGGGAATGAAAACTTGTTCAACCAGTTTGTAAAGTAGTATGGATGTTCCTCAAAAGACATAGAGCTCGCTGATGACCCAGTACTCCCATGATATTTACCCAAATGATCACAAAGAAGACCATGCTAAAGCTACCAGCACAAATGTATTTATTGCAGCATTATTTTTTTGGGGGGTCCATGGTGGGGCCTGAATTCTGGGCCTATGCGCTGTCCCTTAGCTCTTTAGCTCAAGACTAACGCTCTAACACTTGAGCCACAGCACCACTTTCGGCTTTTTTTTTCTTTTTGCTTATGTGGTGCTTGGGAATCAAACCCAGGACTTCATGCATGCAAGGCAAGCACTCTACCACTGAGCCACCTTCCCATCCCATATTGCAGTATTATTTACCATAGCTAAGATATGGAACCAACCCAGATGCCCTTCAGTAGATGAATGGATCAAGAAAATGTGAGATATATATACAATGGAATTCTATGCCTCCATCAGAAAGAATAGCATTGCCCCATTTGTAAGGAAATGGAAAGCCTCGGAAAAAAATATATTAAGTGAAATAATCCAGGCCCAAAGAAACAAAGGTCCTATGGTTTCCATTATTTGCAATATCCAATATATGTCTGAGACAAACTGTAACAGTTAGACAAGTTGATGTTAGGTGAAATGAACCCCAAGATACTCAATTTTTTTTTCTTTTCTGCTATTGTTTCCAGTGTATTTATAAGATGATTTTTTGTTACTTTGTATGTCCCTACCCCACAGTATAACCCTTATTTTCACTGTATTTGATGTTGGTATAATTTGTGGAGGGAATGGGAAAAACAAATTGGGATACAGGTGAACCTATTGCAACAATGACATATACAAGGCATTATATCGAAAACCAAAGTTTACAACTTTGTCGTGGGGGAGAGGGGCGGATAGGCCCAGAAGGGGAGATGGGAGGGGATAGGAAGGTGGAAACAAAGGAGGAGGCAACAATGTTGATAGGAAATGTAATAATTACCTTGTTCATGTAATTGTAACCCCTCTGTATGTATTTTCATAATAAAAAATCATGAAATAATAAAGTAAAAGTCCATGTCAATTTATTTTTTTTGGATCCTGTCGTGGGGCCTGAACTCTGGGCCTGGGCACTGTCTCTCAGCTCTCCGGCTCAAGGCTAGCACTCTACGACTTGAGCCACAGTGCCACTTCCGGCTTTTTTTCTTTTTGCTTGTGGGGTGCTGAGGAATCGAACCCAGGGCCTCATGCATGCAAGGCAAGCGCTCTACCACTGAGCCACCTTCCCATCCCCCATGTCAATACTTTTTTCGGTCATGGGGTTTGAACTCTGGTCCTGGGCACTATCCCTCAGTTCTTCAGCTCAAGGATACCATTGTATGACTTGAGGCACAGTGCTATTATTAGTTTTCAAGAGATATATTAGAGATAAGAGTCTCTCAGACTTTTCTTCCCCAGCTGGTTTTGAACAACTATCCTCAAATCCCAGACTTTTGGGTAGCTAGGATTACAGGCAGGAGCCACCAGAGCGCAGATCCAAGACAATTTTTTTTTTTTTTTGTCGGTCCTGGGGCTTCAACTCTGGGCTTGGGCGCTGTCCCTCAGCTCTTCACCTCAAGGCAAGCGCTCTACCACTTGAGCTACAGGGCCACTTCCGGTTTTCTGGTGGTTTATTGGAGATAGGAGTCTCACGGTCTCTCCTGCCCGAGCTGGCTTTGAACCGCGATCCTCAGATCTCAGCCTCCTGAGTAGCTAGGATTACAGGCTTGAGCCACCAGCGCTCGGCTCAAAGACAATTTTTAAAAAGCAAACTTACAGAAACTTCTGTCTTTTTCCAATAAATAATCTTATTTTTGAGCATTAGTTTATAACTATGAGTTATTTTTAGATGTAATTGAATTTTTTAATAGAATCAAATATAACTTTTACTATTACTCAATATCTCACAAAAATCTACAGTAACTGACTTTCCCCAAAGTTAATTATTACATACTATATTACTCACTATTATTATTACACTCTATGTTACATATAGTGTGAAGTGAAAATACTTTGGACCATTTCATATAAATTAGTAGATGCTATTTTAGCATTATAAATTCACATCTGTGATTTTAAACGAAGGAAAGATTTTCGAGTAAAAATGAATATGAATGTGTAGTGTGTCCCAAATGAACCAAAAATTCTAAGTTCATACAAACAAAATTATTTTCTTTTCACTAAAGACTTTGAAGTAATATTATTGGAAATTGTGAGGCAAGAGGAGGAAGAATTCAAATCATATCAAACTATGTCTCTGTTATTCTGCTACCCCCTCCACTATGAAGACCTGTCCATTCCCAGTTGTCACAAAATTTCAAATGTTTCTCTTAGAATTGTATTAGGAAACAGTCTAAATCACTGATTCTTTCTGTACTCTCTGTTATATGAAACAAAATATAGACACAAAACAATTGTAATAAAATGCACACATATGTTGAAGTCACCACAACTGGAAAAACAACCAACAAAGTAGAACTCCCCCACAAACAAAAACATGTTGTGCCCAGGTTTTTTATGCACAAAAACCTCAAATACATGTTAACTTGGAGGAGAGCCATAAAGATAACTGTGTCTCAGAAATACGGTTGTGTTAATTTGTAATTAAATTCATCTAGATGAACCTAATATAGCAAATCCCTTGATTGGATCAAATTGTTTAAAACAAATGTGACTATGCAGAGTGAGATCTGCACATATTTAAAAGAAAAATCATGACATGTTTAAACAATTCAGAAAGGCAATGAATAAGTACAATAGTATCCATATTGAGAACGAATTCCTGCTGATTTAACAAGAAAAAATATGCAAATAATAGAATCTGAGCAGTGTAGCTGAGTGTACATAATTTTAAACTACTCCAAATTACACCTTGTAGAAGACTGGATGTGGCTTATCTAAAGGAACACATTAACACATGATATAAATGAAATTAAAAATCTCATGAAAAGAGAGAAGTAGTTTGTGGAAAGTAATAGTTTAATAAATAGTGGTCAAAATCTTTTTTTTTTTTTTTTGGGTCCAGTCGTGGGGCCTGAACTCGGGGCCTGGGTGCTGTCCCTCAGCTCTTCAGCTCAAGGCTAGCGCTCTACCACTTGAGCTACAGCGCCACTTCCGGCTTTTTTCTTTTTTCTTATGTGGTGCTGAGGAATCGAACCCAGGGCCTTGAGCATGGAAGGCAAGCACTCTACCACTGAGCCACCTTCCCAGCCCTGGTCAAAATCTTTTAAGCACTGACAAAATTGCATACCTATTTAGTTAGATACCAAAAAAGACCCAAGTTACACGAGCTGATTTGAAACTTTGGCAAAGTAGAAGGATACATCTGTAACATTATTATGGATGTTAACTCTGGCATGGAATTCATTTCCTCTTTTATCTGACAAATGAATATATGAAAGAACATAACTTCTCCAACTAAATATCAAGACCTAACTAAACATATAACCAGAAAAGTTATCATGTAAGTCATATTGCAACTTGGGTAAAAGAAAAATCAGTCGTACTGATTCTGTATTTATAGTAAATGCTGTTTTCTTTTTCCAAAAGTTATTTAGTTTAGCTTGCATTTTTATACCATTGTGTTACATGATGTATATCTTGGTAACGAATTTTGGATGCCTCCTTAAATTTTGTTCTGAGTATAATGTCTCACTTCAGTTCATAACCCATGAAATGATGATGATTACAAAAAATTCTAATAACCACTGTTTATAATACACAAAATCTCATAAGCAGGACAACAGTAGGCATTGGTTAACATTTTGATATCATCGCCTCATGACTGATGAGGCCTATGTGCATGAGTACCATTGTACCTAGATTTCTCAGCCTAAATTTAGCCACTGTTAAAAAATGTTTATATCTTTATTTGTCACTCATCAGATATTAAATCTGAGTTTAAAGCCTAAGGAAAATTATAAAGTAAGAATTTAGCTTTTTTGTATATAAAGTAAACAAAATGCAGCATAGAGTCACTCACTGGTTTAAAGTCAACCTATATCTCCAAAACACGCTAAGCATTTCCTTACAATGTGTATTATTCTCATGAAGGGAATGGGGAATGTGAGAATAGGACTAACCAAGCATTGTCTTCAAATATACATAATTTGGCTTTACCTCTACATTTCGCTATAAGCATTTCAGATACAAACTCTTCAGGCATAATATATCCTAGTTTCATATATCAAACTCCATTCAGAAAATGGTATATACCAATTAACTAAAGAATGTCCTGGCAGAAAAAAATGACATCTCTAAATTATGTGACTCCCAATTCTTAGGTATTTCATTATGCCTCCATTTAATGAATGTGATTGTTTAAGTGCTTCATGAAGTATTAATTAAAACCGATCAGATTACTATAATAAAATTGTGTATAATTTTATCCTAGAATAATCCAGGAACTGCCCGCTCAATCATGACATATATAACTTTCCATTAGTATTCATATGGATAGGAATGAGTTTCTTAGGATCTTCTGCCATTTGGAGGTGGCAGGACCAGGATTGGAACAGTGGTCTCCACATCCCACCACGTAAACCTGAGGATAGGGAACTCACTGGTCTGTCCAAGAATATCAGCAAAACCAGTGATTAGGCAGGCACCAGTGGCTCTCAGCAGTCCTCCTTGATACTTACAAGGCTGTGATAGGAGGATCATGGTCAAATTCACCCTAGGCAGGAAAGTCCTTGAGACCACTGTCCAACTTTATTGCCAACAAGGCCAGAAGTCAGCCATATGTCTCCTGTGGTAGAGGGCTAGCCTTAAACAAAAGCAGCTGAAGGACTGTGCCCCGCTCCTGAGTTCAAGGTTCGGGACTGGAAACAAAAAGACATACAGAACAATCTGTGCAGCCATCGGACTAAAGCAGGTCACCCTCAACAGCCTTTTTTGCAATTTATTATGAGGCCAATGCAGAAACAGTCACAAACCAGGCAGGTGAAGAGAAGATCAGGTTTCTTAGAAGTGACCTATATTCAGAAAATTAAACTTGGGGACGTAAAATGGCAGCATCCTTATGTAAAAACTACCATTAAGAAAAAGATGAGGGGGCTGGGAAGGTGGCTCAATGTTAGAGTGCTTGCCTTGCATGCCTGAGGACCTGGGTTCGATTCCTCAGCATCACATATGAAAAAGGAACAAAAGCTGGAAGTGGCGCTGTGTTTCAAGTGGTAGAGTGCTAGCCTTGAGCTGAAGAGCTGAGGGACAGCGCCCAGGCCCAAAGTTCAGGTCCCATGACCGGACCCAAAAAAGAAAAAAAAAGAAAAAGATGGGGGAGGGGGAATGCGGATTAGTGAGAGAGTCCTTGCCTAGCTTTCAAGGAGCTCTGGGTTTGATTCCTTAGTAGCACATCCACAGAAAAAGCCAGAATTGGTGCTGTGACTCAAGTTGTAGAGTTCTAGAACCAATGCCCAGGCCTTGAGTTCAACCCAACAAACGGCAAAGAGATAGCCAGGTAAGTAGGTAGGTAGGTACGTAGGTAGGTAGATAGATAGATGATAGATGATAGATAGATTGATAGATAGATAGATAGATAGATAGATAGATAGATAGATAGATAGATAGATAGATAGATAGATAGATAGATAGATAGATAGATGAATCTGGTCTTGGTTGTCAGGAGGAAAGAAGGGAACAAGTCCCAGTCATGAGGCGTTCTGCAGTGTGCCAGACCACGAGCATCACCTTCAAACAACTACAGAGCAGGAAGATGGTCTCTTTCCCACTTCTCAGGCAGGGCCCCAGAGTCCAGAGGGCAGAGGTAGGTTGTAACTCAGGTGCTTGGAAACAGAAGAGAAAAGGCCATGCCTCTCCTTGGACTGTGGATTTACATTAATGATGGGGAGAATGAAGGAAGGAGATTGGTCTGGTACAGGTAGAAGGTCCTTCAAATCTGACAGATGGAGAGTCAAGAACGCACTCCCTAAGACCAAAGAGCAGGGTTTTTCTACTCTGTTCCTCCCCTCTCCAGCACTAATCTGGCTCTCTATTAGTATCCTAAAGATAGCCTGAAGTTCCTTCACCTGAGGGAGGAAGGGTAATTAGTCATTGTTTGAAGAGGCTGAGAAAAGCCTGACCTTGTTGTAACTCTAAAAAATATTTCCAGTTTCCCCTCATGGCTGGCCGTGCCTGGAATGAATTAAGTCGTTTTGCAGCTTACTTCCCTGTTGAGTGTGTACATTCTGCCTCCTAATCCTGTAGGCCTAGGTCTCTTCACCTAGCTTGGCTTTTGCAACTGTTTTCTGCCTTCAAATACAGTGTTACACCAGAGTTCATCCTGTTAACATGGCTAGGGCTTGGTTCCTGAGAACTTCATTTGAACCCAGGATGGTTCAATAATGTTTCGTTCCTGCTTCTATAGCTCAAGAATTCTAAGAACATTTAGAGTGCAAGTAACTTCTCATCACCAAGGGAAACACAGGAAGCTCTTGAATATCTGACATTTCAGAAGTGGAAGTCAGAGTGTCATAGACTTTCTGGCCCTGATTGGCTTCACCCTGTGATCCTCAGACCTCAGTCTCCTGAGCTAGGGTGACAGGCATGAGCTACTGGTGCTCTGCTAGGTCAGAACTGTAATGACATTAACAATATAAGTCAACTGCTTATCACAAAGGGCTTGGGGAACGTATTAAGCTTTTCAAAATTGGACCTTTCAGAACCCTGTAGGACACACGGTTATAATGCCAGAGCCTGAGAGGCTGGGCATATGGATTTTCTACACTTAAACCTGGAGTTCTGACTCCAATTCTGGTGTACATCAGCATTCATTTTCTGGAGAATGTTCTCCTAATTAGCAAATAGGAAAAATACTTTGATTAACCCTCACTTTTTCCCCTGATATGTGTCTCCAACTCCTCCAACTCAAGCCTAGGCACTATACCTGATCCCATCAGCTCAAGGTGAATACTCTATCACTTGAGGCATAGCATCACATAGGGTCTTTTTGTGGTTCATTGGAGAGAAGAGTCTAAAAGGCTTTCCTTGCCTAGGCTGTCTTTGAACTGTGGTGTTCAGATCTCAGCTTCCTGAGAAGCTAATGTTCCAGTTGTGAGCCACTGGCACGTGGCCTATTGTTTCTGACAGTCCTGGGGCTTGATCTTAGAGACCAGGTTCTGTTTCTGAGCTTCTTTTTCTCAAGGCTAGCACTCTACCACTTGAGCCATTCCACAGCTTTTGGCTTTTTCTGAGTTGTTGCACTGATGATTCAAAGTCTGGCATCCATGAATGCTGAGCAAGCTCTCTACCAGTAAGACAAATTTCTAGCCCCACCCTTACAATTTTATCCCTCAAATTGCCTATCCTCAAGAAAAGGCTTCTAAGTATAACTCATCTAAAGAAATTCCTATAGGAAGGTGTCCAAAGATAAATAAGACAAAGATCATACTTGGGAGAGACTGTGAACATGTGAAGACTGTGACAAATGCTTCCATTTAATTATGTATCATGTTCAACACTTAAAAAGTATTAATGAAAAATGAGTCAATGTCCTAAATTATTGTGTATAATTTTATAATAAATGTACAACCTGTACTAAATATTATGTGTATAATAATACTAAATACCATAAACAATAAATAATTGAATCAAGTACAAAGTAAAATAAATGCAAAATCAATAATAAAAATCATAATATGTAAACTTACATATGTAAATATATATCATATATTACACCTATATAGAAATATTTTTCCATTGCAGGGCCTTCATTCAGACCCTGGTATCTCTAGTCTGAATTTCTTTTCCTCAAGGACAGTGAGTTTTGCCTTCACCCATGGTGCAAAAGATTTACCTGGATGGTGAGATCAAATCCCAGCAATGATGGAAATACTGGCCCCAGTTCCAAGACAATGACTTAATTTTTTTAATGGAAGCAGTTATGTTTATTCAGTTCCATACTGAACATTAAAAAAAGCAGTGTAGAATTTTGTACATCTATTTAGACAACTTTCCCTTACCCCAAAAATGTTTCTCTGAGCACTATTTTTTTTCAATTTGTATTGTAAAAAAGTTGTACAAAGAAGTTACAGTTAAACGATCAAGGTAATGAGTACATTTCCTATTGAACATTCTTGCCTCCTTCTTTGTTTTCCCCCTACCATGCCTTCCTTCCCATCTCCACAACTACTCCCCCTTTTGAGCTCAGTCACTTTTTTTTATTTTTGGCTTTTCATGGGTTTGATCTCAAGAAGTGGCGACTCTGCACTTTCCCAAACATTGCTACAGATTTACCAAGACCTTGAGCTCAAATCCCAGTCTAGGAAAGAAAATTGGCAGAAATTCCAAACCAGGGAGCTTTATTTCTTTTTTAATTTAGTTAAATATTTAATTAATTTTTTATTTATTCTTTATTTTGACAACACAGGACTTGAACTTAGGTCTTGGAACCCTGTTTCAGCTTCGATTGCCCTAGGCTGGGGTGAAGCCTCTGGGCCCATAGCCGATCCTGTGATCCTAGGCCCAGATGGCTTGCAGGAAGAAAAAAAAGTAGGATAGAACAAAAAGTGGTGAGCTGCAGAGGGCTGGGGGTTTTACATTTTTTTCTTTGCATGGTGAACATCCTAGGTCTGAATGATACGGTTGCAAAGTGGACCTTACCTGCCATTGCTGAAGGCTGGCGGGCTATCAGTGAAGCCATAGGCCATCTTGTCAACATAGGTCCTGGGTTCAAATCCCAGTCCTGACACCTACCAATGGCAGATCAGAAGAGACTCATTCCTATGCATAGGAATACCAGTTGAAAGAGTAGTTCATGCTTCAGTCTAGTCTAAAATTGGATGCAATAATCCAAGGAACCTGATTGATCCTAATGAATAGTTTATTAAGCATGAAAAGAATAATATTCCTTTAATGGCACTATAATAAATGACTAAGAGTTGGTAGGAACATAGTAGGTGTAGCTAGACAGCTCTGGCACTCTTTACCAACATATATTTATTTGTATAGCATCGTCTGCCTATCCATGTATCACTGTTTTGGCCAAACCTGGGGCTGGATATCAGCATCTGTGAGCCACCTGACAGCTTCAATGGCTAGAGGCTGCAATGCTCACAATCATCCATTCGTGAATTGGGCCTGCTAGGCCCTGAGTTCAGATCCCAGCGAAAAATTTAATCTTGGAGTAAGAAGCCGAGTGTGACACATGTTTTCCTTTTCTGGGAGAGTCCTTGGTGTCAGGCATGATGGAGAACATATCTACAAATCTAGATGCTATGTGATAGGATGTAAACAATGTTATAAATGTAGAGGTGTCATAAGAGTCAATAAAATGGTAAATAAATGAATAAAACAGGAAATAAAATAACCACACCAAACACAATATAGACTGAAGATCTGTATGGAAGTATAAATCATATCTTTAAAATGTATATAAGGAGTATGTTTTCCAGGCCTGACCTTGAATTCAGGCCTAGGGAACAGGCCTGAGTTTCTTGTCTTCAAGCATGGTCAGATTCAGTTCCCTCACAGTGCTGCATATTTACACAGACCTTGAATTCAAATCCTAGGCCTGGCAGAAAAAAAATGGCATGAATTGCAAACCAAGGAGCTAAATAAATTTTTTTTTATTGCGGGCTATGGGGAAAGCCATAGTACTGCACGGCAACATAGGCCTACAGTTCGAATCCCAGTTATGCCACTTCCAGATGTTGGGAGGTCCTAAGAGACTCGTTCTCATCCACAGGAACAACGATGGAATGTTATCAATGTCATGGTTGAATGAGCTGCTCATGAGTGACACTCATATTAAATTAGACTTCATGATATCAGTTGGCTGAATGATTTTATTTAATATCTTATGAAGCATTAAAAGAATAATATTTTTCAGAAGGATGCAATAATTTCAGGACACTGATTTACTTAATAGTTTATTAAAGATGAAAATAATAACATTAATTACATGGAGCATAATAAATACCCAAGAATTGTAGAAATGTAGTCTATATAACTGAATAATGGATAGACTTCTCTGGTATTCTATAAACACATATATTTATTAGGGTAATACCATTTGTGTGTCAATCTGTTCTTATTTTCTCAACCCCTAGGGTTCGATCTAAGGTCCTGGGACCTGCCTATCAGCTCAATTTGCCCCAGGATGGCATGCTGACCCTCATTCATTCATGAATTTGGCTCTGTAGGCCATGAGTTCACATGACAGCACTCCCAAACAATGAACGTGGAGTAAGAAGCTGATGGTGACACATGTTTCTTTTTCCGTGAAAGTCCTGGGTGTCAGGTATAAGTGGAATACAGATGCAGACCTATATCCTATTTAATCATGTAATCAATGTTCTATGTGCCATAATAGTCAATAAAATAAAGTCATTACATGAATGAAACAAAAAATAAAATGAATAACTACGCTGAACACAATATGGAGTCAACATATGCATATAAAGATAAATCATATATTTTAAATGTACATGAATATGTTGTTTTCCAGTGCTGGGGATCAATTTCAGACCTAAGGATCACACATGAATTTCTTGATTCAAGGAGGCCAGCTTCCCCTTTCCACACTGCAACAGAGTTACCCAGACCAAGAGTTCCAATCCCAGTCCTGGCAGAAAAAATGGAAACTTTATACCATGTGATTGTTTAAATGCTACATAAAGTTTTGATTAAAATTGATCAATTTCCTTTACTATAACTGTGTATAATTTTATCCTAGAATCATTCAAGAACTGTCCATTCAGTCATAACATACATCACATTACATTCATATTCATATAGATAATAATGAGTTTCTAAGGATCTCCTGCTATTTGGAGGTGGCAGGACCAGGATTTGACCTGTGGCATCCAGCTCCCACCATTTTAACCTGTGGATAGGGAACTCACTTGTTTGTGCAAGAACAGCAATATTAATCATTAGGCAGGTACCAGTGGCTCTCAGCAGTCCTCCTTGATACTTACAAGGCTGTGATAGGAGGATCCTGGTCAAATTCACCCTAGGCAGGAAAGTCCTTGAGACCTCTGTCCAACTTCAGTGAAAACAAAGACAGAAGTAGAGCAGTGTAGCTCTTGTGGTAGAGGGCTAGCCTTGAGCAAAGGCACCTCACAGACTGTGCCCAGATCCTGAGTTCAAGGTCTGGGACTGGCAAAAAACAGACATACACAACAATCTGTGCAGCCATCCAGCTAAAGCAGGTCATCCTCTTGTCCCCAACAGAATTGGAGAGAGTTCCCTTGGAAAGGGGCTGGGGGAGCCTCTGTCATCTTGACTCTGACCATGCTGTCTGCATCACAGGATTCCGGTCACACCCCATTCTTCCATTGTTATTTCTAACCAATGGGATACAAGGATGGTGTCACCCCACATTCCATGCTGCCAAGCATCAAGATTCCCTCTATTGGTTGACACCACCACCAGCAGTTGAGGAAGGTAGAGGTGGCTGTGTGGTGAGCTACAGACTTGAGGCAACTTTGGAGTAGAGTAGGAAATTGACGTCCTTGTCAGTGAGTGGGAGAATAGAGGATTTCCCAGAGCCTGGGAATGTGGCCAGCCCATCTTTCCCATTCCAGTGCTCAGATGTCTGAAACAACAAGACTCCATGAGAGAACTGTGGGCAAGAATCTACTGCCAGAACACTGGCAGAAGAATCCTCTCATTAGACCTGCAACATTCAAGAAAACACAGAACACGAAAAAGGGAGGGATCCCCAAGACAAACACAACTGGGGAGGGTGATTCAACGGAGGGTCCAGCCAAAGGTGATGCTGACTGGGGGCCTCCCCTGCCTTTGAACACAGTCAAAGCCAACAGGGTCAAGAATATCAAGTATCGCAGTACCACCAAGGATCTGCAGAGGTGCTAGCGACACATGATGCCAACCCTGGACTGCAGCCAAAGAGGAAAATCAGGCACTCTGTGCCAAGATCCAACCACTGAAGCAGGAAAAGACAGACCGGCAGGGTTGACTGGAGAAAGAGAGGGACAAGATAGCTGAGGTGCACAAAGAACCAAAAACAGAGCTAGAGATCCACAAGCCACCCATACAGAGGTTGGTTTCAGCAAAAAGTGATTTACAATCTGCAACGGCCTAAGTGAAGCAGGTGGCCAATGACACAGAAATGGAGCAAGAAGCTCTCACCTGCCACATGCAGGCTGCAGAGTGGGGCATGGTGGAGGTGGAGATGGCTTTTTCTGCCATCACTGCTACACAGAAGGAGATCGAAATGTTCTTCGTACAGCTGAATGATGTGACACTTCAGTTCGAGGAAAAGTCCAGAAGCTTCAATGACCTGGAGCAAGTGAACACAGTGTTGCCGGAGAAGCTGGAAGCACTCTGGACACAGAAGAGTAACAGGAAGAACAGAATCTGCAAGTTCCAACAAGGGCTGGCGGGGCGGGAGGTACTGAAGAGACTATTGGACAACCTGAGCTGTATGGTGACCTCAGAAAATCTGGAGAGAGACACCTTCACAGAGGACCTGTGCATTGAAAGGTCCTCATGGAAGGAGGAGGCTCAGTGGCTGACTGACCAGGTGAACCAACTGACAGACAAGGAGCAAAGGGAGAGGCAGTTGCTGGACCTAGAGAAGGAGCTGGGGGAACTGAGCAGCAAGCTGATAGAGCCATCTCAGGCTGATTGGCAGTTGCGGCGCAGGCCTAGCACACGCAGATGGAGTTGAAGAACCTTGAGGAACAAGGTCACATCCAGGTCAAGGAAAACCAAAAGCTATGTCTCTAGAACGCGGAGCAGTGGGAGCAACTACGGATACTAGAGGAGAAGGCCAAGGGTCGGCAGGAGATCCCTGAGACCCCCATGATGCACATGGGTGTGTGAGACCCATAGCCAGAGGAATAGCTGGCCCTGCTGTGGGATGCTCTCCACAGGGTGAGCGGTGAGAAGGACCTCACCAGAATCCTGGACTCAGAGCAGCAGGTGAAGAAACATCTGTTTGAACAGCTAGATCACTTAGAGGAGAATATAGGGGAATGGAAAGAGGTGTCCGAGAGACAGGACCATGTGGTTTGGGAGCTGCAGGAGCAGCAGGATCAGTCCCTGGCCCAGCTGCAGGAGCTCAGAGCCACCTGTCAGCAGCAGATTGTCTCCAATGAGCGGCTGAACACTGAGAAGTAGGCCCTGCAGCAGCACCTGCAGAAGTAGACCCAGCTGCTGAAGCAGCTGAAGCAAGTGCAAGGCCCAACCAACTGGGGGGAACAGTTGGTGCCCCCAAAGTAGCAGGACATGGTCCAGTGCCTGGAAACCACCAGAGCACAGGAGGAGTGCCTGGAGGCCCAGCTGAGCTTCCTGTCTTTCCCTAGGGAAGGGAAAGGCATGAGCCCTGGAGAAGCAAAATGTGAGGAGGTAACTCCCTCAGATGAGACCAAGCAGAGTCTGGAGATGTCCCCCAGACCGAGAGGGACGTGGCTCTGTGAGAGCTCTAGGAGGCTGAGATCCACAGGGGGAAACTCCTGCTGCAGGAGCGGTGGCCCTGCTGCAGGTGCCCGGCCCACCCGGCAGCAAGTGCCAGACAGAGCTGGAGCCACAGGCCCCCTGCTCTGTGAGCTGCCACCACAGCAGGCGTAGGGATAGGAAGTAGGACATGTGGGCATCCAAGAAGAAAATCTGGTTTGTCCATGACCTGTATGATGAAGTGGACTTCGATAGTCCAGCAGATAAGCTCCACCATCGATGCAGCAAGCTGTTGGCACACATATCCACTGTCGAGGAGTCCCTCATGGGGTGTAAAGAGCAGACATTCATCCGGGATGAGCTGTGTTGGGAGAAAGCCAAGCGCATGCGCTGGCTCTCCCAGGAGAAGATGGAGAAGAGAGCTACAGGAGCTGATGTAGCTCCTCGCAGGGGAAGGACAGACAGCAGGCTCTAGCCCCTGCCACCACCACTGCTTCAAATGACTCATGCTCTGGGGTGGGCGAAATGAGAGAGGAGCAGAAAGGTGTTGAAGAATTGCAACTTGAAGACACCTTGGAAACTGCCAAAGAAGAGGTCGGAGTTCCTGAACCTGTAGATAACTCCTCCATGAAGCTCGTCCTGATGCAGATGCCCCACATCCAGAGTAGCCTGCTGCTCGTGGGCTCGGACAAGGAGTGCTCCCTCCCTTTCTTCTGTAGACTGATCTGGATGATGACTCTCTATATGACATACTGACTTACAAAAGCCTTGGAAGCCACCAGAAGTAGTTGGCAAGGTGGCCTTCTCTCAGGCCTCCATCTGCCACAAGATGGGATGGGTAAACTGTGGGTCAGGTAGGGCACAGGCTTCTGGGATGTGGCCCAAATTCAAGGGACACCTAATGGCCCATCGGTAGCCAGAGAAGAGACCCATGTTATGCTTGTCACAAACAATAAATTGTTTTCAAAGGGAAGTAAAACCTCCAACAAAAATTCGTTCTTCCAGTCCAGGGCATTGAACTCAGGGCCTGACCACTGTCCCTGAGCTCTTTTGGTCAAGGCTGGCACTCTACCAGTTGAGCGCCACCTCCCCTTCAAGCTTTTTCTGTACGGAATTGAACCCAGGGTGTCACTCATGCTAGGCGACCATCTACCACTGAGCCACATTCTCAGTTAGGATGATTCCTCTCCGCCCCAAACTCATATGGCCATTCCTCAGATAAATAGGAAGTAGGGGCTAGGATGAATATGAAGCACAAGTCAGGTTCACACAGAAATACTCCTCTGACACCTCTTAGATCCACTTAGTTGAACTTTCTATTCTAACATAGGGATGAGAGAGGGAGAGGTGAGTCCCAAGAGAAGAATATCACGAAAAGTGGCCCCGTGAGACACACAGCCTACCTCACACAAGTGGTCCTCTAGATTCTGATCTTACCTGACTCAATGTGGAATCTACACTATCTCTCCACCACTTCCAGACTCAGGATGAAATAAAGGTCAGCCCTGACTTCAGCCCACACACAGGTAGAAGCTCCTAATCCCAGACTGACTTCCACCTCTGACTGCCTCGAGTTAGGCTGGACCCACCACTCACCACAATGTTGGCAGTGATGACCTCATGGATGGATTCCAGGAAGAAGGTCTATGGCAAAGAGCAAAAGCAGCAGGGTGAGAAGGGTGAAAGGAGGCGGGGTGATTGCTTTGGGATCTTCTTCCTTGGAGCCCTCCCATCAAGCCAGATCAATGCTGACCCAAAGCATGGCCAAGGCCAGGGTGTGAGACAAGATGGAGGAGCACAGGGCTAAAGGAGGTACTTCTTTGTCTTGGAGCACTTGAAAATTCCAATTTTATTTGGCCCATACCAATCCTAAAGTCAACATGCAATGCCTCTCCTTGTTGTTGTCCATGAGCACTGTCCCTGAGCTCTTTTTCTCAAGGCTAGCACTCTACCACTTGATCCACAGGGACACATTTGTTTTATCATGATTCATCGAGGATAAGAGTCTCACACACTTTCATGCCCAAGCTGGCTTGGCACCATGATCCACCAGATCTTAGCTTCCTGAGTATCTAGGATGGCAGGTACGAGCCACCTGTGCCCAGCATGTGAGGCCTTTTGAAGGCATCTTGGAGAGTCTGTAAAAGGAGGTCCAAAGGGCCTGGATAGACCATGACCCAATCAAGGAGCTGGGATGGGGGAAGGCAGACCTTCTAACCATTCTGTTCCCCAAAATTAAAGATGCCAGGTGGTGGTGTATGCATCGAACTCCTAGGTCAACAGCCATCAGGCTTAGTGGGGAAAAGGTAGAGAATACCCAAAGAATGCAGTGTAGAAATATCTGATTTTGCATGCATGTAGTGTGTGTGTGTGTGTGTGTGTGTGTGTGTGTGTGTGTGTGTGTGTGTGTGTGTGTGTGTGTATGTGTGTGTGTGAACTCAGTGCCTAGGCTCTATCCCTGAGTTTTCTTGCTCAAGGCTCATGTTCTGCGACCTGCGCCACAGCCCCACTTCCCTTTTGATGGTTAATTGTAAGTAAGAGTCTCAAGTGCTTTCCTGTCCAGGATGGCTTTGAAGCATGATGGGGGCCCCATGGAAGCAAGAGTAAACACAACTTGCAGGTACAATCCCTACGGTGAGTGACCCCTCCCCCCTGGTGGCCAGATGTGCAGCCTCATGCCATTCTCTAGAGTTCAATTTTCAGAAGTTCCAGGGCCAAGCTGACTTTTGTTCTCCCTGAGTGCTGATGCCAGAGCAGGTCTGTTCCCCCTAAGCCAAGAGAGCTCCAGGAGGCACAGCACCCAGGGGCCCAAGGAAAGGAGAGGTCAGTTCCAGGCCGAGCTAAGAGCCTTTGCGCACAGACACCCCAACTTGGCCTTCCCTTCCTGATCACCATAAGACCTGTCAAAGAACAACCCCCAAAAACCAAAATTGGAGCTATGGCTCCAAGTGGTAGAGTTCTAGCATTGAACCAAAGAGCTCAGGAAAAGGGACCCCATGCTTTGAGTTCAAGACGCCCAGTTGACTGTCCTCCATAAAACACAGGTTGGCTAAAGTAAACTAGTAGGATTTGTGAAGTGTTTCTGAAGAATGGTGATATGAAGAAAGCACCCTAATTCTAATGACAGCTGAACTTGTGACATACAGCTATGTGCTGAGTCATTCACAGGGTGCTGTTGGCTGGGGCTTTTCCACATTGGGGTTTTCTGCTGTGTCCTCAAAAAGGTGCTGTTTGCTGAATCATGCAAAGGGTGCTATGTGCTGAGTCCACTACATAACGTACTGTATGCTGAGTCCTTCAAAAGGTGCGGTGTGCTAATTCATCCCAAAGGTTGCTGCTATGTGCTGAGCCCTTGAGAAGGGAGGGATGAGGTGAATTTTTCAAGTGCTGTGTGCAGAGTCCTTTACACAGTGTGCTCTGTACTGTCTTTCAAATGGTGCTCTGTGGTGAATCCTTTGACAGTGTGGTATGTGCTGAATCCTTCCCCAGGGTGGTATGTGCTGAGTCTTTCAATATTGTGCTATGTGCTGAGTCTTTCAAAGGGTTCTGTGCACTGTTTTACACAGGGTGCTACATACTCAGCCTATGTACTGAGTAACTGGGAAAAAGTGCTACATGCTGAGTTTTTCAAAGCATGCCATGTGCTGAGTCCTTTACACTGCAGGCTATGGACTCCTTCCTTCAAAGGATGCTGTGTGCTGAGTACTCTACACAAGATACTATATGCTGAGTCCTTCAAAGGGATCTGTGTGCTGAATCCTTTACACAGGGTGCTTTATGCTGTTTTTTGAAGTGTGCTGTGTGCTGAATCATCTCAAAGGGTGCTATGTTCTGAGTCCTTGAGAGGTTGTCATCCCCAACAATCACACATACACACATACAAATGAGGGTCACTGTGTACCTGCTTGGTGTGTGGAGTGGAGAGAGATGGAGGAGAGTCTCCTCCAACAGTGGGGCTAGGGGAGAATTAATCCTCTGGGAAGGGACTGGGGTTGGGAGGGAGTGCTGAGCTGAGGTGAGGCTGCAATTGCCATGGCTTGGAAGCCTTAGGGCCCAATCAGGTCTGGGCTTGCAGCCAAGGTGGGGGGAGGGGTCTAGCAGAAGAGGGGACATGGCCAAGGGAAGGAGGGGGCAGGGCCCAGGGCTCACTGAGATGGCAGCAGTGGCCAGGGGTATGGGGGCAGGCATTGGGGGAGGGGGCAGGCACAAGGTGGCCCAGGACAGGAGTGGGGGCAGAGAGAGAGAGAGAAAGAGAGAGAGAGAGAGCAGAGAAAAGAGCAAGCACACGCACAAGGACAAGCAGTTTCATCATCTGGCGGCCTCCCCGAAATTTCACAGGTCCTAGTGGGGATCACAGAGCACATGGAGCTGGCGCAGCAGGCACACTGCCACAGGCAGCCACTCAGGGCCATGGTGGCCCTGAGTCTGAGGTCACAGCATAGGGGAGCATGGAGGCAATGGTGGCAGTTGAGGCAGGGGTGGCATTGGAAGAGGAAGAGGAGCAGAGGCCTCATGCAGCCACTCTATGTTGCCATGCAGATACACCTGCCCCATCCCAGCAGCATGGTGTTTCAAACATAGCTTGGACCCATGTTGTCTCTCACAGTCACCCAACAGAGATGGCGCATCCCTGGCCGGTTTTTGGCCCCAACCCAGTCTGAGTCCTCAGTCCTTGGACTCCAGGCCTGCAAGCACACAGAGCCACTACCTACGGCTTCTCCCAGCAGCACAGGTGAGTGGCTGCCAAGGGCCCAGGACCTGTGAACCCTCCTGTCCCCCTTCTTCCCCTGCTGATGCGGACCCATGCCTCCTGCCTCCCCTCTCCCATCCTTCCCTCGCATGCGCCATGCCCCACAGTCTAACATAGCCCTGCCACAAATGTGCCCCAGGGGTGGAGGGTGGGGGGTGGGTGTCGACCCAGGGATCCCACCTCCATCTAGTGGCCAGTGTCCCAGGAAATGGGAAGATGCAGAAAGAGTGAGAAGTGGGCACCACAGAGCCCCTGGCCTGGAGCAGTGAGAGACACACAGCTGAGCATCTGCACCGTACTTCTCCCTGGTGGGAACCTGGTGGCTTTAGTCAAAGGTGGGGAGTAGCACCTCACCTGCCTTCTTGGGTCTTTTCCTTTTTGCTGGGGGTGGTGGGTGTTGGATGCAGAAGATAGGGCCTCCTTGCTGTGTGAGCCCTTGTCTTTTGTGCTCGGTCACCTTTTTACCTGAGGAGGGTCCCAGAAGAGCCCACTAGGGAGGTGAGGGAACTGGGGGTCAGATAGAAGGTGAATATATGGGAGGAACACACCTCTTCTGACACACATACACTTGGCCTGTCCCCCCTCCATCTCAGCTGTCAACAGTCCTCACAGGGTGATCACATTTCCCAGCTCTGCCACCATCTGCTGATGCTCCAGTTTCATCTGGTCTCCTAGTCCTTCCCAAGAATACACCAGGTCTCCCAGACTCATCTAGGCTGGAAGTAGGGAGTCCATCTATGTATGTAGCCTTTAGGATCCTATCCATTTCCCCAACACCGCCCCCACCCCAGGTCAGACACATCTCTGGGGCACTATGACCCCCTGCTTGTTTTCAGTCCTGGCTCTGAGGAGCCACCTATCTCGGTATAACTTCACCCAGCATCCTGACCTGGGGTTTTGGTGAATGGGGAGTCAAGGCTGGTTGTTCCCAAGGGAAAGCATCTGGCCCTAGAGAACGGGAGAGGAAGGATTTTTCAGCATTATTAGAGTAGTGCTTCCTTGGATCGAGCCCTTGATTCTGACAAGGGAACCCCCATGCTCCAGCTTGCACCTTGTCCCAGAGGAGGAACCAACAATCTCAGGAGAGGCACTGCTCTGAGTCTGTTTGTGTGTGTGTGTGTGTGTGTGTGTGTGTGTGTGTGTGTGTGTGTGTGTGTGTGCATGAGAGAGACAGAGCGAGAGAGAGATCATCTTTCCCTTATACAAGTTGACTGTGCTCAGGTGAGTGATCAGTTGGCAAATTGCAGGTACTGCATAGATTAGTCTTCTGTCACAGTCTGGATGTGTGTATTTGTTGGGAGAGCAGGGGGATGAGAAAAATGAAAATATATTTAAGTCACCCCTAGGAGGCCTATGTGAACCGCAGACCAGAGTTTACACCTGTGCATCTGTCTTCAGCCTGAATGCTTGTGAGACGAGTGTGACCACAGCCTCACTCTTCCAGCCAGCCTGTCTGTTCTCGTGTGTATAGTTGGAGCTAATTCAAGTATTTTTGGGAATGTGTCTACAAAACGTAATTAGGGAATGAGATGTGGGGGAGTCGAGCAGGGGCTATGAAGCTAGGAGGGTCTGGGGAGTGGTGAATTGTTACGTAGTAGATGGTTCACCACGACCAAGGACGAGGGGGCAACCTTACCCAGGGCATTGACGGTGTCCATGGGCATCTGGCCAGGGTGCTCCAAGCCCCCACTGGTGGCATGTTCCCTCCAGGGGGAGTGCGCCAGTGGGCAGTCCTCCCTGGAGTCCTGCAAACTCCAATCTGCGTCCCTCCTAGTCCATTTCCAGCTGGGCTGTGGTAGACAAGTGTGTTTCCCCTCCTGGAGCCTGCTCAGTATCAGGCCGTGGCAGTTAGCTAAGGCTCTCTGAATGCCAGTTTCTGTAACCTGATGTAGGCTGTCTGGAAGGAAAAGGGGACCGCTGATTTTGGAACCCTTTAAGTTTGATCGGGACAACTGCAATTCCACCTTTTCCAGGGTTTTTTCTTGAAGCTGGCAATTTCCATTAACACCTGGGATTATGGGTCAAATTAGATAGACCACTTCAGCCACCAAACAATGACATTCAAAGAAGCACAGGCAGAGTTCCCCAGCCAGATGGTCTCCTGCTATGAACGTCGTGACTTGACTGCCTTTATGCGGCAGCTGTTGATTTTCCTCTGGCTCTTTCTAGGGTGACCACCACAGTCGAGGATATCATGGGGAGCAGAGATTGTGACCTCATCATCCCTAGCCTGCCAGCTGTGAACAGAGATGATTCCCAGCACCTACACTGGACTCTGGGAGATTCAGAAACCTGGGATGCCTCAAGGATCCTTTCTCTGCAACATGAAACTTGGGGGCTGGAGGTGGTAGAACATCGTGACTGGCCCCGGGGGGAGGAGAGGAGGCCACTTGAGCCAGGCCTTCAGCTCACAGCAACCTTGTTCACACTTGAGTAGGGAATTGAGTGCCACAGAACTGGTCAGCTGTTGGCCAGAGATCTTTGAGAAGATAGGCATACCAGAGGCCCCAGAATCCAGTGAGTATATCGTGGCTCACATTCTTGGAGCCAAAACAGTTAAGTGCAGTGGCACCAGGAGGGCAGGAAGAGGAAAGACGGAGAACTGGGAGAGCTACATCAGGTTTTGCACCCCCCCCCCCGATGCTTACCAGTATGGGATGAGACTTTTCTGTAGTATTGTAATAGGCAGATGTTCATTTATTTATCCAACAACGCATCACAGTGTGCCAGGGTCCAGTGTGTGGGGAGATCATAGACGATGAAAGGTTCTAGTGCTGGTTCCCGAGCACATGAAGAAACCTTGGTTTGAGCTGAATGCTGGAACATCACGCTTGTCATCCTAGCTACTTAAGAGGCTGAGTTAGAAGGATAGAGGCTTAACGCCAGGGCAGGAAAGCCTTTAATGCTCTTATCTCCAACTACCTACGAAAAAGAAAACACCAAATGGTCTGGTTCAATAGTGGGGCTACTGTGTGGTCGAAGGACCACCTTTAAGTCACTGAGCAGGATTTACTCCCTTTACGACCAGGTGAAACACACCTGTAAAATTTGCTGACACTCATCCCAGATGTGCTTGTGTGTGAAAATTACTGTCTCTAATGAGGGAATGAGTCCCTGGATTTATTTTTTCTGAAAAGGATGTATTTTGCTGTTTCCAGTTATACAGGTCACTAGCTGTAAAGGGAAAATATATTAGAGAAGGTCCTGCCCACCATCTCTTCCATGTTCCTGTCTCAAGGGTAATAAGGGTAACATACCACGTTGTACCACCTCAGCCTGGTAGAAGTAACCACTTTTGGTATGGGAGGACTTTAGATTAGAGGTGTTGATGGCAAAGAATAGGACAGAGAGTGCATCTTCCACTGAAGGATTCTGTAACACTGGGGGAGAATATTTTTTTGGATATGACAACTTTAGGCCTGTTCTCCCATCCTGAGAAAAGGAGTAAACAGAGGTGCATACATGATACAGATAAAACTATCAGCATACACACACAGACCAACAGCCACAGACACTTAACCCACAAGTGCCACACCACTCCATTTTGACCTCTACAGAGGTATGAGATGACAGAGAGAACATCCCAGATTGCCTCTTGTGAATGCTGCAGATGACCTCTGGAGGATGTGACATATATTCTCCCTAGGAGGCCCTAGAAGACCTCTCATGGAGGTTCCAAACGGCTTCCCAAGGAAGTGTCAGTTGACCTCCATAGGAGGACCCAGATGTCCTCTCCATGAGGCTGAGATTACCTCCTGAGTAGCTCCCAGATGGCCACTCAAGGAGTCCACATATGAACTTCAGAGGAGGTTCCAGATAACCCTTTTGAGAAAGTGACAGATGACCTCCAGAGAAGGTCCTATATAGCTTCTCAAGGAATTCCCAGATGATGTCTGAAGACAGTCAGAGTTTTCATCAAGGTAACCCTAGATGACCTCCCAAAGAAGCTCCACATGTCCTCAGGATGTCGTCCTAACTTGCCTCTTTAGGAAGCCCCAATGACTACTTTTGAATAGGTCTCAGGTGGCCTCCTGAGGAAGTCACAGATGACCTCTGGAGAAAGTCCAAGATGGCCACTGGAGAAGGCACAAGATGACCTCCAGGGTAGGTCTCAGATAGCTTCTCAAGGAAGTTGCAGATGCACTCTTGATGAAGTTCCAGATGTTTCCCAAGGAAGGCCCGCATGACCTCTCAAGGAGTTCCCAAGAAACCCACAAATGACCTCTAGAGGGGGTCCCAAAAACAGGCTGGCA
The DNA here is from genome assembly GCF_019054845.1 of Dipodomys spectabilis. Lineage (NCBI taxonomy): Eukaryota > Metazoa > Chordata > Mammalia > Rodentia > Heteromyidae > Dipodomys > Dipodomys spectabilis. The sequence continues at coordinate 1,086,062 of NW_024871244.1, forward strand.
AGCTTGCCCAGACGCACCCCTAGAGGTACCTATATGACTTTTGTGCATGTTGCTCCTCTGGAGACAAACACTCGAGGCCTTGAAGGCTGACACTCTCACCTATAGGGATTTTCCCCTGAGGCCAAGGTCTGATGCCATCCAAACGGATTAATCTCAATGGGATCTCCAAAATTCAAGCTTCTATTGTTCAAGAGAATCCATCGAGACACATTTAATATAATAAATGTTCTCCAAACCACCGAAACCCAAAATTATGTTATCCAAAGCTCCAAATATCAAAGGGCAAGACTTTTTTCCCCTTCCCTTTGTCTCTCCTTCGCTACAGACCTATACTTCCTTTGAAGTCTTTCCCTTTATCCCTTTTACCAGTTCCTTCTTCTCTTCAGGCCTCTCTACTCTCCACAGGCCTGAACTGTTTTGCCTGGGTCGTCAGTTGCCATCCTTCACCTCCTGCTCTCCCTCAAATTCCTCTCCTCCCAGGTCTTTCCCCTCTGCTATGACACCACTTCCTTCCTTCCAGGACTTTTCAATTTGTATCTCCCCTTCCATTGCTGTGAACAAGCAGCATATATAAAGTCTGTACCCCTTCTCCACTCCAACTGCTAACAGTTTTCAACTGTCACATCCCAAACTCCCCACAGCCCAATCACTTCTTAACAGCTCAACTCCTGGTGATTAAAGTTCCAGCCCCTCACACAGAATACCTGTCCTCTCCAGCTGGCCAGGAGATGGGGCCACACTGATTATTGGACCCTATAGATTATTAGGGCCCTGCTGATTATTACAGTATCCTCCTTGTGAACTAGTTGCAAGTGAAATTGGAAATTTGATTGTGATATTACAAAGTCGTTGTGAAATTACAAACCCATTTTGACATCATCATCAGCACATCACAAACCCATTGTGACCATATTGTCATTGTTTCATCATGATTCCATTGTGATATCTCAAATCTATTATGACCTCTTAGCTCCTTTGAAAAATCACATACCCTTTTCAACATTACAGTCCCTTTGTGTACCCATATCCTAGTTGTTAACTAATGACAATTGAGATCAGACATGCCATTATAACATCAAAAAGTGTTTGTGACATCCTCAACAATGTGACATCACATTTTCATTATGAGAGCATCAGCTCATTGTGACATCACCAAACTCTATGACATAATCTCATTATGACAATTGTCATTGTGACATCATAGATACATTATGAATGCCTATTCTCTGATTTCATTGTATTTCAAATATGCCCTCAGAGTTGATATCCAAAATACATTTTTGTGCCAACATAACCATTTTGACATCATAATCACGTTGTGACATCACAGTGCCATTGTGATTTAACTAATACCATGTGACATCACAAACCTCTCCTATCCTCATAACTTCTGTGACATGCTGACATTGTGATATCTTAGAAGTTTTTGCCCTCAGAATTTGTTTCCACCCTCATATTTCATGAATGACATAAGATACCAGAAATCCACTGTGACAACATGACCATTGTGACATCACACTGACAGATGTCATGAATTTATGTCACATTGTGACATCAGAAAAAGTTTTGATGTCACAGTTAGTTGGTGAGGTATACAGGTAAGGGGTCACAGTAGGTTTATGATGTCACAATTGGTTGGTGATATCCAAATGGCATAAAGTTTCTCAGTTATCATGAAATCACAGAGAATATGAATTCACAAATGGACTGTGGTATCTCCAAAGGCATGTGTTGTCAAAAATGTGAAGAAGTCCTAGGAGGATTGTGATGTCATAGTGTGATACAATGGTCTTGATGTCTGTCAGTATGATGTCACAATGCTCAAGATGTCACAGAGGGTTTCTAATATCACATATCATAACTGAATTGTTATGTTTGAAAACAGATTAAGAGCTCACACTAAGACATCACAATTGCAGCACGTCACAAGGCTTATGAGGACAGGGCAGGTTTGTGATATCACAGTGTGTTAGTGATATCACCATGGCACTGTGATGTCACAAAGTGATTGTGATGCCATATATTTATGAGATCACAATGATTTTCAGATATCAACCCACATGCCATATTTAAAATAGAATGAAATAAGAGTATAGGAATTTACAATGTTTCCATTGCCTCACAATGACAATATAATGTCATAAAGCTATGAGGTCATTGTAAATTGGTGATGTTGCAGGAGGTGATGGTGTCATAATGAATATGTGTTGTCACACTGGTGATGGGGTCGCAAAGGATTTGTGATATTACAATGGCATATATGAATTCAATTGTCATGTGTTCAAATTGAGGATATGGGTACACAAAGGGACTGTGATGTCACAAATGCCATATGTGTTTTCAAAGGTATTTAAGGGTCATGATATCTTTATGATTCACAGTTGTGATGAGGTCACAAGGTGTGTTTGATGTTATAATGATTTTGTAATATCTCAAACACATGTCCAATTTGAATTGCTACTATTTCAAAATCTGCATACAAGTTCACAGAAGGAGCTTGAAATCCTAAGGGACATGAATTTTGCTTAATTTTATGAGGTCATATTAGGTTTTTGAAAACACAGTGGGACACTGATATCACCATGGCAAAGTCAACACACTACATCATGTCAAAACATTGTTTTGGTGTCACAAATAGTTGGTGATGCCACATTTGTGATGAAGTCACAAAAGATTGGTGATGTCACAATGTACTGGCCATGTCACAATGACGTGATGGTTCTCAGTTGTCTTTAACTTACAATGAGTACATAAGTTCACAAAGGGACTATGGTTTCTCCAAAAGTATGTGTTGTCACATATTGAAATACTAAATTGTTTGTGATGTCAGAATTTGACACAATGGTTATGACATCTAGCAGTGTGATGTCACCATGGTCATGATGTCACTGGGAATTTGTGATATAAAATGTCTTATGTGAAATCTAATGAGGTGGCCAACAGATTATGAGGAAGAAAAGGCATGTCACAAAAGTTATGATGACAGGATAGGTTTGTGATGTCACAGTGTGTTAGTGATATCACAATGAAAATGTGATGTGCAAAGGGATTGTGATGTCACAATGGTTATGAGTTCATGATTTCTTTATGATATCCACCTGTATGCCACGTCTGAAGTAATATGAAATCACAGAAAAGGCATTCATAATGTATCCATGATATCACAATGACAATGTGAAATTATAATTTTATCATATTTTAGTTTTGTGATTTCACAATTAGCAGATGGTATCACAACGACAATGTGATGTCACAGTTGTAATGACCTCACAAACTTTTTATTGTTAAAATGTCATGTCTGATTCTCAATTGTCAATATTTCACAGTGGAGATTTGGGTACACAATGGCACTGTTATGTCACAAAGCTTTGTATTTTTTCAAAGGTTATAAAAGGTCATAATAGATTTGGGATGTCACAATGTGATCTTGGTGTCTAAACAGCAATGTTATGTCACAATGGGTTCATGATGTCACTGTGGTTTTGAGGTCACAATGGTTTAGTTAGGTCATGAGTTTGTAATATCACAATTACTAGTCCAATTTCAGTCACTACTAGTTCACCATGAGGACACTGTAAAAACCAGCAGTGCCCCTATAATCTACGGGAACAGATAGTCATCATGACCTCCAGGTCTGGACCACCAGAGAGGGGGGTGCATGCCGCTGGAGTGGGCAAGACATGCTGCTGAAGAGATAGGATGTTAAGCCCCACATGGTGAGCTGCCAAGAAGTTATTGGGCATGGACATTTGGGAAGTGATGATTGAAAAATGTTATGCAGGAAACATGTTTTAGTGGGGGCAGGGTACAGCCTATATGTAGGTTGCATGTTCAGAGCAACAGAAGGGGGAAGAAAAAGGGAAAGGCCTGGAAGGAAAGAAATGATGAGACTGCAGGAGGGTAAAGACCTGGGAGGAGAGGAAATTGAGGGAGAGCAGGAAGTGAAGGACGGCAACTGGCCACCTGGACAGGGCAGGGAAGGCCTGTCAAGAGTACAGCAACCTGAAGAGAAGAAGGGAATGGTGGAAGGAAAAAATGAAAATACCTGAAAGGTAGGACAGGTCTGTAGAGAAAGAGGATGAAGAGAAATGAAAAAGCCTTGTCCTTTGAAGTGTGGAGCTTTCGAGATGATTATTTTGGGGGTTGGTTGTTTGAAGGCTGGTTAACAAATGGGTAGACTGCTCTTTCGAGGTCTGAGGGTTCATGGTTGAGGCTGCAATTAGCTCTGGGCAACCAGTCCAGGGCAAGGTAGTCGCTTGTTACAAAATTTATGAAGACAAGACAGGTTTGTGATGTTACATTGCATTAATGATATTACAATATCAATATGAGGTCACAAAGGGGTTGTAATGTCGCAATGGTAATGTGGTCACAATGGGTTTCTGAAATCAACCTATATGCCACATTTGAGAGCAAATGAAATCACAGAATGGGCAATCACATTGTCTCTATGACCTCACAATGAAAATGTGTTGTCATAATCCTATGATGTCATTTTCATTTTGGGATGTCAGAATGGGCTGATGGTATCCTAACAACAATGTGATCTCACTCTGCCAAGGGTGTCACAAAGCGTTTGTAATGGTACAATGGCATGTCTGATGTCAGTTGTCCTTTGTTCACAATGAGGATATGGTTACCCAAAGGGACTGTGGTGTTACAAACACCATGTGCTTTTTCAAAGGTGCTAAGAGATCACAACAAGTTTGGGATATCACAAGGAGATCGTGATATCACTGTGGCAATGTGATGACACAATGGGTTTGTGATGTCACAGTGGTGATGAGGTCACTCTTGGATAGTGATGTCACAATGAATTTGTAATATCACCATTACATGTCCAATTTCATTCTACTAGAGCACAATGAAGATACAAGTTCACATAAGGAGCTAGAAGTCAGAAAGGCCATAAATTTTGTAAAATATTATGAGGACATAATAGGTTGGTGAAAATGCAATGGGACAGAGATATCCCATTGGCAATGTGATGTTACCATTACATGAGATAGTATTGTTTTGAAGTCACAAATAATTGGTGGTCCATACAGGTGATGAGGTCACATAGGTTTGTGATTTCACAATGGGATGGTGATGTCACAATCTCCTGCCAGATCTCTAATTGACAATGAATATATAAGTTCATAAGGGATAATGATGTATCCAAAAGCATATGTTGGCACAAGTGTAATTGGTCTTAACAGCCTTGTGATATACAATGTGACTCAGTGGTCATGACATCTTGCAGTGTGATGTCACAGTGGTCATGATGAAACAGTGGATTTCTGATATCACTTGTTATACCTGAAGTATGAGTTAAACAACTTATGAACTCAGTGATGCCAAAGAGATCACACTGGCAGCAAGTCAAAAATTTATGAGAATAGGAGAGTTTTGTGATGTCACATTGGGTTAGTGATATCATAATGGCAATGTGGTGTCATCAAGGTATTGTGATGTCATAATGATTATGTGGTCACAATATATTTCTGATATCAACCCACCTGCCACATTTGAAATAGAATGGAATTACAGAATAAGCATTCCAATATATCTGTTACATCACAATTACCATGTGTTGTCATAATGCTATGATGTCATTGTTTTATTATCTCACAATTGGCTGATGTTGTCATAATGACAATGTGATGTTACACTGGTAATTATGTCACAAAGTGTTTGCGATGTTAAAATGGCATGTATGATCTCAATTGTCATTAGCTCAAAATGAGGCTATGGGTACACAAATGGCCTTTGATGTCACAAAGGCCATGCTTTCTTTCAAAGCTTCTAAGGTCGTAATAGGTTTGGGATGTCACAATGTGATCATGGTGGCACAATGGCAATGTGATATCACAATGAGTTTGTGATGTCACCGCAGTGATGAGGTCACAATGGGTTAGTGATGTCTCATCAAGTTTGTAATATAACAACGACATATACAATTTCAATTTCTTTTAATTCACTATGATGATACTGTATTAACCAGTGGAGCCAGAATTATCTGTGAGAGCCATTAATCATTGTAAATTCTTGGCCTGGCCCACCGGAGAGTGTGGGGAACGCCCCCAAAGGTGGAGGTGTCAAGCCTCACATGGTGAGCTGTCAAGAAATGATTGAACATTCGGCAATTTGGGAAGTGACAGTTGAAAACTGTTAGGCAGAAGACCCGTTGGAATGAGGAGGGGTACAAGCTATATATAAGTTGCATTTTTAGAGCATTGGAAGGGGAGATAAAAATGAGAGCTACCCAGATGGAAGAAAGTGGTAAGACAGCAGGAAGGGAAAAACCTGAGAAGAGAGGAAGCAGAAAAGCGGTCGTTAGGGCAGTGTAGTGAAGGCCTATGGAGACTGGAGAGGCCTGAAGAGAAGAAGGGAGTGGTGGAAGGGAAAAACAGAAAGACCAGAAAGGAATGACAGGTCTGTAGCGAAGGAGGGAGTAATGGAAAAGTTAAAAGCCTTGCCCATTGAGGTTTGGAGCTTTGGAGAACCTTCATAATTTTTTGGCTGGTGGTTTGCAGACCAATTAAGATAGGGCGGGCTGCCCATTGGAGGTCTGAGGTTTGGACATGGTTATCCCTTCCAGGATAAGGTAATCACAGTCTCCTTTCTAGTGTAAATTGGTTTATTATATTAAATGTGACTCAATGGTTTGTCTCCTTGCCTTAGAGGTAATAAGTATGCGAGTTCACAGAAAGAGCTTGAAGTCTCAAAGGCCATGAAGTTTCTAAGATGTGATGTGGCCATAATCGGTTTGCAAAAACACAATGGGACAGTGAAATAACAATGCGAATACCACAATATCACGTCAAAATAATGCTTTGATACCACAATTAGTTGTTGATACCATTCTCGTGATGAGCTCACAATAAGTTTGTGATGTCACAATAGGTTCATGATGTCAGAGTGGAATGGGATATCTCAATTGTCATTAATTGACAATAAATATATGAGTTCAAAAAGGGACTGTAATGTCTCCAAAGGCATGCATTGTCACAAATGTGATGCCGGTCTAACAGCTTTGTGATGTCACAATGTGACACAATGGTCATGACATCTGGCAGTATGATGTCATAAGGGATTTCTGATATCACATGTCATACCAGAAATATGAGATTGAAAACAGATTATGAGCTCACAACGGCCCTACTATATTACCATGGCAGCATGTCACAAACTTTACAAGGACAGGACTGGTAGTGACGGCACAGCAGGTTAATGATATCACAATGGCAATGTGATGTCACAAAGAATTATGATATCACAATGGTTATATGGTCAAAATGGGTTTCTGAAACAGAGTGAATTCACAGAATAGGCCTTCACACTGTTAAGTCATAACAATGTCACTTTGATTTATAATGCTATGATGCCATTGTTGTTTGGTGATGTCACAATGAGCTGATGGTTTCATAATGACAATTTGATGTCACTGCTGATTTATGATGTTACAAAGGTTATGAGGTCACATTAGGTTTCTGATATCAACACACATGTCAAATTTGAAATAGTATAAAAAAGCTGGGTGCCAGTGGCTCACGCCTGTAAACCTAGCTACTCAGGAGGCTGAGATCTGAGGATCGCAGTTCAAAGCCAACTCAGGCAAGAAAGTCTATGAGACTCTTATCTCCAGTGAAAACCACTAGATATCCAGAAGTGTCCCTGTGGCTCAAGCGATAGAGTGCTCACCTTGAGCTGAAGAACAGGGACAGCACCCAAGCCCAGAGTTCAAGCCCAAGGACCGGCCAAAAAAAAAGATTAAAATCAGGCATTCATTATCTTTTTATAACATCACAATGGCAGTGTGATCTCATAATTCTATCTTGTCATTGTAGATTTGTGATGTAAAAAGTAGTTGATGCTGCCATAATCACACTGTTGATGTCACAAAGGGTTCGTGATGTTACAATGGCATGTTTGATATCAATTGTCAGTTCATAATGAGGGTATAGATACACAAAGGGACTGTGATGTCACAAAGGCCATGTGTTTTTTCAAAGGTGCTAAGAGGTCCTAATAGGTTTGGGATGTCACAATGTGATAGTGATGTCAAATGGCAATGAAAGCTCACAATGGTTTTGTGATGTCAGATTGGTGATGAAATCAAATAATTTTGTGAAGTCACATCTGATAATCACATGTCCAATTTCAGTTGCTACTATTTCACAATGAGGATATGAGTTCACAGAAGACTGAAATATAAAAGGCTATGAATTATCTAAAATGCTATGAAGACACAGTAGGTTTTTGAAAACACAGTGGAACAGTGATATCACAATGGCAATGTGATGTTGCAATATGAGGACTTAATAATGTTTTGATCTCACAATTGGTGATGCCACACTGGTGATGGGTTTACAAGAGGTGTGTGTTGTGACAATGGGTTGGTGATATCAAAATGACACATGTGCTCTCAATTGTCATTAACCCACAATGAGTATATGAGCTCACAAAGGGACTGTGATGTCTCCAAAGGCATGCATTGTCACAAAAGTGATGAAGTCCTAACAGCTGTGTGTTGTCAGAATGTGACAAAATGCTCATAACATCTATCAGTGTGATGTCACCATGATCAAGATGTCACACTGGATACGGGTATCACATTTCATACCTGGATTGGGTATGAGAGGATTGGAATTTCACATTGGGTTAGTGATATCACTATGGAAATGTGAGGTCATGAAGGTATTGTGCTACCACAATGGCTATTTGATCATAATGTGTTTCTACTATAATAGGTTTGAACTGTCATATTGATTGGAAATGTCAAAATAGCATGCCGTATCTCAAATGTCATTAATTCGCAATTAAGATATGAGTTCACAAAGGGACTGTGTTGTCTCCAAAGTCATGTGTTGGCACAAATATGATGAAGCCCTAACAAATTTGTGAGTTCACAATGTGACACCATGGTCTTGATGTCTATCAATGTGATGTAACAATGTTCATGTCAGAGTCAATTTCTGATATCATATGTTATATCTGAATTATTATGGGTTTGAGAACATATTATAAGCTTACTAAAGGCCTAAAATATCCTAACGGCAGCATTTCACACAAGTTATGACTAAAAACTCAATGCCTTTGGAGCTTTTCTTTCTTTGAAATTGTATCCTCATTGTGAACTAGTAGAAATTGAAATAAGACATGTCATTGTGATATTACAAACTCATAGTGACATTACAAACTCATTGTGACCTTATCACCACTGTGACATCACAAAACCATTGTGACATCACATTGCTGTTGTGCCTTCACAATCACATTGTGACATCACAAACCTATTGTGAACTCTTGAGATGTACAACTCGTTATGTCGAAAACGAACTTTACAACTTTCGTGCAGTGAGGAGGAGTGGGACCGGGGAGGATTGGGAGGGGGCAGGGAGAGAATGGGAAGGGGTGGGAAGGGGAAACAAAGGAGGAGGCTACAATGCTTGATAAGGAATGTACTCATTATCTTGCCCATGTAATTGTAACCACTCTGTACAGTATTTTCACAATTAAAAAAAACACATGAAAATAAACAAACACATGACCTTTGTGGCTTCACAGACCCTTTGTGTACTCATATCTTCATAGTGAACTAATGAAAATTGTTATCACACATAGCATTGTATCATCACAAATACTTTGTGCAATAATTATGACTGCGAAATCACATTGTCATCATGACACCACCATTCATTGTGACATCACCAAACCCCAATGACACCATACCATATTTTTATTTTTTTCTCCTGTGAGTTTTTTAATAGTAAATACAGTGTACAGAAGGTTTACAGTTACATGAGCAAGGTAATGAGTATATATACTATCAAACATTGCTGCCTTGACATCCCATTGTCATTTTCATGTCATAGACCCATTTTGAATGCTTATTCTTCGATTTCATTCTATCTCAAATGTGCCATCTGCATTGATATCAGGAAACCATTGTGAACTCATAACCTTTGTGAGATCTAAATTTCTTTGTCAAATCGCATTGCCTTTGTTATATCAATAACCCATTGTGATATCAAATACCTCTCCTGTTCTCATAATTTTGTGACATGCCATTGTGATATCTTAGGCCATTTGTGAGTTGAAAATCTGTTTTCAACTTCATATTTCAGATATGACATGAGATATCTAAAATCCAGTGTAACATCATCATATCATACTTCTGGAGATCATAACCGTTGTGTCACTTTGTGACATCTCAGACCTTTTAGTTCTTCACCTTTTTGACTACATATGCTTTGCTGACATCAGAATCCCTTCCCAAACTCATATACTCATGGTGTGTTAATGACAATTGAGATCCCACATGCCATTGTGCCATCACCAACCCCTTGGGACATCTCAAATCTATTGTGACCTCCTCATCAGTATTGCATCACCAATTGTGACATCAAAACTTTCTTATAACAGATTGGTGAGATATATCATTGTCATTGTGAAATCACTGTCCCATTGGTTTTTCACATAGTATGACCTCATACTTCTTCTATCACCTGGTATCCTCATATTGAATTATGAGTCATTGAAATTTGATATATCATTCTGATATTACAAACCAACTGTGACATCACAAAACCATTGTGACCTCATCACCACTGTGACATCAAAATCCCAATGGGATATCTCATTTCCATTGTGACATTATGGATCATATTGTGCCATCCTAAACCTATTATGACCTTTTACCACCTTTGAAAACACACATGGCCTCTTTGACATCACAGAACCTTTTTGTATCCATATCCTCATAGGGAACTAATGAAAACTGACATCAGATATACCATTGAAACATAACAAATCCTTTCTGACATAATAATAATTTTGACATCATGTTGCCATTATGACACCATCAGCACATTTTGACATGTAAAACTACAATGACATCATAGCATTGTAACATTACATTGTCATTCTGATGTCATAGACAGACACGTTGTGTTTGCCTATTACATTATTTGATTATATTTCTAATGTGGCATGTCGGTTGTTACCAGAAATCCATTGTGAGTTCATGACCATTGTGATATCATGATGCCTTACTAGCATCAGATTGCCAGTGTGATGTCACATTGCCAAATTGATGTCAAAAAGGGATTTTGATGTGACAATGGTTATGACATCACAATGAGTTTCTGATATCAACCCACATGCCACATTTCAAATACAATGAAATCACAGATTTGGCATTCATAATGTGACAATGATGTCACAATGCCAATGCCAAATGCTATGCTGTCATTATCATTTTGTGATGTCACCATAAGCTAAAGATGTCATATCAACAATATAATGTCACACTGGTTATTATGTTACACAAGGTTTATTATCTTACAATGGTTATGCGGTCACAATGTGTTTCTGATATATTCTGAAATAGAATGAAATCACAAGATATACATTCACAATGTGTCTATGACAGCAAAATGGCAATGCGATGTCATAATGCTATGATGTCACTGTAGCTTGGTGATGTCACAATGAGCTGATGGTGTAATAATGACAGTCTGATGTCACATTGGTGATGATATCACAAAGGGTTTATGATGTCACAATGGCATGTCAGATCTGTTTTTTATTGTGAACATACTGTACAGAGGGGTTACAATTACATGGGCAAGATAATGAGTACATTTCCTATCAAGCATTGTAGCCTCCTCCTTTACCCTTCAGAAAGATATTAATTGCCATTAGTTTATAGTGAAGATATGAGAATGAAGTCACAATGACATATACAAATGAACTGTGATGAAACAAAGGCCATGTATTTTGTCAAAAGTGCTAAGGTTCCTAACAGGTTCTGGTTGTCAAAGTGTTAATGATAGAAAAATGGGTTAGTGATGTCAAAACTAGTTTGCAATATCACATCTTACTTCAATTTTCAATTGCTACAAGCTCACAATGACACAAGTTCACAGAAGGAGCTAGATGTCTCAAAGGTCAAAATTTTTTAAGATGTAACAAGATCATAATAGGTTTGTGAAAGCATGGTGGTTCAGTAATATCACAATTGCAATATGATGTCAAATTATAATGTCATAAAAGTGTTGTTATGTCACAATTAGTTGATGATGTCATAATAGTGATGAGTTCAAAATAGTTTGGTGATGTCGTAGTAGTTTGGTGATGTGACGATGGCATTCCAGACCTCAATTGTCATTAACTCATAATGAGTATATGAGTTTAGAATGGGATTGTGAGGATTCCAAAGTCATTTGTTGGCACAAATGTGATGAAGTCAGAACAGATTTGTGATGTGACAATGTGACACAATGGTCATTACATCTAGCAGTGTGATGTCACAATATTCATAATATCACAGTATATTTCTAATATTTAATGTCATACCTGAAATAATATGAGGTTGAAAATAGATTGAGCTCTCAATGTGCCTAACACAGTGGCAACATGTCACAAAATTAATGAGGACAGGACATGTTTGAGTTGTCACAGTTGTTTAGACATATCAAAATGGCAATGGTATATCACAAAGGGGTTGTCATGTCACAATGGTTATGAAGTCAAAATGTGTTTTTGATATGAACCCACCTTTGAAATACAACGAAATCACATAATAGGCCTTTATAATGTATATGTGTTGTCACAATGACAATGTGGTGTAATAGTGGTATGATGTCATTACAGATTTGTAATGTCACAATGACCTGATGTTGTCATAATGACAATCTGATGTCACACAAATGATTATATTGTAAGTGTTTTGTGATATTACAATGGCATATTTGATCTCAATTGATACTTCACAATGAGGATATGGATACACAAAGGGACTGTGATGTCACAAAGGCCATGTGTTTTTTTCAAAGGTGCTAAGGATGTCATAATGGGTTTGGGAGGTTTCAAGGTGCTTGTAATGTCACAATAGCAATGTGATATCACAATGGTTTTGTGATGTCACATTAGTGATGAGGTCACAATGGACAGGATAGGTTTGTGATGTCAGAACAGGTTAATGATATCACAATGGCACTGTGATGTCACAAAGGGATTTTCATGTCACAATGACTTTGAGGTCACAATGGATTTCTGATATCCACCAATATTACTAGCCTGTAATAGAATGAAATCACAGAATAGGAATTCACAATATGTCTATAATGTCCCTACGACATATAATGTCATAATATTATGATATTTAAGTTTAGTGATGTCAAAATGGCATGTCTAATCTTACTGGTCATTAAATTACCATGAGGATCCCAAAAGTTGCTGTGTGCTGAGTCCTTCAAAAGGCACATTGTGCTGAATTCATTACACAGGGCTCTTTGTGCTTCTCTTTTTAAGTATGCTGTGTGCTGTCATCCCAAAAGATTCAACGTTCTGAGTCCTTGAGAGGACAATTACACACACACACACACACACACACACACACACACACACACACACACACGCAAACACGGAGCGTTACCATGCACCTGCTTGGTGTGTGGGGTGGATGGAGAAGTGTCTCCCCCAGTGGTTGGGCTGAGGGGATCTTCAATTCCCCCAGGCAGCTGCTGGGGTTGGGGGGAAGCCTGTCCCCCCAAATCCAGCTGTCAACAGCACTCACAGGGTGATCACATTTACCAGCTCTGCCACCATCTGCTGGTGCTCCAAATCCATGTAGTTTCCTCATCCTCCCCAAGAATCCACCAAGTAACCCAGAATCATCTAGGCTGGAATAGGAAGTTCATCCATGTATGTAGCCTTTAGGACCCCATCCATTTACCCAACACTGCCCTGACCCCGTGTCAGACACTTCTCTGGGGGCACCATGACCTCCTGCTTGTTTTCAGTCTAGGCTCTGAAGAGCCACCTGTCTCAGGACTCCTTCACCCAGAGTCCTGACCTGGAGTTTTGCTGAATGGGGAGTCAAGGCTGGTTATTCCCAAGGGAAAGTGTCTGGCCCTGAAGAAAGGGAGAGGCAGGGTGGTTCAGCATGATTAGAGCAGTGCTTCCTTGGGTCGAGACCCTGGTTCTGACAAAGGAACTCACATGCTCCAGCTTGTACATTGTCCCAGATGAGAAACCTACAAACTCAGGAGGGGCACTATTCTGAACCTATGTCTGTGTGTGTGTGTACCGTGTGTGTGTGTGCATGAAGAGAGAGAAAGATAGAGAGAGAGAGAAAGAGAGAGAGAGAGAGAGAGAGAGAGAGAGAGAGAGAGAGAGAGAGAGAGAGAGAGAGAGAGAGAGAGAGAGAGAGAGAGAGAGCCTGACTGTGCTCAGGTAAGTGATCAGTTGGCAAATTGCAGATGCTGCATGGATGAGTCTACAGTCACTGTTCTTGATTTGTTTGTGTGTGTGTGTGTGTGTGTGTGTGTGTGTGTGTGTGTGTACTTGTTGTGCTTTTTTCATCAATGCCAAGTATGAGACCAGACATAATTTTTGTTTTCACCTTCACTGTTTCATGGCTCCTTTAGGGAAGATTTCAGTAGACGTGCCTTTCCACCTCTCGCTTCCCCTTTTCCTATAGCCCACAGTAGCTGCTGGGCCTGGGTGGATCTCCCCTTGGAGGCCTGTGTGAACCACAGACGAAAGTGGACACCTTCTGTCTTAAGCCTGAAGGCTTGTGAGACGAGTGTGACCACAGAGCACTCTTCCAGCCAGACAGTCTGCTCTCGTTTGTATAGTTGGAGCTAATTCAAGGGTTGGGAATGTGTCTGCCAAATGTAACTAGGGAAGGAGATGGAGGGGGGGAGTAGGGCAGGGGCTGTGAATCTAGGAGGCTCTGGGAAGTGGTGAACGATGTGACATTGCAGATGGTTCCCCACTACCGAGGATGAGAGGGCAACCTTACCAAGGGCATTGAGGGTGTCCATGGGCATCTAGGCAGGGGTCTCTGGGACCCCACTGGTGGTGTGGGTTCCCTCCTGGGGGAGTGCACTGGTTTGAAGTCCTCCCTTGCATCCTGCAGACTCTAATTTGTGTCCTGCCTGTGCTGTTTCCAACTGGGCAGTGGTAGGCAAGTGCATTCCCCCTGGTGGAGCCTGCTCGTTATCAGGCCGTGGCAGTAAGCTAGGGCTGGCTGAATGCCATTTTCTGTAACCTGCTCTGGGCTGTCAGGAAAGAAAAGGGGACCGCTAACTTTGGAACCCTTTAAGTTTTATTGGGACAACTGAAATGCCACCTTTTCGAGGGTTTTTTTCTTAAATCTGGCAATTTCCACTAACAACTGGGATTATTGGTCAAATTAGACGGACCATTTCAGCCAACAATCAATGATGTTCAAAGTATCACAAGCAGAGTTTCCAAGCCAGATGGTCTCCTGCTATGAACGTCGTGCCTTGATTGCTTTCATGCGGCAGCTGTTGATTCTCCTCTGACTTTCTCTAGTGTGACCACCACGGTTGAGTGAAGGGTTAAAATACTTGAGGCAGTGACCATTTTTTGCTTGTTTCAGAGCAGAGAAACACATGGTGCTAAACCACCTGGTTGCATGCTTTTATAAGACCTGTAAATCGTTAGCTCAGGGCTCTCGTCCTGGGCTCCACTGTGTCAGAGTGTAGGACGAGACCCCAGCTGCAGACCGTTTAAATAAAACAGCTGTAGAGTCTGACTCTTGGTGGTCTTCTTGGTGGGGGTCCTGCGACCTAGGCATAACATTGAGGATGTCATGGGGAGAAGAAATTGTGACCTCACCATCCCTAGCCTGCCACCTGTGAGTAGAGAGGATTCTCAGCACCTTCACTGGACTCTGGGAGATTCAGAAACCCAAAATGCCTCGAAGATCTCTGCAACATGAAACTTGGGGGCCAGATGTGGTGGGCCATCCTGGCTGGCCCCAGGGGTAGGAGAGTAGGACCCTTGAGCCTGACCTTCAGCTCATGGCAACCTCATTCACTCCTGAGTGGGGAATTGAGTGCCACAAAGCTGGTCAGCCGCTGGCCAGAGATCTTTGAGAAGATAGGCATCCCAGAGGCCCTGGAATCCAGCGAGTACACAGTGTCTTCGGAGCCAAAACAGTTCAGTTCGGTGCCACCAGGAAGGTGGGAAGAGGGAGGAGGGAGAACTGTGGGAGAGCTACATCAGGCTTTGCCCCGCCCACCAGGATGCTTACCTGAATGGGATGGGATTTTCTGTAGTATTTTTGTAGACAGATGCTCATTTATTTATCCAACAAAGAGTTACAGTTTGCGCCAGGCTCTGGAGGGGTTATAGAAAATGAGAGGTTCCAGTGCTTGTTCCACAGCACATGAAGAAACCTTGGTTTGAGCCGAATGCCTGTGCTTCATGCCTGTCATCCTAGCTACATAGGAGGCTGTGATGGGAGGATCGATGCTTGAGGCTCAGGCAGGAAAACCTGTAAGAGTCTTATCTCCAACTAACTACCAAAAAGAAAACACCAGAAGTGGATGTGTGGCTCAATCTGTATGTAGTCTGTTGGCCTTGAGTAAAAAGGCTCAGGCATAGCACTTAGGCTCCGAGTTCAAGGCCCAGTAGTGAGAGAAAGGAAGGAAAGAGAGAAAGAGGAGGGAAGGCTGGATGGAAAAAAAGAGGAAAGGAAGGAAGAAGGGAGAACATGTGAGCCTTGGATTGGAGTCCCTGGATCAAATGAGCCAACCATTCACAATCTATGTGGGGACAATTTCAGACACTAAAGCCAGTATGTAGGACCAAGATACTGATACCTCTGCAACTTTCTGACATCCAGGAGCTGTGTGGTAGCCAACTACAGAGGTAAGCAATCTCTGGTAGACACTAGGACTCAGGGCGGTTCATCAGTTTTCAACCATCCCTGGCGCCAATGAGTTTATTTTCTGGTCAGATAAGAACAAGCTGTCCAAGGTCTAGGGAGGTATTGGTGTGAGGCAGTGTTGGGGGGGGGGGGGGCAAGGGATAAGCAGGAAGATGAAGAGGGAGGAGGATCACAGGTCAGGAATGTCAGGATATTGGAGCCATGACTTCACCTGACATCCTAGACCAAATGTGATAGAGCCTTTGACCCAGCTACACTGCTATTAAGAGTCCTGGCATATTGGATTCACCATTGACCACCTATCTATTGTCCACTGCAGGATGCCTGTGCAGTACATCCTTGGGGACTGGGACTTTCCAGGGCTCAATCTGAAGTTGACATCCCCCACCCTATTCTTTCTTGCACCAGAGACAGAAGTAAGCTGGCCACTAGCACAGGGCAGCCAGGGAATGAGGGTGGGAGTAAGGACCCTTGTTTCCCCAGACTTCCTCTAGGGGGCACTAGGACCCCGTGATTGCTATTCTCAGAGGCAGAGATGGGTCTCTTTGCTGGCTCAGCCTTTAGTCTAAATGGCAGATCTGGGATTAAGAGAGGGCAGACTGAACGTGGGGCAGGTTTGGATAGAGGCTGGTTGGAAAACCAGAGGCACTGGTCTGTGAGCAGGGTTGTTTCTTTGAGAATACTCACACCCCAGGAAAATTCCAAGGATAGATCAGCCCTATTCTTCTTCCTGAGAGAGAGACCTGGAACCCTTGAGTCTACTTACCTTGGCCGAGAAATCCTTTCATTCCCACATCCTGTGGTTGGATAATTAGACCTCACCTCCCTACCCAGTATAGAGGCAGGACAGTGAAAGATCTTGAGTCTTTGATAAGGCCAGGGGATCCTGAATATGCGATTGTACTTGAACATCCTAACTTGGTGCATGGTAAGTTCCATCTAAGATTACCATAATGTAGGACATAGAATCTAGAGAATCACAGCAGGATGGGGTCTGTTCTAGGAGTCTTGAGTACTATGTGTGAGCTTTCAGCTCATGTATGCCCACCTGCTTCCCTTTCTTGGGTGGGTTTTTGCTAGAAAAACTTGAAACTAGGAAGTGGGTCCTATCCCTTGTCATTTATATTCAAAGTTAGCCCTCTACCATTTGAGCCACAGCTCCACTTCCAACATGTTTGGGCATTTATAATTGGAGATAAAGAGTTCTCATGGACTTTGTTGCCAAGGGTGGCATCCAACTGAAGTCCTCAGATCTCAGTTTCCTGAGGGGATAGGATGACAGGCATGGAAAAGTATGTTTGGCTGGGTGGCACTAGCTCATGACTGTCATCCTAGGCACTCAGGAGGTGAGATCTGAGGATCAGTGGTCAAAGCCAGCCTGGGCAAGAAAAACTCTGAAGCTCTTATCTCCAACGAACCGCCAGATAAACAGAAGTGGTGTTGTGTTGTGACTTAAGTAGTAGAGTGCTCGCCTTGATCTGGAATGCTCAGGGACAGCACCCAGACCTAGGGTTCAAGCCACACAACTGAAAAAGAAAGAAAATAAAACATATTTGCCTGCAAAGGATGGTCCAGGTGTGCAAGGGATGAAGAGGGGGGTGCTGTGGTTTGGAGACCAGGTGCTCACCCCACTGTACAGACATTTGTAAGATCTCCCCAAGATTACCCCAACTTGAACCCACTGCTTCAAGAGGATATGGCTTGTGTCAGGCAGTGAGTGGGTGAATGGGTGCAGGGCTAGGATTCCTGTGTCTGTTTTTTCTCCAATAAAGGATGGATTTGGATGCTTGGTGACAAAGTCTGAAGTGAAGTGTTGCAAGGAGTTTGTGGCCTTATGAGATGGTTTTCCTCTGGGTATGTAAAGGTGGCTGAAACCGGAAGTCGCCAGTGGCTCACAACTGTCATCCTAGCTACTCAGAAAACTGAGATGTGAAGACCATGGTTCAGAGCCAGCTTGGGCAGAAAAGTCTGTGAGACTTGATGTCCAATGGACCACCAGAGAACAGGAAGTGGTGCTGTGGATTAAGTGGGAGAGTGCTCAACTTTAGCTGAAAATCTGAGGGACAGTGACCTGGCCCAGAGTTCAAACCCCATGAGCAACAACAAAAAAAGAGGTGGCTAAGTTTTCTACATAGCAGTGTGTACGGTATGAAATGCCATGCTGGTCTATCAGCCATTCCAGATATGTGAGAGGCTCAATGTTTTGTCTACAGTGGGTCTGAGGTCGGTAGTGCCACCTTCTTGTGGGTGGGATGTGATCCTAATGGAATGAGTCCGTAGTTTTGTTCTCAGGGACTGCTGAAGCCTTGAGCTGTCCCTGTGTGTGTGCGTATGTGTGTGTGTGTCTGTGTGTCTATGTCTGTGTGTCTGTGTGGGTCTGTGTCTCTGTCTGTGTCTGTGTCTGTGTCTTTGTGTGTTTGGAAGTAGAAGAACTGGGCCTTGAATTCAGGCCATAGGTATTGTTCCTGACCTTCTGAGCTCAAAGCTAGTGCTCTGACACTTGAGCCACAGGTTCATCTCTATCTATTTGGTAGTTCACTGAGGATAAGAGCCTCAGAGCCTTTCCTGCATGGGCTGGCGTTGAACTGTGATCCTCAAACCACAGCCTCCTGAGTACGTAGGATGACATACAAGAAACACCTGTGCCGGATTTGTGTGTGTGTGTGTGTGTGTGTGTGTGTGTGTGTGTGTGTGTGTGTGTGTGTGTGTGTGTGTGTGTAGAAGTGGGTTGCAACAAGGAGCGCTGGACCCTTTGGTAACTTCTAACTGCTATCTTTGGGTGGGTGCATGAATGTTGTGTCTTAGGTTTGGGGGCCTGGAAGGGTGAAAGGCTTAAATTATAAGACCAAGGGATCTGTGTTCCCGGGAGCTGTCTACTCCCTTGTCCCTGGTTGGTGGCAGAGGGAGCTTGGGAGGACCTGGGAGTGGGGCCTGCATGGGGTGGCTTCCCAGACGGACAGAGAGCATGGCCAGCACTTATTCAGGATGCCAGCTCTGTTAGTATGGAGCGTACTGGATGGGCCAAACTCTGGGTCTTCTCATCATGAGGTCTGATGGGTGAGGCCAACCCTATTTTAAATCTTGACCTATCATCTTCAGATCTCAGCCTCCTGAGTAGCTACGATTATAGGCATGAGCCTCTGGCAACGGGCCTCTGATTCTTTTTGGTATATTAGGGATTGAACTCAAGGCCTTAGGCTTGCCAGTCAGGTATTCTACCATGAAAGCCAAGCCTTTCTGTCTTGGGCATTTCTGAGATAGACACTAAATATATGCTCAGGCTGGGCTGGATCACGATTCTCCTGTGACAAGTGTGGGCCACCATGACTGGTTCTCTGTATCGGGATGCTAGACAGGTAGCACCACGTTTAGTCATCAGTTTAGATGGATTGTCCCAAACTCTTAGCCCACAGCAGCTGATTCTTGACCAGAGTTGAAGCTCGGGACCTTGACCATCGGACCTCAGTATCCTCCTGGGACAGTTGTGAGGAATCAAGGGATCAATATAGGGGGATCACTGGGGCAGGGCCAGGCATAGAAGGAGTGGTTGCAAGATATGGTTCTTCAAATTCTGTGAACATATGACAGGAAGATACCCTGCCAGGGCTCAGATGGGGCCTGTTATTTATCATGCAACAGGTATGAGATTATGAAACAAAACATGGCTCTCTTTCATCCTTACCCTATCTGCATGTGGAAGGGGATCCTTCACTGTTCAGTTTTGCAGCTGGATAAAATGAGGCACGAAGAAGCTGGGTGACCTATTCATGACACCTAGTTACAGGAAGCTCAGCCTGACTTCTCTGCCATGCTCGCTATGACAATGGCTGCTATTCAGTCCACTTATTGTGGTGGAAAGTCCACTTCTTGTCAATCCTGGGGCTTGAACTCTGGGCCTGGGCGCTGTCCCCAAGCTCCTCAGTTCAAGGCAGGTGCTCTACCACTTGAGTCCCCAGCACCACTTCTGGATTTCTGGTGGTTCTTTGGAGATAAGAGTCTCACAGACCGTTCCTGCCTGCCTGGCTAAAAACCATGATCCTGATATGTCAGTTTCCTGTATAGCATTATGCCTGTGCCACTGGCATCAGGCATAAGTCCACTTCTTTCTTTCTTTCTTTCTTTCTTTCTTTCTTTCTTTCTTTCTTTCTTTCTTTCTTTCTTTCTTTCTTTCTTTCTTTCTTTCCTTCCTTCTTCCTTCCTTCCTTCCTTCCTTCCTTCCTTCCTTCCTTCCTTCCTTCCTTCCTTCCTTCCTTCCTTCCTTCCTTCCTTTCTTCCTTCCTTTCTTTCTTCCTTTCTTTCTTTCTTTCTTTCTTTCTTTCTTTCTTTCTTTCTTTCTTCTTTCTTTCTTTCTTTCTTTCTTTCTTCTTTCTTTCTTTCTTTCTTTCTTCTTCTTTCTTTCTTTCTTTCTTTTTTTCTTTTTCTCTCTCTCTCCCTCTCCGTCTCTGTCTCTGTCTCTCTGTCTCTCTCTCTCTCTCTCTCTCTTTCAGAAACTGGTTGAATGTGTCCTGGAGGAGGTGGCTCAGTGTCTCCATGTGTCTGGGACACACGGTAACCCTCTAATTCTGGAGGTGGGCTGTGGGTCAGGAGCTGTCTTGCTCAGCCTGTTGAAATAACTCCCTGAGGTCCACCACTCTGTGCCCGGGCTAGAACATGACGGTTATTCATTGTCCATCCATCCTCTGAGTACTTCCCCACTACCCTCTGCTAAGAGAGTTAAAGGAAAGTGGATGAGGAGGTATCGTGTTGTCCAACCGCCCAGCATGATCCTGGACCTCTGATCCTCATGGCCATCTATCTGGCCAGACACCGGTTATAAGAAAATGAATTCACTCTATGTCTACTTTGCTTTGCTGGGGTGTGTCATTTCAGGTAGGGGGGCGTGGTGCAGAGGAAAGACTCCAGACCTGACAGCTCTTGAGGTACCTTTTTTCTTGTGACAGAGCCAAGTCATTGCTGTGGATAAGGAAGTAGCTGCCGTCAAACTGATCAGGAACAATGCTAAAAGGTACGTAGGTGGGCTCTTGAAGTATCAAACCCTCCCATGATTACTTCCCACTCACAATAAGGGGGGTGGGGTGCAGTGCAGGTGGCAGGCACTGGCCCTAGAGGAAAGTAAATGGATGGTGGCTTTCACGTGCTGGTGGCTGCCACCCATCATCCTGGCTATTTGGGAGGCTGAGGCTGAGGTCTGATATTCATGACTAAGAGCCAGCCCAGGCAGCAAAGTCTGTGATATTCTTATCTCCCAAAAACCACCTCCCCCCACCAGAAAAAAAGCCAGATGTGGTTCTGTGGTTCAAGTGGTAGTGCCTCAGCCTTGAATGAAAGAAGCTCAGGGACGACACCGAGGCCCTGAATCCAAGTCCTAGGGCTCAGAAAAAAATAATACAATAAATGAATAGTGGGCACCTGTTATCTTACTACTAAAAAAATGGATTCAGTCTTCTCTTTGGTACTTGTAGCCAAAAGTAAGGGGCTTCTTTGATGCTCCTCTAAACCTCCCCTTCTCTCCATTAGCTCTCCAGGCTTCAGTTTCAGGATAGAATTCAGATCATCCCACTCAATGTAACCTTATATACCCTCCCCTAAACACCTTCTTTGGGGTGGGGATTCTGGATGTACTCACCACTGGGAGGATGAGGCACTGCAGAGATAGGGGTAGGTATCCCCGAAACTCACACACACATGCACACACACACACACACACACACACCTAGGCCAACACAGACTAGCTTTTTTCAAAGGCACCTTATCTCCTTGTATTAACTGACCTAGCAGAGGAACTTGATCCCTTGTAAATGACTGTTTTAACTATGGCTTGCTTGTTGGCATGAGATAAACAAAGAAAGGGTCTGGTGCCCATCACCTCTGGCTCAGGTACACGTCTGACACCCTGGCTACTTAGGAGGCAAATATCTGAGGATCAAAGATCAAAGCCAGCCATAAGCTAGAAAGCTGGTGAGAATCTACTCTCCATAGAACCACCACAAAGTTAGAAGTGGAGTTGTGGCTCAAGTTGTGGAGCACCAGCCTTGAGCATGAAAACTCAGAAAGACCACTCCCAGAACATGAATTCAAGCCCACACACAAAAATGGCCCCATCTTTTCATCCCCAGACTGCCTGGGCCATGAGTGCCCTCTCACAGTGTGTGATACAGCACCGGTCCTAGGTAGTGTATCAGAGCCTTCAGAAATTGGATGGTGGAAGCCAGGCCTACTCCTTCGTGTGCTCTTAACCCACACCAGCTGGAAGACAGAGCATGACAAAGCAGGCAGCCTGCAGAGCAGAGAAGATCTTGCTCTGTCAGGGAGATTGGAGCAGGCTTTTTACAGGCAGCACTTGAAAGAGGGTCTTTCTTAACAAAGAGGATCTGACAGGAAGCACAGAGAGCAAAGACGCTGTAGATAAATTACAACATAGTTGAGCATGTTTATTTCCAGCCAGGGCTGCTGGTGAGAAACTCAATATTGATGTGAAAGAGTATCCTGAGGCAGGCCCGAGGGTTCACAGAGGAACAGCTATCCAGGGTTGGGATTGTGTCTTAGCAGTAGTGGGCTTGCCTAGTACACAGGTAACCCTGGGTTCAATTCCTAGGTCCCACATACACAGAAAAAGCCAGAAGCGGCATAATGGCTCAGGTGGAAGAGTGCTTGCCTCTGTCAGTAGAAGCTTCTAGACATTGCCCAGGCCCTGAGGTCACGCCTCAGGACTGTGAAAATAAAATAGCACTCAGATGGACCTTGGTGACAGGTGGTTGGCTATGCCCTGTAGCTCTTAGTAAATCCATCCATGCTTAGTGTCTCCTTCTTTGACAGAGGGGAGCTGGATATTCCTTCTGCCCTGGACACCCCTGGAGGTGGTTATCAGCAACCCTCCCAACATCTTCCACCGCAGTAATGGCCCCAGAAATCCTCAGGTACAAGTGGGATGTGGTTCGGGGGATACAGGGCAAACCCCTAAAGTCCTACTGGGTCTGACCTGTCATAGAGGACCAGTCCATCCAGAGGAGGCAGATGGGAGCTTAGAGAGGGGTGGAGATGTGGAGGGAGCTCTTTAATGCCCATGGCCCTAACCAGATTCCAAGCCTTTCTTTGCTTTCTGTGAGGGAGATAGAGGAGTGTCTAGGTGGTAGTGTATAGAGGAGGACTAGATGGAAATTCGAAAGACTGAGACACCGTAAGCCTTGTGCTGGTGGCTCACGCCTGTCATCCTGGCTACTCGGGAGGCTGAGACTCAGAGGGTCTCATTTCCCAGCCCAGGCAGGAAAGTCCCATGAGAGTATCATCCCCAATCTCCAAACAGAAACGGCACCATGGCTCAAAAGGTACAGTTCTGGCCTTGAGCAAAAATCATCATCAGGGACATTTCCCAAGCCCTGAGTTCAAGCCCTTCATCAAAAACAATAATAAAAACCAGAAAGACAACCTTGCTTGCAAGTGATGGTGAAGCAGTGGGGGTCCTGTCGTTGGGAGACCAGATGCTAGCCTAAGTGTACAGAAATTTCTAAAAACTCTCCAAGTTTGCCCCAGTGTGAAGTCACAGCAGGGTGGGCGTTGCCTTACCAACAACTCCAGAAGTCCTGGCCTGTCTTAGGCATGGGGTGGGCTAATGGGAGCAGGGATGGATGGGTATTGTCAATTATATTCTCTTCATCCATGGAAATATAGTTTTGGATGCTAGTGTCAAAGTCTGAAGTGAAGGGTTGCATGTGGTTTGTAGCCTGACAATTTGGGTTTCACCTGGCTATAAGAAGGTAACTAAAGCCGGATGCTGTTGGTGGCTCACAACTGTCATCCTAGCTACTCAGGAGGCTGAGATCTGAGGCTTGCAGCACAAAGCCAGCTTTGGTAGGAAAGTCTGTGAGATTTTTATCTCCAATGAACCACCAGAAAACCAGAGGTAGTGCTGTGCCTCCAGTGGTAGAGCGTGCACTTTAAGCTGAAGAGCTGAGGGACTGCGTGCAGGCCCATAGTTCAAACCCTATGACCGACAACCAAAAATAAGGTGGATGAGTTTTCTGCATAGAGTTGTGTACAGTAGGAAATGCCATGCTGTGTTATGAGCCATTCCAGACGTGTGAGAGGCTGAGATTTGTCTACAGTTGGTCTGAGGATGGTAGTGCCATCTACTCAGGGTTTGGCATGTTCTGGTGCTCAGGGCCTGATGAGGCCTTGGGCTACCCCTGTGTGTGTGTGTGTGTGTGTGTGTGTGTGTGTGTGTGTGTGTGTGTGTGTGTGTGTGTGTGTGTGTTTCCCTCATCTTTCTCTGTCCCCTTCCTGGGTGCCTGTCTTCCTCTTCCTGACCTTGGATGTTGCCCCTCTTCCATTACAACCTTGCCTTTAGCCCCCAGGCAGGGTCTACAATGAGTCCTAAATTGCCAGAGACCTGTATAGTCCAGTTTTTCATTGGGGCCCAAGTCCGGCTGTCCGTATCTTTGGCCACCTCCATGGGATTCTGTGTCAGCAGGGCCAGCTGGCATAGGTTCTCCCTTACCTCTGGAAGGGTGGGGTTCAGTCATGAGATGTCTTTTCCTTTTCCTCAGCTGGGCCTCTGGCTGCATGTCCCTCCCAGCAGCTGGTAGTGGAGTGGGGGAAGGGTGGTTGCCAGTGGCTCTGACCAACTTGAGCTTGATAGCTGAATGAAGGCTGCCCAAGCAAGAAGGATCTTTGGCTGCATAGAGGTGAGGCCCAGGTGGCTTAGAAGTATCTGTTGTTGTCTAGGAAATGTCAACAAACATTATCACAGCCAAGTCTATCTCCCAGCCCCAGCTTGACCTCTCAGTTCCTTCTACACGATTCCGGATACCCAGAATACAGAGGCACAGACATAAGATTCCAGGGCCAGGGAACTGAGGGATGAGAGACTGGTATGGCCAGTATCTCAGTGTTCTGGGGCATTAGCCTTGACCTGGTTATGCCTTCCTTGCGTAAGTTCACTTCTTAACCCGTGGCTGGCCACACACCGGCCATTTGTGGAAGTGCTATGGAAATGGCAAGAGCAAAAGTGAGATCTAGTATGACCAAAATCTGGATTTATGGTCTGTGGGGGTGGCAAAGGTAAAGGGTGTATATTAAAAAAAAAAAATCTCAGAGCTGGAACTCAAGGCCTAGGCACTGTTCCTGAGCTAACACTGTACAACTTATATCACAGATCACTTTTCACCTTTTTTAGTAGTTAGTGGAGAGAAGAGTCTCACAGACTTTCCTGCTTGGGCTGGGTTCAAGCTGCCATTCTAAGAGCTAAGCCTCTTGAGTCGCTGGAATTGCTGGTATGAGCAATTGGCTCCAATTAAGGATGGTAGTGGATGCATGTGCTTGCGTGCATGTTTGCGTGCATGTGCGCATGCATGTGTGCATGTATGCATGTGTGTGTGTGTGTGTGTGTGTGTGTGTGTGTGTGTGTGTGTGTGTGTGTGTGTGTATTTACCAGGACTTGATCTCAGAGCCTAGGGGATATCCTTTAGCTTGTTTGCACAAGGTTGGTGCTGTACCACTTGAACTAGGGTATCTCTGCTTCCCAGCTTTTGGTGATTCATTGGAGAGAAGAGTCTGCCCATGCTAGCTTTGAATCTTGATTGATCCTCAGGTGTCAGCCGTGAGTAGCTAGGCATGAACTGGTACCCAGTTGCAAGGATGTCTTTTCATATGCTCTTCTGTTCTAACAGCTGTCTACTTCCCCTGGCCTAGATCTCTGACCTCCACTTCAGCTCCCTGCATCCCGTGACTGTGTGGAGAACATAAACCTCTAACCTGATCCCATTTCTTTGTACTCAAGGGAGGGTATGTTTCTTCTGTAGCCTGGGGAAGGAGGGTAGCTGTAGATGGGCGCTCGGCTGGGGGAGAGGTAGTCTGTTTCAGCCAAGAAGGAAAGTGTGGCCAGATGCTAATAGCTCATGCCCTCCTAGTCCAAGCTCCTCAGGAGTCTGAGATCTGAGGATTGCCATTCAGAGGCAGCCCAGCTAGAAAAGTCTGTGAGACTCTCCTCTGCAACTAGCCACCGAAAATCTGGAAGAAAAGCTGTGGCTCAAGTGGTAGAGTGCTAGCCCTGAATGAAAAAGTTGAGGCACAGAGTTCAGGCCCTGAGTTCAAGCCCTAGTACCAAGATGTGTGCAAGTGTGTGCATGCATACATACACACACAGACACACACAGACACACACACACAGAAGATGGTGGTAATGATGAGCTCAGCTACAAAACTGGGGGCACTCCTGAGGCATAGTCATAGTAAACTCTCAAGGCAGATCAAGTAGTTTTTCCCTAAGTCATTCTTGGGCTGAGGGGTCTGGATCATGGCAGTAAGTTCCATGGAACCTGCCCCTCTATCCATGCACAGGGCCACAGGACCAAGGGAAGCCACTATGAATGCTCATTTGTAGTCAGCCCATGATTGCTCCGAGTACTGGTGAGGAAAGTAAGGCTCCGAGCCCTGTGACTCCTGGGATAGAGACTGCTACCAGCAGCAGCCTGCTGGCTGTGGATACCTGAGACTACAAGTCTTTCATGAGCCCAACTCAACACCCGCCAAATGTGTGCCTGACAGATTCACACTCTTGTGATACTCGAGTGAGTGGGCATTACCTCCTGTCCCATCTTGCAGCTCCTGCCCCTTCTGGCCCAGAACTTTGGTCTGAGGTCGATTTATTGCTCAGATCCAAAGTGCAGCCATGACAGATGGCATTCTGATGAACAGATTAATGACCTCCGTGCTCAAGGCTCGAACCTTCTCTGATACTGTGGCCTGCTCTGTAGGCATAGGCCTCCAAAGAGGCTGCTCTCAAGACTTGTAGGACACCTAGACATTGGGAGACCCTCAGTGGCCCACTGGAAATTACTCCGCCTAGATCCACAGAGTGAGGTCCAAGCAGGCCAGGTGTTGGTCATGGGACTTGAACTCTGGGCCTGGGGCCTGTCCCCCAGAGGTTTGGCTTGCCACTTGAGGCACAACACCAATTCTGGTTTTCTGAAGGTTCCTTGAAGATCAGAGTCTCCCAGACTTACCTGCCTAGGCTGGCTTTGAACTGTGATCCTCACATCTCAGTCTCCTGGGGAGCTAGGAGGACAGGTGTGAGCCACCGGTGCCGGCTGATCTGGCCTTACACCACAGTAGACTAGGAGCTTCTGAAAGCTTTTCTTTATTTTTTTAGGTGCAAGTACTGGGGCTTGAACTCAGGGGTTAGGCTCTGTCCCTTAATTTTTTCCCTCAATTTTAGCACTCTGCCAATTGAGCCAAAGCTCCATTTCCGGCTTTTGGTAGTTCATCGGCAAGAAGAGTCTCACTAACTTTCCTCCCCTGAGCTGGCTTGACCCACAATCTCTATCTCAGTCTCCTGAGGAGCTAGGATTTACAGGGGTTGAGCCACTGGTGGCATTGGGCTAGAAGCTTTTCTTAAGCAAATGTTCTTCCCTGCATTTGCCCTGACTCCTCCATGCAAAGGAGGTCTGAGGGTCAGGAGCTGTGAAAAATAAGCTTCCAGCCACAGGAAATGTCAGGTGTCTCTGGTAAAAAGCCAACTGATCTTCCCCCTGGGCCCCATTCTGGGACCCCACCCTCTGCCCTACCTGTGACTCAAATATAAACCTTGACCCTTCCTTGAATGTCCTACCAGACTTGTCTGAAGCCACAGAACCTTCATTCCACCCACACCATCTGCTCTAAAGCACACCTCAGTACCTTCTGCCTGAGGCCCTCTGTCCTGAATCCACATCTTAGAACTCCTGTGGAATTTTGGCATTGGATATATCACCTCGTTGAGCAAGTCTTTCCTTCCCTTCTCCCTCTTTTAATATTGAGTTTCTAGAGATGGAACTTGTGCGGGCTGATTGGCAAATGCTCTATCGTGTGTGTGTGTGTGTGTGTGTGTGTGTGTGTGTGTGTATGTGTGTGTGCGCGCGCGCGCATGTGTGTGCCAGTCCTGGGGTTTGAATTCATGGCCTGGATGCTATCCAATCCCTGAGCTTTTGTGCTCAAGGCTAGCGCTCTACTACTGAACCACAGCTATATGTCTGGATTTTTGGGTGTTTAATTGGAGAAAAGTGTCTCATATAGACTTTCTTGCTTGCAATTGGGATCATCAGATCTCAGCCTCCTGCGTAGCTAAGATTACAGGGGTGAGCCACCAGCACCCATCCTCTACTCTACCTCTTATCTATAACTTCAGCCCTCCTCTGAGTCCCAGAGCAAAAGATCACACCTGGATGAATTTTTTCTTTTTGTCAGTCTTGGGGATTGACCTCAGGGTCTCGGCATACACCTGAGCTACATTTGCTCATGGCTATCTTTCTATCACTTAAGCCACAGTACCACTTTTGGCTTTTTCTGTTTCTGTGGTACTGAGCAATCAAACCCAAACCCAGGGTTTGTACATGCGGGCTAGGTAAGCACTCTAGCACTAAGCTCCAATCTCAGCCCAAGGCTCCCTTCTAACAGGAGTTATGAGGGTGGGGTTTATTGGCTTACCCCCTTTGGTGTAGAAATCTCTATTTCATATCTTTGCCATGATTTGGGACCAGACTGTGACTCGTCAATGAGGAATGATAAATGAGTGATAGCCACAGGCCCCAGAAGTCTAGCCTCACATCCTACAGAAGGATAGAGAATATGGAGCTAGAACCTTTGACAACTCCTACAGCCTAGGAACTGTGCTTTCCCTGGAGGCAGTGGCTGGCTGCATGGTGTGCTGATGGGACACCTCGGCCAGAATATAAGGCTTCAGTTCTTAAATGGCAGAGAAGGATGCTTTGTTCATGTTGCCCGCTCAGACTTTGTACTCTCTGAGGGTTTGTCCCAGATTGCCCAGGTTGGGGGGCTGGGCATGGGCAACCTGCTGAATGCCTATTGTCCATACCCAGATACATGGAGTTATTGCCTCCTTTTTTTATTTTTGGCAGGTCCAGGGTTGTACTATGAGCCTAGGCTCTGTCCCTGAGCACCTTTTGCTCGAGAGTAGTGCTCTGCCCTTGAGCCACAGCCCCATGCATGGTTTTTTTTTTTCCCCTGTGATCTCTTAGAAAGAAGAGTGTCATGGACTTTCCCACCCTGGCTGAATTCAAATTGGCATTCTCTACATCTTGGCCTCCTGAGGAGCTAGGATTACAGGCAGGAGCCACTGGCACCTTGCTTACTTTTCTTCTTCTTTTTCTTTTTTTTAATGGTAACAATCTGAAGTCTTCACGGTGTCATTCCAATGGTTTGCATTATAATTAAACGACCCAGGCCTGGAGTTTGAATGCTAGGACAGCCATCCACAAAAGGAAGGAGAGCCTGACAAACTTATTCCTGTTCATGTGAATGCTTATGGAGTGTTATTAATGTAACAATACATGTGCAGTGGATTCATGACCCTATTTTAGAATGCCACACAAAAATTATTGGGTTTATGTTTTCCATTCTAGCACCATGGTATAGTTAAGGATATTGATTAATTTTTAATTAATACTTTTATAAGTATTCAACTCGGATACTTCATTAATTGGAGGAAAAATTTATTAACTAATAATTGGTAATAACATATATAATTTAATATCCTCACAGTCCCACTCTCTGTATATGTATATATATGTATGTATGTTTATGTCTATCTCTCTATCTACTTCAATCTACATATTTATCAACATATATATATATATATATATATATATATAGGGCACTACTTTGGCTTGATCACAGGTCCTCAGAACTTCCTGGCTGCTCAGTTTTCAGGAGGCTGGTCTGTTAAGACTAAGACTGTAACCCTATTTATGGATTGGGCATTGTAGGCTGTGAGATGAAATCCCAGCATGGCCAAAAATTTATTCATGGAGTAAGAAGCCAATTTTGACACATTATTTTCCTTCTCTGTGAAAGTCCTTGGTCTCAGTATGATGTATAATCCATATGCAACTATATCCTATGTGATATGATGTAATAAAAGAAATGTTACATGTGTATATACTAAATACTAAATAAATAAGGGTAATAAATGTCATATGTACTAACCCATGTATGTAAACAGATCTCATATATTAATATTAGTTTTTCCAGTGCTGGTGCTTCAATTGAGGCTCTGGGAACTGGTCTGAATTTCTTGTCTTCAAGGACGCTGAGCCTTTCCTCTTCACCCAGACCCTGAGTGCAAATCCCAGGCCTACTAGAAAAATGGTGCAAATTCCAAACCAGTGCCTTATTACTATTATTATTATTATTATTATTATTATTTTGGCTAAGCACGGGGCTTGAACTCAGGTCTTGGAATCTCTGCCACAGTTGGTGCTGGCATCCTAGGACCCGAGTTCAAATCTCGGGGTTGAAAAAGAAATAAAAAACTGTAAAGGAGAAACCTAAAACTGAGAAGTTCAAGGAGGTAGTTTTCCTTTTTTTCCCCTATGTATTGTGACCATCCTGGGTCTAAATGACAAGGCCCAGAAAGCATACATTATCTTGCATTGCTGATGTTTGGCGGGGTATTAGGGAAGCCATAGCCAAAACCAGCAACTTAGGCCTGGAGGTCGAATCCCAGGACTGCCACTAATGAATGGAGATTCTCAGAAATCTATTCCCATATACAAATGGAATGTTATAAAATTAACAATTAAATTAGTAGTTAGTATACGATATTATAAAATTATACACAATTATAAAATATTGACTAATTTTCAATTTATACTTTATTATTTATTCAATCATGATACTTAAAAATAGAAGGAATAATTTAATTGCCAATAATCGGTATTAATATTGTGTATGCAATTTCATAATATTCAGACATCTCTCTTTTGTTTTATACATATACATCTATTTGTCTATCTACCAATCTATACATTTATCTGTTCATACAATTGTCACTCCTGGTGCTTAATGATAGAATGTACACCTAGTAAGTACAAAGCCCTGCATTCGATTCCTCACTACTGTGTACACAAAAAAATCCAGAAGTCATGCTGTCACCCAAGCAGTCAAGCACTAGCATTGAGCATAAAAACTTAAGGACTGTGTCTAGACCCTTACTCAAGAGCTAGGACTGGCACCAAAATAAAAAAGATAGAATATTCTAACTGCAACAATGTAAGTATAGTACTACAAATACCTCATCACAAGTATAGGACTACAAATACCTCATCACAGAGCAAGCTGGGAGTCTGGTGCTGACAGCTGCCATCTAACCTGACAAAATATCCCATGATACTATTATCTTATATTCACCACTTAGAAACTTGAAGTGGAAGCTGGGCATCGGTGACTCATGCCTGTCATCCTAGCTAATCAGGAGGCTGAGACATGAGGATCATGGTGCAAATCTAGCCTGGGCAGGAGATTCCTTGAGATGCTTATCTCCAATGAACCACCAGAAAGCCTGAAGGGGTGCTGTAGCTCAAGTGGTAGAGTGCTAGACTTGAGCTGAAGAGCTCAGAGACAGCACCGAGGCCCAGACTTGAACTCCTCCAACTTACAAGAAAGAAGGAAATCTGAAGTGGAGTGCTGGGAATTTGTGTTTAGGGTAGAGTGCTTTGCATGTATGCAACCCTGGGTTTGAATCCTAAGTAACACATCCCTAGAAAAAGTCTGAAATGGCTCTCTGGCTCAAGTGCTATACTTTAGCAGGTGAAACAGGTACAATGCTCGTGTCCTGAGTTCAAGCTCCAGGATTAGTGTATACACACACACACACACACACACACACACACACACACACACACACACACAAACACAAACACAGAGCAGGAGTAAAGTTGTGACACAAAATGGTAAAGCACCTGGATTCTGCTCTGAGCTCATGGACATCACCCTGGCCCTGTGTTCAACCCCAAAAACTAGCCAACCCAGGCCTGACTAGGAGAGGACAAAGGTTTCAAAACCTGATAAGCTTCACCAGATCTACATGACAGGAAGCATTGTGATTTTGCACAAGTGCTTAGATTTAGCAAACTTCCAGAATCTTAGGGAGGCACCCGAATTGACAATTTGGAATCTTTTCATTGGGTTCAGCTCCCTAGTTTTCTGCCAGAAGAACTCGAATTAATTGAAGCAGTTTGTTTCAACATTGGAACATAGTCTCACAAAGACAGGACAAGTGCAGGGAACTTGGCTTGCCACAGGAGGTGGCACAATTGAAGGCTTCCTGTCAAAACAGAGCACTGGGGAGAGAGTTAGCTTGGGGTACAAATAGGCATTTTTCTCCTGGCCTTCAGAGCCCATCCACACTCATCCTCACTAATTGCCCCCAATAAATTGTTTGCTACACAGCTATACAGGAGTGAAACTTTTTGTCTGCCTGTTCCAACAGTGAGGCCGACTTTCTCCAGCAGCCTGGGGTGCGCAGAAACCCTCAGGATATCCTGGGAACAGTGAGGGAAGCCCAGGAACATGCACTGTCTTGAAAACACTGTCTGTGCTATGAAATCATTCTATTCAAAGCAAATTTCCTAGCTGTGTGCCTTTCTTCATAGCGGCCATGGATGTTCACCGATAGAAATACATGCATACACACACAGACACATGGAGTTAATGGCTCTTTTTTGTGGCTTTTTAATGGCTTTTTGTAATGACTTTTTTTTTTTGAGGCTTGAACTGTGAGCCTAGACATTGTCCCTGAGCTCCTTTTGCTGAAGGAAGCACTTTATTGTCTTAAACCATGATTACCCTAGGCTGGGGTACAGCATTTACACCCACAGATGATCCGGGGATCCTAAGATCCGAGTTCAACTCCTAGCACTGGCAAAAATACATCAAACCAAAAAAAAAAAAAAAAGAAAAAAAGAAACGGAGGAATAAAAATCCAAGAAGTTTTACACAACCATTTTACCACTTTTTCCTTGGCACTGTGACCAACCTGGGTCTCAATGACTTGGCTGGAAAATTGTATGTAACCTTGCATGGCCTAAGGCTCGTGGGCTGTCAGTGAAGCCTGAGCCCAACAGAGACACCTAGGCCCTGAGTTCCATGATCCTGGGACTGCCACCTACACACAGCTGAAGATCCTAGGAGACTCGTTCTTATCTATAGGAACATTAATAGAATGTTTGACATATACTATTTAATTACTAATTGGCTAGTATTTCTATTATAAGATTGTATGCAATAAATATGTCATTGATTAATTTAATTAGTACCTTATTAAGTCTTCCACCATGAGTAATTAATGGAGGCATAGTATTAGAACTAATAATTGGTAGTAATAGAATATATAAAAATAAGATATAGACAGACATCACTTTATATAGAGTTATACACTAGAATCTACATAAATGTCTGTCTCTCTATATATATGCATTTATTTATAGATGAATATACATATGTAAATACACACACAGCAATCTACACATCTATCTGTTTATGTATTGGCCACTCTTAGGCATTGATCTCAGGTCCTGAAATTTGCTCACCAACTTCACTTGCATCAGACTGTTGTGCTAACATTAACCCATTCATGAAGTGGGCCTTCTAGGCCTGGAGTTCAAATCACAGAACTGCCAAAAACTTAATCCTGGTGTAAGAAGCCAATGGTCTCACTTGTTTTCCTCATCAGTGAAAGTCCTGGGTTTCAGGAATGATGTATAATACATAGACAAATCTATGTCCTATGTAATAGGATGTAAAAAATGTTATCTGTGTAATCATACTCATTAAATAGTAAAAATAAATAAAACACAAAATAAAATGTATAACTACACTAACCACAATATGCAGTAAACGTGCATGTAAATATAAATCATGTATTTAAAATGTATACGAATATTATTTTTTTCGAATGCTAGGACTTGAATTCAGGCCCTGAGAACAGGCTTGATTTTCTTGTCCTCCAGCACAGTGAGCTTCCTGTTCCCCCACAATGCTGCAGATTTACCCAGACCCGGAGTTCAAATCCCAGGCCTGGCAGAAAAAAAATGGCGTGACTTCCAAGCCAAGGATCCTCATAACTTTTAAAATATTTTTAATGTATGTATGTATGTATTTATTTATTTTTGTTTTGTCAAGCACAGGGCTTGAACTCTAGTAGTGGCAACTGTGCCTCAGCTTTGATCAGTCTAGGCTGGGGTGCAGCCACTATACCCACAGCTGAACCTGAGTTCCTGGGCCCCAAAGACTGACAGGAAAAAAAAATGAAAAGACAGATATAAATCCGGCAACTTGCAGATGGCTCCGGTTTTACATTTGATTTCTTTGCAAGGTAACCATCCTGGATTTGAATGACGGCTGAAAATTGTTTGTAACCTGGCATTTCTGAAGTTTGGCGGGCTACCAGGGAAGCCATAGGCCAACTTGGCAACATAAGCCCTGTGTTAGAAGCCCGTTCCTGTCCCCTACCAATGGAGGGAAATCCTAAGAGTCTCATCCCTATTCATAGGAATACTGATGGAATGTTATGAATGTCAAGGTTGAATTAGTTGTTCCTGAAAGATACTACTATAAAATTAAACAGAGTGATTTTAGGAGGCCAATGGATTTTAATGAATATTTTCTGACACATTAAAAGAATACTTTTAATTCCATGGATGTAATAGTTTCAGGACAGTGGTTGATTCAATTTAAAATTCATTAAGGATGGAAACAGTCATATTAATTACATGGAGGCATAATAAATACCCAAGAGTTGGTAAGAATGTAGTCTATATAACTGAAGAATGTATAGAAACCTCCTGGACTCTATAAAGATCTATATTTATTTGTTTTTTTTTTTTTCAGGGCTTTTTTTTTGTGAGAATACCGTACAGAGGAGTTACAATTACATGGTCAAGATAAGGAGTACATTTCGTATCAAGCATTGTTACCTCCTCTTTGTTTCCCTTCCCATCCCTTCCCATACTACTCTCCTCCCCCCACCAGGTTCTCCCCCCCCTCCCCACCAAAGTTGTAAAGTTCATTTTACAACATAACGAATTGTACATCTCATTGTGGGAATGGGTCCACCTGTATTCCTTCCCATCCACAAATTATACCCACATCAAATACAGTGAAAATAGGGGTTATACCGTGAGGGAGGGACATACAATGCAACATAGAAATAATCTTATAAATATGTTAGAAACAATTGCATGAAAGGCAAAAAAAACAAAAAAATTTCAATACTTATCTTGAGGTTCATTCCCCTAACATCAACTTATCTGACCGTTTCTGCTTGACTCAGACATATACTACTTATTGCAATAAAGCAGCCATGGGACCTATGTATATTTGGGTCTAGCTTACTTAACTTAATATAATTTTTTCCAAGTGTTTCCATTTCCTAACAAATTTGGCAATGTCATTCTTTCTGATGGAGGCATAGAATTCCATTGTGTATATATACCACATTTTCTTGATCCATTCATCTACTGAGTGGCATCTAAGTTGGTTCCATATCTTAGCTATGGTAAATAATGAGGCAAAATCATAGTTGTGCTGGTAGTTTCAGTATGGTCTTGTTTGTGATAATTTGGGTAAATGCCCTAAAGTAGGATTGCTCGGTCATAGGGGAGTTTTATGTGGAGTCTTTTGAGGAACCTCTATACTGCTTTGTGTACTACCATCTGCATGTCAATCTGTTCTTATTTTGTCAACCCCTAGGGCTCGATCTCAGTGCTGGAAACTGCTTGTCAGCTCCATCTGTCCCATGTTGGCCAAGCTGACACTTATCCATTCATAAATTAGGCCTTGTAGGCTGTGAGTTCAAATGCCAGCACTCACAAAAATTGAAGCAGGGAGTAAGAAGCCCAGGGTAACACATGTTTTCCTTTTCTGTGAACGTCCTGGGTGTCAAGTGTGAAGTTTCATACATAGGCAAATCTATATCCTATGTAATAAATGTGGTAAATATTCCATGTCAATAAAATAAATGGTAACTAAATGAATAAAACAAAAAATTGAATGATTAACGACAATAAGCGCAATATTGAGTCAACATACAGGGCTCGATCTCATGGCCTGGGAACTGCCTGACAGATGAATTGGCTAGAGGCTGCTGTGCTGACAGCCACCCATTCATGAACTGAGCCTTCTAGGCTCTGAGTCAAGATCCTATCAATGCCAAAAATATAATCATGGAGTAAGAAGCTGAGCGGGACCCATGTTTTCCTTTTCTTTGAAAGTGCTCAGTGTCAGGTAGGACGTATAATTCGGTAAAAATCTATATACTATGTAATAGGATGTCATAAAGGTAAGAAATGTCATAGGTGGAATAATTGTCACTAAAATGAATGAAAAACACATAGAATTAGTAGTGAATCATTCTGGGATAAAATTGTATGCACTAATTATAGGTGCATTAAGTTTAATTAATATTTTATTAAGCATTAACAGAATAAAAATTACATGGAGATATAATTAAATACCTAATAATTGAAAGTAACACATGATGCATAATTTCACTATATATAGACATCTATCTCATTCTATAAAATATGTAATATTATGTATGGATGTATGTACATATATGATAATAACAGGATATAGAGTAATTATTAATTAATGATTTATTAATTGTTCAACTGAAACATATCATTAAATGGAGACATAATTTAATATCTAAAAATTGTTAGTAATATTATCTATAATTAAATAATATACAGACATCTCTCTGTGTATATAATATTTATATATAGCAATCTCTATGTATACCTTGTTCAGTCCTGGTTTCAGTTGTTGAGTGCTCACCTAGCAAGCACCAAGCCCTTGGTTCGATTCCTCAGTGCCACATAAACAGAATACCAGGAAGTTCTGAGGTCTTTCAATCAATTGAGTGCTAGCCTGGAGTACAAATGCTTAAGGACAGTGTCTAAGGCCTTACTCAAGCCATAGGACTGCTGCCACAAAAAGGTAGATTGTTCTAACTGCAACTATACAAAGACAGAAATTCAAATACCTCATCACAGAGCAAGCTAGGAGTCTGGTGCTGACAGCTGCCACCTAACCTGACTTAGCCAGATGTAAATGCTGCAACCCAGCTCCATGGAACCAGACACAATTGGCTTACCCAGATCATCCTAGCTGCTCAGGGGCTTTAAAACCCAGTCCTGGAAGGAATTCTATGGGACTCTTTAAAATGTGGCTCCAAGTGGTAGAGCTCTAGCCTTGAGCAA
Organism: Dipodomys spectabilis; assembly: GCF_019054845.1. Lineage (NCBI taxonomy): Eukaryota > Metazoa > Chordata > Mammalia > Rodentia > Heteromyidae > Dipodomys > Dipodomys spectabilis. The sequence continues at coordinate 1,123,790 of NW_024871244.1, forward strand.
ATGTTATTAGAGTATAATCTCCATGTTTTGAGTTCAAGCCATATGCCTAACCCCCCCCCCAAAAGAAAACCCACCGCAATAAACCATTAGATGTGAACTTGTGTGGTTTGTGAAATGTTCCTCAAAGAATGGTGATACTGATGAAAGCACCCTCATTCTAATAACAGCTTGTGGAATAGAGCTATGTGCTGAGTCCTTCATAAGGTGCTCTGTGCTAAGTCCTGCACCTGGTGCTATGTACTGAGTCCTTCACAGGGTGCAGTGTGCTGAGTCCTGCATTCGGTGCTGTGTGCTGGGTCTTTCACAGGATGCTGTGTGTTGAGTCATGCAAAGAGTGCCATGTGCTGTGTCCTTCACAGGTGCATTCTTTCATCAGGTCTTTGTAAGAGCACTACAACTGAGATGATTATGCAGACAAGAATATTGAGGCTCAGATATGTGTCCATGGCAGGGACAAAATTATGTATTACTGAAGACTAGTGAGTTGTCTTCTTTAGACAATTGGTTTTTTTTTTCTTTCTTTTTTTTCACAGTCATGAATCTTGAACTTGGGGCCTAGCTACTGACCCTTACCTCTTGGGTGCATGGCTAGCATTCCACCACGTGGAGCCAAGGACCCCCTTGCAGGAGAGTGCTACCTAGGTGTCGATAGCTGAGGACTGTCATCCCGCCTTCTTAAGAAGCTCAGATCTGAGCACCTGGGTTTCAAACTATCCCAGACACAAAAGGTCCCATGAGACTATTATCTCCAATTCACCACTAAGAAACCTGAAGTTGAAGCTGGGTGCTTGTCGCTCTTACCTGTCATGCTAGCTTATCAGGAGGATGAGATATGAGTGTCATGGTTCAAAGCTAGCCTGGGGAGGAAAGACTTTGAGACACTTAGCCCCAATGGACCCCCAGAAAACATGAAGTGGCGCTTTGGCTCAAGTGGTATGGCACAAGACTTGAGCTGAAGAGCTCAGGGATAGCACCCAGGCCCAGACTTCAACTCCTACAACCAACAACAACAAAAAAGACAGAAACAAACTAACAAACCTGAATTAAAGGGCTGCAATGTACTTTAGGGGTGGAGTGCTTTGGAACTATGAAACCCTGGACTTTATTTCTCAGGACCACAACACTAGAAAAAGGCTGCAGTGGCTCTGTGGCTCAATCGGGAGAGGGCTATCCTTGTACAAGAGAAACTAGGTACAGTGCTGAGTTCCAGCTCCAGGACGGGTGTATTCGCAATCAAACAGACACACTCACACAAACACACACACACACACACACACACACACACACGAACACACAAACACAGACCAGAAGTGAAGTCGTGACACAAAATGGTAATGCCTTTTCTTCTGCACTGAGCTCATGGTAGCACCCAGGCCCTGTGTTCAACCCCCAAACCTAGCCACCCAGGCCCTAACTAGGAGAGGTCAAAAGTTTCAGTATCTGATGAGCTTCACCAGCCCTAGATGACAGGAAGCTTTGAGATATCTGATATGTGCTTGGATTTCCCAAGCTTCCAGAAACCTAGAAAAGGCATCATAGGCCCATCATCTCCAACAATGAAATATTTCATTAGGTTCAGTGCCCTAGTTGTCTGCCAGAAGGTCTCCTGAATTATATTGAGCACTGTATCTGAACACCGGAAATAGTCTCACAAAGGCAGGATAAGTGCACAGGACTTGGCCTGCCATTGGAAGTGGCACGAATGAAGGCTTCCTGTCAAAACAGGGCACTAGGGAGAGAGATCACTTGGGATACAAAGAGGCCTTTTTCTCCTGGCCTTCAAAGCCTGCTCACACTCATCATCAATAACTGATGCAGATGGAATTGTTTGTTAAACAGCTGAACAGGAGTGAGGCCATTTGTCTGCATATCCAGATAATGAGAGAGACTTCTTCCAGCAGGCCTGGGATGCAGAGAAACCCTCAGGCTACACTGGGAACAGTGAGGTGAGCCCCAGAACATGCACTGTCATGAAAGCACTCTCTGTGTTATGAAATCATTGAATTGAAAACACATTTTTCTAGATTGGTGCAATTCATAATAGCTACTCTGGAGATTCACTATAGGAATACGTCCATATACACAGAGATATGGAGGTACAGGTTCTTTTCGAGGGGGCAGGACCTGGGGTTGAACTATGAACCTAGGCATTGTCCCTGAGCTACTTTTGCTCAAGGGTATTGCATTAACCATGAATCACAGCCCCACTTCTGGGTTTTTCTGTGATCTCTTAGAAATAACAGTGTTATGGATTTTCCTATGCTGGCTGGATTGAAACTCAGATTCTATACATCTCAGCTTCTTGAGGAGCTGGGATTATAGTCATTCTCCACTGGCTCTTGCCTTTCTTTTCTTCTTCGTTTTTTAATCAGTACAATCTGACTTCTTAACAAGGTCCTTACAGTGGTTTGAATTTGTAAGTAAGCTATTCCAATGTCCTTTATAGCTGCTTTCTCTGAGAAGGATTTTCTCTCCTCATCCTCTCTTCTGGTCACAGGTTTGAAGCCAAAAGTAAGAAATGAGTATCACAGGATTTGGCAGCTAATGTCCACATTACTTGCCAGTTCTGTCACTTAGCATTGAGATGCAGTGAATTTACTCTCTACGGATGAGTGAACCGAAAGCTGGAGCAATCCTCATACTGTCCACATTGCTCCTTTTTCCTATAAAATGATCTAATAATTACGAATGTTGTGTATCTCCAATATTAATTATCTAGAACACACTAGAAGCATCTTCATGTTTCTGTTTTTCTCTAGTACATCCCGAGATTTAGACTAAGGTTTTGTGTGGAGGGGTTTCTCAGTGTATCCCTGAGAAAGCTGCTTGCAGTCTCCTGGGGAGATCACAATTTAAAGTCAGCCCGAGCAAGAAAGTCTGTGAGATTCTTATTACCAATAAACCACCAGAAAACCAGAAGTGGAACAGTGTCCCAGAGGGTAAAGCTCCAGCTTTGAGAGAAAAAGCCAAACAGGAGACACAGGCCAGACCAGGCAAGAAAGCCTGGGAGGCATTTATGTCCAATTAACAACCACTTGGCTGGAAGTGGAGCTATGGTGGTGGTAAAGCCTCAGCCTTGTACGAAACAGCTGAAGAATGCATTGGGCCCTGTGCTTAAGCACTGAGATGGCTTCTCTTTTCAAAAAGAGAAGGCCAGGATTATGTATCAGTGCACTAACTACTTATGTGTGTATAGTACGTCCCTCAGTGCAAACAGACCATATGGAATGCTTCTCCTTTTATTTACTGGTTCATTTTTCAGATATGCTCGTTGCACATACTGCACCATTCTCTTCATTTCGGGCCCATGGCTTTTCTCTTCCAGTGTTCCAGGCCTGTGTCCTTATATGATGACACTTAAGCTCTCAGCAGGCTTTATTTACATTTTATTCTGAGGCCATTCAGGAACAGACACAAATCAGGCAGGGGAACAGAAGATAAGGTTTTTTAGAAATAACTAGTATTCAGAAAAATAAATTTGGGGATGTAAAATGGTAGTATACTTATGTAAAAACTACCATGAAGAAAAAGATGGGGCTGCGGACTTTGATTACTGAAAGAGTGCTTGCCAAGCATACAAGAAGCCCTGGATATGATTACTCAGTATCACATACACAGAAAAAGCCAGAATTGGGGCTGTGGCTAGACCTGGCAAACACAAACCTACTTAGGTAGGTAGCTAATTAACTAGGTAGGTAGGTAGGTAGATAGATAGATAGATAGATAGATAGATAGATAGATAGATAGATAGATAGATAGATAGATAGATACATACATACATACATACATACATACATACATACATACATACATACATACGTACATACATACATACATACATACATACATACATACATACATAATACATAGATACATAGAAAATAGATAGATTAAAAAAAAGATAGATAAATAGAAAGGAAAATAGATAGATAAATAGACAGATAGAAACATGATAGATTAGCCTGGTCTTGGATGTCAGGAGGAATGAAGGGAACAATTTCCAATCATGATGCCTTATGCAATGTTCCGCTCACCAACTTCGCCTTCACACAACCACAGAGCAGGAAGACTGTCTCTTTCCCACTTCTCAGGCAGCCAATGCCCCAGAGCCAAGAGGGCAGAGCCAGGTTTTAACTCAGGTGCTTGGAGACAGAAGAGAAAGCGCCCTGCTTCTCCTTGGACTGGGAATTTGCATTAATGATGTGCAGAATGAAGGAAGGAGAATGGACTGATGGAGGTAGAAGAATGGTCTTTAAATCTGACATATGGAGAGTCAAAACCCCACTCCTTAAGACCAGAGAGCAGGGTTTTTCTTCTCTGTTCCTCCCCTCTCCCCCACTAAACTGGCTCTCTATTGTTACCCTAAAGATAGCCTGAGGCTCCGTTCACCTGAGAGAGGAAGGTTAATTAGTCATTGTTTGAAGAGGGTGAGAAAAGCCTGACCCTGGTGTAACTCTAACAAATGTTTCAGGGCCCCCCATTGCTGGCTTTTGCAGTTGACTTCCCTGTTGACTGTGTACATTCTGCTCCCTAATCCTGCAGGCCTAGGTCTCTGCACCTAGCCTGGCTTTTGCAACCATTTTCTGTCCTTCAATTACAGTGTTACACTGGAGTTTTTCTCCAAACATTGCTACGGCTTGGATCCTGAAAACTTCATTTGAACCCAGGATGGTTCAATAATGTTTCTTTCCTGCTTCTATAGCTCAAGAACTCTAAGAACATTAGAGTGCAAGTAACTTCTCATCACCAAGGGAAACACAGGAAGCTCTTGAACATCTGACCTTTCAGAAGTGGAAGTCAGAGTGTCATAGACCTTTCTGCCCTGTTTGGCTTCACCCTGTCATCCTGAGACCTCAGCCTCATGATCTAGGTTGTTGGGCATGAGCTACTGCTGCTCTGCTAGGTTCAGAAATGTAATGACATTTACAATACAAGTCAACTGCTTATCACATAGGGTTTGGGAAGCATATTAAGCTTTTCAACAATGGACCTTTAAGAACCATGTAGGACACAAGGTTACAATGCTAGAGTCTAAGAGGCTTGGAATATAAATCTGCTACATTTGAACCTGGAGCTGTGACTCCAATTCTGGTGTACATCAGTGTTCATTTTCCAGAGAATGTTCTCCTAATTAGCAAATAGGAAAGTATTTTGATTAACCCTCACTTTTGTTCTAGTGTGTGTCTTGAACTCAAGCCTGGGCACTGTCCCTGAGCCCTTCAACCCAAGGCGAACACTCTACCACTAGAGCCACAGTGCCAGGTGGGGTCTTTTGGTGGTTCACTGGAGATAACAGTCTAACAGGCTTTCCTTGCCTAGACTGTCTTTGAACTGTAGTCTTCAACTCTCAGACTCCTGAGAAGTTAGCATTCCACCTGTGAGCACTGGCATCTAGCCTATTGTTTTTGTCAGTCCTGGGGCTTGATCTTAGGGCCTTGGTACTATCTCTGTGCTTCTTTTTCAAGGTTAGCCACTTGAACCACTCCACAGCTTCTGGCTTTTCCTGAGTATGCGTCTCTGAGGATTCAAACCCTGGCATTCATGCATGCTGAGGGAGCGAGCTCTTTACCACTAAGCCACATTTCTAGCCCCACCCTTAAAATTTTATCCCTCAATTTGCCTATCCTCAAGAAAAGGCTTCTGAATATAAATCATCTAAAAAAATCTCTATAGGAAGATGTCCAAAGATAAAAAAAAAAAAAAAAACCTCAGGGAGAATGGGAAGGGATGGGAAAGGGAAACAAAGGAGGAAGCTACAATGCTTGATAAGAAATGTACTCATTATCTTGCCCATGTAATTGTAACCCTTCTCTACAGTATTTTCACAATAAAAAGAAAAGAAAAGAAAGAAAAAAGAAAGAAAAAGCTCATACTTGGGGGAGACTCTAAACATGTTAAGACTGTGACAAATGGCTCCATTTAATTATGTATTATGTTTCAACACTTAATAAAATATTAATGAAAAACGAGTCAATGTCCTAAATTATTGTGTATAATTTTATAATAGATGTGCAAAATGGAATAAATATTATGTGTATAATAATACTTAACACAATAATCAATAAAGAAATGAATCAAATAAAACTAAATAAAAATCAATAATAAAAATAATAATATTAAATTAACATACACATGTATGTATATATCATACATTCATTACACATGTATAGAAATATTTTTTTCCATTGCAGGGCCTTCATTCAGGCCCTGGGAACTCTAGCCTGAATTTCTTTTCCTCAAGGACAGTGAGCTTCGCCTTCACCCTTGTTGCAAAAGAGTTACCTGGATGGTGAGCTCAAATCCTAGCAATGGCAAAAATACTGGCCCCAGTTCCAAGACAGTGACTTAATTTTTTTTAATGGAAGCATTTATGTTTATTCAGTTCCATACTGAACATTAAAAATAGGCAGCGTAGAATTTTGTACAGCTATTCAGATTTCCTTCCTTACCCCCAAAGTGCCTCTCTGAAAACTAATATGTTTCTTTTTTGTATGTTTTTTATTGTAAAAACGTTGTACATAGGGATCACAGTTACATGAGCAAGGTAATGAGTACATTTCCTATTGAGCACTGTTGCCTCCTCCTTTGTATTCCCCTTACCATCCCTTCCCTCCCATCTTGACAACTAGCTCCCCCTGCCGAGGTCAGTGATTTAATTTTTCATTTTTGTTTGTCATGGGGTTTGAACTCAAGTAGTGGTAACTCTTCCCTCACATTGCTACAGATTTACCAAGAAGCCGTGTTCAAATCCCTTTCTAGGAAATAAAACTGGCAGAAATTCCAAACCAGGGAGCTTCATTTTTTTTAATTTTGTTAATTAATTAATTTATTTATTACTTACTTATTGGCCAACCATGGGGCTTGAAATCAGGTCGTGGAAACTGCCTCTGCTTGGACCTCCCTAGGCTGGGATGCAGTCTCCGGACCCATAGCCGATCCTGAGATCCTAGGCCCAGTGTGCTGTCAGGAAGAAAAGAAAACGCTAGAAAACACAAAAAGTGGCGAGCTGCAGAGGGCTGGGTTTCTTTTATTTATTTTTCTTTACACAATGACTATCCTGGGTCTGAATGACACTGCTGTAAAGTGGACCTGGCCTGCCATTGCTATTGGCTGATGGGCTCTCAGGGAAGCCATAGGACAACCTGTCAACATAGACCCTAGCTTCAAATCTCAGTCCTGACACCAATGGCAGAAGATCAAAAGGAACTCATTCCTATGCATAGGAATATTGGTTGAAAGATTACTTCATGCCTTGGTCTAGTCTAAAATTGGATGCAATAATCCTAGAATGCTGATTCATCTTAATTAATAGTTTATTAAGCATGAAACGAATAATTTTCCTTCACTGGCAGTATAATAAATACCTAAGTGTTGATAGAAACGTAGTAGGTCTCATTCAATCATAGATAGACGGCTCTGGCACTCTTTACTAATATATATTTATTTGTATACCACCGTCTGCCAATCCATGTATCGCTGTTTTGTCCAAACATCGGGGTCAATCTCAGCATGTGGGAACCCCTTCACAGCTTTATTGGCAAGAGGCTGCCATGCTCAAACTCACCCATTCATGAATTGGGCCTGCTAGTCCTGAGTTCACATCCTAGCATTGCCAGACATGATGGAGAACACATCCAATATCTAGATGCTATATGATAGGATGTAAACAATTTACTAAATGGTATAGGTGGCATCAGAGTCAATAAAATAAATTCTAAATAAGTGAATGAAACAAGAAATAAAATAAATAACCACACCAAACACAATATGAACGGAATATCTGTATGGAAGTATAAATCCTACTTTTAAAATGTATATAAGGTGTATCTTTTGCAGGCCTGAATCTTGAATTTAGCCCCCGATATGAGGAGAGAATGGTGGGAGATCATGAGCTACTCAGTTGTGGACCTCGGAAGAGTCATGGTATGCTATCAATCTCATCCTTGAATGAGTAGTTCATGCATGATGCGAGTAGAAAAGGATAGACAAGACTCATGGGGTATTGATTAATTGTAAAGAAGAGTTGATGAAGCTGACAATAATCATCACAGTCATGCAATGGAGGCATCAGGAAAGATCTAAGAATCGGTAGTCCCATGGTAGATTGGATTCCATCACAGGACACCATCTCTCCTACCTATACAAATATGTACTTATTTGCATAGTACTTCAGCTTATGAATGGATGACTATTGTGTTCTCACTCTTCCTCCCCTGCAGAGGGGGGTTTCAATCTCAGATCCTGGGAATGGCCTAGCTCCTTCGTGGCTCACAGGCTGGTGTGCTCATGTGGACCAAATTTCCAATTGGAACTGCTAGGCCCCGAATTCAGATCCCAGCCCTGCCAAAAGATTCATCTTGATGTCACAAGCCAATCATTGTACTTGTTTTCCTTTACTGTGCAAGTCGTGGGTCTCAGATAGGATGGAGAATGCATGGGTCACCTTGTGGCCATGGGAATAAGTTATTATCCATGTCAACCCAGTTATACCTGTCATCATATACTCAAGAAAATACACAATACATCCATGAATAACGTACAAAAGAAAGAGAATAACTACACTCAATGCACGATGCAGTCCACACATGGATGTGAATATATATTATATTTCAATGATGCATTGAGGACTATTTTGGCCTCCTTGGGGCTCAATCTCAGTTCCTGGGAATGACCCAGCTCCTTAGTGGCTCACAGGCTGGTGTGCTCACCTGGACCCATTGTGCATTTGGGTCTCCTAGGCCCTGAGTTCAAATCCCAGCTTTGCCAAAAATTCACCTTGATGTGAGAGGCCAGGCATTGCACCTGTTTTCCTGTGTTGTGCAAGTTCTGGGTCTCAGCTAGGATGGAGAATGCATAGGCAACTCTATACTCATTGGAATAGGTTGTAATCCCGTTCACCACAGTTATATCTGTCTCCTTATTCTCAAGAAAATACAAAATTACATCAATGAATGAGACACAAAATAAAGAGAGTGCCTACACCGAATGCAAGATGATGGCCACCCATGTTTGGAAATATAGATCCTCTCTTTAATTATGAATTTATGACTATATTGCCCCTCACCAGGGCTCGATCTCAGGTCCCTGGAATGACCTAACTCCTTAGTGGCTCACAGGCTGGTGTGTTCACCATGACCCATTCACCAATTGGGTCTGCTAGGCCTTGAGTTCAAATTCCAGCACTGCCAAAAGATTCATTCGGATGTGAGAACCAATGGTTGCACATGTTTTCTTGTCCTGTGAATGTCCTGGATCTCATCAAGGATGGAGAATGTTTTATACGCAACTCTATAGCCATGACAAGAGGTTATCATCCATGTCAGCATAGTTATATCTGTCACCATACTCAACAAAATATACAATACATCCTTGAATAAGACACAAAATAAAAAGAATAACTACACTGAATGCAAGATGCATACCACACCTGTAGGTAAAGAGAGATCTTATGTTTAAAAAAGGTGGGCTTGCTGTGCTGGGGCTTCAAATCAGGCCTTGGACCAGGCCTGAAATTCTATCCCTCAAAGATGGTGAGCTTCCCCCTCTTCCCCAGTGCAACAGAGCTGGCCAGCCCTGAGTTCAATTCCCAGAACTGACAAAACATTCATGCTGATGTCAAAAGCCAGTTGTTGCTCACGCTTTCCTTGACGTGAATGTCCTGTGTATCAACTAGAATGGAGAATGCATAGGCAACCTTATAACCATGGGAACAGGTTGTCATCCATGTAAGAACAGTTATACCTGTCACCATACTTAGTAAAATACACAATACCTCCAAGAATTTGGGACAAAATAAGAAGAAGTGCACCGAACAGAAGGTGGTGTCCACACATGTATGTCAATATAGATCCTATGTTTAAGTAATCAATTTATGACTATAGTGGAACACCCTGGGGATCATTGTCAGATCCTAGGAATGTCGGAGCTCCTTAGTTGCTCACATTGACTTATTCTCCAATTGGTCCTGCTAGGCCCTGAGTTCAGATTCCAGCACTACCAACAAGTTTATCATGGAGTAAGAAGCCGAGTGTCAAATTTGTTTACCATTTCTCTGAGAATCCTGGGTGTCAGACATGATGGAGAACATTTCTACAAATCTAGATGCTCTGTGAAAGGATGTCATCAATGTAATAAATGGAATGGGTTTCATCGTAGTATAATTGATGTTAAATAAATGAATAAAACAAAAAATACAAGGAACAACCACATCAAACATGAATGGACTGAACATCTATAGGTAAGTATAAATCCTGTCTTTACAATGAATATAAATAGTATGTTTTCCAGGATTGGGGCTTGAATTCAGGCCTAGTGAACAGGCCTGACTTTCTTATCTTCAAGTATGGTTATCTTCCCCTTCATCCACATTGCTGCAGATTTACCCAGATCCTGAGTTCAAATTCAAAGCCTGGAAGAATGAATTGGGGAATTGCAAGCCAAGTAGTTAATTTTTTTTATATTTTATTTTTTATTTTTTTTCTCAGCACAGGGCTTGAACTCAGTTCATGGTACCTCTGCCTCAGCTCTGATCACCCTAAGCTGCAGTGCACCCACTGGCCCCATAGCTGCTCCAGGCCTTGCCTGGAAAAAAATGCACAGAAAAAATGTGGCCATTTTATGTTTTCTTCCTTTGCATGGTGACCCTCCTGGGTCTGAATGACACTGTTGCAAAGGGTACTTCACCCTGCATTGCTGACGGCGGCCAGACTATCGGGGAAGCCATAGGGCTATGTGGCAGCATAGGCCCTGATTTCAAATCCCCATTCTGACAACAATCAATGGCAGGAGATATTAAGATACAGGTTCCCATCCATAGGAATAAAAATGGAATGGTGTCAATGTCATGGTTGAATGAGTTGATCATGAATTATGCTCCTATAAAATTAGACAGCATCATTTCGGGAGGTTGATTAATTTTATTTAATATTTATGAAGCATTAAAAGAATGTAATTACTTACAGGAATGCAATAAGTTCAGGACACTAATTGATTTCATTAATATTTTAAGGATGAAAACAATAACATTTATTATGTGGATCCATAATAAATACCCAGGAATTGGTAGGAATGTAATCTGTATAACTGAAAAATGTATAGAAAACTCTGGCACTCTATAAAGATATATATTTATTAGCATAATGCCATCTGCATGTCAATCTGTTCTTATTTTGTTAACACCTGGGGCTCTATCTCAGATCCTGGAAACAGCCTGTCAGCCCAATTTGCCCCAGGATGTCATTATGACACTCACGCATTCATGAATTTGGCCTTGTAGGCCATAATTTCAGATGCCAGCACTCCCAAACAATGAATCGTGGAGTAAGAAGCTGATGGCGACACATGTTTTCCTTTTCTGTGAATGTCCTCGGTTTCAGGTGTGAAGTAGAATACATATGTAGACCTATATCCTATTTAATCAATGTAATCAATGTTCTATGTGCTATAATAGTCAATGACATAAATGGTCAATACATGAATAAAACAAAAAATAAAATAACTATACTTAACTCCTATGGAGTCAACATATGTATATAAATATAAATCATATATTTAAGTTGTACATGGATAGGATGTTTTCTAGTGGTGGGGATCTATTTCAGGCCTAAGGAGCAGATTGAATTTCTTGACTTCGAGGAAGCCAGCTTCCCTTTCCCACACAGTGCAACAGAGTTACCCAGATCATGAGTTCAAATCCCAGTCCTGGCAGAAAAAATGGAACCTTTATTGTATGTACGGCCCAATTGTTAGGTATTTCATTATGCCTCCATTGTATGTATATGATTGTTTAAATGCTTAATAAAGTATTAACTAAAATTGATCAGTGTCCTATAATATAATTGTGAATAATTTTATGCTAGAATCATTCAAGATCTGCTCATGCAATCATTACATATATCACATTCCACTGGTAATCATATGGATAGGAACAAGTCTCTTAGTATCTCCTGCCATTTGGAGGTGGCAGAACCAGGATTTGAATTGTGGGCTCCAGCTTCCACGACTTCAACCCGTGGATAGGGAACTCACCGGTCTGTACAAAAACATCAGCAAGACCAATGAGGAGGCAGGCACCAGTGGCGCTCAGCAGTCCTCCTAGATACTTACCAGGCTGTGGCAGGAGAATCATGGTCACCCTAGGCAGGAAAGCCCTTGAGACCCCTGTCCAACTTCATTGCCAACAAAGCCAGAAGCCCTGTGGCTCCAGTGTGGAGGGCCAGCCTTGAGCAAAAGGAGCTCACAGACTGCCCAGATCCTGAGTTCAATATCTGGGACTGGAAACAAACAGATATACACAACAATCCGTGCAGTTATCTGGCTAAAGCAGGTCACCCTCTTGTACCCAACTGAATTGGACAGAGTTCTCTGGGAAAAGCGCTGTGGGAGCCGCTGTCATCTTTATTCCACCCATGCTGCCTGCATCACAGAATTCAGGCTACACTCCCATTCTTTCATGAGTCTTTCTGAACAATGGGATACAAGAATGGTGGCCACATTCTATGCTGCCAGGTAGCACAGGGATTCATTCTGTTGGTTGACACCACTACCAGCAGTTGAGGAAGGCAGAGGTGGCTGAGTGGTGCACAAGAGAATTTGAGTATAGTAGGATATTGATACTCCCAGCGTGGCCCTGGCCCCCTCCTCTGCTTCCCCGCAGTGCTGGGTTTCATACCTCAGGCAATGGCTTGCTGCCAGCTAGCCTAAGGCTCCCACCTGGTCCCTGCCCCAGGTCCTCTGCTCTGGGCACATGTGTCTGCAATGCTGCTGCCATTGCTGCTCACCCCACCCGGAGCAGCCACCAACAGCTTCTCTCAGCAGCACAGGGGTATGGCCCCCCCAACACCATCCCTACCCTGGTTCAGACACCCATCTAGGGGAACCATGATCCCCTGCTTGTTTCCTCTCCCCAGCTCTGAGGAGCCACCTTTCTGTCTTGGGAATTTCTGATATAGAGACTTAATATATGCTCACGCTGGGCTGAATCATGGTCCTCCTATCTTTGACAGGTATGCTCCACCAGGCCTGGTCCTCTGTAGTTGGGATGGTAGGCATGTAGCACCATGCTCAGTCATCGGTTTAGATAGATTAACCCAAACCCTTATTCCACAGCAGCCAATTTTTGACCACAGGTGAAGCTCTGTGTAGGGCTTCAACCATAGGACCTCAGTCTCCTCACAGAACAGTTGTGAAGAAACAAGGGATTTATTCAGAGGGATCTCCAGCATGGCTAGGCACAGAGGGAGTGGGGTTCATACAAGCTTGTTGACAATCCTGGGAGCATATGACAGGAAGATGCCAGGAAAGGGCTCAGGTGGGACCTGGTATTATTCAGGCAACACCTCTGGGATTATGAAACAAAACATGGCTTTCTTTCATCCTTATCCTATCCTCATGAGGAAGGAGATCCTTCACTGTGTTAAGTTTTGCAGCTGGGGAAATCAAGGCATAGAGAAGCCAGGTGACCTACTTATGACCTCAAGTTCAGAGGATGCTCAGCCTGACTTCTCTGCCATGTCTCTAGGACAATGTGTGCTATTCAGTCCACTTCTTGTGATCGAAAGTCCACTTCTTGTCAGTCGTGGTGCTTAAACTCTAGGCCTAGGAGCTATTCCCAAGCTCCCCAGCTCAATGCTAGCACTCTACCACTTGAGCCCACAGCATCACTTCCGGTTTTCTCATGGTTCTTTGGAGATAAGAGTCTCACAGTCGTTCCTGCCCTGGATGGCTATGAACCATGATTCTCAAATCTCAGGCTCTGGTCTAGTTAGGATTAGAGTTCTGAGCCACCAGCATTGACTTAAGTGTAATTCTGACTTGCTTTCTCTCCCTCACACACAGGAACTGGTTGAATGGCCCTGGAGGAGGTGGCCCAGTGTCCCCATATGGCTGGAACCCAAGGTGGCCCTCTCATTCAGGGGGTGGGCTTTGGGTCAGGAGCTGTCTTGCTCAGCCTGTTGAAACAGTTCCATGAGGTAAGCCTCTCTGTGTCCTGGCTAGACCGTGATGGTTATTCATTGTCCATCCACCCTTACTGGACTTAGTATAGTTTTCAACATCATTTTGTAGCACCTGGCCAAAATTATGATACATAGTTATGGAATGAAAATGTAATGCCATATTTAAAAAACAGTCATTTAGGGAACTGAGAATGTGGTTTCATGGTACGGTGATTGCCTAGCATTCATGAAACCCTGGGTTCAATTTCTCAGTACCGCATAAACAGAAAAACACCGGAAGTGGCGCTGTGCCTCAAGTGGTAGAGTACTTACCTTGAGGAAAAAAAGAAGCTCGGGAATAATTCCCTATTCCTGAGTTTAATCCCCTGGTCTGGCAAAAACAAACCTAAACAAAACAAAAAACATTTAGTAAATGCAAAATAAAGAACCCATACTTGGAATATATAATTGCTCCTTCCATACTGACACCTGAAAATAGTCTCTAATTCATGTACTTTAATCATATTAGGATACTGTGTTGAAATAAAAAGTTTTGTTTATTAGGTCACAGGAATTAATGCCAGGAATGTGCTTAGATGTCAGGTGAAGATTAATTCTGGAAATTCAATGATTCCAGGCTTTTGTGTGGTCATTGCTAATCACAAAGAGAAGGGTAGTCAAAGTGTGATTTAGAAATCTTTTTGGTCAGTCATGGCACCAAAAAGGCAGCGGCTAATTAACAGTTGTGACAGAAGAGAAGGAATAACTCCAGATGGAAGGAATAAAATGGTAGCTAAGGTATACCAGAAGCTGTTGTAGGGAACCATTTTTGATTATTGAAGAACTAGTTTATCAACTAGGATTGTTCCTCATTGCCTATAGCTTTCTAAATCTCTTAGGATAGTTCTTAAGCTCTGTGTGATAAATGTATCTCCTTCTATGCTGTTCTTTCATACCTGATCTCCTTTGCTTTCTAAAAATCTCAGTCTTTCTCTATTTGTCTATGAACATTTCCTGATACTACACATATACAGATGGCAAAAGATACTAATGTAAGGGTCCTATAGCTCATTAGTTATTAATGTAACAACTTGGAAAAGGAGGACATAATTATTGCTAACTCAAATTTTCTGAAAAGCTGCAATGTCATCATTTGGTTCAAGTTTCCATACTTTGCCTGCATATTTGCACATAAATGCAAATGTGAGATGGGTGCTGGTGGTTCACAACTGTAATCCTAGCTGTTCAGGAGGTTGAGACCAGAGGATTGTGGTTCAAAGCCAGCCTGGTCAGGAAAATCCATGAGACTCTTATCTACAATTAACCACCAAAAACCCGGAAGTGGTGCTGTAGCTAAAGTGGTAGAGCGTTCAACTTGAACTAAACTGCTTAAGGACAGTGCCTAGAATCAGAGTTTAAGCCCCTAGACCAACAAAAAAGTGAAATATGACTTTAAGTTTCCCCGAAAAGAATGACAAGGTCAATAATCTTCCAAAGCAGAAGAAATAATTCCAAAATGATTCAGTGCACCTACTTTTGCTGAGTTAAAATTTAAGTTATGGCTTCTTTGCTGGACATATTCTCTTCTTTTAAAAATTGTCAAATATTAGTTTGACAATAACTTGCAAATAATAATTTTTTCTTTTCTTTTTTTTGGGGGGGGGGATCTGGGTGTGGGGCCTGAAATCTGTGCCTGGGCACTGTCCCTCAGCTCTTCAGCTCAAGGCTAGCACTCTACCACTTGAGCCACAGCGCCACTTCTGGCTTTTTTTTCTGTTTGCTTATGTGGGGCTAGGAATCAAACCCAGGGCCTCATGCATGCAAGGCAAGCACTCCACCACTGAGTCACTTTCCCAGCCCTCAACTAATATTTCTTGTTTCAAAACATAAGTCTATACAGTTGATGTCACTTAGCTTTCTTACTATCTTAGTTCAACGCAAACCCAGGCAGGGGAGTCTGTCAAACTCTTATCTGTAATTAAACACCAAAAAGCTGTAGGTGCAGTTTGGCTCAAGCAGTAGAGTACTAGCTTTGGAGGCAGGTGGGCAGGAAAGACAACTGTTCAGGGATAGGTTATAGCCTCTGGATTCAAGCCCCAGAACCAACACAAACTAAACAAACAAACAAGGAAACAAAAATAACCCTACATATTTCTTTGGGACCATCCTTAAAGGAGTACTGGTCTGAGAAGAGGCTCCTTTTGCTGATCATACTCACTGGATCCTGCTTTTTTGGAATCCTTATTGCTCTGGAGAACTCAGGGCCAGACTAAAGGAATTGATAACTGTCTCCTGCAACAAGAGAATCATCTCAGGAGTGAAATATCCATCCATAAGAGACTTTAAAACTTCCATGTCTTTGTTTCTTTGCTGTAGAACACTTTTAAAACAACGTTATTTTCCTTTTGTTCTATGCTGGCCTTCAAATAGCACAATATTTCTTTTTGTAATACTCTCAACTAGAAGTTTACAGAAAAGTTTTATATGAGTATAGAACACACTCGAAAATGTCAGGGACAGAGTTTCCTTCAAGCCTTGGGATTCATTCTTGTTCAGTAAAAGGGAAAGCACAAGTTAACATGACCTTTGTCATTCCTCTATGTTCATTTCCTCTCCTGGGAGTTTCCACATCCAACAGCAATTATTTCCACTTACAACCGATGGTGCTACCTGAGTTATGATGAAAGTTTTCTGGGTTCACTGAAATAACACAAGGACACCTTTGGACCTAAGGTAGCACGTGTTTCAGAGACAACTTAGTAAAAAGAAAATATGAAATTTATGTTGCTTATGAATATATTATCAATGAGTACCTTGAGTTCAAACTTTGTAAGGTCTCTGTAAATTAAGGCGAATTTTTAATGGGAAGAAGGTTCTCAGGTCCTTCTTTTTGTGAGTATATGTGCTGCGCATTATTTCCCAAGTGTACATGAGTTAACAGTAAGAGAAACAATATCAATAATAGGAGAAAGAGAAGTTCTGCTTTTAAGTCTAAGGGTTCAATACACTATAGAAGACTCTACAAATAAGACAACAATGAAACAATAAAGCCATTTCCAGTATGTAGATTTATGGGAGTGATATACAGAGAGCATTATTCCTAAGTGGAACACGAAGTATGTGGCCACTCCCTTTCTAAATCACACTTTCTAATCATGCAAATTTGTTAAAAGTAGAATGGAAGAATAATTCTTTTTCCAATGTAAGTCAGATATAAGAGCATGCACTTAACTTGGGAAAAAGTGCATCCTGAGAGAACAGGGATTAAACTAGCAATGAACGGTTGGCTGAGATTACATTTCTTTTTCTTTACTTATATATATTTTTGTTGGTGGTTGTGGTCTTGAACTCTGGGCCTGGGCACTTTCCCTCTGCTAGTCAGCTCAAGGCTAACATTCTACCACTTGAGCCACAGTACCACTTCCCTTTTTCTTGTAGTTAACTGGAGAAAAGAGTCTATGGGACTTTCCTACCTGGGCTGGCTTTGAAACCCAATCCTCAGATCCCACTGCCTCCCGGTTTAAGATCACATTTCTAACAGTGTACACTCAGTATATGCAATGTGTATGTTCATCTATCTTTATATGAATTCTTGTGTGAAAAATCTGGTAAACAGCTTAGACTTTATACTCACAAAAATGTTTGTAGTTTAAAAGTTGATACTCCTGGAGAAATAAAACCTAAGAATGTAAAGGAGTCTGTGAAATTCAGTCTGTATCCAGCCTTGGCAGAACACTTTGTGACACTACCTATAATTAACCAGCCAAAAGCTGGATTGGAAGAATGGCTCAGGTGATGGAATACCAGTCATGAGCAAGACTGATGGATAAGAGCTTGGGGCTTTTGCATACATACATACAAAGATACACATACACACAAAGGCACTTACATGTGCACATACGAATACACAAATGAAACAACTCTCAGAATATGTAGAAAAGTTAGAAAACAATAGAAAATATGTCCTGAGTAACACTAGAATCAAGTAATAATTTTTAAAATTAGAAAGTCCTCAAGTGAATTACCTTCAAAAAAGTTTGAGACTATTACATAGGTAGGTACCAGAGATAGTAAGAGAATCAAGTAATCATTATTAAAGGGATTGGATCCATGGAGGAATGAATCAGAGACCCCTGCAGGTGCATCTGACAATGTTCATATCTTGTGTGAAATGTTAGAACATCTTTGAAAATAGAAGATAAACAGTCTGAACAGTCATTCTAGTGAATAATATCACTGGAGTAGTTCAGAATTGCAAGTCTTTATCTAGATTAAATAAACCAAGAAACTATGACAGGGAAATGTGATACAAGGATAGAATTCTAGCACTCAGACTAAGACAGGAGATTGGAGAGTGCAATTACATAGCGATAGCTTCCCTAGACCAGGTAGTATAATTTTGTCTTAATAAAACAAACCATTCAAGAAAGGAATACACAATTGGAAGATTGGGCTAAATTTTGTTATTATGTTTTGAGAAGTCAAGTTTCCTATTGCAATGCAACTCATATATTGTCCCCAGTTGAGTTTTAAATGCTCTCTTCATTACCCAACATTCCTAGATGCAAAATGGCTCATGATTCCCATCCAAAATTTGAAAAAGTAAGTAATCATCATTCAGTTGGATGCCAAAGAAATGATGAAGGATTACAAAAGGTTAAGCCTGGAGAAATAGCAAATTTCATCTGTAAGACTTCGAAGATCTTGCTAAATTAGAATTTAGATTTAAAATAAATATTTTGGTTTTTTTTGTAATTTCATATTCTATAGGATAGTACAAAATTCTTTTCATGTAGATGGTTTAATTGATAAATAAACAAATGTTTCTGGCATTCTATTTGCCAAGAATATTCTTTCAAGAGAGTTATAATTAGAAATTAGTTAATAGATAATTCCAATAGTTCGTGTATAAAATGATAATGTGAGTAATGTAGACAGAGTTCTAAATTTATAAATTTAGAAAAAGCAATATTTTGAGGCTTTGGTATAACATGGAATGAAGAGAATGATTCTGTGAGATCATCTTTCTTCTACCTATATGTAATACAGGAAGCAATTTCCTTAATTATATGCTCCTGTAGGCAATGAGAAAAATGTTAGGTTTGGGGTTTGTTTTTATTTTTGTTTTGTTTTATTGGTTTGTCTTAGGGCTTGAACGCTGAGCCTGTAAACTGTCTCTGAGCCTGTTTTTGCTCAAGGCTCATGCCCTATCACTTCAACTTCAGTGCCAGTTGTGTCTGGCTTTTTCTGAGAAGTTTATTGGAGATAAGACTCTAACGAACCTTCCTGCCTGGGTGGGTTTTGAACTATAATCTTTCAATCTTAGCATCCTGCATATCTATGATAGTTAAAAAAGTATAAATATAAATAATATTTGCAAGTGTTCTGATCTCAAGAATACCAGTATGGGAAAAATTCATGCAACCCAGTTTATTGTGGTGTTCATTCCAGAACAAGGAGGGCATCACATTCGCAGAGGTTTAGTATTTTTTTCAGAATAGAGATAAGGTATATTTTATGCAACTTATTTTTTTAGTTTAATTTTATTGTCAAAGTGATGTACAGTGGGGTCACAGTAATTGTAAATTAGTGAATAAATAACTTTTCAAACTTGTTACCCCCTCCCTCATTTTTCTCACAGATTTTCTTCACCCTAATAACCTCAAAAGTTGTAATGTACATTTCCAACGTATTGTCTTGTGAGAATTGCTATTGCATTGGTTTGCCTAAATGTGTATACAAATTGTTTACCTAAATGTGTATACAATCAAATACAGCAGGGAATAAACCATAGGGAAAAGCCCAAAGAAAATAGAAATCAATAGTACATTAAAAAACAACAATCACAAATAAAAATCTCTGTTTCCATATCTTGAGTCCATTTTGCTCAGCATCAGCTTATATGGTCATATATACACATAACAAAGTCACTGGAAAATCATAGTTTCATGGACACAATATCATCAAAACAACATGTTAACTGTTTTTGATGGTAAAGATGGAATTAGGATTGGTGAATTCGCGATTCTGATAAAGGAATTTAAAAGACTTTAAAAATTATGACAGGTTGTAAACTTGTTCAACCACTTTGGAAAGTAGTATGGAATTTCCTCAAAAGACTCCACATAGAGCTCCCTTATGACCCAGCAATCTCACTTTTGGGCACTTACCCAAATGTTTACAAACAACACCACACTAAAGCTACCAGCACGACTATGTTTATTGCAGAACTATTTACTATACTAAGATACGGAACCAACCCAGATGCCCCTCAGTAGATGAATGGATCAAGAAAATGTGGTATAGATACACAGTGGAATTCTATGCCTCCATCAGAAAGAATGACATTGCCCCATTTGTTAGGAAATGGAAAAACTTGGAAAAATTATATTAAGTGAAGTAAGCCAGGCCCAACGAAATATAGGTCCCATGGTTTCCCTTATTTGCAATATCTAGTATATGTATGAGTCAAGCGGAAAAGGTCAGATAATGTGACGTCAGGAAAATGAACCCTTAGATATGTATTTTAATGTTTTTTTCTTTCATGCATGTGTTTCTAACGCATTTATAAGATTATCTCTTTGTTGCTTTGTATGTCCCTCCCCCACAGTATAACCCCTGCTTTCACTATATTTGATGTCAGAATAACTTGTGGAGGAGATGGGGAAAAACCAGTTGTTTAAGGATACAGGTGGACCTGTTGCAACAATGAGAAGTACAAGTTGACATGTCCAAAACGAGCTTTACAACGTCGGTGCGGGGGGGGGGGTAGGGGGGAAGGGGGAGGAAGGAGAAGGATTGGGATTGGGGGAGAGGGGGGAGGCTGGGAAGGGATGTGAAGGGTAAACCAAAGGAGGAGGCTGCAATGCTTGGTAAGAAATGTACGCATTATCCTGCCCATGTAATTGTAACCCCTCTGTACAGTATGTTCACAAATAAAATAAAATTAACTTACAAAAAAAAATTATATTAAGTAAAGTAAGCCAGGCCCAAAGAAACCTAGGTCCCATGGTTTCCCTTATTTGCAATATCTAGTATATGTCTGAGTCAAGCAGAAAAGGTCAAATAAGGTAATGTTAGGGAAATGAACCCTAAGATATGTATTCAAATGTTTTTATTCTTTCATGTGATGGTTTCTAACACATTTATAAGATTATTTCTTCGTTGCTTTGTATGTCCCTCCCCCACAGTATAACCCCTGCGTTCACTGTATTGATCTCAGTATAATTTGTGGAGGGGAAGGGGAAAAACAAATTAAGTAGGGATACAGGTGGACCCATTGCAACAATGAGATGTACAAGTCGTTATGTAGGAAACGAAATTTACCACATTGGTGCGGGGAGGGCGGGAAAGAGGAGCGGGGAGGATTTGGTGTGGGGGCAAGGGGAGGATGGGAAGGGGAAACAAAGGAGGAGGCTACAATGCTTGATAAGAAATGTACTCATTATCTTGCCCATGTAATTATAACCCCTCTGTACAGTATTTTCAAAAGAAAAAAAATATGACAGGTAAAGTTTAATTGTTCAAAACTTTTAATAACTTAGCCTATTAATAAAATTTAAAATTGCCTGGGAAAATAGGCTTTCATGCAAAGAAATCCATGGAGACTTAGCTGAGAGGGAGCAATGTGGGTGAAGATGGCTCCTTTTCACTGTAAACAAACAAATCTCAAAAGCCTTGCTATAAATACTGTAGGTTCCCTTGAGAATTGTCCTTACCCAGGAAATATACTCTCACTGTGTGAAACAAGGTTCTAATGGAATTTATTTTTATTTTTTTAATATAGTTTTCTTCAGTGTATTTTGTTTTTTTTTTCTGTTTTTTTTTTTTAAATTTAATTTTATTTTATTTGTGAACATACTGTACAGAGGGGTTACAATTACATGGGCAGGATAATGCGTACATTTCTTACCAAGCATTGCAGCCTCCTCCTTGGGTTTACCCTTCACATCCCTTCCCAGCCTCCCCCCTCCCCCCAATCCCAATCCTTCTCCTTCCCCCCCTCCCCCCCCCCCCCGCACCGACATTGTAAAGCTCGTTTTGGACATGTCAACTTGTACTTCTCATTGTTGCAACAGGTCCACCTGTATCCTTAAACAACTGGTTTTTCCCCATCTCCTCCACAAGTTATTCTGACATCAAATATAGTGAAAGCAGGGGTTATACTGTGGGGGAGGGACATACAAAGCAACAAAGAGATAATCTTATAAATGCGTTAGAAACACATGCATGAAAGAAAAAAACATTAAAATACATATCTAAGGGTTCATTTTCCTGACATCACATTATCTGACCTTTTCCGCTTGACTCATACATATACTAGATATTGCAAATAAGGGAAACCATGGGACCTATGTTTCTTTGGGCCTGGCTTACTTCACTTAATATAATATTTCCAAGTTTTTCCATTTCCTAACAAATGGGGCAATGTCATTCTTTCTGATGGAGGCATAGAATTCCACTGTGTATCTATACCACATTTTCTTGATCCATTCATCTACTGAGGGGCATCTGGGTTGGTTCCATATCTTAACTATGGTAAATAATGCTGCAATAAACATAGTTGTGCTGGTAGCTTTAGTGTGGTGTTGTTTGTAAACATTTGGGTAAATGCCCAAAAGTGTGATTGCTGGGTCATAGGGGAGTTCTATGTGAAGTCTTTTGAGGAACCTCCATACTGCTTTCCAAAGTGGTTGAACAAGTTTACATTCCCACCAACAATGAAGTAAGGTTCCTTTCTGTCCACATCCCCTCCAGCGTCTGTTGTTGTTAGAATTCTTGATTTTTGACGTTCTAACTAGGGTGAGGTGATATCTCAATGTTGTTTTGATTTGCATTTCTTTTATGGCTAGGGATGTTGAACATTTCTTCATGTGTCTATTGGCCATCCTTCTTTCTTCTTCAGAGAAGTTTCTCTTTAAGTCGTTCACCCACTTATTTATTGGGCAGTTGTTTCTTTGAGGATTTGTTGTTGGGGGGTTTAATTTTTTGAGTTCCAAGTATATTTTAGATAATCTTAACAGGCCCATATCAAGCACTGAAATAGAAACAGCAATAAGAGACCTCCCAGCTAAGAAAAGTCCAAGACCAGATGGTTTTACAGCGGAATTTTACAAGGCCTTCAAAGTAGAGCTCACACCAATACTCCTCCAACTCTTCAATGAAATTGAAAGAGAAAGCTCACTACCGAACACATTCTATGAAGCTATCATAACCCTCACCCCAAAACCAGGCAGGGACTCATCAAAGAAAGAGAACTATAGACCCATTTCTTTGATGAATATTGACGCAAAACTTCTCAATAAAATTTTGGCCAATCGACTTCAACAATTCATCCAAAAAAATCATACACCACGATCAAACAGGATTCATTTCAGGCATGCAAATCTGGTTCAATATACGCAAATCAATTAATATTATTCATCCTATCAACAGGAGCAAGAATAAGAACCACATGGTTATCTCAATAGATGCAGAAAAAGCATTCGACAAGATCCAACACCCTTTCATGATGAAGGTTTTGGAAAAATTAGGAATCCATGGAACATTCCTCAGTACAATAAAGGCTGTATATGACAAACCTACAGCCAGCATTATACTCAATGGTGAAAAACTAAAGCCATTTCCTCTTTACTCAGGAACAAGACAAGGATGCCCACTCTCTCCACTTCTCTTCAATCTAGTATTAGAATGCCTAGCTACAGCAATAAGACAAGAGGCAGACATAAAGGGGATCCAAATAGGGAAAGAAGAAATAAAACTCTCCCTCTTTGCAGATGACATGATCTTGTATTTAAAGAATCACATAGACTCCACTCCCAAATTACTCAAGCTGATTCAAAACTTTGGCATAGTAGCAGGTTATAAAATTAACCCCCAAAAATCAATGGCTTTTCTGTATGCCAACAATGAGAAAAGTGTGGCTGAAATTAGGAAAGCAACTCCATTTGTAATAGCCCCACAAAAAATAAAATACCTAGGAATTAACTTAACTAAAGAAGTGAAGGACCTCTATGATGAAAACTTGAAAATCTTGAAAAAGGAAATCAACACAGAACTTAAAAAATGGCAAAGCCTCCCATGCTCCTGGATTGGAAAGATTAACATTGTGAAAATGGCAATAGTTCCCAAGGCTATCTACAAATTCAACGCAATACCTATCAAAATTCCAACCTCATTCTTCAAGGAAATAGAAGAGGCAATCCAAAAATTCATCTGGAACAATAAAAGACCCCGAATAGCAAAAAGGCTCCTCAACAGAAAGAACACTGCTGGATGAATATCATTACCAAATTTCAAATTCTACTATAAAGCCATCGTAATCAAAACAGCTTGGTATTGGCATAAGAACAGACCTCAGGACCAATGGAAAAGAATTGAAAACCCAGAAATGAACCTACAGACCTATAGACATCTAATCTTCGATAAGGGAGCTAAAACAATAGAATGGAAGAAAGACAGCCTCTTCAGTAAATGATGCTGGCAAAATTGGTTAACTACATGTAGAAACTAAAGCTAGAGCCTTATATATCACCCTGCACCAGAATCAACTCCAAATGGTCAAAGACCTCAGAGTCAAAGCAGACACTCTGAAAACATTACAGGATCGAATAGGAGAAACCCTAGGTCTCCTTGGCTCAGGCCGAAATTTTTTGAATAGATACCCGGAAACACAACAAATCAAAGAATGTTGGACAAATGGGATTGCATAAAGTTGCAGAGCTTCTGCAGGACAAATGACATAGCTAGCAAGATCAATAGAAAGCCCACGGATTGGGAGAAGATCTAATGGAATTTAAATTCAAAGTTCTTAAAAAAATAAGACATCAAAATTTGTGAATTGACCTTTGATTACCAAACAGTAATTCTCTGAAAAAGATAATTTGGGTCAAAATATTTAGGGAGAAAGTGCCCTCCACAATGAAAGAAGGTATTGGCTTTACACTTTTCTTTTTGCAATACATTCCACAATGTCTTTGCACGTGAAGCATTGAAACACAGAAAAACATCAGATTGGATACTTCAAACCAATGATTTCACATTTCTAAGTAGCTCACAAAATATAATATCCTTATTAACATGAGATAGTGAAGACTTCCCTTATTACATAAGCCAAAATGTTTTGGGATCAGAAAAGAATTGAGCAGGGCTGGGAAGGTGGCTCAGTGGAAGAGTGCTTGCCTTGCATGCATGAGGCCCTGGGTTCGATTCCTCAGCACCACATAAGTAAAAAGAAAAAAAAAATGTAAGTGGTGCTGTGGCTAGAAGGCTAGCCTTGAGCTGAAGAGCTGAGTGACAGTGCCCATGCCCAGAGTTCAGGCTCCACGACCAGAACACCCCCTCAAAAAAGGAAAAAAATTGAGCAAATTGAAAAGTTAAGAAAAGGCGTTCTTAGAAGCCCTAGCTAAGCACATTGGCTTCAGCAGTGGAGGGATCCAAAACTATTTTTATATAGATTGTGTTAATAATTTGGTACCTAAAGTGATTTTACAGAGCCTATTTGGCTCACTACAATTCAGAACAGACTGAAGACATGAAAATAAATTCCACATCCAAATAAAAGAGTTTAAAAAGAGAAACCATGAAGATGTAGTAGTGGGGTCGGCATTATAGTTCTTCAGCTTCACTAGACTTGAAATCAAGAAGCTGTGATAAATTGAAAATCCGGCAAGAGCTAAGAGGAGGACATCGAAATAGGACAAAGAAGTATTGTCCATTGTAAGAGACACTGTCATACAAGGTATAGGTGATTTAAGTCTGGTATTGTTCATGCATCTTGTTGAGCAAATGCAAGACCAAGAGAAAAATAATCTACTGAAATAATTTTACAAAGAATAACTTCACTATTTCTGATATGGTATCTAAGGAGAATAGTAAGAGAGAAGATAAAAGTGGATTATACTTCAGCTTCCTTTAAGCATCTTGTTAGCAAAATATATCTTTGAGTTTAGAAGTGATTGAAACAAAAATTGGTGGAGTACTTTTTTGTGGGCACTTCAGACACAGGAAGACTTTAAAGGTAAAAGAAAAAAGAAAAACGAATAGCTAAATATTTGTGATGTCAGCTTCTTGGACTAGTGTTTGGAGACAAAGTTTTACATTAAAGTTTGTCCTCATTAACATACATGTTGGGTTTTCGTGGCAACCAAATAGAAGGGTGAAGTTTAATGGACTTGCTTGGACAAGTAAACAGCATGATAGAAAAAAATGGCAAATAATATTTAGTGAATTACTTTGACCAATTACTTGCCAGAACAAAGAAGGAAAGATATAATTCAAAATGACTTGACTTAAAAATATGAAAAAAGAGTAGTGAAGAGTGATGAGAGAAAACATAGAGGACTGTTTTGTCTCCAGTGGAGTAATGGGTTCTTGATCTTCTTTATTCCATTCTATCTTCACAAGCTATCATGTGTGTCTCAGGCCTGGAGTACCCAGTTCAGACAAAGAAAACTCACAGCAGAAAATATTTGCAGCAGATATAGGTGATTTATAACCTTAGACAATCTATTTTAATCTGTTCAAAATACTCCCCTACCCCAAACTGCCCTTTTGAACAGCTTTGATTGCTTTTCCCAAGACTGCCCTTCATTAACTATTTAAAATTTTGAGAGATCATATTCATACTCTCTAGATATTGCTGTTTGGTTGTGATTTTTGTGTGTTTTTCTTTGTTGTTGTGTTTTTTAACTGAATTTCAGAAGCTTGTGCAAGTGTGTTACAATTAAATATGTCCATCTAATTGTCCAATGCTCCTGGATCAGAGTCACTCCTATCATTCATAAACAACTCCTTCTCCAAGATGTATTTCAGATTTAGTATTTCCTTTATCACATGTGTACATTGAGTATTCTAGCTTGACTTGCCCCTTGTTCCATTTTTCATTCATTCTATATCTGTACAATTATTCCTCTATGGTTTCAACTTCCGGATATTCATTCTGTTAAACTGTCTGTTAATACTTTGAAAGGTTTATATACATACCATGGAGTTTCAATCCTGCATATAATAAAACTGCTGCCAGCTTATATTGCCATAATTCATTCATCTGCAATAACAACTTGCAAGACTGGAGACGTGAAGCACCTAGACATGATTTTATTCTCATCCATTTGGAAGATTAATCTTTAGTAAACAAGAAAGATTAAAAATGGCATAGAATGTATTCCTACCAGTTTTTATAAATGGCTTTGTTCAATGGTTTGCGATTATTATATTTTACATGGGATAATATTTTCTATTTCCCACAAGTTTTGCAAAAAGAAGAAAACTACAATTTACTACTATAGAGGAATATGATGGAAATAAAAGACAGATTTTATGTTCGTCACATCTCTGATGAGTACCCATATTCAAGACTTAAAATCATATTTCTTACTATGTTAGACAGATAGGGAAAAACATAAAACAACACATGATAAGGCAACTACTCGTGACTTTTTAAAATGTACCTTATATGATGAAATTTACTTTATTAACTAATGTTTGGGTTTGAAATATGGGTGGCTGATCTATTTAACACATTTCTGGAAGGAACCTACTGAACAAGACAAATGGTGGGGGGTATTATTTCTACACTGTAATGAATGGTTGAACCTGTTTGGCATTAGTGCTGGGTAAATAAATCCACTCTATTGTAATTTGCTCCCTGCACATGAAAAACTTGTAATGTCACTAAGTATCATGTACTTGTCAAATGTTATTTTGGTGAATGAGTTTAAAAAGTTTATTTGAAAAGTAATATACTTTCAGGAGATTAAATATAGGTTATCATTGGTTTGAGAATGACAACATGTTTATACTACAGAACCATGTTTTACTGAAGTACCAATGTTTTGAAGCACTAATGATCTTCTCAATTATTGTTTTATTGAATTATATTTGACTTCTTAGTCGTTTACCTAGCCTTGGTAGACCAATTGTGGATCTATTGTTCCAGGAAATATTTTTTGGCCTACTTACTCTGGACTGAAATTTTTCAGTAATCATTAGAGGAGGGGTATTAAAAATAATCTTGTGATATTTGTGATCTTGTTCACTCATATGGGCTGATCATTTGTAAATTGAAATTTTGAATTACTGTACTTTTTCTCAGATTTTGTGATATCTTTCATTTTATGTTATCTTGCACCTCACAATTGCTTACCGCTACTTTCTGTGTCTTAAGGAATTGGGGCCCTGAAATATTATAGGAAATGAGAAATTGAGATGGGTTTTCAATTACTTTTGTTGGCATGTTGCATGGGCTTAGGTGAAAAGTCTTGTCCTTGCTATCTGATGATACGGATAACTGGGACCTGGGATCCTAGGACCTGTGGGTCCTGCAGAAGAATCATACCTTTTAGACATCATATCAGCAAAATTTGGGTATAATCAGTAGGAATGCTTCAGAAATATGGAGAAAAACAGGTTGGGACCAGGGAGTTAAAATAATAAAGAGAGTAGCAGAGTAAAATCCCTTATAGATTAGAGGAAAACAACAATGTTTTTTACCATGTGAATTCAAAAGACCAAGACCACTTAGAACGTATCACACGTTTATACAAAAGACACTGCATTGATAGTTTTTATATCCTAATATATATTCTAAGCCTATTTATTTATATTTCAATCTATTTATTTGCCGGGAACCAAGTGCTGTTTGCTAGAAAATACAGCTACTACCTTCAACCAAGTGCTGTTTGCTAAGAAAACACAGCTACTACGTTCGATAAGGGCTGTTAAGCCTTGGAGCCTATTGATACCCTGTTTGACAGCATTGCTTGGTGCCACCTCTTTCCATAAGAACCATTAAGCCTTACAATTTACCGATGTCCTGTTTGACAACATTGTTTGGCACCTTCTGAAGATTCGCCACCTATGACCTTTTGCAAGATATACTTTGCAGTTTTGGTGCTTAGCAAACCTATTGACCTGTTGATGCTAATTACCCTGCTCAGTGTGCTATATATACTGCTCCGTAAAAAATAAAGTTTGAGACCTTGATCAGAACCTTGTCTTGTTCTCAGTCAGTTCCTCTTTGAGCCCTTGTTGACCAACCCTGCAGGCCGGGGCATTTATTGGCATAAATATCAATTTATTTGTGAAATTATCAATTAAATTTAGTAATATTCACTGTGTGAAATATAAAATCAGCACGTATAAATATAAATGTATAACTATATATAATATAAGAAAATGTTTTGCATTGTTCTGTTATGGTTAGGGTATCAAAAGCAACTCTGTTTTAAAGTATTATTTCATTAACTCTACCTCAGTGTTTGGTAGAGTTAGCCCTAATGCTTTACCATTTGTGGATGTACAGCCTAGAGGGAAGAGGAAATACTGTGATTAAACATTACCAATTTAAGTCCTAATATCAAGGTGAAACATATTAACTTCTCCCGGAGCTATGGAAATATTTGGTGATAGAAAGTCAGTAGTGTGTGTTCCTGCCTTGTTGGATGGTAGGCAGGCCAGGACACTAGGTAATCATGCATATGAACAATTATTTCATCTTCTTGACTTTAGCTACTTTTTAAATGGTAGGTATAATAAACAATTACATTTTGATGAAATACCTTCTAGTCTGAACAGTTCTGTCTAAACTGTTCATCTCTCTATGATCCCTTGTAACATTTTAGTTTTGTTCCATTAAGACAATCTATGCTGTCAGAGTAAAATATCTGGTTGGTTTATTCCTACATGTAAGAAAGGTAAAGGGTCAGGTAGACATTTGTGACAGTAAGACCTCATTTGGGAAATTTTAAGCTGCAGAAATTTAGAAGTAGCTCTTAAGCGAGGCTTATATTGAATCCATTAGCT
The DNA here is from genome assembly GCF_019054845.1 of Dipodomys spectabilis. NCBI lineage: Eukaryota > Metazoa > Chordata > Mammalia > Rodentia > Heteromyidae > Dipodomys > Dipodomys spectabilis. Next base: position 1,153,528 of record NW_024871244.1, read on the forward strand.
CAACAAAGGTAACTCAGTTGATATGTAAGTACTTGAAAAGCCATCACCTTTATTTTTTTGGGGGGGGCGTCCGGTCGTGAGGCTTCAACTCTGTGTCTGGGCTCTGTCTCTCAGCTCTTCAGCTCAAGGCTAGCGCTCTACCACTTGAGCCACAGTGCCACATGCCCCCAGCCCTAAATTATCCTGATTAATTTTCACATAGAATCTGGCTTCCTACTTGTGTATGATCATGAGCGCTGTCCATTTGATGTTATTCTTCCTGGAAATTAGGATAACAGGTGTCCAGTCTAGGCTTTATCCACTAGCCTCAAAACAGTAGACTCCCATATAGTCAGGATTTTCATAATCTTATCACACCTGATTTTTAAAAAATCGTTGCATTTCTTGCAGTTCTTGAATACTGAATTAATTTGTGTTTTCTTGGGTTGTTTTGTTTCATTTGAATGTATGTGTTGACTTATTCCTCACTTTTCCTTTTCTTTCACTCATGTTCTTACCTAAAGTGCTGCGAAACCAATTCTTCTTTCTCAAGATAGTCAAGGTAAGCATTATTTAGTCCAAAGCAATTTAAGTAATATTTAAACATCTTCATATCTATGAATGGTGTACGAATGCTAAGCGCTGAGAAGGGTCTTTTTATTTTCACAGCCGTCTTTGGCATACACAGACAGATCATGAATTATATGAAGATAATAAAACTACAGATGCTTGCCAGGAGGAGAAAATCCTATTACTAATTGTTTGATAGAGGCTTCCCTTGTTGTGAAGAAATATGCTGCTTGATGCAGGATTTCACAAAATCATATTGCTAGGAAGAACCTAAAAAATCTCCTATCACTACAGAGTTGAGGGAGATGAATTGACCTCCTGCATAATTTACTTTTGGTTCAAATAAAATCAGGCTTCCAAAAAGAGAGTAGACTTTAGAGAAACACGATGAGTTGTATGTAAATAGGTGCTTATCTGATTTTGTCAATTGGTGAACTAATACAGGGAAAGGACAGCAAAGTAAAAATATAAAGAACTCTGTATTGAAATACTCATTTGTGTGTGTGTGTGTGTGTGTGTGTGTGTGTGTGTGTGTGTTTACACGTGTCTGTACATACACGTGCATGTGCATGTGCTCATGCATGGATTCATCATTCCTGAGGCTTGATAGTGCCTGGGCACTATCCCTAAGCTTCTATGCTCAAGGATAATGTCTACCATTTTGAACAGTGGTCTTCAGATCTCAGCCTCCTGAGTAGCTAGCTAAGCTGATTCAGTCTCTGAGTAGCTAGATAAATTCTTCTTGTCCTCTATGGTTCATTGCTCTTTTATTCCTTCCTGAGGTAATCACAAGCCTAAGTCATATTATGTCTAATTGCTTTAAAAATACTATTACTGCTTGGCAGCAAGGGCTCCAATCCATACTCTTAACTACTTAGGAAGCTTCAGAACAGAAACCAAGCCAAATTTTAGTGGACTTCCTTCTCAATCTATAGCTGGGTGCATTGGATCATTTCCACCATCTTGCACTATCTAGAGACTAAGATTAGAAGGATTGCAGGATCAAAGCCAGCCAAGGTAGGAATCTAGAAATTTGGTGTGCAACTCTAATGCCATTGATGATGGGAAGGTTAAAAGTCAGATCAGGTGCATGTCTTGTGGAAAGGGAACCCCTATCCTAAAATTAACCACTGATAGGACACCAGCCTAGCAAGAGCAATACCCCAAGTTGAAATTCCCATAATTTCCCACAACCAAAATAGGTATATATATTAACATCCAAAAACGTATTACAATCTGTTCTTTGCTCTAATATAATCTTTATCTGATTATCATATGATGTGAAAGAATAGTATCTTCATTAACTTATGATATATTTTAAAAGACCTAGAAAATTCTTTCTCACGTATTAAGTGAAAACAAATGGCAAATTGCCTCATTACTTACATATTTGACTACCAATAAAAATTCATCTAATGATTATTATAGTAGTATATTCTGAATTTTTACTTTACTTTGTAACAGTTTTTAAACTTTTGGCTTCTCTGATGAAGTTTAAGTATTCAAATAGTATCAACAATGTATATTCCTCGGGTACTTGGGGCAGTTTTTTACAAGGTTTTTAACTGATGGCTTCTAAGAATTCTTAATTGGTATATTATTTGGTTTATTTTTAATTTCAATTGTAAATGTAATGTACAGAGGGGTTACAGTTACATAAGTAAGGTAATGAGTACATTTTTTACGGTAAGAACATTGTTATCCCTTCCATCAATTTTTTTTTTGTACACTCAAACAACTACTTTTGCTTTCTTTGTTCATGCATTTTTTATTATAAAATTGATATACGGTGGGTTTACAATTACTTAAGTCAACTAAAGAGTACACTTCACTTTATTTTCTAAATTTCAAATTTTGAACTTAATTATTTTATTTTGTTTTTTTGGGGGGGTAATTCTTTTTTCAGAGTTGTAGGATTAGTTAATTTAATTTTGCATGATTTTTACACATGTAAATTATTCAGATACGTATATTTTGTTTTAAAAATATTTAACATGTGAATTTCTAAGATTATTTTCTTAATTTTTATATGGTTGGTGAATTTAAATAAATTTATTTTTTTAAAGTTCTAAACATATTTTTCCAGTTAACAAATACTTACTGTATTTTCAAGAAGCACAAACTTCATTAAGAAAGGCTTCATTACCTGTTCACTATTTTTTGGAAATATTTGTACTTGAATTCAAAAAAAAAGTTTAATCAGGGCAGGGTGATTTGTGGCTTCCATTTTCTAGCTATGGTAGGAACTGCAAGTAGGGTTTGTAAATAGGGAGAGCCTGAGAAACTATGAGACCTTAGTACAAAAATATCCAGAGTGGGGTTGGGAAGGTGGCTCAGTGGTAGAGTTCTTGCCTTGCATGCATGAAGCCCTGGGATCGATTCCTCAGCACCACATAAGAAAAAAGAAAGAAGCTGAAATGTCACTGTGGCTCAAGTGGTAGAACAGTAGCCTTGAGCTGAAGAGCTGAGGGACAGCGCAAAAGCCATGAGTTCAGGCCCCACGACAGGACCACCCCAAAAAATATCCAGAGTGAAATGAATAGAGATATAGCCATCCCTAGCGCGATATAGAGCACCTGGTTATCATATTCTAAATGTTGAGTTAAAACTCCAATAACATCAGTCTTTTGTAAAAATAAAAGGATACATGTTTTAAAATGTTTATTGTATAAAACTCTTTGCAAAGGTTCTCATGTCTTCTATTTCTTAATTTTCAATATACTTAATCTATAAGAATCCAAGTATATCGTGACTATTTTATTTCTACTTAATTTAAAATAGTACAAGCAATATTAACCTACTTTTACTATTTGTGATAATTTACTCTGTTAATATGATAATATCAATATTCCAAATGTGTGTATGTGTTGTGTGTGTGTGTGTGTTTATGTGGTTTGTGTGTGTGTGTTTGCTTTGTGTGTACTTTGTAATGCTTGGGTGATCACTCGACTGATTTACATATGCTGGGCCAAGTTTTTACCACTGAACTATACTGTCTAGTTATAATGTAAATCTTGTTTAAAATTATGACTTTTAAATTTTCATTCTTAGTATGTTTTTTTCAAAATTATATATGATAAAATGTGATCCATATTCTATACATGATAGCAATTTTTATTATTATTTTATTGTTTTTTAGAATATTTCCACTGCTTTTTCACTTCCAAATTCTTGTGTTTGTTATTGATAAAGGTTTTACTTTGCTTCTTGTCTCTCTTCATTCTTTTTGCCTTTTGAGTTTACCTATTGTTTCCGTTATTACTTTGGAAATTAATTATCATATTCCTATTACAATTTATTTACATTATAAGAGGTCTATACAATGCTTTATTTTCTATTTTATTTTTCCCATCTTCTCTGACTCTCAGTCCACACTATTAGGTGGATTAAAAAAAAATTTGATTAAGGACACTTTGATTATTTTCGTGCTTCTCTTCTCTGAAGTCTTTCTGTTTTTGAAACACAATAACAATGACATACAGCTCCTGGGTGGTCCATCATTCTATCCCCTCACACTCTCCTCTGTAGTACAGCTCAAGTCGTTATCATTCAACTTTATTATGCTATAGTGTTAACTAAATCTTAACTCATTCCTAAATTAATTTTAGATTGCATCAAGCATTCTCTAAAGACATTTTTCTATATATAATATCTGGGGTCTTGTGTTTTCACAAGGTGCAAAATATGAGTGACTATCAAACATCTAGATATCTCTGTAGAATATTGGTCCACCTGTTCAATAAACTCGTATGTAAATTCAAGGAATACAGGTCAGTCAGAACAATTGTGTAAAATGGTGTAGCTTGAGCCTTCATACTAGATTTGAAACTTATTACCATGTTTAGTAGTGAAAGAACAGACACATAGAAGAATGTAACAGATTTATGAAAAATAAATTCTTAGTTTTATTGTCAATAGATTTTGAAGAGGATGCCATGACTTTATGAAATAAAAATAGAATCTTAAATGGATGAATTGGCACTATTGCTTCGGTAGATTTAAAATGATCTTAGACTACTACCTCAAACCTTATACAAAAGTTAAAAATAAAAAATGATTATCAAACTAAATGTGAGATGTAAAAACCTATAAAACATAAATGTACAAATTCATGACATTGGATCAGTAAAGGTTTCTAAAAATTTGACATGTAAAGCATTAGAGACTAAAGACAATCAAGAATTAACAGGTTAATATCAAATAATAACTTTTCATAATTCTATGGAAGTAATGAAAACATATCCAACAGATAGAGGACACATATTTGTTAATGCTACAATGATCCTGAGTCTTAAGCACATTCATTTCTTTTAATTCTATATAAAATTTTTCCTGAACAGGATATTTCTTAAAGAACGTATGTAAATTGGTAGTTAATAGGAGGAGCATATGATATAAGCTCCTCTTTAGTATCTAAGAAAAAAGAAAAAGAAAACTCACTAGTATGACCATAAATATAAAAAGATAACACAAAATATAGTAATGCATTTGTGGAGAAATTGATATACTCCACATAGCACAATGATTTGTATAATACTGCAATCATTTTAGCAAGCAAGTTTTCAAGTCTTCATAAGGTTAAAAAGAATTGTATATTATTCAGACATTACACTTCTATGTATATAATAAAGAGAAGTAAAAAAAAATGTTTGGACAGGGAATGTAGTTCATTGACAGTGCACTTGAATATTATGTGTGAGACCCTGGAAATAATCCCCCAAAACAAATTTGAAAAGACTCACTATAGAGGATTTATGCTGGACAAATTCTTGTAACTGAATTTTATATCTTTTTTAATGTCTGTTCTAAAATTTACAGCATTTCTATTTGAAGAAATGCAAGTTTGTGAAAGTTAAGCTTGGAAAACCTATGAGTGTACAATTCACTTCCAAAGCACTAAAATGCCTACAATAAAAGGAGATAATATATTGCATGTGAATTTCATGTCAGCAAAAGAAATTGCTAAAAATACTTCAAACAAATTGCAGAATACCTGAAAAGATGTTTTCGGTATTGGCTAAAAATTCTTTGTAAACTACACCTTTTAAAATGAAGATATGATTTCTGTTTATTTTGAGTTTTTTTGGTCCGTTTTTTTGAGTTTATGCAGAGATAACTCAATCCAAAAGTGTATGTGATAACTAGAATATCTAGGAATTATGCACCACTTATAAATAATTGATAACCTTTTCTGGAAGAAACTTTTAGCAAATGACAAAAGACCCAAATCTATGCATCTGCATTTTATGAAACCTATATGCTACATGCTCAATCCAAATGCTTTTCTCTCCTTTGCTAGGAAAAAAGTTTTCTCAAGATAAGAGCCAACAGCAGTGAAAAGAAACAAAATACACATTCATGTTGATTTATTTGTGAAAATAACAAAAGAAATAAAACAATTCCACTTAAGCAACTCCAATGTTAATATCTATGAAGATGTTCCTGAATGCCAACATCCATTGATTTTTTTTGAGTTTTAATTTCTACGAATATATGAAAAATAGAACACGAAAACAAATAGAATCTTAGAGCAAACCAGCCTTGGAATAATTTTCTTAATTGTTTTGAAATTACAAAAAAATTGATACCATTGAGGAAATGATCCTTTCCTATGGAAATCATTTAAAAATGTTTATCACTTATTATAATTCAAAATACCAAACAAGACTAATTTTATATAATCATTACAAATATCATTTTATTACTATCATAAAGTAGAATAAAAGACCAATCCAAATATATTATCATTATTCTTAATTTCTAATCATTTCCTAGATATCTCAATTTAAATAGTCATGTCTTTAACATAGATTAAATATTCTATAATTTTTACTTAACATTTTTCAGGGGCATGTATTCATGTTTCTAAGAAATGTTCACAGCAGGTAAAAATACTTTTGTGAAATTAATGTGAAATTAATGTGATATGTTTTGTTGTGATTGTTTGCAAGGCCTGAGCATTGTCTCTAAGCCATTTTATGCTCAAAGCCAGCACTATACAACTTGAGGCACAGAACTAATTAATGTTTTTAGTGGTTAATTGCAGATAAGAATCTAACAAATACTTTTCTGTCTAGGCTAGTTTCAAACACAATTCTAAGATCTAATTACACAGAATAGCTCGAATTATAGGCTTGAGTCACTGGCACTTCGTTTGATGTATTTATTTAATTTTAATTATGTCTTAAGATTTTTGTTTCACTATAATGAACATCGTTCTACACAAATATTTAGATTTATGTGTATATTTCTGATGACAATCTCCAAAAATGTATGTCTTTCTACACATTATATATATATATATATATATATATATATATATATATATATATATAAATTTCTGAAGACAGACTCCCTATAAAACTTTATGCTACTATTTTTGACCGTTTTTAATTTCAAAGATATGCAGTCTATTTTCCCTAAAGTTTCCTAGAATAAAATAACTAATATTTAAATAGAATGTAGAGTTTGTTATTTTCAAGGGAATTTTTGAAATACCCATGATATTGTAGTAGAATTTACAGTATATTCCTTGAAATAATTTTGTTCAAACTCTAAAATATTTGTGTGTAGTGGTGGGGAGAGAGGAAGTTAATCCATACTGGTTAAGAATTTGCAATACTTCAAAAATCTATTCTACAATTTGTTATAAGCATATAGTCAAGCTACCTGTTATGGTTAAGTTTTTTTATTTCTTTATTTGTTCTAAATTTTAAAATGGATGCATGCACGGTGGTAACATTAAAACTGTTAATCGACAGACAAATGATTGCAAAATCATAGATACAGATCAGACTTTCAATATTTAGCACTTATGATGTCAGTAATAATTTTGGTGGAAATGATAATGACCACAGTGTACCCTGATAATTACAATGTTCTGATTGAAAAGGAAAAAAACTTTACACATTTTTGAAGCTAGATTTCCCACATTGAATACATGGTAATACACAGCGTTGGATTACATACAGTAAGAATAACAAGAGGAGAGTTTCAATATCAAGAAATAGAACCACATTAAGCAGGTAGAAACAGTAAAAACCCTAATGTTATTCCTACAATCTCTCTAATGCATACTCACTTTTCTTGGTGGCATTATTTTCTCATAATTAATATCGTTAATTTCCACATTTTGATGGACTAAATGTAGTTTTCAACTTAGTGTGATTAGTTCAAATAACATTCTCATATAGATACTATTCAATAACCCTGTTTTCCAATGATATATTAAGAGTATGTTCTTCAATACAGCTGTAAACACATGACACAATTTACATAATACCACTTACTTATCTGTAGTTATCTTAAAAAGACATAGACCTTAGAGCCAGGAGGTGAAATTTATTTTTATTTCTGCAGGAAACAATTTGTGACTTTATACCAACAAACTGAATTTGGCTCTTTCCTTATTTGTAAGGTAAGGTGGAAAATGTAAGGACTCTGGGGTTCAAGCCCCATGACCAAGAAAAGTAAAAAGGGAAAAAAGGCAGTAAAGCAACATTTTAAATCTAATGTGCACAAAAATTGTCTAGAAATAAAGTTAAAACAGCCCCTGGACTGGCAAAAAAAAAAAAGATTAAAATGAAATTGCCTTCAATCATTCATTTAGACAACCGATACTGAGGGCAGGCTATTGGAGCTCATATCACTAACTAGAATTTGAGAAGATCACAGTTCAGAACCAGTGTGCAAGGAACGTAATAAGATTCTCATATCATCCTAAGCCTGGCATGCTGCAATGCATTTGTGATCGAGTTACTTGGCAGACAGAGGTGAAGAACTTAGACTCTGTTCAGCCCTCAGCAAAATTGATAACCTATGAGCAAATAACTAAATTGAAAAAAGATTGTTCTAATGGTAGAATACTTGTTCAAACAACAAAATACCTAAATTCATACTCACTTCCTAAAAGAGGAAAAAGGAAGAAAATATAGGAAAGAAAGAAAAGAGAGTAGAGAAGGAGGAGGAGAGAAGGGAAGGAAGGAAGTAAGCAAGGAAGGAAGGAAAGAAAGAAGGAAAGAAAGAAGGAAGGAAGGAAGGAAGGAAGGAAGGAAGGAAGGAAGGAAGGAAGGAAGGAAGGAAGGAAGGAAGGAAGGAAGGAAGGAAGGAAGGAAGGAAGGAAGGGAGGGAGGGAGGGAGGGAGGAAGGAAAAGAAAAGAAAAGAAAGAAATGGTGGAAGAAAGAATGGGAGGGAGAAAGAGAGGTATAAATAAACACCTCAGCATGTGTTCGATGTTAATAATGACAATAAATCATTTTAACTATAAATGCCATCATTTAATTCCCTGGGATGAGACATTTTGTATCAAGCCCTATTGTATGGACTTGGAATCCCCAAAAGGCCACCAGAGACCATGATCAATGCAAACAGTAAAAGAGTCGTATATTGCAAGCTCAAGCTTGGTCCTTTGCACATTGGGTAACCCGTGACGCTAAGAATCCCCAAGCACAAAATCAGCACAGCTTTAATAGTATTGAACAAACAAGTTTAGGGAACTTCCACACAAGCAGTTACATGATTGGTTTGAGTCCACCCTAACCACATTGCAATTTTTCTGAACTATTGGTATGTTCTGTTCCTGGAACACTTGGGCAACTGTTCTGCTTTCATAAGGTTGGGCAGGGTTGGTGGCAACCTGTGTTTTTTTCTCTATCTTGGGGTTACTCTGAGGGCAGCCTAGCACAAGATGGTGGGAAATCTCAAGTTGGAGTTACTGTGGCTTTTCATTCTCTCCTCTTCTAGAGCATCAGGGACCAATCATGGTCCCATAATTGGTACAATCTTCTATATTTACAGTTTGGTATTGGGATCTCAGAACTAGTAGAGGGACTGTGCTGATCTACAAGGTCTACAAGGTCCATTTGTGAGTAACAAAAATTAACAGTACCAAAGGTCTTTATATTTTCTTCCAGCAATCCTGACTCAATATACCACAGCTAACTTACCTTTATACCAGCTGTATTCGTAAGCTCCAACTTTAAGACATACTCGTACCATTTGCTACATACTTAAACTTTCTGAGGTTTGTCTTCTTTACAAACATTTTAAGACAATCCTTACTTTTTATATCCTTTCTTATCTAGAGGATACCAATTTTTCCCCAATTCCTTCCTAAGGCTTTCTTTACTACACTCCTATTATTTACAATTCCTTGAGCTCCTTTGTGGCTCGAGTTTAAAACCACACATTTTACCTTTGATTTGTGGAATCAAATTATCTCAGAAAGCCTCAAGGCACCAGTGGGATGAATAGCTTGCAAGATTTTAAGGCTAAGATTAGAGTTGGGTCTCATTCCTCCTCTTACCTCCCTTGATTAAAAAAAAATTCTCTCCTTTATCTTTAAAATACACACAGGAGGAAGCAAATAATTACCATACCAGAGCCAAACTAGGTTGTGACCCTGAAGTGCCTAAGGCAGGGCAGTGATATCCTTGCCCCAAATATCCACTGTGGGAGTAAAGATGTTACTGGATATCACCAAAAGAATGTCCCACAAGATCTTAGTTTTAGCAGCTTTCAACCAGGAAGCATTCTCAGGTGATGGAATCAGTCAGGAGTTCAGTCTAGTTTTACCAGGGTGGAGATGGTCTGAGTGATGATGTAGATTTCCTCCAGGTGACTGTCAAGTTGTACTTGAACTTTACTCATTAGTGTGTGCAGCAGCAGCAGCAGGGACTCTCTGTGGCTTCAAGGAACTTTCACACCTGGTTCTGGGCTGCAAATTCCTACAATGACTGGTTAAGGATTCATTGAATAGGCTTGGCAGGCTATGACCCAACTAGTTTTTTAAGACTATTTACACAGTAGCCCAGGACAATTAACCAAGATGACAATTTTTTAAACTAGATCATACATTTAATAAGATTAGGATTTTCTAAGCAGATATAGAGGGCTCAGGCCTGTACTATTATTTCCCATGCCTTTTCTTTCTCTCTATTCTGTCTATTTTGTCACATTTTTAAAAAAGATACTCTAGTCCCTTGTTCTTAAATGGCGATAATGGGCGAAGATTCATCTTCTGTCACTTCTTCAAACTGACTCAGGGGTGTTGATCCTACCTAACCAGGAACATATAATCTTAGCCTATTTTACAAAGAGGTTACCAGGATTAGATGTCATTAAGAACAACATTTTAACTTTTGACAAATGCACAGACCTTTTTTCTGGCTACAGCAGTGCTGCTTATTTAGCCTTCTGCATTGAAAAAGGATCTTCCAGGATGGCTTATGAATGTGATCTCTTGTAATCCTAACAATGTCTGAGTTTCCTATGCAGGCCTTCAGACAGATATCAATAGAAAAAAAAAAACTCAAGGTATAAAACTTTGCTGACAGATGAATTTCATGTAGCTGGTGTCAGCTCAAAAGTTACTGCCAATTAGAGCTTTTGGCACATACAGGGGTTGGGATCTAAACTATCCTCCACATTTTACAAACTTACCCTTTTAGTACTATCACAGATGTCTGACAAGTTCCTGTCCCTTACAAGGTAGATAGTCATAGACATTAGGGATGCTTACAAACTATCTTTCCATGACCTCCTGGCTTTGACCAATTTTTGAAGGGCCACACACAAATGACTCTAGGATCTGACATTATTTCTTCAATCCAAGAATTGGCGTACGGTCTCTGGATGCACGTCCATTGCTTTCATACAAGGAGTGTATTTTTCCCACATGGGGAAAAATGCCTCATTGGCATTTCCCTTAGTTGGTTGCTGGACTTGAACTTGGGGCCTGACTGCTGTCCCTCAGCTCTACAGCTCAAGGCTAGCACTCTGTCACATTGAATCCTAAAGCAGGTCAGCTTGCTCTTTCAGCCTTCTGGTGACTGAGTAGGGGTGACAGTCTCACACGGACCATTTTCTGCCCGGGCTGGATTCAAACCAGTTATAGATCAATGAGTCTCATAAAAGGCCACTTTACTACAATTAAAAGCAACAAGGTGGTCAACATAGAAGTAGTTTTAAGCATATTCTTACATGAAACATATTAAGAGCAAAAGTTACATCTGACAAACTGACAAGAATCCTTAGTCCTTTTTGTGGGCCTGATGAGAACTGTTACCAAAAAACTATGAGAGCAAACTGAAATAGGAATTAAGCAATTATTTTGGTAATCCTAATTTTTCCTTTTTGTATTTTGAGGCAAATGTTTAGAACAATTATACTTTTGAACTTTATATACAGAAACCCATTCTAATTTATAAGCCTCCTATTAATTTCTGTTTTAATATTTTATACTTTAGTTTTTAGTTGCATTTTGAAAAATCCCTTAAACTTTCAAGGCTAAGTGTGTCACCAATTTCCTCTCGGCTGCTTGTTTTAAAACAGATACACATGGAAAATTTTAAACTCAAATAACTTTTTTTCTTAATGCAAAAATTACAATCACCATCACTGTACCAAGAAGTTAGACTTAACACCTTTATGCCTTAAAAAAAAAATACACAATGACAGAATATCATTGAGAGCAAATCACATTATACAAATAAAATTTTAACTCTCTTTTTAAGGCCTTCTTAATTTTAATTTTAACACATCCAAGGGGCAGTTTTAGCAATGCTAATCAGATCTTTACATCATTCAATTTTACCATCATGTTTCCAGTGTCTATGTGAAGGGAAATGGGACAGAATAAAGATGGGCCACTTGGCCCTTCCTGTGGAATAAGCACTCACACAATCCGACTCTTTAGGGTTAGATGAACTGCTATTGGGCCAGGTGCCCTCTTTCACCATGGGAGGACTCCTCCCATGGCCTGTTCCACCATGCATTACGATCTAAACTGCACTTCTGCCTGTTCACTGTTTACGCCTAAAATAGGTTTTTTGTTAGCTTCTAAGTTTCTCTTTTTTGTTAAGCCAGATATCTTGATTACAGTATAAACAGCCTTATACATTCTAAAATACCAGATTTCCTATTTTTCAAGTTAAAGTATCCTTAAAAAGCTATTTAAAACCATGTGAAAATGCCTTAAAAATGTTTTGGTAATGTCCAAACCACATAACCTTTTGAATTTTAAACTTAATTTCACCCAATTGTTACATCATGCTGACAATTTCTATCATACAAAACACACCCAGATCTTTAAGCACCCAAAAATCAAAATCAGTTGTACATACATTTTCTAAAGTCTTCAAACAAAAAGTTAGGACAATATTTCTTTTGAACTAGGTAACTTTTTGCAGCTTCATTTTCTCATGGATTGATTATTTAGCAAGTCATTTCACCAATTGATCTTTTGACTCACTTTTGTTGATGTAAGGCTGGGGGGGGATGGTCACCTGAAAATAAACTGTCCTGAATTTTATTTTTATTTTTTTCTTCTTAATGTTATTTTTAATTGTGAAAGGATTCTACAGAGGGGTTAAAATTACATGGGCAAGATAATGAGTATATTACTTATCAAGCATTGTAGCCTCCTCCTTTGACTCCCTTTCCCATCCCTTCCCATCCTCTCCCTGGCCCCACCCAATCCTCCTTCCCTTCTCCCCTTCACCACCCAAGGTGTAAAGCTCATTTTTGACATAACGAATTGTATATCTCATTGTTGAAATAGGTCCACCTGTATCCCTATTTAAATGGTTTGTTTTTTCCCTTCCCCTCCATAAATTATACCGACATCAAATACAGTGAAAGCAGGGGTTATACTGTGGGGGAGGGACATACAAAGCACCAAAGAAATAATCTTATAAATGTGTTAGAAACAATCACATGAAAGAAAAATACATTTGAATATGTATTCAAATTATCTGACTTTTCTGCTTGACACAGACATATACTAGTTAGTGCAAATAAGGGAAACCATGGGACCTATGTTCCTTTGGGCCTGGCTTACTTCACTTAAAATTTTTTCCAAGTCTTTCCTAACAAATGGGGCAATGTCATTCTTTCTGATGGAGGCTTAGAAATCCATTGTTTGTATATACCACATTTTCTTGATCCATTCATCTACTGAGGGGCATCTGGGTTGGTTCCATATCTTAGCTATGGTAAATAAAGCTGCAGTAAACGTAGTTACGCTGGTAGCTTTAGGGTGGTCTTGTTTGTGAACATTTGAGTAAATGTCCAAAAGTGGTATTGCTGGGTCATAGGGGAGCTCAAGCTGATTCAAAACTTTGGCAAAGTAGCAGGGTATAAAATTAACCCTCAAAAATCAATTGCTTTTCTCTATTCCAACAGTGAGAAAAGTGTGGCTGAAATTAGGAAAACAACTCCATTTGTAATAGCTCCACAAAAAATAAAATACCTAAGAATTAACTAAACCAAAGAAGTGAAGGACCTCGATGACGAAAACTTTAAAAACCTGAAAAAGGAATTCAAAAGAGAACTAAGAAAGTGGTAAAAACTCCCACGTTCCTGGATTGGACAGATCAACATTGTGAAAATGGCAATACTTCCCAAGGCTATCTACAAATTCAATGCGATACCTATCAAAATTCCAACCTCAGTCTTCAAGGAAATAGAAGAGGCAATCAAAAAATTGAAATGGAACAAGAAAAGACCCGGAATAGCTAAAACAATTCTCAACAGAAAGAACAATGCTGGAGGAATAACAATACCAAGTTCCAAACTCTACTACAAAGCCATAGTAATCAAAACAGATTGGTACTGACACAAGAACAGACCTCAGGACCAATGGAATTGAACCAAAAACCCAGAAATGAACTCACAGACCTATAGCCATCTAATTTTTGATGAGGGAGCTAAAAAAATAGAATGGAAGAAAGACAGTCTTTTCAGTAAATGGTGATGCAAAATTTGGTTAACTACTTGTAGAAAACTAAAGCTAGATCCTCACATATCACCCTGCACCAGAAACAACTCCAAATGGATCAAAGACCTCGGAGTCAAAGCAGAAACTCTGACATCATTACAGGATTGAGTAGGAGAAACCCTAGGTCTCCTTGGCACAGGCCATAATTTTCTTAATAGAGTCCCAGAAACACAACAAATCAAAGAAAGATTGGACAAATCGGATTGCATGAAATTGCAGAACTTCTGTATGGAAAAGAACATAGCTAGCAAGATCAATAGAAAGCCCACGTATTGGCAGAAGATCTTCACTAGCCTTAAAACAGACAAGGATCTCATATCTTAAATATACCTTAAACTGTAAAAATTAAATTCCTCAACAACAAATCTTCAAAGAAACAACTGCCCAATAAACAATTGTGCTAAAGACTTAAAGAGAAACTTCTCTGAAGAGGAAAGAAGGATGGCCAAAAGACACATGAAGAAATGCTCAACCTCCCTAGCCATAAAAAAAATGCAAATCAAAACAACATTGAGATACCACCTCACCCCAGTAAGAATGTCTATAATCAAGAACTCTAATAACAACAGATGCCAGAGAGGATGTGGACAGAAGGGAACCTTACTGCATTGTTGGTGGGTGTGTAAACTTGTTCATCCACTTTTATCCAATTTTAAACAATAGCACTTTCCATTGTCTGGACTAGCAGAAAAGTCAAAACAGGAACATATCCTTCTATGTGACTGAGCTCAGCTGAAGGCTGGAACTTTTATTTCACCAGAGATTTTCAAGTAAATAACAAAAACACTAAAACCAAAAACCCACATTTAAAACTAGTATAAATTCTAAAACAGAACTAGAGAAGGCAATAACCAAAGGCTGAGTTTATCCCTACCAGACCTCTGTGCCGTTCTCACTCAGCAAGCTGAATCCAGAATCTGCTGAGTGAGCCTACCACTCTCAACCAGAACTTCCCTATCTCCAGAAACATACAACAGAGAACAATCAGTTCTCAGTGAATGGGGTGACATCTCATCAATATTTGTAGACCCAGGGGCCTTCCAAGGAGGAAGAGAAATCCAAGTCATTTTGGGGCTAGGGAAATCAGTCCCTAGAGCCATCCCCTCAGACTGGCAGAATCTCCCCCATACGCCGACCTCCCTGGGCCTAGGCCTAAGGTTAAGATAAACCCCAAATGACAAACAAAACACTCAACACAAAGACACAACTTACAGAGGGACACTGCAGCTTTGTAAATTGCCAACCAAAAAGTGCCAGACTTAGAGTTTCCCAAAAATGTCCGTCCTAAACAGCAATCTACCCAGAGGGGTCTGGGGACGTCTTACTCACAGACCCCATTGGCAGTCTTATAGCGTGTCTACCAAGACACTTTGCCAACCAGAGAATAGACCCCTTGGGAAACCAGAATTAGAGATACAGAACCTGCTGGCAACCGAATATACAGAAAGGCAATGCCTTGTCTCAAGAGCTGGGTTTTTTGGGATTCTGTGGTGGGGCGTCTAGAGGGTCCTATGAGGCAGGTTCCAGATGAGCCCCCAGAAATGTTGTTTGGACTTGGGACACCCAAAGATCACCGGAGACCATGACCAATGCGAACAGCAAAAGAGTCATTTATTTGCAAGCTTAAGCTTGGTCCCCCACACACCTGGTAACCAGTGATTCTAAGAGTCCCCGCGCACAAAATCAGCAGAGCTCTTATAGTGTTAAACAAATAAGTTTAGGGAATTTCCACACAAATAGTTACATGATTATTTTGAGTCCACAATAACCACTCTGCCCTTTTTTTGAACTATTACTATGTTCTGTTCCTGGAACACTTGGGCAACTGCTCTGCTTTCTTAAGGGTGGCAAGGGCTGATGGCAGCCTGTGTTTTTTTCTCTCTCTTGGGGTTACTCTGAGGGCAGCCTAGCAAAACATAGTGAGGTTAATCTCAAATTGGAGTTACTTTAGCTCTTCAGCCTGAATAAACCATACCATACCACATACAAAGCTCGGTAAAACACACGTCTGGTTTACACTGTTGGACCAATAGGAGGGTATGTCTAGTGCTGTTGCATGTGTGTCTTAAGGTGTGTGGAGTTTTTCATCCTGATAATCTTGAAATGATGAAATAGACTAACTACAGAATTAACTGGGCTGATACCTGCTGAGACCTATTTTAAGTCACAGCTTAACAAAGACCAATATTTACAATGAAATATTCTGAACAACAAGACACTGCAACCGAAATCATTCACACATTTTCACACAATATGTATCTACTGGGTAACAGAACCCCAAACTAGACTAAGGCATCTAAGAGCTATCTAATTGTTGTTGCCTTTTTTCAATACTGCTTTCCTATCATATTGATTAGTAGGAATTCTATGGCCAGTATAAAATCACATTTGTAATAAAAGTTACTAGATGGATCCTTCATGGATGAAGGTGGTGTGGGGTTTCTGGTGGAGCCCTGGCAGGTGGACTGGTTTTCAGTGCAAGAAGGACTGGTCACTGTGGAAGAGGCTGTTTGGGGCAGAGCTTTGAGAAGAAAGAACAAGGCTACAATGGAGGAGGTTAGCTAGAGGAGGGGTGCAGGTAGAGCACTGTGAGCCCTTGTGGTATATGTAGGGTGAGGTTTCCCATAAGACAGGGCAGGAAATGGAGGCAAGAGGCTGACAGAAGGTGGGGATTCTGGTGCAGGAATGCGGAGATATGAGGGTGGGGCTTTTCAGGGTCTGGCTTTGAGAGGGCAGGGTAACACTAGGAAGATGTGCGCTAGTAAGGGGTAGGGTTTCTGGTGGAAAATGGCAGGCCTTTGGGAAATGTATTAGGGTGGAGGTGAGGTTTCTGGTAGAGCAGAATGTAGTCGCAATGTATGGTGGTGTTTTTCAGATCCAGGGCTTTGTGAAAGCAGTGATAGGATCCAGTGCACTAGACTAGTTAGGGTGCGGTTCCTTGTGTAGCCAGTCACCACTTCGAAAAGAGAAATAAGGTTGGGTGCGGATTTTAGTCTTTCAAGGCATGACATGGACTTTGGTCAGGGTTTCAGGTACGGCAAAGCAATCTTCCAAAAGCGACTATGGAGGGACACAGATGTACAGTTGAGCCTGATGAGGCTTCCAGAAGGAGGCCAACTGGTGCAGTGGTTTCAAGTAGAGCAATGTGGGTGTTGAGAGATGAGACAATGTGGTGGAGGTTTTCTAGGCTTCCAGGAGAAGGCCAACTGGAGAAGTGGTTTCCAGTGGAGCAATGTGGGTGCCCAGAAATGGCATAGTGTGCTGGGGGTTTTCTAGTGGGGTTTTTCAGGAGCAGGGCAGGCTTTGGAGCCATGGGGCTAGTTGGAGGAGGGGTTTTGAGAAGGAGTGTAAGGGCTACAATGGTGCAGGATAATTATGGGAAGGGTATCTGGTGTAGTAGGGTGTTAATCTGAGGGAGGAGCCAATAGGCGGTGTGTTTATCTGTGGAACAAGGCAGGGCATTGAGAGAGTAGATGTGGAAGGTAGAGAGGCTTGTGTTGGAACAGGTCTGGCTTTCCAGGCTGGAGATGGGCTGTGCAAGAAGCTTCTGGCCAAGTAAGGCGGGGCTTCGAGGGCAGTTATAGGGAGGTGAAGGGTTTTTGGTTTAGCAGGATAAGCTTTGTGGGAAGAGGTAGGCTCAGGGCTGTGTTTGAGAGGTTAAGCCACTTAGAAGTAGGCTAGTTATAGGCTGAGTTTCTGATGAAACCAGGAGGGGCTTGAGGGAGAAGGCTGTTTGGGGTTGGAGTATGAATGGAATGGGAGGAGCTTGGAGGTACTAGAATATGGGAGCAATGGAACTATGAGGGACTAGAATAGTTAGGGGCGGGGTATCTGGTGGATGAGGTTGGGATTGGAGGGAGGACCCTGATGTAATCTGGGTTCTTGATGCAGTAAGGCAGGAGATGGAAGGAGATATGGATGTGGCCTTGTTTCTGGTTGTGCAGAGCAGGGATTCCAGGAAAGGTTGGAGTTGAAGAGGGATTTCCCTATAGCAGAGGAGGGCTTTCAGGAAGGAGTCTGGTTGCAGTCAGGCCTTTGAAAGTTTATACCAGGTCTACCAGGGGGTACGTTAGTTAAGGTTAGGCTTTTTAAGGAGGAAGCTGCCTGGAAGTGGGTTTCCAGTGGATCCAGTCAAGTTTTATGGGAAGGGGGAATAGGAAAGGGGCCATACATAGTGAAGAGTGGGGCTACAAAAAATAAACATTTACCACTATATATACCATATAAGAACACCATTTTCTGTCAGTGTAGACTTATATAACTTTTATGTATGTGAGAGATATTGGAGAAACTAACCAAGTAATAATTCTTTCCTAGTGAAATTTTTCTTTATCCCAGTTGAGTGAAAATAAAACCACAGGTCAAATCACGCTCAGAGGCACACAGTAGACTAAGACAAATGAAGGACTAGAATTGATTCCCAAGCACCAATATTAAGGACCACAAATAAAAGTTTAAAATGTCTCACTTGGTCATAATTGACAATATTGTCTTAAAATTGTGAATGAATAGAACTTTTACTTTGACCACTTTAGAAATCCTAAAACTAAGTAAACAGTAATGTTTTAACTTTATACAATATTGGAAAGTATACTACAATAATTAGGAAAATATAAAATTGTACACAGAATGTTCGTTCTCCAGTATCAATTCTAATTTAAAAGAATTTAAAACCAGAAAATTGTCATATAGTGAGTTTGCAGCATGGTTTCCTTTCCATCAACAAAATGGTGACTTAAGCAATGTGACTGTATCACTGGATGCATCGATGTTAAAACATATCTAGGAAAGTGAAACACTATTATACAGACCCTGAAAAAACTGAGAAGGATCTATGAAATGATGTTGGAATAAAATTAATTACTAATTACAGTAGGAATTGCTCTTCACTAGGTAGGCCTATGAATACTTTCCAGAAGAAAAGGCTACATTGAAAAATAAACAGTGAAAAGTAAGCAGGCAGGCAGACCATGAAGTAAATATCATCCAATGAACAACATCTATTGAAGCTTGATTGCAATCTTCTTTTACCTAAATTAGTTACTGACTTATGTTCTCCTCTAATGCCAAATAACAAAGCCATGAAAATGCAGTAATCATTTTCAAGACATTAGAATTTACAGAAAGAATTCAATGAATGTATTGCTAGAAAGTAAAGATAGATGTCTGAGCAAAAGAGTGAAAAAAAATATCCCCAATCTCTGGCCCTCCGCTTTGAGAAGGGTACAAGATGAAGCTCAAGGAGAATGGACAGAAATACAGTAGTGCATAACAGTAGTTCCCAAGATGCAAAGATGAATGTAACAGAGAGAAAATCAACAAGATCATCACAGGATTTAGCATGGGAGAGTAGAGATAAGAACAGTGAAAATGCAAGGAGAATTACAAAGGATGCCCTTGCATATTTGGGAGAAGAGTGCATGGCATTGAGGTCTAAACTATGTGGAGGTATTATAGGAAACTACCTGTACTCATA
This sequence comes from Dipodomys spectabilis, assembly GCF_019054845.1. Classification (NCBI taxonomy): domain Eukaryota; kingdom Metazoa; phylum Chordata; class Mammalia; order Rodentia; family Heteromyidae; genus Dipodomys; species Dipodomys spectabilis. Next base: position 1,173,331 of record NW_024871244.1, read on the forward strand.
TGGTTCCACAAGAAGTGAATAACTTAAGATTTATAAGACATTGAATAATCATAAAGATCTTACTTCAGTAGTGCAGTTAAACCTTGATAAATTCTGTTTTGAAACACCTAACAAACTATAAAACCAAGACAAGGAGGTTCAAATTGTGTATAAGTGACTTGACTGCAACAATAGAGTTCAAAAAATTAAATCACATAATGTGGATGCAAAAGCATAACATTATTAAGGTAATCTTTAAACAACACACATTTTATGGGAATAGTCCTGATTATAAATGATTTGTTTTCCTTACAGATTTTGGATGTACAAAATCAACAAAAAACAAAAACAAAACAAAGCAAAAGACAATAGAGGATACCAGTGTCTCATCCCTATTCTTAGATAGTCACGAGCCTGATATTGGAAGATCATGGTTCACAGATGGCTGGAGTAGCAGTCCATGAGACATTTATGTTCTGTTATTCAATGAAAGCACAGTGAAATCTTGGTTTAAATAGTACAGACTCAGTCAGGCATGAGTGAAAAAACCAAGCAAGAGTTTGAGTCTCCGAGTCAAGTTTAATTACTGTGTGTGCGTACATGCACGCTCACACATGCACACACACACGCACACACACACACAAATGGAATGAGAGAGGAAGAGGGAGAGAGGAAAAAAGGGAATATTAAGAGTTTAAGGACTATCCTAAGCATATATTAATTAATAAAATGAGGAGTCTGGCTTCCTTCACATAATACGATTGTTTTCCAAATTTTTCCATTTTTTATGAAAGGGGCTTTGTCATTCTTTCTGATAGAAGCATAAAATTCCATTGTGTATATATACCACATTTACTTGATCCATTCATCCATGGAGGGGCATTTAGATTGGTTCTAAAAATGCTGCCAGAAACGTAGTTGAAGATTTAGTGTATTTTAGCTTGAGATCATTTCGACAAATGCCGAGGAGTGGGATTTCTGGTTCCAGAGATATGTACTTTTGACATTACAAAATGATGCTAATTGAAATGAACTCCAAAACGTGGAAAAAGTTCTTTTTTTTCTGATGTCAACCTTGATGTCGGTAAAATAGAGCATCTAGATCTTATTTTATTTCATTTGTTTTTTGACATTGGTTTATCCCTGGCAATCTGTCTTGATTCTGGTACCTTCAACTTTGTATATACATTTATCTGATTTCGAGAAGGAAAGGGAAAAATTATAGTGATGAAAGAAGTACAAAGAGTGACCCACTGCAACAATGATATTCAAAAGACACTATGTAGGAAGTGAACTTTACAACTTTGGGGTGAGGGGGAGGTGTGGGGGATGGGAAGGGATAGGAGAACAACAATGGAGTGGTTAACAATATTCAATAAAGAATGTACCTTACTCAAGTAACTGTAACCACTCTATTTTTGAAATAAAATAAAATTTAAAAATTGAACCTATCCTAGAAAAAATATAGTTTTCAAAATAATATATCTGTCACAGTACTTGTGAGGGATTCTGAAGTCAAGCTGTTAGACTTGGAAAACGATAGATTGGGAAGCCATCGCAAACAACAATCAAAAGGCTGAGAGCTGTTCTCTGGAAAGGTCAAACAGTCAAGGGAAGACAGGGGTATGAGTTATTATCTCAAGAGTATTTAAGTTCAAGCAGTTGGACACGAAAAGATTAAGATGGATGTCTGTGTTATGGTTCTAATGACTATTGCTCTCTTCTGCTCCCTAACAATAAGGGATTCAATTATCAGTATGTATACAAACAATACCTCATGTTAATAGTTGTAACCACAAGCTAGATTGATGCCTTAGTTTGTGGACATACCTATAGCCACTGACCACCCCCTTTGCAAGTCCCTGCCTTTTTTCTTGAAATTCTTCAGCCACTGTTTGTCTCATTTCTCATTGCCTATTTGGGTGGGATTTGAGACTTCTGCCTCTCCTCACCCAGCCACGAGGCCCCAGGGGCCAAACTCCACACCTCACAGACACTATCCAGAACCCAGCTGCCTTTGGGGCTGTTGATTCCTGAGCCATTGGCCTACTGCCTCCTTCCTCCCTTCATCAGCCTCTGCCAGGGCCTCCCATACTCTCCCTACTACCCCCATCCCCAACCCCAGCTCAGTCTCCCCCACGGCCTCCCCACCTCTCCACACAGCTCCCAGTGCCAACCCCAGCAGGGCCACTGCTCTGGGGAAGACAACTGTGGGCCTGGCCCAGCAGAATCAAAGGTTCCACAATGTGCAGCCGGCTTAGAAATGGAGGCAGCATGGGTTTTTCATCAGTGTCTTTCACTTCATTTACACAATATTAGTTGTACTTACTTACACAACTATTAGTTTATTAATTTGATATTTAATTTTTGATTTTGTAACTTCTTATCAAGCCTTTGAAGAATAGCTGGTAGAAGTATAGTCCCAAAATTCGAATTGTCTCTTGTTTAATTCTTTCAAGCTTCAGAGATATTTAAGTAGTTATAACCATCATGAACTCTCATTTCTATAGCAGAGTCTATTCAGAAAATAATTGCTTATGCATCTGTTATCAATTATTTACAAGACTAGAAAGTTTTAAAGTTTCCAATATTACAGGAAGAACTTTGATTCATGTTGAATGGATGTGAGTAGGTTGAGCTGTTGCATACATTCCTGTGTGTTTGTGTTTGTGTGTGTGTGTGTGTGTGTGTGTGTGTGTAGAGGGGTGTATGTGTATGTGTATCATTGAAATCAAGGAGAAGGACGTTGAGCCCTGGTCAGAAGTTGTCTCCTTTTTCTGAGATATAATTATGATGTTTTTTGGTTGGTTGTATGATCTGATTGCTTGCTTTGCCTGATGTGCACATTCCAGATCAATTTTTCAATTAAAATTTCTTATTTATTATTGAGCATAAAGGGCTCTGATATTGCTTTGTCTTTAGTCTGCCATCTAGGATCTTTTCTACTTCTTCAAAAATTAACATTCAATGTAAATTTTACCTCCTTACTGATTTTCCCTTTAATTTGCAATTTGAAGTAAGTATTATAAGACCTTTGATATCTGTATTCAAGAAGAAAAATAATTTTGAATTCTCTGTTTAATGTAATAACACCTGGACAGGTTTGTTTGCACCAAGATCTTAAAATTTATTTTGTAGTTTTAGTTTAAAATATATCCTCCATGTTTTTAGCGTGGGGAGACAAACAATTCCTAGTAACAATGTTAACTGTTGTATTTTTAAAATATCTGATAATTTATAATTTTGAATATGTCTAGTTTCAAATGAATGCATTTGCTCAATAGGTTTGCTTGATATACCCATGCACAAAAATACCAGTCCTAGGGGCTGAGGAGGTGGATCACTGTTAGTCAGCTTATGTTGAATGTATGAGACACTAGGATTGATTCCTCAGCACCACCTAAGCAGAAAAAGCTAGATGTGGTACTGTGGCTCAAGTGGTGGAGCACCAATTTTGAGCAGAAATGCTGAAGGACAGTGAACAGGCCAAGAGTTCACCACCACCAACAAATTAAATAAATAAATGAGACTCATACTCAAGTACATTAATTTCAAAGGTTGATTACCATTTTGGGTAAGGGCAGGGTGCCAAGATAGAGCACCTGACAAATACTCAAAACAGAAAGTAAAACATTTGCTCTGCCAACAACATGTATAATTGCCACTCAAAGAGAAACCAGTACTAAAAATGAAATACTTTTTATAACATTTCTTAAGAAATTATGGCTTTATGTTAATTATCAAATAAATTGACCTTCAAAAACTCCATTGGTGGGCCTGAGTCTTAAGGGAACCTACAAAAACTGGAGGAGAAAATCATCAATCTGTATTTTTTAAATTATTATTGTTAAGGGAGTATACATACTGATAAACCTATTGTAAGTCAAGTAATGAGTTCATTTCTTGTTTGACAATCCCATCCCTCCTGTCCCTGTCGTCAGTGGTATAGCTCATTGTGAATACAGTATATACAGAGTACAAGTGCTGCCTTTGTTTCCCTGTTCTCCTTGAATATCTCTGACTCCCTCAATGCCCATAAATGGATAAACAAGAACAGAAAAATCTCTCTTGTTTCCAATTCCTGGAATACATTTCAATATAAACATCAGTAGTCTTATGAGAGTGTCAGGCTCTGTACACACATCCCAAACACGTATACTTCCTGCACCCAGTCATATTTCCCACCCGATTCTAAGGTCCACAAAGTAATTATTTTCACTTTCCACCCAAGAAGAAGCCAAGATTCAGAAAGATTAAGTAACCTACTGGAAATACAGTGCTGAGCATAGTGGCTCACTCTTACACCTTACCTACTCCAGAGAGTAAGATCTGAAGATCATAGTTTGAAACCAACCCAGGTTGACAGATTCATTGCATGTTTATCTCCAGTTAAACAGAAGAAAGTGAGAATTGTGTGTTTCAAGTGGTAGAGCTACAACGCCACCAGACTTGAATGGGAAACGTAAAAGGTAGTGTCAATATGATGATTTTCAAGAACCAGTGCTGTTCCATACATAATCTCAGACACCACACACACACACACACACACACACACACACACACACACACGTGCATTCACACACACACACACACCACAATCACTCCCCTTAAGGAAGATGTTAGTACGGAAATCCAAATAGTTTTTTTAATTATATAATTTTTATATTTAGCTTTATTGAGGTTTGATCTGATAGTTTCTACTGAGGAGCCACAACTTAGAACTTTGTTATAATTATACCCCTGTCTGTATTAAGAAAAACGTTCTCCTACTTAAGTCTTCCTCCTTTTCCAGCAATGACATGTTTTCTCTTCTTGGTCTAGTTTCTTCTTTTGGAACTCAATCTCTTAGACTTTTCTGCCTTGCATTGTCTGTAAGTTCATTGATCCAGTAGATCTCAGTCATCCTAATAACCTGGACAGAACCTGCCTTGGGAAAAGTGTTCTAAGCTCACCATTCAGTGGAGATTGTTAGTACTCACACATAATCACGTTCTCTTCAGAATTGGGAATTTGTTAGGTCCAGGAATTCAGGTAAAGCACTCACTGTGTGCTATTAAATACTTTTTGATTTAATGGAAGCTTCCACCTATTGTCTACTTTAAGCTTTGTGTGAAAAGAATGATTGCCCCTAAAAGACAGAAGCACTGTACTAACTGTTGCTGTCAAAACATAGAAGGAGGGAAAGAAGTTCTGAAGGAACCATAGAGCCTAGAAACTGATTTTGTAGAAACCCAAACTGACTTATATCTTACCTTCAAAATAGAAAGTCAGAGACTGAAGTTACTTGTAAGCTCCATTTATATTCCTGAGCATGGGGCTCCCTTCCTCTTTGCCCTTCTGACCATTTACATCAGGGTCAGGTGGGAAGATGTAACAGGAACACGTAGAGTTTGGGCCTAGGATTAAAAACTCCTTTTTGTGATCATAAACATTCCACCTCTTCCTGAATTAGACCCGAGGGGCAGAAAGAAGTAAGGTTAGGAATTCAGAAACTTATAGTTACTTCTAGGTTTGCTATCTAAACTCATCCTTTCCCACCCCTCAGAATCCTATTTCCCAACTGTGTAGACACCCTTACACTCTGTTCTCCAGGAGCATTTGAGTGTAGGGCATCTTCTGCTTCTTATGTGTACTGTTTTATAAATGGACATTTTCTCCTAGGCTCAAAAATATTTCATTGATTGGGACATTGTGCAATATGCTAAACAGAGAGTTACCTGGAAGGATGGTCCTAGAAGGCAAAGCATCTACTAGGACATAGGAAACCCATGGTTTGGCATGCTTAATGTTTTCCCTTGTGCACTGAACTAACAGGAAAAAATGACACACTAGCAATCTGCCAATTATGCCAAATAAAGAGATCAGGTTTAAGTCAGAGAAATGACATTGATTTCATCATAGTCATGACAAGACAAAAACTTAGCACACTATCAGAATACTAATCCATACTCACCGACTTTCTTATTCACCCATGTCATTAGGTCTTAGTTGTATGTAGGAGTCCTCAGGACTTGAAGAACAGCAAGATCTCGAGGAGAGCCTAACATTGATCTGCCATTTTGGACATAAAATAACTAGTTTGATGAAAGCCCTTAGTAATATACACAAATATGCGCATTTATCCTACTACACTTGATAAGTATCCCCTCACTATATTATCTTTGGTTTGGTCACTTGCTGACATAGCAGCTGTCTGGTAGGTCCATTGTGACTTCACTTTATTCACCAGAAATGGAGAAGGAGAGACTGACCAGAACACATTTGCATTTGTCTCAATGAGCAGTGAGTGGCAGGGGAGTATTTAAGAAGCTCCCATGTTCTCAGTTAGCTAGTATCACCTAGATTCTAGCTCAAACCTTGATAAACAGATACAGAACATACATGTAACTTATTGTGCCAGATTCACAGCTAGAGAGGTAGATGAGAAAGTGGAAGGGCTTGGTGTGAAAGCCACAGGTTGATATGCAGCAGAATTCAAAGAATGTGGAGATGAAGCAAGCTACCTGGAGGGAAATGGAAAAGCAGCTGAAATAGAAGAGCACCTAGAGAGAGAAGATAGAGCACGTTTGAGGCCACCTGGACATCCAGGTAACCAATCTGAGGTACAACAGTCTGGTTGTGCAGAGCCACACAGAGAGAAGTTGGAAGAACATCAGCAAGTGCTCTTGCCTATTTCTAGGGAACTCCCAGAATGACAACATAAGAACTGATAGCTTCCCAGAGCACTGCTGCTGAGCACATCTCAGATCCCTTGCTACCATTATAATTGACATTGGAGAGGAGCAGCAAGAGTTGTATGAGGTGATTGCAGCTCACTATGTGGAGCTTGTTCTGTAGCATTGTGGAGTGTGGTCTCTCAGGCTGCTTAGAGCAAAGATTCTATAGCTGGTGTCAAAGAATGCAATCTACTTGGAGTAGACATTTATAGATGGCACGTGCCTGAACACAACAAGCTGATAATGAGCTGCTAGAGGTAGTTTCCCTAAAGATCTAACAACAAAAACTGGACAGGCAAACCCAGAGTTCTGCACCACATCAGGCCACCATGCCAATTGCTTCTCCCATAGTACTGGCTACCCAGTTTGCACACCCATGACCTTGTTACCCTGATTGTGCCCCACAGTCCCTCACAACATTTACTCTTTCAATTTGTCTATGCTTCCTTTTCCCTGCTAAACAGTTCTGTATGCCTGTATTAGCTCACCCAACTCGTGCAAAACTGTTGCTTCTAACAAATTTCCTGACTCTGTAACTCAGTAATTACAGTCACAGTTACCCTTTACCTGGTATCCTAGTCTCTACTACTCTTTTCTGCTACTCATAATTCATAACACCATGGTTCCAGCCATCTGAAACTTGACACCCCTGTCTCTGATACTCCATTCCCAAACAAAGCAAGGGAATAGTGGGCACAGACAGTCGAGCTGGATACTCCTTTTGCAGGCACATTGGGACAAGTTATTCTTCAGGTATTTAACACAGGAACTAACTGGTGGTGGAAAGAAAACAGCTTACTCAAAGTTGGCTAAAATCCAAGGACATGACTTATAACTTATTGCTAGGAAAGAAAGACTTGCAGTGAAAGTTAATGAGAAAGAAAATTTTACAAAAAATATTGGGGATGATGCAAAAGTTGAGCTTAGCCTCTTCTACTAGTGGTCAGAATTATTTTATGACATAGATATGTAATTACTTTGCATTTAAAAATTATATGAAGATGCACATTTATGTGGTACTTATATTAATTGATGGAATAGTTGCATACTATCACTATGATATGCTCATGAGTCTGCCTTTGGCAATATGAATTGAGCTCTTTAACAACAAATTGAATTTCATTGTCAAATACTACAAGGAGATTACAGATGCTAGTACCAAAATGAAAGCTTGAACAATAAAACTGAATAAAGCTACAAGTTTGAAGTGAGGGGGTGAGTGATAAGGGTTATGATAAAAGAGAAATTCTTCACCATGGAATCTTGGAAAAATAGAAGGTGTTTTCTTGAATTACTAGCTTTTAAAACATTCTTTGAAAGCAAAACATTGTTTTTTATTCTTGCCATTTGGAACCCCTTTAATGAACAGTTTAACAAAAAAATTATCAAAACGACTTTGAAAATTCAATGATGTGAATTATCACATTAACATTATACTCAAAGTTGCCTTGAGATGCAGTAAGGCTGTATTCCTTTTCTATTAAATTAATGGAATAAGCTTCCTTTTGAATGATTGGCCAGACATGACACTTGTTCCAAAACAAAAAATATACAGGAGAGGTAAAAAAAGAGGAGTAGTTCCAGGAAAATGCCCGAGAAATGCTGGAGGCTAAACAAGCTCTTGCATAGAAAGTAGTTTTAGTGTTCCAGTGAACAGTCTTAGGGGGAGAATTAAACTAAGTGTGCCATAACAGTACAGAGAGTTTGGCCAGAGAAGGAAAATCCAGGCAAGGAGGCAGATCTGAGCACTTGCTGGTAGCCGCGGTTGTGGTGGCTACCTACAACACAGAGAATCCTGGACAAACGTGCCAGACACAGCAAGCTAGCAGATTCTACTCAACACCAGCAAGAACTGACAAGGAGCAGATATCTTCATCCTACAGATCGCAGACCAGAGACTACAAAGGAAACAAGACTCTGCTCCACGGAGGAGAAAGTCACTCAGCCCAGGCAGTGAAATCTCTGCCCCCAGAGGAGTGTCTTTCTTCACTGGGTAAACAGAGCCAGAGGCTGCCCCTCCTTATAGCAGCCTAGATAATCAATTGAAATTCAGTAAACATAAACCTTGAGAATGGCTCCAGGCTGGGCACTGTGAATGTCTCAGAAGCTAGCCTCTCAGGGAAAAGCTACTGTTTGCTGAAAGGCCTCAACTCTACCCAGAACCTAGCCTCATCACAGCATCTCCAAATTAGAGGAAACAGCCACCTTCCTCTTTTGTGACACTCAAAACAGATCTTCCTCCTGGGAGGGAGGAGGATCACAAAATTCTGGGTAAAGCAGAGCATTTTTCTGCCTGCCAGAACAAACTGATTTAAGAAACCAATCAAGCCACAGGAAAACCAAACAGCACAAGCAGACCGGAGACTCCACCAAGGGACAGGATCTTACTGTTCACCCTTCTCCCCCCCCCCCGCCCCCTGAAAAAAATCTAAGAACCCTATTTGTATACCTATTTTTAATTATTACTTTTTTAAAAAAAAGGTATTCTATTAATCTTTTTGTCTTCTTATAATTTTTATTTTAGGTGAATATGCGTGTGTATGTTTTTTTATTTTTATTTTATTTCTCCTAAACTTTTGGTCCTTTTTCTTTCTTTCTCATTCTTTTCATTTTTTCTTCTCTTTCATTCTTTTTTTGGGTGATTTAATTGCTGTTCTGTTCATCCTCAGATATACCTGTCATCGATTATTAGAGCTTATCCCTCGTTGTGTACACATATAATCCAGAAATTTATTACTTAATTCAAAATCTCTTAGGCTTAAATTCCTTAATAACAGTATTATCTCTTTATCTGTATACAATATTTTAAGTATTTTTATTTTTTAATTTTTCAAATCTTCTTTCTACTCCTCCTCTCCTCTCATCTTACCTGCGTTTTTTTCTCAATAATACTTCCTTAAACTTGCATAATTTTTTGTTTCACTTTTTAAATTTAAATTTTTGCTTTTCCATTTTTTCTTGTCCCTATTTTACTCTTCTCTTTCTCCTATCATTCTGGCCAATCCATTTCCCTCTTTAAGATTAGGACTTAGTTAATTTTACTTTCTTTTTACCTTTCCACATCTCTCTAATTCTATTTTTCCCACATTTCTCCCTAAACCTAGTAATTTCTGGCTCGCCAAAATCAAATTTGCTGTTCTTAGACCATTAATACATAGTTTTTGACATTCAATAGATTTTTTCTGTTGAACTAGATTGTATCTGCAGACTTTTGACTGTACAACTATAGGACTTTGGTTGATACTTGCCTTAAAATTGTGTTCTAGCACAAAGCTAGTATTACTTTCATACTAATTTGAGGCATTCATGGAATCCATTAAAAGACAGCTGAAAAAAGTCAGGGAGACCAGAAAGTGAATGCTGAATGGAGCCAACAGAAGGAATGGAAGTCCAAGAAAAACATAACCAATCAACTAAGTGATTTGAGAATAAACACTGAACACCAAATTAAGGAAGTAAAGAAATTCAAACAAAATCTAAAACAAAGCTCCAACAATGAATTTGAAGCCATCAAAGCCAAGCAATTAGAAGCAAAAGAACTAAAAAAAAAACAAAATAGAAATTCTTGACAGTAGGTAAGACCATGCAGAAGATCAAAACTCGGGGATGGGAGACAGCTTAGATATTATAGAGAAAGAACGTACAACTATCCAAGACAAATCCAAGAAATATGATAGACCTATTCAACATTTGGAAGACACCATCAGAAGGCATAATCTGAAGATAGATGTAGAGTAGCACCTAGAAACAGAAGTTAATGGTCTAGGAAATTTGTTTCACGGGATCCTAGCAGAAAACTTCCCGAACATGCAAAATGATAGGTCTATTCAAATACAAGAAGCTTTTAGAACCCCAAATAGACCAGACCTGAAGAGGACGTCATATCACCACCTTATAATCCCCACAGGATCAATTCAGACCAAGGAAAACATCCTCAAAGTTGTCAAGGAGAAAATATGAATCACCTATATGGGAAACCAGTTAGAATCACCTCAGATTTCTCAGCAGAGACAATTAAAGCAAGAAGAGCCTGGATTGATGTAGGCCATGCCCTAAAGACAAACAATTATCAACCAAGAATACTGTACCCAGCTATACTCTTCTTCATAACTGAAGGTCAAATAAAAACCTTCCATACAAAAGAAAAAGTGAAACAATATATCTCTACCAAACCAGCTTTACAAAAGATACTTAAAGTTGTCCTACACAGAGAAAACCAACAGGACCACAATAAAGGCCAAGAAACCACATCCAAACTGAGAATCCAAGAACCATAGGAAGAACCCATTTGCCGCAGCCCTCAAGAAGGTGGATTAAATTGCAGGAACTCCCAAATACATCTCAGTCCAATCTCCCAACATTAAGAGATTTAACTCTCCAATTAGGCAACATAGACTGTTTAGTTGGATCAAAAAGCAAGATCCTTCCATCTGCTCCCTTCAGTACTCACACCTTGCCCATAAAAACAAATACATTTTCAAAGTGAAAGGCTGGAACAAAATCTACCAAGCACAAACGGTCCCCCAAAAGAGGCAGGAGTTGCAATCCTAATATCAGATAAAATAGATTTCAAATTTAAATTAGTGAGAAGAGATAAAGAAAGTTGCTACATACTAATTAAGGGATCTCTCTTTCAGGAGGATATTGAAATTCTAAATCTCTATTCACAAGACAATGGAGCACCCAAATTTATTCAAGAAAAACTACTTTTTCTCAAATCTCACGTAGATCCAAAGACATTAATTGCTGGGGACTTTAACTCACCACTCCCCTCACTAGATAGATCAACTCGGCAAAAACTCAATAGAGAAACCGCAGATATAAACAACTGCATAGATCACCTAGATTTAATATTTCACACAGCATTATCAGAATGCTCAGCAGAATATGGAACTTTTTCCAAATTAGACCACAGATTTAGGTCAAAAAGCACATTTGTACAAATTCAAAAACATTGAAGTTATACCTTGCATTCTTTCAGACCACAAGAGAATAAAATTAGAACTCAACACCAAAACCACCAAAGAAAGTCCTGTAACACATGGAAGCTGAAGAACACACCGTTGAATCACCAGTGGATCATGGAAGAGATCAGAAACCAAATTCAAATGTTCATAATATTCAACAAATATGAACACACAAACTACCAGCTCCTCTGGGACACAGGAAAGGCAGTAATCAGAGGTAAGTTTCTAGCTCTGAATACCTACATCAACAAATTGGAGAGATGTGAAACCAATAATTTAATGAGACATCTGAGCCTCCTTGAAAAAGAGCAGCAGGATAAACACCAATCCAGTAGATGGAAAGAAATAATTAAAATTAAATCAAAATTAAATGAATTAGAATCCATAAAAACATAGAAAGAATCCACAAAACAGAAGTGGTACTTAAAAAATTAACAAATTGACAGATCCTTAGCAAATCCTGTTAGAAAGAGAAGAGAGGTGCTGGGAAGGTGGCTCAGTGGTAGAAGTCTTGCTTTGCATGCATGAGGCCCTGTGATCGATTTCTCAGTACCACATAAGCAAAATGAAAACAGCCAGAAGTGATGCTGTGGCTCAAGTTATAGAGAACTACCCTTGAGCTGAAGAGCTGAGGGACAGCACGGAATCTAGTATTAGAATGCCTAGCTGCAGCAATAATATAAGATGCAAATATAAAAAAGATCCAAATACGGAAAGAAGAAGTAAAACTCTCCCTCTTTGCAGATGACATGATTATATACTTATAGAATCCTACAGACTCTACTCCCAAATTACTCAAGGTGAATCAAAACTTTGGCAAAGTAGCAGGGTATAAAATTAACCCTCAAAAATCAATGGTTTTTCTGTATGCAAACAATGAGAAAAGCATGGCTGAAATCAGGAAAGCAACACCATTAATAATAGCCCCACAAAAAATAAAATACCTAGGAATTAACTAAACCAAAGAAGTGAAGGACCTCGATGATGAAAATTTTAAAAACCTGAAAAAGATAATCAAAACAGAACTTAGAAAGTGGCAAAAACTCCCATACACGTGGATTGGAAAGATCAAAATCCTGAAAATGCCAATACTTCCCAAGGCTATCAACAAATTCAATACAATACCTATCAATATAACATCCTCATTCTTCAAGGAAATAGAAGAGGCAATCCAAAAATTTATATGTAACAATAAAAGACCTGAATAGCTAAAATGACCCTCAACAGAAAGACCGATGCTGGAGGAATAGCAATACCAAATTTCAAACTCTACTAGAAAGCCATAGTAATCAAAACAGATTGGTACTGACACAAGATCCGACCTCAGGACCAATGGAATAGAATTGAAAACCCAGAAATGAACCTACAGACCTATAGCCATGTAATTTTCGATAAGGGAGCTAAAAAATAGAATGGAAGAAAGACAGCCTCTTCAGTAAAGGGTTCTGGCAAAATTGGTTAACTACTTGAAGAAAATTAAGCTAGATCGTTATGTATCACCCTGCACCAGAATCAACTCCAAATGGATCAAAGACCTCAGAGTCAAACAGACACCCTGAAAACATTACAGGATGGAAGAGAAGAAACCCTAGGACTCCTCGTACAGGCCGAAATTTTCTTAATAGAGAACCAGAAACACAAATAATCAAAGAAAGGTTGGACAAATGGGATTGCATGAAATTGCAGATCTTCTGCATGGCAAAGGACATAATTAGCAAGATCAATTGAAAGCCCACAGATTGGGAGAAGTTCTTCACTACCCATACAACAGACAAGGGTCTCATATCTAAAATATACCTGGAACTCAAAAATTAAATCCCCCAACAACAAATCCTCAAAGAAACAACTAACTCGAAAATAAGTGGGCTAAAACTTAAACAGAAACTTCTCTGAAGAGGAAAGAAGGATGGCCAATAGACACATGAAGAAATGTTCAACCTCTCTAGCAATAAAAGTAGTGCAAACCCCCGCTTTCAATATATTTGATGTCAGTATAACTTATGGAAGAGATGGGGAAAAACAAGTCATTTAAGGATTCAGGTGGACCTGTTGCAACAATGAGAAGTACAAAGTGTCATGTCAAAAAGGAGCTTTACAATGTCGGTGGGGGGGGGGACGGGGGGGGGGGGGAAGGATTGCGTGGGGGGAGGGGGGAGGCTGGGAAGGGAGGTGAAGGGTAAACAAAGGAGGAGGCTGCAATGCTTGGTAAGAAATGTATGCATTATCTTGCCCATGTAATTGTAACCCCTCTGTACAGTATGTTCACAAATAAAATAAAATTAAAAAAAAAAAACAACATCTCTCCAATTTGTTGATGTAGGTATTCAGAGCTATAAACTTACCTCTGATTACTGCCTTTCCTGTGTCCCAGAGGAGCTGGTAGTTTGTGTGTTCATATTTGTTGAATATTATGAACATTTGAATTTGGTTTCTGATCTCTTCCATGATCCACTGGTGATTCAACGGTGTGTTCTTCAGCTTCCTTGTGTTACAGGACTTTCTTTGGTGGTTTTGGTGTTGAGTTCTAATTTTATTCTCTTGTGGTCTGAAAGAATGCAAGGTATAACTTCAATGTTTTTGAATTTGTACAAATGTGCTTTTTGACCTAAATCTGTGGTCTAATTTGGAAAAAGTTCCATATTCTGCTGAGCATTCTGATACCACCTCATCCCAGTTACAATGGCTATAATCAAGAACTCTAATATAACAACAGATGATGGAGGGGATGTGGACAGAAGGGAACTTTACCTCATTGTTGGTGGGCATGTAAAGTTATTCAACCACTTTGGAAAGAAGTATGGAGGTTCCTTAGAAGACTCCACATAAAGTTCCCCTATAACCCAGCAATTCCACTTTTGGACATTTACCCAAATGGTCACAAACAATACCATACTAAATCTACCAGCACAACTCTGTTTATTGCAGCATTTTTTTACCATAGCTAAGATATAGAACCAACCCAGATTCCCCTCAGTAGATGAATGGATCAAGTAAATGTGGTGTATATACACAATAGAATTCAATGCCTCCATCAGAAAAAATGACATTGCCCCATTTGTTAGGAAATGGAAAAACATTATATTAAGGGATGTAATCCAGTCCCAAATAAACATAGGTCCCATGGTTTCCCTTATTTGCAATAATCACTGTGTGTCTGAGACAAGCAAAAAATGAACCCCAAGATAAGGATTCAAATGATTTTTTTCTTTATTGCAATTGTTCCTAACATATTAATAAGATGATTTCTTTGTTGCTTTGAATGTCCCTCCCCCACGGTATAACCCCTGCTTTCACTGTATTTGATGTTGGTATAATTTGTGGAGGGGATGGGAAAAACAAATCATTTAAACACGGATACTGGTGGATGTATTGCAGCGATGAGATGTACAAGTCATTATGTAGAAAAGGAACTTTCAACTTTGGCTGGTGAGAGTGTGGGGCGGGCAGGGGGGTATCTGGAGAGCCGGGGGGGATGAGAACAGATGGAAAGGGGAAAAAAGGAGGATACAACAATGCTTGATGAGAAATGTACTCATTATCTTGCCCATGTTATTGTTACCCCTCTATGGTATTTTCACAATAAAATAAATAAATGGGTGTGCTAAAGAATAGATTCTAAATGTAATAGTTAATGCTATTGGATTACTTGAAGACAATGGTTTACAGAAAAATTTAAATTTCAGATATACTGTAATATTCCAATAAACACGTTAAAGAAATATAATTTAAAATTTCACGGCTCAAGGCAAACCCTGACAGGAAAGTCTGAAAGACGCTTATCTGGAAACAGGAAGTGACACTGTGGCTCAAGTGGTAGAAGGCTCCTCTTGAGCTAAAAAACTCAGGGATATATTTACACCCGGTCCTGAGATTAAACCTCATGACTGACACAAAGACAATAAAATTTAAAGAATTAAAGCATTAGAACTGGGAAGGAGATTCAGTAGTAGAGTGCTTCTCTTGCATGCATGAGGTCCTGAGTTCAATTCCTCAGCACCACATAAGCAGAAAAAAACTGGAAATGGCTCTGTGGCTCACGTGGTAGAGCTCTAGCCTTGAGCTGAAGGGCTCATAAGGGTTATTGCCCAGACCCAGAACTCAGGCCCTCCTACCACCACCACCAAGAGCAACAAATTAAAGCATCAAACAATCTGAAGATGTCGTCCAGAATAATGAGTGAGGTATCATCCATTTACATGACTTAGTGACTTTAAACTTAGTTTACCAGGGGAGGTGGTGGGCAATTTGTGTGTTTGCCAAAACCTGCAAAATTATTTTGTACTTTCCCAAGGAGGAAGAAAGGAGGGAATGGGGGAGGAGGGGAGGTGTTTGGTGAACTTGCCTTTTGCTTCAGTGGTTGTTTTCTGGAGTCAAATTCAGAGAAATTCTGCTTGCAATCCTGGTTGCATGGGGAATGAAGAAGCCATGGCCTGGAAGTGGTTTTGTCCTGTCCTTGGCCTGGTTCCAACCACCACTGGATAATCCATGTCCCACTTCAGGACCAAGATGCCTTGAAGACTACTGATCCACTGGGAAGATGGAACTAACCACAGCCAGAAAAGGCAAAAAATGCAATGCTGAGGGCAACACTGGAAATCTACCCCAGGGAGAGATTTTTTAAAAATATTTTTATTGTAAAAATACTATACAAATGTTTTACAGTTACATGAGTAGGGTAATAAGTACATTTCCTATAGAGCATTGTTACCTCCTCCTTTGTTTTTCCCCTACTACCCTTTCCCTCCCCAACTCTTCAACTCCTCCCTCCTTGACCCCTGCCCAACATTGTAAATTCATTTTCGGCTCATTGTCCAGTACATCTCATCGTCACAATGAGTCAACCTGCATCCCCATTTCAGCATTCTGCTATATCCCTTCCACTCCCCAAATTACAACATATGTATATAAGGTGCAGAACACTGGAATCAAATACAGTGAAAACAGGGATTATACCATGGGGGGATAAACCTACAAAAGAATCACATAGTGCATTATAAGTATATTAAAAACAAAAGCAAGAAAAAATAAAACACTTGTGTCTCTGACTTGGGGTACATTTCGCTTAACATCTTCTTATATGGTCATATTACAATAGCTTTTGATCTTCTTTGCTTGTCCTAGACATGTGCTAGTCCTTGCAAACAAGGGAAACCATGGGTTCTATGCTTTTAAAACTTATTTATATCTCCCACTTCTTTTTATCTCAGTGAAAGAAAATGTTAGAAAGTAGAAATTATATGTGGCACCTCTTTCTTGCAGTACTACGAAGGGGAGTGGCACTTCCTAATGGGAGTCCTGGGATGAAAACCACACCAGCCCATGTAGACCCATCAGAGGTCTGTGTGGTGACTTTGAGGAGATTCAGGACACCTCTTTTTTGTTGCTGCATGGACAGCACTTGTTGCTGTGGGCTGTAGCCAACGAAGCTCCATGAGTGACCAAACCAAGCAACCCAGATTCAGGTGCCAAAGCCAGGAGGGAAGGCAAGGCAGACCTTAACTCCTGCCTTCCATCTGTGCAGCCTACACTGACAAGGCCAGACCCATTGCTGCCCTGCTTTGGAGCCCAATGAGGTTAGGGGGTGAGCTCATTGCCTCCAAACGGAACATCCCCGGAATGGCACTGAGAGCTGGGCCCATGTGGACCAGAAAGACAATGGAGGAAGCTACACAACAAAGCCAAGGGGGCTTCAGGCCCCAGGTGCTGTAGCTGGTGCACTGCAAGTACAGGCTCATCTGGCACTGATGGGCATATGCAGCGATGGCCCTATATTCTGAGTCCACAGGGACCATAAAATGGAGGTCCACAGAGATGCTGAAGGGGCTCCAGTTTGCTGAGCTGCTGCAGCTGTCTCAAGCTGGCTGGCAGAGCGGCCAGCACATGGCTCCAGTTCCCAGACCGCCTTACAGACTGATGAGGTGAACCAAGGCTGGGCTGCCTGGCCCCAAAGGTGCAGACTGCATGTGCAGCCTTCCTTCTCCCATGGATCATGCACTGTACAAGCATGGTGTCCCCCCACTCTACACTCATGGGGGCAGGGTGTGACTCCAGAACACAGTGTCCTGGGATGGCCTACATGCTCAGGACCACCGCAGACTAGTACCAGCACAGATGGAGGAGGATAGGGCAGCAGTGGTCTCAACTGCAGCCCCATGGCTGCCATCTCCTGGGTGAAATTGAGCAAAATA
The DNA here is from genome assembly GCF_019054845.1 of Dipodomys spectabilis. Taxonomy (NCBI): domain Eukaryota; kingdom Metazoa; phylum Chordata; class Mammalia; order Rodentia; family Heteromyidae; genus Dipodomys; species Dipodomys spectabilis. Next base: position 1,191,181 of record NW_024871244.1, read on the forward strand.
GACCAGGAAATTAGGTGGGCAGGGTGGGCGGGGCTCATCCGGCAATGCTGGAGAGCATGCAAACACTTCCACTCACTGCACGTGCGACAAAAGGGAAGGGGCCCCACTTCGCAACGGGTGACCTGAGGAGGCAACCATACCTACAGGGACTACAGAAATGGAGGTTCACACTGTGATTTGAAAATTGCTCCAGGGCACAGGCTTGCTGCAGCACTGAATAACTGGCAAAAAAGAAATAAAAAGGAAAGACATCTACTAAAATTTTTCATCAATGATAACCTATTATAATTTAAAAAGAGTTACTTCCCTCTTGTCCTATATTTTTGCATGTGGCCCTATGAATTAACCAGAAATCTCCAGAATTTCTTCATGCACAGTAATACAAATAAATATAGCTATACAAATAAATATGTACTACTTCTTACATTGAAGCTAGTAGGTTTTGATTATGCTTTCAGTAGCAGCCACAGTAACACTAATCCAAGGATTGCTGGGGATCAGAAGATTAAGTCCAGACAGGAAAATCCATGAGATATGTATTTCAAATTAAGTACTAAAAAGACAGAAGAAAACCTGTGGCTACGTGGTTTAGTGTCATCCTTGCACAGAATAAGCTGATGACATAACCCAGGCCTGAGTTGAAGACCTGTGGTGACTTCACACACACACACACACACACACACACACACACACACACACACACACATTTCCCAGTTAGAGCAAGTAGAATATCTGTTTTCCCCGGTAACATTTCTGAGTAACTATCCTATATCTTTGGATATTTTTGAAAGCTATAGCATCAACTTACCTAATTTTAATAAATGACACCCTGTTCATTATTATTTAATCCTGGTTGCAAGACACATTTTCATGTAGAAAACTGTTTGTTCCCAAAATCCTGACTGTTTTGGTTTGTAAGAATGAAATAATTGTGCCTTTAATTCAGTAGTTCATAAATTAGAAAAGTAACCCTAACCTTAGAAGCAATTGCTTTTGGATTCAAAAAGCCACACAAATACATTAGATTTTATTCATCCTATCTTTGTTTCAACTCATCTTTCTTAAAACAGTTTGTGGATTTACTCCATATCGTGACATTTTACTCCATATCATCCCATAACCTGAACTCTAACTGGAAGTTTTAGGCTAACCCTCACACTAATCATACCCTAATCCTAATGTTATTAGCAGTTTCCTATTTCATAGTCATCCTAATTCTAACTTGACTTGTTATTCGAAGATATACTTCCAGTTTGACCCTAAATTTTCCATTTTCCTAATGCTAAAACTAAGCACAGCTGGAACTGAAACCTAACTTTCCACCTAATGAGAGTCCAAAATTAATTTTAAAAAATACTCTAATTTTTGTCATTCTAATGAATACTCCAATTTGCACTCTGGAAATGAGTTTCAATTTGCCCTAATTCCAACAAATTTCCTAACTCTACCTCTGAAGTGATCTTGTTCCCTAATATGTACCATTATATTAATTGTCCTCAAATTCTCTTATCAGGAAAAATACTGTAGTTTCCATTGATCCTACCGTTTCCTAAATCACTATATCCTAAAACAGTTTCAGATTTACTTACCATTTAGTCCATTACTTAAAGCTAACTCTCAACAAATACCTGGCTGGAAAACTCTCATTAATAATTACAAGAATGGTCACTGAGAAAAAAATATAATGATAATGCTATAGTGACTATTCAATCTGATATTTTTGCTTCATTTCTTAGTGAAATCTTAATTTTATAAAAAAAAAAACTTTCTTATTTATAACACTAATTATAATTAGAACAAAATACTGACCCTGATCTTAATCCAAAATATATATCAATACTAACATTCACACAAGTACACTAATTTTCACTCATCCTAACTTGATTCAAATAAGCCTTCCAAACATAGGTTTCAATTTTTTTCCAAAATCTTAGTTATTTTCTAACCATAAACTTAATCTTAACTGGAACATTGAGAATAAACAGAAGCCTAATTGCAAGGTGATTCTAATATTAATAGCACTTCTCTAGTTAACATCCATTCTAGCTGGGAAGGTGGCTCAGTGGTAGAGCGCTTGCCTTGCATGCCTGAGGCCCCGGGTTTGATTCCTCAGCACCGCATAATCAAAATAGAAAAAAGCCGGAAGTGGCGCTGTGGCTCAAGTGGTGGAGCACTAGCCTTGAGCTGAAGAGCTGAGGGACAGTGCCCAGGCCCACAGTCCAGGCCCCAGGACCAGACCCAAAAATAAATAAATAAATAAATAAAACATTCATTCTAATTCTTAAAAGGATTATTCTAAAATTTATCTTCAATTTGAGCTTCATTTTTTTATCCTTCACTCTAATCCTAACCATGGGTGGAATCCTAACCATAACCTTGACACTAATGCCATCCCAATTCTAAATTTTATGAAAAATGCTCATTTTGTGTTATTCTAACTGAAATTCACCTTGGAATTCTTGAAATAAGTTGCAGCTTTTCCAAAACCTTATAGATTTTCTCACTCTTATCCTGAATCTATCTTGTTCCATAAGAGGAATCATCATACTCATTTCCTCAAATCCTGATCTAATGAAATACATTGTATTTCCATTATCCCAGCATTTCCTGAAGTCCTAGAACCTAAAATAAGGTCAGATTTACTTAACATTTATCTCATTACTTTTTTTTTCTTTTTGTTGTTCGTGGGGCCTTATCTCTGGGCCTAGGCATAATCCCTGAGTTCTAGGCATGGGCATGATCCCAGAGTTCTTTCGCTCAAGGTATGCACTTTACCACTTGAGCCACATAACTACCTTCTGGTTTTCTGTGAATAATTGGAGATAAAATTCTCACAGACTTTCCTGCCCAGGCTGGATTTTTCCTCAGAAATCAGCTTCCTGAGGATAATAGGTGTAAGCCACCAGTTTAATCTATTTATTTACTCTATCATCAACCCCCTTTAACATGAAACCTAATCCTAATCACAATCTGAATTAACACCAAATGGTTAATGTAAGGAAAATTGTCTCTATTTTATTTAATCACACATTTTTTTACTTCTACTTCTTAGAGGAAAACTAAATTTTACCCTAAAGCTTATCTTTCTTTAATCCTAACAAGAACTAAAACAGTAACTCACACTTTAAACCAAATTATATCTGAATTTTTAAAGTAACACCGACACTGGTTTTCATTCATTCTTACTTTGATGTCATTCATTCTTCTTAAATTTGTTGCAGTTTTACACTATATCTTACATCTTTTTCTCATCCTAAGAACAACTCTAACTGCAACACCTTTACTAATCCTATGCCTACATATGACTGAATTATAATGTTAATAGCAAGCCTCTATTTCACATTTATCTTATCTCTTGCTCAGCGTGAAGGTCTAAATTTTACTTGCATTTTGAAACTAAATATTTTTATCATTATTATTTTAATTGTGAAAATACCGTACAGAGGGGTTACAATTACATGGGCAATTTAATGAGTTCATTTCTTATCAAGAATTTTTGCTTCCTTTGTTTCCCCTTCCCATCCCTTCCCATCTCCACCCCCCATCCCCAGCCAAAGTTGGAAAGTTCGTTTTTGGACATAACATCTCGTATATCTCATTGTAGCAATGGGTCCATTATGCAGCAAAAATATCTCTAAGAAATATATTTTCAATAAAATACATTTTACTGAAATTTATTGAAAACATGTGCATTACACTTTTTAATTTTTTACAAATAAAATAGTCCCCAAGCATTTAATTTAAAGTGATAATGGGGAAGGTATCTTCTTATTCCAATCTTTATGTGTACTTCAGTAAAAGTACTACAAATACATGATGTTTACTGGACCAATATAAAAGATGAGAACTTATTTCTAAGGAGAATGGATTTATTGATTAAAACATAGAAAAGAGTAAAAAAGTCAGGTTTCTTGCATAATTTTCATATGAATATAGCTCAAGATGAGACTCAAAGATAAATTCATATTTATATTACTGAGATTTACATCACAATATAAACAATATAGGTATTAAAGATTTGGTCATTCAAAGCCCTAGATACCTAATGGATGAAGAATGGAATAGAAAATAGCAGAGGAAAACAATTCAACATGCAGCTATTATGATTTTATAATGCTAATATGAAAGAAATGGAGCTTTTGTTTTTCTGAAGAAGAAAGTTTAGTTTAGTAAGTGTTCAGTTGCAATGAGTCTAAAGTCTTTTCCTCCAATATATCAAAGAGTACTATACTCATCCTCAGAAATGTACATCAGTAATTATTTGAATTAGCTTTGGTTAATATTAATTTACTTGTGTAGCAAATATGTTAAAATATTCGCTCTCTTTCCTTCAATATATTAACATACATTTCATAATTTACTGTCTCTTAATACAAGCCTGAAATCACTATCTCAAAGTATCACAAAGAGAAAAACAAAAATAACGTGATACAAAAATCAGAAACCCTAAATTATGTGAAAAAGTCCACAATGTAAAAAATAAATCTGAGCAAGAGAAAAACAATGGCAGAAGATCAACAGAAGTTTACTCTAGCTCTCTCTGATAAAATAGAGATTTAGTATCCTAGCAGGTACTCCTCTTCTAGAGGGTCACACCAAATCAGCTATAATATACAATTCAAAAGAAGATTTTATACTGTTTTCACAAGGAAACAGAAATCTATGAAAAGGTGTCCAGCCAGGCAGGTGACTGCTGTGACTGTTTTGGCCAACATTTTCAAAAACTCATTTGCAGTGTGAAAATAAAAAGGTAACATGGAAAAAAGCAGGAACAGAAATGTACATGAGAGAAAGCCACATCCATTCAGAGAGACAATCCACCATACCACTGGACAGTCCGAACTGTCACTGGAACCACAAGTTTGATCATCACAACGTCTCATCACAACTGGTTTCTACTCCTACACTTAATAGTCGAAACAAAAACCTAATTCCAGAAAAGCAAATCACAACAGAAGACTAAACCAACACTTGCAAATCAACCAAGAACATAGAGATTTATCTATTAAGATCATAGATCCCCCAAAAAGAAAACCTCCAAATGGACAGAAGAACAAATCAGAAAAATACAAGAAAAGTGATGTCAAAGTAGTATAATTCACACAATAAATAACCAGGCATTAGAACAGACAATCAAGAATCTAGAAGATAGTTACCAAAATACATTACATATATGGCTGAAAAATGTGATTAATGGAACGATAGAAAATCTCTACAAGAAAATTTGTGAACAAGATGAGACCAACCAATCATTAGAAAAATAATTCACGGAGACTACAAACAGAAAGATAAATAAATTCTGAAAATACAAAGGAGTCCAAGAATAAAATGGATGCCTAGTTAAAAGATATGAGAGAAGACAGAGCTAATAAAACAACCCTTGCAACTCCCCCACCCAAAGTTAAAAATGTACAGAAAGTCCATGCAAGACCTAAAACAAAGCATTAATAGGATAGAACCCCTAAAAATGACCAATTAGAAGACAGGGAAATCAAAAACAAAGTAGAATATCTCCACAGTAAATAGATGACATAGAAGATAATCTCAGGGTCAAAGACAGAATAGGCCTAAAAGGAAAGAGGAGATAATCATTTAGAAAAACTCCAAGAAATAAGAAATGATCTTTCCAGAACTTCAAAACTCAGTTAGAAGATCAAATTTCAGGGAAATAGGTATCAAGAAGGAGAAGAGCAAGAAAATAAATGGATGGGAAGCATATTACAAAATTCTAGCAGAGAACATGCCAAACATCCAGCAAGATAGGCTCATTCAGAGAAGAGAAGGCTATAGAAACCAAAGAGAATTCTAGAACTGAACAATCCACCACCACATCATAATCCATTAGAGGATCATTAATGATCAAGGAAAGGATTCTTAAAGCTTCCATAGAAAAAAGATTCATTATTTATATAGGATATACAGTCAGAATAAATACAGATTTCTTAGCTCATATGGTAAAAAGAGAGCCTGGCATTATATATGACAAACATTAAAGGTGTACAATTACCAACCGTGAGTATGGTCCCAAGCCAAACTCTCCTTTACATTTAAAGGATATATAAACATATTTCATGAAAAAGAAAACTTGAAACAACGTTTGTCCACCAAATTATCAGGATAGAAGTTAATCAAATATATCCTACATAGAGAATGTCAAGAAGAAGAGGAACTGGTTATATAAAATGCTCCCTACTAGAGAACAAGGTAAATATATTAAGAGTAGATGAGGCACAGCTCCTAACAACAGATGTATAACATAGCAGGATTTATCAGATATTTCTCAGTCTTAACTCTCAATATCAATGGACTTAAATTTCCAAATAGAAGACATAGATTAGATAGTAGTATCAAAAAACAAGACGCATCCATATAGTATCTAAAAGAGACACATTTTATTGACAGAAACAAACACATACTCAAACTAAAAAGCTGGAAGGAAAATTTTCAATCAAATGGAGACCATAAACAGGCCACAGCAGAATTACTAACATAAGATGAAATAGAATTAAAATTAAAATTAGTAGGAAGAGACATTTATATATTGATAAAAGCAACTCTCCATTAGGAGGATATAACAAGTCTAAATATTAATGCCCTGAATACTGCAGCATCCCACTTCATCAACCAAATACTATTTAACCTAAAAAGACATCTCAACACATCATTCCCTTCCATGGATTGGTTATGCAGGAAAATCTCAACCAAGAAACTGCAGACCTAAATAACTACATTGACCATCTATCCCTTACAGACATCTACATGATATACATTCAATGTCAGACTATACATTCTTTGCAGCAGCTCATGGAAGATTCTTCAAAATAGAAAATACCTTATGTCACATAGAAATTCTGTCCAAATTGAAAGAAAAATTAAATGAATTCCCATTTCTTGTCAGACCATAACAGAACAAACTTAGTATTAAACAGCTAAAGACAAAAAAAAACAACTCAAACCCATGAAGACTGAACAAAAAGTTACTGAATGACCAGTGCAACACTGAAGGGATTAGAATGGAAATCTGAAAGTTTCTAGAATTTAACAAAAAGGAGCACACAAAATACCAGCTACTCTGATATTTGCAGTGCTTACACGAAAATTTATAGCTCTGTGTGCCTACAGCAAGTAATTGGGGAAATCTCAAATGAATATTTTAATTATGTAGCTCAAGCTCCTTGAAAACAGGAAGAAGCCCTAACCCAAGGCAATAGACAGAAACAAATAAAAAGTTTAAATCAGAAATAACTAAATAAAGACAAAATAAAACATAGAAAGAATCACTAAATCAGAGTTGGTTTTTTAAATAAATTAACAGACTTCACAGACCCTTACTAAATCTGACTAAGATGAGAACTTACGTAGATAAATAGATAAAAAGCACACAGATTGGGAGAAGATCTTTAGTTGCTCTGTAACACGCAATGGCCTCATATCTCAAATATATTTAGAGCCCAAAAAGTTAATGTCACCCAAAAAACATATCCTCCAAGAAATACCAACCCTCTTAATAAGTGGGCTACAGATGTAAGGAGAGACCTCTCTGAAGAAGAAATATGCATGGCCTAAAGACACATAAAGAAATACTCAACATTTCTGGCCATAAAAGCAATGCAAATCAAAGCAACATTTAGGTTCCACCCTCACCCCAGTTAAAATGACCATTATGAAGAAAACTAATAATAAGAGATGCTGGGCTGGTGGGGATGTGGCCAAAAAGGAACATTACTACACTACTGGTAGAAATGTAAACTTGTTCAAATACTCTGTAATGAAGTATAGAGGTTCCTCAATAGAGCTCCTATATGACCCAGCAATGATGGATCAAGAAAATGTCGAATATATTCACAAAACTCTATGCTTCCATCAGAATGAATGACATTGCCCCATTAGTAAGGAAATGGAATCACTTGGAAAACATAATAAGTCAAACAAGCGAGACCCAAAGAATCAGAGTCTACAGGTTTTCACTCATTTGGAAAAAATAGAATATGTCTAGGATATTCACAATAGCTCAATAGCAATATGCATATCACCATATAAAATGATGCTTATTGAAATGTGCTCCAAGACATGGATACAAGATGATTGTACAGTGAACAATTTTTAGTTATTTCTATTTAGTTTTTACCCTTTGGTTTATTCCCTGTAGTCACTGTTTTTTTTTTATTTCTGTACCCTTTGTCTTATAGATAAATTAATCTGATTTGGGGAAGGGAAGGGAAATCACAGAAATGGTGGGACAAAGATTAACCAAAGCAGCAGTGATATACAGACGATATGTTAGAAATGAATTTCACAACTTTTGGGGAGTAGGATGTCAGGGTTGGGGGAAGGAGAACAAAATGAGGAAGGGGTAATACTGTTAAAAAATGTACTCATGGGGGTGGGAAGGTAGCTCAGTGGTAGAGCACTTGCCTTGCATGCCTGTGGCCCTGGGTTCGATTCCTCAGAAAAAAAACCAGAAGTGGCGCTGTGGCTCAAGTGGTAGAGCACTAGCCTTGAGCTGAAGAGCTGAGGGACAGCGCCCAGGCCCAGAGTTCAGGCCCCACGACCGGACCCCCTCCCCACACAAAAAATTTAATCATTACTTATGTAACTGTAACCCACCCTTCAGTATATCACCTTCATGATATAAAATCCCTCCCCCCAAAAATAAGAGAACTCACCCAAATAGAGAAAATTACAGACAAAAATGAGACATCACAACATAAATAAGAAAAAATTAAGAAGTTTACAAGAGAGTACTTTGAAAACTGTATGCCAATCACCTGGAGAATCCTGGAGAAATTCATGCTTTCCTATACTTGATCTGAACCAAGAGGTAACACATAAGAAGTAATGAAAATAAAATGTCAATAAACCACTTTCTATTCCAGAAAAATCTAGGACTCAATGAATTTACCATGAAATTAAGGCCTGCAAAGAACTTACAGTAGTTAGAACTAACTCTTCAATGGAATAGAAAGAGAAATGGAATTATCAAAACATTCTATGAGGCTAGAATTAGACTCTTTCCCAAATCACATAGGGACTCACCAAAGAAAGAGAACTATGAACCCAGTTCTTTGATCAGCATTGATACAGAACTTCTTAAAAAATTCTCACCAACCATTTCTGCCACTAACAAAAAAATCACATCATATGATCAAATAGGATTGAGCATAGGATACAATTGGATTCAATATTCTTGTCAGTAAACACAATACAAACCATCAGCGGAAGCCAGGACAAGAAACACATCATTGTCTATTTGGATATAGAAATAGCTTTTTAACAACCTGCAATACCCCTTTATGATTAAAAAGTTATGAGAAGCTAGGAATGCATGGAACGTTCCTCAATATACTACTGAATATGTATATGATAATGATAATTAGCAATTATGTAACAGTTGAAGTATGGAGACATTAAAATCAGGAATGAGACAAGGATGTCCACTCTCTCTACTACTCTTCAATATGGTAGTGGACTATCTAGCAAAAGCAATAGGGAAGAGAAAAACATAAAGAGGATCCAAATAGGGAAGAAGTAAACCTATCCCTTTTTACAGATGAAATGACCCTATAGCTTCCTGCCTTAAGATAGTAAAAGTGATGTTAAACTTCGGCAATGTAGCAAGGTATATAGCCCACAAAAATCAGTAGTTTTTCTGTTACCAACAGTGGGATGAACCAGGCTGAAACCCAAAAAAAACCTCATATGTATTAGCCTCAAAATCAAAACAAATCTAAACAAAAGACCAACAACAAAACTGAGAATTAATTAATTTAACTAAAAATGTGAAGGACCTCTACTGTGAAAACTTTAAAAATATAAAAAGGGAAACTGAAGGAGATTCAAGGAAATGGAAAGTCTTTCAATGCTCCTGGTTGTAAGAATTAATATAGTGAAAACTGCAATACTGCCCCCAAACTACTAACAATGCAATAGTTATCAAAATCCCAACAATATTCTTCAGTGCATTCGAGAAAGCAATTCAAATTTAATATGGAATTACAAAATTACAGATGAAACAGAAGGCTTAGAAATGAACTCATGGGTTTATAGTCATCTTACACACACACACACACACACACATACACAATAGAATTCTATTCACCCATTAGAAAGGATAACTTTTCACCAGTCTTAAGAAAAATGAAAGGCTTGGGAAAATTCTACTAAGAAAAAAGAGAAAGGAATGCAGACAAAATAATATAGGTTCCATGGATTCATTCAGTTTTGGTATCTACAAGTAAACAAGACAGATTCTACCTCTTCCCAGTTAGAACGTTCATTATGAAGAAAGCTAACAATAGCAAATGCTGGCATGGATGCAGCCAATTGGGTACTCTATCACACTGTTGGTTGGAAATTAAATTGTTCAAACACTGTGGAATGCAGTACGGAGTTTCCTGAAAAGAGTAAATATACATCTCCTTTAAGACCCAGTAATTCCCCACATGGGCAGTAATCCAAAAATTAACAAACAAGCTCACATGAAAGCTACAAGTATAACCATGTTCAGTGCCCAGGTCCAGAGTTCAAGGACTGGAAAAAAAGTTACCACTGCTGGCATTTGTTTCCACAAAAATGAACCCTTTGACATAAGATACCAAATCATTCTATTTGCAATAGCTAGCATAGGACTTAAAGGTAGTGGGTGACAAAATGGCTTCTTTGTTGAATATTAGGAAAAGATGTAGGCAGTCCAAGAAAAGGGAGATTTTGTTGTTGTTGTTGTTCGAGGGGCTTGAAGTCTTGGCATGGGCACTGTTCCTGACCTCTTCAACTCAAGGTGGGGTACTTTATCTCTTGAGCCACAGTGTCACTTCTGGTTTTTTGGTGGTTAAATGGAGATAAGAGTTTCAAGGACTTTCTTGCCCAGGCTGTCTTTGAACCGCAGTCCTCAGATCTCAGCTTCATGATTAGCTAGGATTACAGCTGTGAGTCACTGGCACCAGGCTAAAAATGGAGGATTTTTAGAAAAGAAAATCCACCTCTTCACTTGTGTCTACACCTCATATATCACTATTAGAACACTTCAACCTTCAACTCATTTCATCAGACATTTGTAAATTTTCTCTTTTCCTTCATGCAGGAATACTGCAGCCAGTATCAACTCAGCTGTGGGACTGAACAGTTGTATGGCAATTGCTAGCACCTAAATCAAGAACTGTTATATCAAAACAAATGAGACCCACTTTTGGAATAATTGTTTTCTCTTTTTATAACAAATCTTTGCTTGATTACTTCCTAATGTGACTAATGACATTTTCATTCTCTTCAGCCTTCTCCCACATGTGGTCAAATATTTAAGAATTCAAAGATTTCCATTGATAATTCATTAAGCTGACCTCTAAGAAAATGTGCATTTCTGGAATTTGGTTTTCTGCCTTGTTCTTACATGCATAGGCTTTCTATGATTTATTTGTTCTACAAGGAATTTTACTTTCTAATCTTTGTGTGATCAATTTTAGTCTCTCTGTTCAGTCTTTCTGACTCTCTGGAGTCTCATTTGAGTCTGCCTCATAAAAAATATATTATTGATCAGCTAAATGACTTTCAGCTTCTGTTTTTTGCCTGACTTCATGTAGTCTGTGATAGCAGACCTGACTGGCTGTGCTTACTGGAGTTTTTGTTTGTTGGTTGGTTTTGTGTGGTTTTTTGTTTGTTTGTTTGTTTTAGAGGTCTAGGATTACTATTCAAGGTAGTAGCTTCTCTGGGTCCCAATGATCCCCTGACCTAGAGTCAATGAGTTTTTCTCCTAAAGATACAAAGAAACAGCTAACTAAATTCCTGTTAATTGTCTCAAAATGAGTCAATCTGGCATCCTTGCAAAGCCATCAATAATCCTCTGTAACCACTTATAGAAATGGTCTATCAAGATGGCTTTTCAAGGTTGACTGTGAAAAATGTTCATTTCCAATTCAGCACCATGAAACAGATCACATCCCATGGAGCAGACTTTTGGAAGAAAGGTCTCCTTCCTTCCTTCTCTTATGATTCATCAAACCATAATATTCTGCACTTGTGGCCAGCCCGGAGTACATTTTCCCAAGAATATTCTGTAGTGTAAAAGAGGACCAACTATGAAAATAAATGTGAAAATGCTTGTCTACTACAGAGTGATTTATCTTGCTTTTATCTGTTGTTATTTTCATTACATCAAACACATGGATAAATTATATTGGGATTAGACAAGTGGCAAAAGATTAATGGAATAAACATTCAGTTTACTTTCATATATCCAATCTAATGCACTTAACCCCTTATGGAAATTTAAATCCGACTGTAGAAACAATGTCAGAAATATAAAATAAGCCTCAATATGAATAATCTGGCACACATACACCATCATCTACTCAGAAATTCAGTCTCTCTTTAAATATTTATTTAGTACAAAATAATAAAAATTTAATTAATGAATGTGACTTTTAAGTATCCTCTGAAATACTCCTCGTGTATATGATTGTATATGTTTTAGATGTCACCTAGACAGGAATTAAACATGCATGTAAAATTCAAATTTCCACAATTTAAGCTAGATTAGAGGAGCCATACCCTCCTGTATTGTGTGGTGTGAATTTTACTACAATGCTGAACCCTTCCACCTAATACCAAGAGTGAGGTGCAATAATTTATTTTTTCATGTTAAGGTGAGTGCTAAGTGTAGGATACACTTTGAATTATTACATTAATTTATTAAAATTAGTTTCATTTTTTTCTTTTCTATATCTGCAGAAAGTAAAATTATATATTAAACATTCAATATGGAGTAATCAATAATAAGTAAACTATTGCTAAAATGATATACTATTAAACTGTGATTTGAATTATAGTTCTAACAAATTGTGATGTAAACAACATTTGATAGAATTATGGGTAATGTTTATTAAACTTACCATCTTGTTATTGTTTTCTAATTGTGTCATTTGTTATTCTTGATCCAAGTCATCTCTTCACCTCAATTGTTTATTTTTCTATTTTATCTGTATTGGTTTGCTGATTATGCATTCTGTTTTCCCTTTTTAGTGACTGACATGAGGCTGAAAATCTGTACGCTAGTTTATTACTTCCTACATTAAAGTCAAGTTGCTGCTCTGCACAGCTGTTATACTTTTCTTTGTATAGTACAGCATTTCCCCTAGTCCCTCCGACTGTATTGCTGCTCTCATATATATATATTTTTAATTTTATTGTCAAGGTAATGTACATAGGGGTTATAGTTACATAATTAAGGTCATGAATTAATTTATTTTCTATCTTGTTACCCCTTCACCCATTTTTCTCCCTCTTCCCTGCCAACGCACCTCCCAAGATCGTTTCCAAGCTATTGTTTTGTGAGTAACACTGTTGCATAGTTTCCCCCTTTGTCCTTTGTCTCACTATTTTTTTTTTCCTTCCCGTTCCCCAGTTCGGATCAACATATTTACAATATGCATGGTACCAAAATCAAATACAGTGACTACAGGGGATAAACCATAGGTGGGAAAACATAAAAAAGGAAAAAAATAAATCATGTAGTACATTAAGAACAACAACAACAAAGAACATGTCTTGGAGTTCATTTCACTTAGAATCACCTTATACGGTCATATGTACATAGCTATTGAGCTATTCTGCTCATCTACTAATATTATCCTTGATGTACACAATAATGCTCCCTATTACCCAGTAATCCTACTTCTGGGCATTTAACCAGATGGCCACAAACAAGGCCACACTAAAGCTACCAGCACAATTATGGTTATCACAGTAATATTTACCATAGCTAAGATATGGAATCAACCCTGATGCCCCTCAGTAGATGAATGGATCAAGAAAATGAGACACACAGTCACATACACATATACACACACATACTATGCTTCCATCAGAAAGAAAGATACTACCTCATTTGTAAGGAAATGAAGGTCTTGGGAAAAATCATATTAAGTGAAATAAGCCAGACTTAAAAAAACATAGTTCCCATGGTTTCCCTTATTTGTAATAATTAGTTTACATCAAGGATAATCTCATGTATTTTAATTTGACAGTTTGTTCTATGTTGAGCGTGCAACATTATTGCTATATTGTTTTTTATCATTTCTGCAAACAGGCAGGTATATTGAAAAAATTACGTTCATTTTATCCATTACTGAAAGAAGAACAACTAAAAGAGCAACCTTACTAGGAAGAACAACTCCTACTTATTTAGCTTCATTCCTATGTAAGGCCAATGTTGTCCCCTGTATTCTCATGTACATTTCAACTCTATACCTCAAACTGTATATCTAGTATCTTCTACATTGTGAACTAAATGCCCCAGATGTTCCACTTTGCTTTACTTAAAAAAAAATTCTGTCTTAATATTTGAGGTTGGTGTGTGTGTGTGTGTGTGTGTGTGTGTGTGTGTGTGTGTGTGTATGTGAGAGTGTGTGTGTGTGTTTACAAAGATCAGAGCACAAAATTTTTCTTCATTTCCAATACATTTTTCAGGTCATTCTAAGTTGTGGCTAATGGGAGCAGTCTCTTGTTATTTTAAGGATGAAACAGAAAAAGATATTTGTGCTTGTACCACAGTTGCTTTAATAGTCTGCAGTTGAACACTGAACATTGACTTATATCTTGGCTGCTCTTGTGAATAATGTGAATAACAATGAACTACAGATTTATTTTCGAGTTACCTAGAGAGAAATAATCACATGATTGTTGGGTCACATGATATCTCAACTTTGGATTTCTTTAGAAACTTGCATACTACTTTCTACAACAAGAATACTAACCTGTTTTTTGACCAATAGTGTAGATAATTTCCTTTTCTCCACACTCTCACCAACATTATTACCTTTTCTTCAAAGGTAATAAAGGGCAGGTTTTTACTATCTGCATTACCCTAGACTGGCCTTAGACTAAAATCCAACCTCCTAAATGCTTGGAATTACAAGCCTTTACCACCATAACTGGTTCCATTAATTTTTTGATAAGTTATAATAGTTATGAAGTTGTATCATAGTAATTTTGAATTATATTTCTCTAATGACTTCTGCTCAAAAACCATTAAGGCAGCATAGAAGTTGTATTAAACAAAACTTTGTAAATCCACAGGCAATTTTCAGAGCTTTATTGAGAACATGTCTATTCAAAACTTTTGTCCATTTTTCTGTTAATCTCATCTTTAATCTTGCTAAATTAGATCAATTATCAATTCAAGGTAGTATAAAAGAAAAAAAATGTAGCAACTTCTAACATTTTTCAGTTTTTAATAACATGGTATTGCTTAAATCATTTTGTGTTAACAATTGACAGTATATAACTCAATTTAGTTAGACCTGTTACAAGGCTGTAGTTTATTTATTTTACATTGATTGTTCTTTCCAAAGCCGGTTTGTCTAATTTCCCTTGGTTTCTTTCAGTCTCAAGTAGCTCAGATTTCAAACTGAAGAATAAATGGAAGTAAGCAAACAAAAAAAAATACAGTTCCTCTCATCCGATGATGCCTGTATAAGAATGAGGAAAGAGTTAATCCTTTTAAGGACCTATGATGGGACAACAAAAAAATGAATTTATTCTTCTATGTCTTCTTTATCTTTGCGATGTAACTTAAATGTTGTAAAACACAATATACTGCTCAGATAATTTTATGTTTTATCCGTTTTTGCACATTTTCATATGGATTTCATCTCAGTCTACAACATTCAGTCTATATCATTCTGTCCCTGATATTTTTACACTATCAAGACATAAGATAACCAGTTTGATTTACAGCAAGAAAAGTTATCCACCTGGCTTCCTTGGAAGCAGAGCATGATCAATAGATATTACTTCTGGTTGCTAACTACATGTAATGGTTTCTGTACTACTTATCACATTCTATTTAGTATTTTAAAAAGAATGCTGGCTAAACTCAAAGCTCATTCCTAGAAGTTAATGTTAAGTATTTCACAAGTTTTATTCCCTTAATTCTTAAGATAACATTTGCTATAATGCTAATGTTATTACCATTTTAGTGTTGGGAGGAATTGTAATTAAAGGCAGTAAGTGCATGACCTAAAGACACACACAGTGAGGAAGGAAATGAGTCAAAGTTTCCAAAAGTCTTTCAGCAATACACAAAAGGTAGATAAAATCTCTCCATTCTATGACACTCTCAATTCAATATTCATATTGCCTATGGTGATTGTTTTCTGTCACATTTGTCTTCAACACAGATTGTGTTGGTGACATTGGGTTATCATGCTCAGAGCTGAGCTTATACATTGAGGTCCAAAGAGAGGCAAATTTCTTCTGTCCCACAATTCCAGTATCCTTTTTAAAAAGTACTAAAACTTTTAAATATCATCATCTATTTTCTTATAAGTAACCAAAAATTTAAAAAATCATAAATAATCACTCCAAAATGCTTTAAAATTGGAGATGCTAAAACATGCCCCTCTGAAGTAAATTTTCTTCTACTTTTAACGTTATTCTGAAAGTCTTTGCTGGTTTGTCAGACCTGTAATCCTAACTACTTGGGATACCTACTCAGGAGCCTGAGATCTGTGGGTAACAGTTGAAACCCAATCAGGGCAAATGAAATTCATGAGATTATTTTTCAAAAATTTTAATGAACTAGCAAAGGGCCAAGAATGGAGATGTAGATCATTTAGTAGCACACCAATCTAGAGAGAAAAGGCCTTGCAAGACTTGAAGCCCTGATTTCAAACTCTGAGCACGCCAACACACATGCAAATGCTTAAGCACATGCGTGTGTTCACAAACATATTTATTCAAATTACCTTCATATCGGAGTTTTGCATGAATTTCTTTGCTAACGAAATTATATGAGTAAAATAAAGGAAATAAACTCTTCCATCTCAGAACATTTTTATACATTTTTATTTTTAAAATATTGTACAGAGGGGTAACAATTACATGAGCAAGGTAATGAGTACATTTCCTAACAAGCATTGTTACCTCCTCCTTTACTGTTCCCCTACCATCCCTTCCCTCCCACCTCCACAAGTCCATTAACCCCCTCCATTTCCCGGCCTCAATTGTAAAGTTCACTTTACAACATAGTGTATTGTGCATCTCATTGTTATATGGGTCAACCTGTATCCCTAGTTAAGCATTTTGGTTTTTTTTGTCCTTCCTCTCAAAAAATTAGAGGAGAGAATAAACAAGATGTAGGCACACCAACTTCAAATACAGTGAAAACAGGTGTTATAGCATGGGGGAGGAACATATAAAGAAACAAAAAAAAAAACACACTGCACGTCATAAGTATGTAAGAAAAAATAGCAAGAAAAAAAAAAAACCACTTGTGTCCCTAACTTGGGGTTCATTTCCCTTAACACAATCTTATCTGGTCAATACACATAACTTTTGACCTTTTCTGCTTATCCCAGACATATATTAGTTATTGAAAATTAGAGAAACCATGGGACCTACGTTTCTTTGGACTTGGCTTACTTCACTTAATAATTTTTTCCAAGTCTTTCCATTTCCTAACAAATTGGGTGATGGAATGCTTCAGAAATTTGCCTGTCATCCTTGCACAGGGGCCAGCTAATCTTCTCTGTATCATTCCAATGTTAGTGTATGTGATGCTGAATTGAGCAAAGAACATTTTTTATATATAAATTGTAATTGATTTTCTTAAACTAGACAATACAACAAAACGTAAGTTTAAAAGAATTGTCATGAAATTTTAGAGCCATGTACTTCTTACATAAGTACACATTTAAGAAAAAATCAAGATTGACATGTCAAAAACAAAATAATTCCAGATATTTGTTGTTCAAGAGATGTGTAGGAGGAGGAATTCAATTATTCTATACAAGGGACCTGTCATAATGAACACTGCAGCAAGTGTTAAGGTTTGTTAAAATATTTAATGTTTTAAATATATTTAATTTTGGGAATTTGCTTATATATGCCAAAACTGGGACTGTTTGGCAGGTCATAATACTTTTCTATAAAGTATTTAAGATTTATGGTAGCACATAACTACTACTAAGTATGTACATTTCAGAGTTTATTGAAACCTTACTAATGAGAAGTTGCAAAGTCTTTGTGAAAAGAAGCAGAATAAAGACTTGACTATGTTAACTACACAGTTTCTGTTAAAACTGTAGGCCTTCCTTACTTTATATGTTAGTGAGGAACAAATGATGATATAAGCCATATACAAATTATGAGATGAACTATAAATGGTAATCTTAGTGGGTGATTTAAACACTACTCATAGCCTATAAAATTCTTGTTGAGCGTCATAATCTTAGCCAGTGTTAAATGTAAAGAAATATGACAATAATAAAATCTAATTTGTAGTACACTTCAAAAACTGAAAAAATGATAATTATTTTGTTTTTTATTTTATTAATCATTATTATTTAATTATTGGTTTTCTTTATTTGTAGCATTGTTTTTCTTGTAATATAATACAACTTTTTGTAAGTTGTCATTAGGAGGTACTTTGAGAAGGGTATTGGGATGGCCACACCATTTTTTATAGGTGCATGTGAATTTATAAAGAGGGAAATTAAGAACAAAATATGTATTTAAAAAATGATCAAGTTGAGTCTGATTCAGGAGTGTTGATACATGTCCACACCTAAAATATTAGCCCTAGGCTGAAGCAGAGTTATTGCAATGTTGAAGACAGAAAAGTGAGAGACTTTGTTTTGTTTTGTTTTGTTTTTATTTTTATTTTGTTGGACATGGGGCTTGAACTCTGGGGCCTGGGTGCTGTCCCTCAGCTCAAGGCTAGTGATACCACTTGAGCCACAGCAGCACTTCCAAGTTTTTCTGCTTATGTGATGCTGCGAAAAAAAACCCAAGGCCTCATGCATGCAAGGCAGGCACTCTACCATTGAGCCACCTTCCCAGTACCTGAGAGACTGGATTTTAAAAATCATCTAAACAACATTTGCTTTCTGCTTTGGGTTATATAATGAAATATATGAGTATCTTGTTATGTTTTTGTGCATTGTCATACTTCTAAATTTATACTAACTTCACCCACTTTA
The DNA here is from genome assembly GCF_019054845.1 of Dipodomys spectabilis. Lineage (NCBI taxonomy): Eukaryota > Metazoa > Chordata > Mammalia > Rodentia > Heteromyidae > Dipodomys > Dipodomys spectabilis. The sequence continues at coordinate 1,210,155 of NW_024871244.1, forward strand.
TCCTTGTCAAAGTCATGAAATATCTCTGAGAGTTTGCTTCTGTGAAGATTGTTTTTTATTTATAATTTCTTCTGAGTCATTTTTATTTTTTATCAAAATCACTTTATATTTCATGTTGATGAGTATTTACCCAGAGACAGGCATATAGAGGATTTAGTTTAACAAGTGAACATTAAAATTAGAGCTCAAAAATAAAAACGAGCCTTAACACATATTTTCATAGCTTTCCCCACATTCTCCCTAAAAGAAGACAATATTAAGAATGTCTGAGGGAGGCTTTTTAGCTCCAATTTTCTTGAGCTTCCTAGGTTTAGAATTCTTTTTTTTTTTTTTTTTTTTTTAATTTAATTTAATTTTATTTGAGAACATACTGTACAGAGGGGTTACAATTACATGGGCAGGATAATGCATACAATTCTTACCAAGCATTGCAGCCTCCTCCTTTGTTTACCCTTCACCTCCCTTCCCAGCCTCCCCCCTCCCTCCCACCCAATTAGGTTTAGAATTCTTAAATCACAGAGACATGCTGTAATGGGAGTAAGATTTTTTGGTACACTTTTCCCTTCAGACTGTGTTTCTCGTTCTTCCCTTTTCTCAACTCCATTATTAGAGATTTTTCTCAGAGATGACTCCATCTCCAACTTTTCACTCTTCCTAGCTGGACAAATGAATTTGCAGATCAAGACTCTTAGAAAGAATTTAAGAGCCTGAATCTAAGACACTTCTCTCATACACCATCCCTACAAAGACACAAGTACCAAAGCAGGATACATAGTTTCATTTTTTTCTAGCAAGGCCAATGCATGAAGTTGCTTGCTTCTGAGTGTGTCTGTTTGTAGCTCTTCCTGATGTTGCAGATTAACTTTATACCTAGTTCCATTATCAGTTACCAGGAATGGCATGTTTAGACCATCCAGGAGGTTGGCTCAACAGGACGGCTGGATGTGTAGGATGCCTCATGAATGGCACAGAAGATCTGTGTTGGAAATACCGGGGGCAATTAAGGTATCCTACAAACACCATCTCAGCAAGGCAAAGTTTACTCCTGCAGAAGGCATCCTGTTGCATGTCCAAGTTGAATAAGCACACTGGCTAGGCAGCCCACCACTGGCTCCCATGAATTTGAGCTTTGGGATCATCTTTCATGATGGATCAAAATTTTGACCCCTTTCAAACTAGTCAAAAGCTTTAATAATCAACCAAATCCGAACACCTGGCCATATGAAAAATAACCAACTTTTACTCAGCTGGTGTTCTACTACTAGTGCCATGTCTCTAGCCCCTAGCACTTTATCTAAAATAGCATTAGTAAGGTTTTGACTACCTTTACAAGGGCAGTGCTTATATCAGTCAAGCACTTCAAGATTTAACTTCTACAATTCTCCCATCTAATTTTGATTTCTTTTCTTCCAAACAATAATCATTGACTTTCCTATTCAGCAGTATCCAATAAGATATTTTGATTTAAAAAAGGGTTTGATTAAGGCAGTTTTTCAGTCAGTCACTGAACTAAACCTGTTATAGAAGAGATAAAGCACCTGTGCACACATTACTAAGGAAACAATTACTAAAGAGGTAAATATTGCCACCATGACTCATTGTTAAAATGCTCATTCTGTCATCAAACTAGTAAAGGGATCTGCCACCACACACAGACACACAACCTTTTTTATAAGTGACTGGGGGATTGGTCTTGGTTTGATCTCATGCTCTGGGCATTGTGCCAGAGCAGTTTTACTCAAGGCTACCACTTTAGCCACAACTCCAGTAGTATCTTTTTTTGTACCTTCATTGGAAATAAAAGTCTCATCTTTCCTGTCTGGGTTGGCTTCAAACAAAGATTCTCAGAATTCAGCCACCTGAGCATTTAGGATTATACTCAGCATCATCTCAGTTTTTAGGTAATTTGTTTCCAGTATTCAATCCTTGTAAGTCTTTCTGTATCATTGGCCTCCAACCACCACACAGATTACCTTTGAAGTATATTTATTCTTTTATTTTTATATATTTATTGTAAAAATACTGTACAGAGGGGTTAGTTACATGAGCAAGGTAAAGCATACATTTCCTATCAAGCATTGTTACCTCCTCCTTTATATGTCCCCTACCATCCCTAACCTCCTAGCTCCAAAACTACTCCATACACTCTCCCCGACCCCCGCCTAAATTGTAAAGTTTGTTTTTCAACAGTGTCTTGTGCATCTCATTGTTACAATGGGTCAACCTGTATTCCCCTTTAAGTTTTTTCCCCTTTTCCTCCTCAATCTAGTGAACTCTATATACAAGATGGAGGGCACCAACATCAAAAACATTGGAAACAGTAGTTATGCCATTTTGGGTGGGTGGGGGGAGAGAATACAAAGAAACAAAAATCACATGGAACATTATAACTATGTTAGAAACAATAGCAAGAAATGAAAAAAGCACTTGTGCCCCTATGTTGGGGTTCATTTCACTTATCACCATCTTATCTGATCAAGTATTATATTTAGACCAAACTTTTCCCATTCAATCCTACCAGGGGCTTCTAGTTACTTTTACATGGTGGCATTTCCAATAAACAAATCCTGCTGATAAATAAAAGCACATATTGGAATAATTCGATTATGAAGATCATAGGTTATGGAGATCAACAGAATAAAATTAATTTAAGCTGCTGTTTCTGGTTTCTAGCTTTAAGCTCTTCGGGAATTTTTCAGGGGCTCCTAAGTAAATATGAAATTTGTAAATATGTAGTTTGTTTTTGCAAATATGAAGTTTGAATGACCCTCTAACTAAGAAGTCTTTCCTTACTTAAATTAAGGTGTTTGAGAATGTTCAGGTGTGGATTGGCCAATGGAACCAAAGCACAGATTCCACTCCAGTTGGCCCGTAACATCTCCAATAGTAGTCTCCTGGAATACCACCAGACATTTCCCCTGGCTATGATTTGTACTTACTGCTCATCTCAAAGGGTTGGCCTTCACTACATCCAGGTAAGTTTCCCAGAAATGTCCAATTTTCCCCAGGTAGTTGACCTGGAAAGAATAGAGCTGATCAGTTTCAGGGATTTTTGAAATAGACTCTTGCTTCTGAGAAGAGTAACAAGGTGTTCCAAGTTGTCTCAGATCACATTTTGCTGACCTATCATGAATTTCATGCACATGGGGTCTGAGCTCCATGACAGCACAAATAGGACCTCTTGTGTGGCTTCCCTGCCACACAGTCATAGCAGTAGTCCTTTTGTGGACACAATCACCACAGTATTTACCTCACTTATTCAGTTTCAATTTGAATCTAGGTAGACTCAAAATTGGAATACATACACAGAGTGTCTGCTCCAAGAATGAATTCGCATCATATCCCTCTTGGTAGGAAACCCTTTAGGTGTAGCTTGCCTTTTTTTTTTTTGGTCTGTCTTGCAACTGAACACTTTGCCTGGGTGCTGTCCCTCAGCTCTTCAACTCAAAGCTAGTCCTCTACCACTTGAGCCACAACACCACTTCCAGTTTTCTGAGTGGTTTCTTGGTGATAAGAGTATCACAGAATTTACCTGCCTTGCCTAGCTTTGAATGACCGTCCTCAGATCTTAGTCTTCAGAGTAGCTAGGATTACAGGCGTGAGCCACCAGTGCCCATATGTTTTTTTCTTTTTTTCTTTCCTTTGTTCTTGGATTTGTTGGTTGTGAGGCCTGAAATCTGGGCCTGGACACTGTCCCTCAGCTCTTCAGCTCGAGGATAGCTTTCTACCACTTGAGCCACAGTGCTTTTTCTGCTTACATGGTGCTGAGGTATCGAAGCCAGGGGTTCATGCATGCAAGGCAAGCTCTCTACCGCTAAACCACCTTCCCAGCTCTTCGTCTGAGTTTTTAGTTAACTCACTTGCCAATGTTCAAACCTTCTAAGGTCTTTGTGCAGTGGCTGGGAAGGTGGTTCAGTGGTAGAGTGTGTGCCTTGCATGCCTGAGGCCCTGGGTTTGATTCCTCAGCACCACATAAGCTAAAAAGAAAAAAAGCCGGAAGTGGCTTGTGGCTCAAGTGGTAGAGCGCTAGCCTTGAGCTGAAGGGTTGAGGGACAGTGCCCAAGCCCAGAGTTTAGGCCCCACGACCGGAACCCCCCTCCCTGAAAAAAAAGTTCTTTGTGCAACTTTTGTCTCCAATCACCACAGAAGCTCTTACCTTGTCAGATAATGTTTCTACAGCTAATTTTCCCATGCCATCCTACTAGAGCATTTAGTTTATGGATTAAAAAAATTTTTAGTATAAATAACAAACCTCTTTTGATTTTATTCTACTCTATATTTTATTTTTGCCAGTCCTGGAGCTCCCTGAGCTTCTTCTGCTCAAGGCTAGCACTCTACCAGTTGAACTACAGTGCCACTTCCAGCCTTTTCTGTTTATGTGGTTCCGAGGAATAAAACCCAGGGCTTCATGCATGCTGGAAAACAATTTTCCACAAAGCCATATTCCCAACCCCCAAAATATTTTATTTATACTAATCATAAGAATAAAACTGATTCATAAGGTGCTTTCTGGTTTCAAGCTTTGAACTTTTTGGAAACTTTGTCAGGGAGGATCCTGAAAAGCACCTAAATAATTAGGAAATACGAATGACCCTCTAGGGAAGGGGTCTCTCCTAACTAGTATAAAATGTTTGAGAATGGACAAGTGCATGAAATGCTAGGGTGAAAGGGATGGCCAATTGAACCAAAGTACGGGTTCTACTCTAGTTGGCCAGGAAGGTCTACAACACTGGTCCTCTACAATACCATTAGATATCTCCCCTGACTATATTTAGTGATTACTGCTCATCTCTTCAAGGTTTTGATTCCACTGCATCTTGATAACTTTCCCAGAAATGCCAATTATCCCTCCCCGTACCTAGAGAAGCAAGGGGTATAGTTGGCTTGGGAAGATAGGGTTTTTGTCTTAGATCCATACTCTTGAGAACAGCATCAGCAGGGTCTTACAAGTTTCCCCAGGCCGTGTTTGAATGACATATCATGCACTCCATGCCCTTGAGGATCTGAGATTCATCATAGTAGGAAGTGGACCACTTGTTTTTCTGGTTTCTGTGCCACAGAATCTTAAGAGTAATGGTGGGCAGAATATTTAACCCATTTCACCAAAGCATTATTTTCTTTGTAATAGGACTTGAGCTGAAGGGCTCAGGGATAGCACCCAGGCCCAGAGTTCAAGGCAAAAGCCCTACGACTTGAGCCACAGCACCACTTCTAACTGTTGGTGGTTAATTGGAGGTAAGAGTCTCAAGGACTCTCCTGCCTGGGCTGGCTTTGAACTCTAATTCTCATATCCTGAGTAGTGCAAGCCACTGGCACCTGGTTTTTGACTTGAATTTTAAGTCTACCCAGAGAGTCTGCTTCTGAAACTAAGGTTCAATTCCATACATCCTTGGATCAGCTGGAGGATCAATCCAGGCTTCAGAGTCAAAGTGGGCAGCTGAGGGAGTTTAGTGAGTAGGACTTTTTTGAGATCCCCTTTCAGGATTTAAGGTTTAAAACACACAAATGCAAGCACATATTCATAACAAGTTTTTGTTTGGACACCTGCACATTATGGAGCTCCATAATGAAAATCATCCATTATATAATAGTGTTCTCAGACCTTTGTCAACATTCTCCCTATGGATTATCAGAAGCAGGTCCTTAGATCATTTTTCTTAGGTTCCTTAGGCCTAGAATTCTTATTTCCCCATTTTAGCAGGTCTCTTGTGATTTCAGTTTTTGATGCATGTAAAACTCCCTATTGTAAGTTTCTTGTGCACCCTTCTCATATTTAACTCTCCCGTTACTGAAGATTTCTCCAGCTCCCACATTTTTATTCTTGGGCCAGGGAATGAAAACACACATCGAGACTCAAGTTCTCTTTGTGCCTAAGACACACTCAGCCCCTAAAAATCCCCAACCAACCAGGTAGTATGCTCTACTCCAATTTTTCCTCTCATGGCTGATGTATGAGATTACTTTTTATTGAGGTGCTTCCTTGGCCCTTTCCTGAAATTACTGATACACTTTGCATCCTTTACCACAACGGATGGTGTTTAACCCAACCTTGAGCTATCTCAACAAGTCAGGATGTGTCTCCTCCTGAGGGTCTCCCTACATCCCCCTTGAATAACATGGATCCTGGACTAGTCCCCCATTGTTGGGAATGCTCCCCTACTGTAACCCAATATCCCAAGAAAGACCACCAGGTCGAAAGGAACTTAGCATGGCAAAGTTTATTTCTGTTAAAGGGCATGTTATTGACAGGAAGCAACCACTCTGAGTGGGAAGTCTGCCCAGGTTATACCCCTAATGAGTTACTACTTCTGGTATTGATCACAAGTTGTGTTCACAATCTTGCTCTATTGGCTCTTTTGCAGCTCAGCTGGTTATTTTGAAAGGGGTTAACAATTTCAGAGCAATCCACTAAACCAGGACAACCAGGCCAGAAATTGTTAGAAAATTCTTACTCAGCTTGTGCTTTATGAGTTAAACTATTCTTCAAGTCCCTAGAATGATTTTAGTAACAGGATATACTTTCATTATATAGCTTTTTGGAAGATGATTAGGCTTACTCAATGCTTTCCCTCAATCCATCATTTTCAGAGAAAAATGTTATTCTAACTCCTACACAGTCCATTCCCAGACAGAATTTATTATAAGCAGCTCCCTTTTTGGAATGGAGGCTTATGAGCTTCCAGGTGAAAACACCTTATTCGCATATTGCCTTGGTTCCCTTTGGCAACTCGCCTCTGCAAGTGGTTATGAAACCAAAAGTTATGTGTGGCTGCTTCATTATACTTGTGCTCCTACCGCTAAAAAAGAGGAAAGACTGCTCTCTGAAAGCATGTAACTATGGACTTAAGCATGCTTACTGAACCCTGAGCACAGAGCACAGATTGAGCTGCAGCATTTTCAGAGCCATAGATGAATCAGTTTGATACCAGCTGCTTGGCTGACCACAGGGCACACTTCTGATGCCACATTTCTGAGGCGAAGCAGTTCTAAGCTGTGAAGACACTATGGCAAGAAGAAGCCTGAGGGGGAATTCTTGGTGGGAAGGAGAAGGTGAAAGTTTGGAAGTAAGTTTTAGAAACTGCGAGCCACTTTCTGAATTGCTTGAGGCAGCGAGCAGATCATCATATTTTCTAGCCCTCTAGATGCAGAGTATGAGAACACTTCCCACATCTCACACTCAATCCCACCTGCCTAGCAGTCTTCAATTCCCTCTTATAGGAGTTAGGCAATTTTTAAGAAAGCAAAATTCAGCGAACCTGATCTAGCTTGTGAAGAAAACATATCCTCTGGCTTTAGAATAGATCAATTTTTATCTCAGAATAAGAGGAAGAAAAGAAACCACATTCTACAGACTTTAACACCTTAAACATGCTAGTTTGCTGCATTAATTTTCATTTATTAGATTCATACATGAAAAAAGGAAGAAATCTGAGAATTTCTGGAGCCTTTGCTTGCCTAATATCAGGTTCTTGTTGTTTTTTATTTGTTTGTTTCCTTTTTTTCCTAATACTTTAGAGATTCTAGTTGAAAAATTGAGAAAATGCAGACATTAGCCTGGTTCAGATTAATCTGAAACCACAGCACCTAACTTATCAAATTCTAATCTAAATCTAGTCTCAAAGCTGAAGGTCAATGCTTCCCTGCCCTCAACATCTTCAGAATAACAGTATTGTCTATGTCTCGGGTTTGTTTTCTTTAAAGAATTAGAGAGCAGAACAGGTTTTAAAGCAGTTTTTCTTCAAAGTGAAAAAAGAGCAGTGCAACAGTCTCTACCTCAAAGCAAAAACAGAGCAGTGAAACAGACTCCCCAGTGTAAAGAGGGACATATTGTCTCATAATTGGTTTCCTAGTCTCAGAACATAAGTATGGAATATTTCCTTGTTGGATGCCCCATTTCAGAGCACAAGCACAGAAAATACTTTTGATTGGATGGGAAGTATAGGGGCACTCCCCAGACCATATTCAGAAAAAGTGTGTTAGCACCTAAAGCTTCATGGGAAAAGGGTGTGTATTTTTTGCTGCATCATTCATCCCCACCACGTTGGAGCCAGTTCCAACCATTACCTTTTATCCATAACTACCCAGATGAAGTGGTTTAATTCCCTCTGAGTGGCACATAAGCATTTGTTACTCACAGGGCACTGTACATTGTGATGTCCCATCAACAATATGTGGACAGATAAATTGGATATCTAAATTGCTGTTTTGAAGAAGCAAAGCCCTCTGACTTAAACTTGCACACTTAACTTAAAATTTATTTTCTTTTTTCAATTCTATTAGCATTACCTACTTAAATAAGTGGATTTTTTCATTTTGATATATCCACATAGGCATACAATGTACCATGATTATGCTCAACCCCTTCATAATTCTCTCCCAGGTTTTATTAATCATTTTAAGAATATAACATAGTAGTAATAAGTGCATTTACAATATTGTACAATCTCAATGTCCACACTCTTTACATCCTCTAAGATTCAAATTCTTTATTTATTAAAACAATTTTCCACTCTCCTCTGCTTCAAGGTATACAAGTATGATTTTGTTTCCTTTCTCTATCAATTAGACTGTTCTATGTAACTACTGATATAAGTATAATCATGTAATATTTGATCTTTTTATCACTGGCTTATTTCACTTAGCAGTGTTCCAAAGAGTCATCCATAATATAGTATATGTCACATAATTCTTTTTTTTTTTGGGGGGGGGGTCCAGTCGTGGGGCCTGAATTCTGGCCCTGGGCCCTGTCCCTCAGCTCTTCAGCTCAAGGTTAGCACTCTACCACTTGAGCCACAACGCCACTTCTGGCTTTTTTCTTTTTGCTTATGTGGTCCTAAAGAATCGAACCCAGAGCCTCATGAATGAAAGGCAAGCGCTCTACCACTGAGCCACCTTCCCAGCCCCATAATTCTTTTTGAAGTTGAAATAATATACCACTGTATGTATAAACCACATTTGCTTTAACTATTCATTTGTTGATGGCCACTGGATTGCCTCCATGTTTTGAGTATTATACAAAATGAATATGAGTGTACAAGATCTCTTCCAGACCTTGCTTTTAGATGTTTAGAGTGTATGCCCAGAATTGTAGTCACTGGATCACATGAAAACTCTCTTTTCTTTCTTTTCTTTTAAATTTTTGTGTCATGGGGCTTGACCTCAGGGCCAAGCCACTGTCCCTGAACTTTTCCTCAAGGCTAGAGTTCTACCACTTTAAATGACAGATCCTCTTCTAGTTTTCTGCCCAAGCTGTCTATGAACCGTGATCCTTGCATTTCAGCCTCCTGTCCTGAGTGGTTAGGATTATAGGTATAAATAATCCTGTTTTTAATTGTTTGAAAAGATGCCATTCTGTTTCCCATAGAACTGTTCCAATTTTACCACACTTTTGTCAATATTGTTACTTTATTTTTTTGTAGTTATCCTACCTAATTCATATGAAGTAGTTATTTTCTTCATTATTTTGACTTACACTTTAGTGGTGATTAATGATGTTAAACACCTTCTTCATGGGCTTGTTAACAGTTTGTCTTCTCTGGAAAAACATCTGAGTTCTTTGCACATTGTAAAATCAGGTTGTGTGTCATTGCAATGATGTTTTTTATATATTCTTTATTTTTCTTTTATTGGTTTCGGTCGTGGGGCCTGAACTCTGGGCCTGGGCGCTGTCCCTCAGCTCTTCAGCTCAAGGCTAGCGCTCTACCACTTGAGCCACAGTGCCACTTCCTGCTCTTTTTCCTTTTTGCTTATGTGGTGCTGAGGAATTGAACCCAGGGCCTCATGCATGCGAGGCAAGTGCTTTACCACTGAGCCACCTTCCCAGCCCCGTTTTTTATATATTCTTGATATGAACCACTTATCAAATATATACTTGCAATAACTTTATCCCATTCTGTGTTGCTTTTTTGGACACTGTTGATTGCAACCTTTGGTGCATCCTGATTTATGTTTTCCAACAATGAATGACCCTTCATTGATGTCAATTTCCAGTATGTCTTCTGGTCCTGTAACTACGAACCATCATACTGATTTGAACTCCTGCTATGGTAACAGTAAAGTAAAGCTACAAAATTACGCTCTGGTCACCTAGCTACTGCCACTTTTGAATATCTCTCCCTTAGCTTTTCGTAAAGGCCTTGGGGCATATCCACAACTTATTTGGTCCTTAAAAACCTGTAGAAAGTTACAGGCCTTAAATTTAGTTAGTTTTAATGGAAATACGTGACTTCCAATTTCTTTTTTTTTTCCTTTTTGTACATATTTGATTGTAAGAATACTGTACAAAGGGGTTACAGTTACATGTCAAGGTAATGAGTACATTTCCTATCAAGCATTTTTGCCTCCTCCCGGCAAATAAGATGAATATTGAGAGCTTCGTAATATAGAAGCACACCAAAACTCTTGGTATGTATTTTTCTTCATATGAGTATTTAGAATTGTGTGAAGCTAGAGATTTAACCTACTTACAAGTTAATAATGAACTTGTCACACTTTAATGGATGCTAGACGATTTATGATGCTCTTGGGTCAGAGACAAAAAGGTCTTAATTTTTACAGTAATAGTGAAAGCCAGTGAGATATGTGTGTATGTGTATATTTACAAATTTCACGTGTATCTCTCATCCCTCAGTGCCACTGAGTGAAGTAAAGATAGACATGTGAAGCTTATACAAACAATGGGTTCTGAGTTTGAGCAACTGCGATCTTTATAATGAGCAATAGGCATGCCTGAACTTTACTCTGGAGGATGACAATAGCTTAGAAAAAGCTTGCAAATATACTACGGAATATAGAGCAGCTAGTGTTCACTTGAAGATATGCAAACACTTGAGACTGCCATGGAATTGTTCTTTTTCTTTTGTTTCTTGAATGTTCCTGGCTACCAAGACCAATACATATTTTTCCTAATAAAGGCATAGCTCCCCTTAAAAATGAGGCATGACAATTTGTTGAGAATACTATTTTTCTAACCCTAAGGCCTCAATCCTATCTAGAGTACAATTTAACAAAAGAAATTGATGGAATTCAAATTTAACACATTTAGAAGCTTTTCTCTTAGAGCCATTTCTTAATGTAGGTGTGGAAGAAATTAAGGGAAAAAAATAGGCCCACAAATATATATTATGAAGATATTCTATGTATTTTAGCAGTAATAAAGGATTACATTTCTGTTTTTTAGTGTGTGAGTATTTACAGAGTATGTACAAAGTGCTAACTTTTATGCCAGGGCCTATCATGGAATAGAACATAGCAAAATGTCTCTATATAGTTTGTATATTTATAGAATTCACCTGTATGACTTCTCTCCCATTTTGATAAACAGATCACCTGTTTGATTGAAATACAATCATTATTTTTCTACCTACAGGATTCCACACACTTTGCTGTCTACTAAATATAGAAAATATTCATGCATAACCCTCATCTTCAAGGAGCAATTCTCAGTATCCCAAGTAGCTTATGTTTATCTCCCACCCCTTTCCTCCCAGCTGTCAATCTAGGTGAGTGATGGCTCAATTCTATAAGACAGGAAAGCTCAGATAATTCATAGGCATTCAGTTAGTATCTAATGGAAACTTCTTCACTTGGATTATATTTTATCATCATCTTTGTGAGAACTTCAGCTTCCTTATTTGGAACCTGAGCTGTTCAGATAACAGTGAGTAGATGAATCTTATGATTTAAAATTTCATTTAACTGAAATTGGAAGAATTAATTTTTCAGAAACTATTCACATTTGAGATTCATTAATCGCATATTGCCAGTGGATAGTGTGTTAGACAATGCACATATAGAATATTTCCATTATCACAGATGTTTCTGTTAGAACTGTTTTAGAGCATGTTTTTGCTTGTTAAGGCATGGTCCATGTTCATAAACTATATATGCTCTGTAGGTGGTACTCAGACTGAAGATCCAACCAGAAAGGCTAGACACCTATGAAGTTAAGGTATAGGTATAAATTGTTCTACATAGGCACACTTATTTGTGAGGAGGAAGAGGATCAAACAGTCAACGTCAGCAGAATCAACCTTCTCAACTCCAGGAAAGAATAGGTAAAAATTTTAGCAGTTCTTTGCAGCTTTGCTTCTGTGAATGAAATTGACTGTGGTATTCTCAATGGTGATTTTGTTAGAAAATATAAATGTTTAATTATCACATTAGCTCAGTGAAGAATTAGGGTTTGTGCTTTGTAAATGTAATTTGGTATTTATATGTGACATTTCAATTTCTCCTGGTATCAACACACCACAAATAGCTTTATATTGTTGTTTCTTTCGTTAATTTTGTTGTTCTCACAGCAGACATTTTAGAAATTAGTGGAAAAGTTAAGACTTTCTTGTGTTTTGCAATCACATTATTTCTCCATAATCTTAATAAAAAATGAGAATCCAATAAATATGTGAAGAAATTGAATCTCCAATCACCTGTTCACTTTCATTAATTACTGGACCAAAGGGAACTGGCTCCCCAGAATCTCACCTTCAGAATTCAAGAATGAGGTGGGAAAAGACAAGGAAAGAGAGACGTAATAATTTGAACTGAAGTTACTGTGCTGTCACAATGAACACTTGTTCTCATGCAATCCTTTTGAATTCCACAGTTAGCTTTTTTGTGGTTTTTATTAGTATGACAAAGACGACTGATTTCCCAGATTTATAGTTGGAAGTGTGTGGGACACATTCCTTTATCTATGGAATCTTCCTTTGGGTCTCAGTGCCTTTTCCATCCTTGTCGCAAGTATGTATTTCTACAAATGAAGACGTTGCTTCATCATTTGTCTTTAAATGATTCAATTATGTGGATTTTGGAGGTTGTGTGATTTGCTGTAGAAGGAAGGTATTATGGGTAGGACCCTTTGGTCCATGTTGTTGTTGTTGCTGGTGGTGGTCGTGGGCCTTGAACTCTGGACCTGGGCGCTGTCACTCATCTATTCAGCTCAAGGCTAGATCTCTACCACTTGAGCCATAGCGCCACTTCTGGTTTTCTGGTGGTTTATTGGAGATAAGAGTCACATGGACTTTTTCTGCCCAGGCTGGCTTTGAACCACGATCCTCATTTCAGCTTCCTGAGTAGCTACAATTATAAAATGTGCCAACAGCACTGGGCTTGAATCAGTATTCTTAGTACAAAGAAAAAATACAAGTGATTTGGAACCAAGCTGTAGAAGGCTGCTTTTTGGCTTCAGAAGAGAGCTGGCTGGTATCTAAGGAATAGATAGATTTAGGAAAAATTGAACATATAAATCCACATGGAAGGCCACAAAACATTTTAGTGAAGTTCCAAAAATGATAAGGACATGAATTGCAATAACTATCTTGGTAATAAGGGACATGTTTGGGAGTTCGGTCTCTATTGTTACTGTTGTAAATGTACAATGTCATTTTATTCATTTTTGTTGTTGTTGTTTCCTCAGTATGTTCTTTTTTTGGGGGGGGGGGGTCCATTCGTAGGGCCTGAACTCTGGGCCTGGGCGCTGTCCCTCAGCTTTTCAGCTCAAGGCTAGCAGTCTACCACTTGAGCCACAGTGCCACTTCTGGCTTTTTTCTTACGTGGTGCTGAGGAATCGAACCCAGGGCCTCGAGCATGCAAGGCAAGTGCTCTACCACTGAGCCACCTTCCCAGCCCTCCTTAGTATGTTCTTTCCCCTATGGAATATCCTCTGTTGTCACAGTACTTGATTTTGATACCCTGCATCTTGTATATACATGTCTAATCTGGGGAGGGTAAAGGGAATTACAAAACGCTGAAACAAGGACACAGGATGACCCATTGCAACACAGATACCAATAAGACTTTATTGGAAATGAACCTTACCACTTCATGCTGCAAAGAATGGGGAGAAAGGAAGGTGGGAGCTGGGGGAGGGAAGGGTTAGTGGCACAACAACAAGGAAGGAAAGAGGTAATAATGATCAACAGGCAATGTGCTCATTGCCTTACTCATGTAACTGTAATCCCTCTGTACAACATTTTAACAATAAAATAAAATAAAGTAAAATCAAAAAAGGACACGTTTGGCAAATAAAGTAAAATGTTAACTTAAAAGAAAAATGAAAAGAATAATAAGCATATATATATGTATATTCATATAAATGCATACATATATAGGTATTTGTGTATGAACACACATAAGTATGAATATATGAATATGCACATAGTGTGCATACATTTATTTAAAGAGACTTGAATAAGAAATATATTAATGTCTATGAAAAACTTTAACCATCCTGACTATGAAAAGCTTAACTATCCTAAATATGTCTAAAAAAAATCCAAATACATATTTTTATAATAATATACCAAAATCCAAAAAATATATGTCAAAATCATACCATACCTATACATTGCATACATATAGAGATTAGTGGAAATAGAAAAAACAATAGAATAGCAGTGAATAACCAATATGTAGAAATTAGAATCCTTATATTTGGTGCTTGACAGTTAAAGTGATATAGTCAGTTTGTTAAACATACTGGCAATCTAAGATATTACACATAGAGTTGCCTCTATGATGCAGCATTTTGAATCATAATTTCATATACAAAATATATTTCAACATATGTCCAACAAAACACATGTACAATTATATACATAAGAAAACCTTTTATAGGGCTGGGAAGGTGGCTCAGTGGTAGAGTGCTTGCCTTGCATTCATGAGGCCCTGTGTTCGATTCCTTAGCACCACATAAGCAAAAGAAAAAAGTTGGAAGTGGAGCTGTGGCTCAAGTGGTAGAGCGCTAGACTTGAGCTGAAGAGCTGAGGGACAGCACCCAGGCCCAGAGTTCAGGCCCCACGACCATGCCCCTCCCCCCCAAAAAAGAAAACTTTTATAATAACATATAATAAAATATTGAAATTCCCATTGAGGGTATTATAGAATTATACACACACATACAAATCAATATGGTATATCCCTGGGAAAAATTTATATGGACTTGGTTCAGAAACTAATTTTACTTGGGAGGAATGGATAAAATAAACTTCAATTTTTAATTATATGAGCTTTTTAAAATGGACACAGCCGTAGTGGTAGACTATGAATTAATGGTTGGTAAAGTGGAGCGTAGGTTGAAATGATCACAGGAAGTGACTAATAATAGATATTGGAGTACTTTGAGAGGGTAGTGATGAAAAAATGTTCTAGAACTGAAGGTGATATTCATAGTCCAACTCTTTAACATTCTATTAATCATTGTACTTTATCGAAGAATTACAGATTGCATTTGCATTAACCTTAAGAAAAATTTTAGAATAGTAATGGGTGAATCTGAGTGATAATTTAGAATTTAAAGTCACAGAATTCTATAATGCACACGTTTAATATGTTGATGAATAAGACTTTCAATAAAATATGATCTGTGATATATCCTCTGAGTGACTGTATATGACACTGCAAGTCAATGAATACTCTACAAAAATATGTAAATTGAGGAATGAGATAGGATTGAAAAGAATGAGGGATAATGATCATCCAGCTTTGTATTGAGCTGGGAATGTGGCTTAGTGGTAGTCTTAGGGGAATACTGTGAAGCCCTGGGTTTGATTCCTCACTTCTACATTAACAAAATAAATCTGGAATTGGCACTGTGACAGAAGTCGTAAAGTGCCAGTGTGAGGAAAAGAAGTTCGTGGACATTGCCAAGGCCCTGAGTTCAAGCCCCAGGACTGGTCAAAAAGAAAATGATGCATTGTATTAAGATAGCACTAACGGCTCATGCCTGTAATCCTAGATACTCAGGAGGCTGAGGATTGAGGTTTAAGCCAGCCCAGGTAGGAAAGTCTGTGAGATTCTTATCCCCAATTAAATGTCAGAAAAATCTGAAAGTACTGCTTTGCCTCAAGTGATAGAGTTCTAGTGTTCATCGAATGGAGGTCATGCACAGCGCTCAGACCCAGTGTGCAAACCTCAGAAGAGAAGAAAGAAAACAAAATAACTCACTATACACTATTCATAAACTGCATGGTCAATCAGATACTCCCATGCAAACACTTAAAGTCAATTAAGAATATGATTAAAATAGAGTACAAGTCATTTTGTGGACCAAACATAGATAGAATACAAAGGTTGTTTACAGGGACAAAGTAAATTTTTTCTCTTATTTAGAGTTGAAATTTGTTCTTCAGTCTTCTTAAATCATTTATGAAATAGACAATATTGCCAATTATAGGTCAATAGACAATATTGCCAATTTCCATGAGGAACAGTTTGAATTCTGCTGTCTTTTCATAGCAAACCATAGAGGTGAATTTTTTGCCTCTTGTTGAAGTATATCTGTTATTTAAAAGTAGATTTGTCCTAATATAATATTGATTTAATAAATCATTTCATTAGGGTGATGTTAGATTTTTTTCCAGTAAATCCTATCCCTTATAATAAATGAGAGCATGCTGTGTCAGTCTCCTATTAATATGACAAAATATTTTATAAAATTAATTAATAAGGGGGAAAGATTAACCTTGGCATCTGATTTTATACAGTTCAGTTTATGTTTCTTATCCTCATTGCTTTGGGTTGGTGGTGGCACAGAACACAATGTCAGGAACATGTGATGGAGTATATGTATTCATGGAAGACAGAAAGTAAAGAAGAGGAGGAATAGGAGTGGGAGAGAGAGAAAGAGGAGGAGGGGAAGAAGGAGAAGGAGAAGGAAAAGGAGAAGGAGACAGAGAAGGAAAAGAAGGAAGAGGAGGAAAGACTTTGATCTTGACATCGTCTTTGATCACAAGTTCTCAGTGACCATACCTCTACAACTGTGCGCACTTGAAAAGATTCACAACCTATTTATGGCAACATAGTGAAAGCTAATTATTAATCCCAATCCTTTATGATTTCAGATTTAATTTCTAGAATGGTGGGTAGATATTTCTATACAAGTGTGATAACTTCTGTTCCTAAATATTTACTTGAATTAAACAGATAAGCTATTTGGCATGGAGTTGGTTTGGTTATACCACTGTTGGAGAGATGAATGAAATATTTTGAATGCAAATACAGTTTATTTAACAGATAAAGAAGCTTCAAGAGATTTCATTTTGTGACCTGCAAAAATGACTATTTCATTCAACTTATAGTCACTCAAACTTTTCATAATTTTATGGCATTTTCATTGAAGTATTTTGTCGTCTATAGCGAGGTTCATTCTTTCTAGTGAAGGAAAAATGAATGCTATCACGATCATTTATTTCTTAATTATGCTATAGAAAGTAGGTATAATATGAATTTCCTACCATTCAAAAATAAGTTATATTAAAGTCTGTAGGAATAATTGGAAAAGTCATGGAAAATCTTGCTTTAGTTATCTCATATTAAGATTGATTCAATTTCTTAAAAATCACTGTTGACATAAAATATATGAAATTCAATTTTTGTCTGAAATGACTTGATACTCAAACCTGAGAAATACATGACCAGTAACTCTGATTTCTGTATACTCAAAATTGTGGTAGAGAGCTTGCCTTGCATGCATGAGGCCCTGAGTTCAATTTCTCAGCACCACATAAGCAAAAAGAAAAAAGCCGGAAGTGGCACTGTGGCTCAAGTGGTAGAGCGCTAGCCTTGATCTGAAGAGCTGAGGGGCAGCGCCCAGGCCCCAGAGTTCAGGCCCCACACCTGGACCCCCCCCAAAAAATGGTGCAATATTATTCTTAATGATTGATGAATAAAATTTGATTATGTATGTATATATACATAAATACTTGTAAATAGGAATCATATATATATATACATATATATATATATATATATATATAATTCATATACACACAGGAACACAATTCTTGATCCCTTATTGCAGTGAGAGGCATCTGGGCTGATTCCATATGTTGGCTACAGAATATAATGCAATAATGAACATGATTGTGCTGGCAGCTTCAGTGTGGTCGTGTTTCTGCTCTATTGGATAAATGCCAATAAGTGGAATTGCTGTATCATAGGGAGCTTTCTATTCACTTTTGTGAGCAACCTCCATAGTGTTTTCCAAAGCCGTTGAACAAGATTACATTTCCACCAATATAATAGAGTTTCTTTTGGACCACATCCCTATCAGTATCTGGGATTGTTCATTTTTTCATAATGGCATTGTAACAGGGATGAGAAGAATCTCAGTGTTGTTTGGATTTGCATTTCTTTCATGGAGAGAGATATGTCTATTTGTCATTGTCACTTTTCTTCTATGAAGTTCTCCTTAAGTCATTATCCCATACATTAATTGGGCTCTTGTTTATTTGAGGGTTTATTTGATCTGTAAATATGGGTTAGTTATGTAAACCCTTGTCTAATGCTTAGTTAGTAAAAATCTTCTTCCATTCTGTTCTCTTTCTATATACCCTGCTAACTTTTTTCTTTGCCATGAAGAAACTCTTCAGTATGATGCAACTCTATTCACCCAGAAAAAATGATATTATACCATTCATAAGGAAATGGAAATACTTGGAAAAAACCTATATTAAGTGAAGAAAATCAGACTCAAAAAATATAAGTTGCCCGATTTCCCTCATTTGTTGTATTAGAATGTGCCTTTAATTCTACAACTTAAAACAGAGTTGGATGTTAAAAGAGAAAACATTACATTAGGACATGATAAATTACATGGGATTCTAAACATTTATACAGTGAGATCAAAGGAGGATGCCCTTTGGAGAGGATCACAAAGGCTCAATAGCTATATGAATATTATCATATGAAATAATGTTCATCAAATTGATCTCCAAGAATTGATAATGAGAGGTTTTTATTATTTTGCTTTTTCCATCTGAATTTGGATGCTGTTTTTTTTTTGTTTCAATTTCTGCAACTTTGGTCTTATATGCAAGTTTGTAAAGGGCAAGGGGAAACACAGAAATGGTGGGACAAAGGGTGAACAAATGTAGCAGTGCCACTCAATAGACACTACCTTGTAAATGAACTATACAACATATGGGGGAGGGAGGTTGAAAGGGAAAAACTGGGAGAATATGAGGGAAGAGGTGACACTGTTGAAAAAGAAATACGCTCATCATTTGACTTATGTAATTGGATCCCTTCTGTACATCATCTTTACAAATTAAAAATGGACCTCATAAACAGGCAAGAGTAGTTATATTAATTAGATAAGATTGGCTTTAAATTAAAATTGGTATAAAAGTAAAAAGAGACTAAAAAGGACATTAAATGTTGATGAAGGAAAGTCTTCATCAGGGGGATATAACAATGCTAAATATCAATGACCTGAATCCTAGATCTCTCAAATTCATCAGACAAATGCTACTTGTCCTAAAAATATGCATACATCCAAACGCATTGTTGGTTGCTTGAACACGTCATTCTTACCTCTGGACAGGCCATCCAGGTCAAAATCTAGCAAAAAATCAAAACCAAATACCTGGTTTGACAAGCTATACTTAACAGCTCATGGAACGTTCTCCAAAATAGATTATATCTTAGATCACAAAGAAAATCTGTGAAAATTCAAAAATAAAAATGAAATTACTCCTCGTATCATGTCAGACCACAATGAGACCAAATTAGATCTCAACATCAAAAGGCATCACAAAAAATTCTGAAACTCACAGAGACTGAATTGCTAAATCATCAGTGAGTCACTGAAGACATATGGAGGGAAGTTCCAACGTTTATGGAATTCAGTAGAAGTGAACAGACAAAATACTACCTCCTCTTGGACACAAGAACACAGGCAACACTCAGGAAAATTTATAGCTTTGACTATCTACATCAACAAATTATAACAATCTTAAATCAGCACTAATAATGCACCACTAGGTCCTTGAAAAACAGGAACAAGCTAATTCAAAAACTGGTAAATAGAAATCATACAAATTAGATTAAAGAAATAAATGAATTAGAGTCTCAGAAAAACATCCAATCATAATTGACTTCTAACTACTAGTAGCTCAAAAATTTGCCCAATGAATGTAAATTTAGCTATTTTCAGAGATAGACTCAACCAGCTCAAACCAGTGAAGAAAACATACTCGTATGATTCTAAGAAACAATATTTTGTTTGCCTTTTTAAAATAAATTTACTCTTTTATTAAGTTGATTTATAGAGGGATTACAATTACATGAATCAGGTAATGAGTACATTTCCTTTTATGAAATGTTTTGTGTTCCCTCATATTTTCCCATTCCCTCCCTTCTTTCCCCACCCATATGTTAAATAGTTCACTTTCATCAATGTTCAAGGAACTCCACTGCTTCATTTTTTCACCCTTTCCCTAAAGCTCTGTGCCCACCCCCACCTTCCTGAAGACGAGAATGAATATACCATGCATAAGGTAAAGAAGACAGAATCATCTCAAACTATAAATAACGAGTACATACACTGAACAAAAAATGGAGTCTTCTGTTTCCATACCTCATATTTTGTTTCAGGATGCTTATGATGTTACATAAATGTAATTGTTTTTATAATAAAGTCAATTCAGGGATTAAGGTGTGATAAACTTATAATTTTCTTTCTATTTAGTAATGCTTTTATGTTACATTAATGTTGTAAGTAGCACAATTCAAATCCCAGTGAAATTAGAAGGTTCAGATTTAAAGTTAAATATTCAAAAGGTCTAATAGTTCCATTTTGGCAACCAAACTGAAAATCAGGCATGTTTTATCCTCAGAAATGTCATTATTTCATATGCAAAAAGTAATTTTACCTACATTTTCTCTCATATGTTAACATATTATCTGCTAATCAGAGAGATACAAAAAGACTTTTAATTATGATATGAAAAATGCATCGACATAAATGAAGGAAATCAGCGAATAGATGGCCCATAGCGGGGTGGTTATGTTTTATATTTTCATTATTTTGAATGATCTGGTGTTTTTGTATGTGTGGAATTATGAATGTATTTTATATCTGGACAAGCAAGTTTGATTAATAGATCATTGTCTGATACCCAATGTCTGGAACCTAACCTGAGTCAGAGTAGTAAGTATGTGTGTGTGTGTGTGAGTGTGTGTGTATGTGTGTGGGTGTGGGTGTCTCTCTGTCTGCCTGCAAGTCTGGATTTAGAAGGAAGTATCTTATTTCCCTGAGGGTATATACTTAATTCTATTAGGTATACTCCATTAATGACAACAGATAAAGTTAATTAATATTTTGTGCCATATATTTATGTTCCTATGATGGCATGAACAAACTAAAAATTATGTTTGGGGTATGAGTTTTGTAAAAGGTCAGCTGAAATTATAAACATGTGGAATCTTGAGAAAGATATCAATGACAATCATTTCAGTTTAGATAAATTTTGACAACACTTGCAGTGATAGGTAATCCTATATCAAAATTCAATATTTATTGATTTTCCATAGCTACAATATTCTATAAATATGTAGGAAAACAAGTTAAATTATGGAATCATAAAAGTAATGTGATTATTTATTGCAAACAGTTTTACAATTAGGTCCTGATTATAAGAGCTAGGATCAACAGAATAAAAATCACAATATACAACATGGAGTTAGATATTTTATAATGAAGCATATTTTAATATACTCTACATTTTTAGAAAGACTAGAACTTTGGGTTAGCTTTATAACCTACAAAATAAGTGATATTGTCTATTTATTAAGCAGAAAGGCTTACTCAGATTTACAAGATTGAATGTTTCAGTGTATGTTCAGCTGGTTTTATTGCTTTTGGGGCCAGTGCCAAGACAATATCAAGGAGGGGAGTATGTCAAAGAGAATAGTTTTTTACCTAGAATGATTAAAAGATAAAAGAAGAAAGAAGATGAGAGTCTATTTTCTCATGTGTTTCACTCTGAAGAACTTAATCTCCAGAAGAACTCCACAGTCTGGGAGGAATTGGAATGTCATTTCTCTTAAACACATAGGTCTTCCTGGGGCATTCTAAAATCCAATGGCAACATCTTCACCAATGATAATAACTTGTCCAGGGGTGGAAGCCACTAGATATTTCTTAAAATTCTAATCAGGTCTCAGCAGACTAAATATTTTATGGAATTCCTATTAAAATATTTTCTTGCAGACTGACTGGGTCTTCATAATGTGTATCTGTTTATATGTGTTTGTTTGAATAAACTAATAAAACAATGTGGCAGATAAAAGTATTAGTATGGTCTTTTGTTTTTCTTCTCATACTATGAAAGCCTGTCACAATTCCAATCAAATCCCATCCAAGATTCAAACATTAATGCTGTCCCAACATTTCATTATGTTAACCTAAGTACATCCATCTCATTTCAGATGGCCATGGTATAGGAAAATTTTAAGTCTTCCAATTACGTTGTCACCAAGGAAACAACGTACAATATTTCTTTTAAAAATACCTAGATTGTAGAACATGTTAGACAAAAAATTGAAGGAGTATACATTATAGGATTTAATTTAAATATTTAGTCACATAAATGGATATTCTTTATCCCCAACTCAGAGCCCTTTTAAACTACATAATTGCACAACTCATCTATTACCATCTTCCATGAAGACAGTCCTTGCTGTAAACAAACCAGATGTGGTGAACAAATTTACAAGTACACCATTGTTACATGCTGCTGTTCTAAAGCATGGAAGTGAAAGAGCATTTAATGCCTGTGAAGAGCTCTTTCTAAGGATTATGGAAAGTGATTACTTTGCACCATAAATAGAAAAAGCCACAGATGTTTCAAGTTGTGTTTTGTTGTTGGCATTTGTGAGATATATTTTGGAAAGCACAATGAGTGAAAGCATGCTATTTTGTAAAACTTTGCTGGCTGACACATTTACTGAAATGTTTCAAATGAGAAGACAGACAATAGGGTGGGTAAGATGTGGTATGCAGCTTTAAATACAGACAAGCAAAAAAAGAATGGGAATTTTTTTTCCTTAAAAATGCTTTCTGGTTATATTGCGCTATGCACTATACTGTTGAAATAATCATTTCTTTGGAAAAGTAAGGAGAAAACACTGTCACCTGTTGAATTTCTTTTTAAACTGAATCTTAAATGTCAGGATTAAAGAAATTTAAATGTCTTAATAAAATATTATCCAGTATTACTTTCATTTTTGATAAAAACTTAAAACAAACTGACAGACTGTTAGTCCATTAAGATTTATAGGTTTCCTGCTATATATTTCCTATTGTTCCTTTATTTGGGGGATGATATATATATATATTTTAGAATGACAACCTTGTCTTAACCATTCCCCACAAAATTTATGCTCTCATAGAATCAGAGAGTTTTTGTTTTTGTTGTTTTGTTTTGTTTTGTTTAATTGGTTGGTCGTGGGGCTTGAACTCTCTGCCTCGGCAATGGTCCTACACCCTTCAGCTCAAGGTGAGTACTCTACCGCTTGAGCCACAGTGCCATTTCTGATTTTCTAGTGGCTTATTGTAGATACGAGTCTCACAGACTTTCCTACCCGGGCTGTCTTTGAACTGAGATCCTCATATCTCAGCCTCCTGAGTAGCTGGGATTACAAGCATGAGCCTCCGGTGCCCAGCCAGAGAATTTTATTTTATTAAATTAAGACAATAGTAGGCTCATTTTATGCCAACAGAAAATATAAACTCCAATGACATTTTTCCCTAAAAAAAAAAACACATAAAAAATTCATGAGATTTGGGAGAAGATGGGAGAGGAGAAGCTGAAGGCTAAACAAGCTCTCCCATAGAAAGCATTTTAGTATTCCAGTGAACAGTCTTAGGCTACAGAGTCACACCAAGTGTGTCATCTCAATACAGAGAGTTTGGACAGAGAGGGAAAATCCAAGCAAGGAAAGAGATCTGAACACATGCAGCTAGCTATGGCTGCAGTGGCAGAGTTGGTAGCAGAGACACTCTTAGCAGCCATAACTACCGAGAGAATCTGGGACAAAGGTGCCAGATGTGGCAGGCAAGCGGATTCTACCCAACACAAGCAAGAACTGACAAGGAGCAGATATCTTCATCCTGCAGATCACAGACCAGAAACTGCCCAGGAACAAGACTCTGGCATGAGTAGAACCCTGATCTCCTCATTCCTTCTCAGGAAGCAGAGGAGGGAAGGAAGTCCCCTACCACTGGAGATCTCTGTCTTTGATACTAACAAAGGCCCAGCTGAGCAACTAGCTCCAATTCAGTCCTTGGAAGAAAACAAAAGAGTCATTTAGCAGGTCACAGGAACCTGCCCTGACCTGCCAGGCTCAGCTCCACCCAGGGGAAAGTCAACCAACCCTGACAGAGAAAAATCTGCCCCCTGAAGAGTGACTTTCATCACTGGGTAAACATAGCCAGAGGCTGCCCCTCCCTACAGCAGCCTAGACAAACAAAACTCAGTAAACCTAAACCCTGAGAATGGCTCCAAGCTGGGCTCTCTGAGAGTCTCAGGAGCTAGCCCAACAAGGAAAAGCTACTGATTGCTGAAAGGCCTCAACTCTACCCATAACCTAGTCTCATCACAGCATCTCCAAACTAGAGGAAACTCCCATCTCCCTCTTTTGGGATACTCAAAGCAAATCTACCTCCCACTGAACTAGCCTGGGAGGAGGATCACAAGACAATGGGATAGGCAAAGCATTTTTCTGCCTGCTCAAACAAACTGACTTAAGAAAACAATCAAGCCACAGGAAAACCAAACACCACAAGCAGACCAGAGACTCCACCAAGGGACTGGTTATGGACATGGGAGATACACAATCATCCCATTGCCCTCATTCCCCCCCCCAAAAAAAATATCAAAGAACTCTTTTTTAAATTTAATTTTATTTTTTTATTGTGAGAATACAGTACAGAGGAGTTACAATTACATGGGCAAGATAATGAGTATATTTCTTATCAAGCGTTTTTGCCTCCTTGTTGTTTCCCCTTCCCATCCCTTCCCATACTTCTCCCCTCCCCACACCGGCTCCTCCCCCACCCCCCACCAAAGTTGTTAATTTCGTTTTTCTACATTGTGAATTGTACATCTCATTGTTGCAATCAAAGAACTCTTATTTGAACCATTTAAAAAATTTTTAATTTTAAAAATTGTTTTCTATTAATCTTATTTTCCTCCCATAATGTTTATTGTAGGTGTATACGTGTGTGTGTGTGTGTGTGTGTGTGTGTGTGTGTGTGTGTGTGTGTGCACATGCGTTTTTATCTCCTCTGAATTTTTGGTCCTTTTTACGTATTCTTTTCATTTTTTTTCTTTTTCTTTTTTTGCGTGACAAAATTGCTGTTTGGCTCATTCCCAGATATATTCCTGTCGTTGATTATTAGACCTTATACCCCATTGTGTACACATTTAATCCAGAAATTTATTACTCAATTCACAACCTCTTAGGCTTAAATTTTTAATAGCAGTATTATCTCTTTATATGTATATAATTTTCAAGTAACTAATTTTAAGAATTTTTATTTTTTAGTTTTCATTTTTCCTTTCAATACATCCCTTCTTCTCATCTTATCCTTTTCTTCTCTCAATATCATTTGTTTAAACTTACATAATTTTTAAGTGTTTCACTACTTAAATTTAAATTTTGTTTTTTTCATTTTTTCTTGTTTTTTTTTTGTAATCTCTCTTCTATCATTCTATCCAAACCATTTCCCTCTCTAACATTAGGACTTGGTTAAATACCACATTTTCTCGATCCATCCATCTACTGAGGGGCTTCTGGGTTGATTCCATATCTTAGCTATGGTAAATAATGTTGCAATAAATATAGTTGTTTTGGTAGCGTTAGTATGGTCTTGTTTGTGATCATTTGGGTAAATGCCCGAAAGTTAGATTGGTAGGTCATAGGCTAGTTCTAGGTGGAATCTTTTGAGGAACCTCCATACTACTCCAAAGTGGTGGAACAAGTTTCATTCCCACCAACAATGGAGTAAGGTTCCCTTCTGGCCACATCCACTCAAGGATCTGTTGTTATTAGACTTCTCTATTATAGTCATTCTAAATGGCTTGAGGTGGTATCTCAATGTTGTTTTGATTTGCTTTTCTTTTATGGCTTGGGAGGTTGAGCAATTCTTCATGTGTCTGTTGGCCTTCCTTCTTTCCTTTTCAGAGAAGTTTCTCTTGAAGTCTTTAGTCCACTTATTTATTGGGAAGTTGTTTCTTTTAGGATTTGTTGTTGGGGGATTTAATGTTTTGAGTTCCACATATATTTTATATGAGACCCTTGTATATTATATGGTTAGCGAAGATCTTCTCCCAATCAATGGGCTTTCTATTGATCTTGCTAGCTATGTCCTTTGCCATGCAGAAGCTCTGCAATTTCATACAATCCCATTTACCCAACATTTCTTTGATTTGTTGTGCTTCTGGGTCTCTATTAAGAAAATTTCCGCCTCTACACAGGAGACCTACGGTATGTCCTACTCCATCCTGTAATGTTATCAGGGTGTCTGCTTTGACTCCGAGGTCTTTGATACATTTGGAGTTGATTTGGTACAGGATGATGTATAAGGATATAGCTTTAGTTTTCTATGAGTGATTAACCACTTTTGCCAGCACTTTCACTGAATAGGCTGTCGTTCTTCCATTCTATTTTTTATCTCCTTTATCAAAGATTAGGTACCTATTGGTCGGTAGGCTCATTTCTGGGTTTTCAATTCTACTCCATTGGTCCTGAGGTCTGTTCTTGTGCCAGTACAAGCTGTTTTGTTTGCTAAGGCTTTGTAGTAGAGTTTGAAATTTGGTATTGATATTACTCCAGCACTGTTCTTTCTGTTAAGGATTGCTTATGCTACTCACTGCCTTTTTTCATTCCATATGACTTTTTGGATTGCCTCTTCTATTTCCTTGAAGAATGAGATTGAAATATTGATAGGTATTGCAGTGAATTTGTAGATAGCCTTGGGAAGTATTGTCATTTTCACGATGTTAATCCTTCCAATCCAGGATCAAGGGAGTTTTTCACTTTCTAAGTTCTGTTTTGATTTTCTTTTTCAGGTTTTCAAAGTTTTCATCATGGAGATCCTTTACTTCTTTGGTTAAGTTAATTCAATGTTATTCTATTTTATGTGGGGTTATTAAGAATGGAGTTGCTTTTCTGATTGCAGCCACGCTTTTCTTATTGTTGGCATACAGAAAAGCCACTGATTTTTGAGGGTTAATTTTATACCCTGATACATTGCCATAGTTGTGAATCAGCATGAGTAATTGGGGAGTGGAATCCATGGGATTCTTTAAATACAAGATCATGTCATCTGCAAAGAGGGAGTGTCTTACTTCATCTTTCCCTGTTTGGATCCCTTTTCGCTTTTCATCTTTTCTTATTGCTGTAGCTAGGCATGCTAATAGTAAATTGAAGAGAAGTGGAGAGAGTGGACATCCTTGTCTCGTTCCTGAGTTATGAGGAAATGTCTTTACTTTTTGACAATTAAGTATAATGCTGGCAGCAGGTTTGTCATATACAGCCTTTATTTTATTGAGGAATGTTCCCTGGATTCCTAGTTTATCCAGAAACTTCATCATAAAGTGGTGTTATTTAATTGATTTGTGTATATTGAACCATCTTTGGATCCCTGAACTGAATCCTGTTTTATCATTGTATGTAATGTTTTGGATGAATTGTTGAATTGTTTGGCCAAAATTTTGTTGAGAAGTTTGGCATCAATGTTCATCAAAGTAATGGGTGTATAATTCTCTTTCTTTGATGAGTTCCTGCATGGTTTTGGGATGAGGGTTTTGATGGCTTCATAGAATTAGTTTGGTCCTGAGATTTCTCTTTCAATTTCATTGAAGAGTTGGAGGAGTATTTGTATGAGCTCTGCTTTGAAAGCCTTGTAGAATTCTGCTGTAAATCCATGTGGTCCTGGGCTTTTCTTAGACATGAGGTCTCTTATTGCTTTTTCTATTTCAATGCTTAATATGGGCCTGTTAAGATGGTTTAATTCATTTGCTCCTTTTCAGTTGTTGCTGTTGTTGAGTTGAATCTGCTCATCCAATGTGTCTGCTGCCTTTGTCCTGGAACCTCTCTGTTGTAGGTATGGCGGGTTGGCTATGGCCACCACCAAAGCTGCCTCAGCCATGGCCACAGCAACTGCTCAGATCTGTCTCCTTCCCTGGATTTTCCCTCTCTAGCCAAACTCTGTACTGTGATGGCACACTGGGTGTGATACTCTAGCCTAGTACTGTTCACTGGAACACTAAAATAGCTTTCTATGCGAGAGATTGTTTAGCCTCCAGCTTCTTCTCCACCGTCTTCCCCCACTTCTCATAAGCATTTTCTTATTATAGATTATTCTAGATTAGCTATATTATGATTGATCATGACCAAGATTGACAGAAAGGTGAAGGAAAATTGTCTACACTTCCATGAGGTTCTGACCTGTGTTTCACAAAATGTTATAAAAGCTCTCCATGAGAAATCTAGCAGCTGCATTTCTAAATAGTCTTTGCGTGCTTACACTTTCTGATAATGTTTCAATTCAAGTACTTCTCCTTAGAGTCCCATACCATTCAATGATGCTGTATTAGATCTTTGTTACATCTTGAGGACAGCTCTTGGTGATTAAATTTGTGCTTTTCAAATTAGCTCTCGCAATTCCATCCACAAAATGCAGACAAAAATTATCTAAAATAAATTTGTATGTGTTGATAGTGAAAATATTTTATTTTCCATTACAAACATAAAATGTAGTAAAATTTTTTACAGAAATTACACTGCACTAGGTTGTGGGCAGATTCTAATGAAAATAATAAAAACGGTGTTTATGTAGAGAATTTGAGCTTGCAAACTTTTAATATGCCTGTGCTCCTAAAACCAATACCTTACTTATATTGAGTGACAAATACAACTTGCTATAAGTAAGTTTTCCTTGTGCGTTTTTAATATATATTTTATTGTAAAGATACTGTACACAGAGGTTACAGTTACATAAGTAAAGTAATGAGTACATTTTTATTGAGCATTGTTACAACCTCCTTTGTTTTTCCCCTACTATTCCTTACCTTCACACATCCCCAACACCTCCGTACATCCCCCTCTAATATTATCTTGCAAATCTCATTGTTCCAATGGGTCAACCTGTATACTTTCCTTGTGTCTTAAATGAAGAAATGCTGGCTTGTTTCATGCTGATGATACTTGTGTAGACACACTTAAAAACACTTTCCAAGTCCAAAAGCACATAAATGAAATGCACATCATCTTTTGTGAGCTGGTATAATTGTGTTCTACACATTTATTGACAGGTTACAAATTATTCTCAAATTTTAATACATAAAAAACTTTCTTTTTTCTTATTTTCGTTGCCAGGACATCGGCACAACCTCAGTCAGCATTTCTCACTTTAGACATTTCATATGGTTTGGTTAAATTTTGACCTGCGCTCCAGTCTTCTGAGGAGTCACTCATCTGCTTAAGAATTGATGCTGGCTGTTGGAAAAGAGCCCAAGGAAGGATGCCATTTAAAGCCTTATAACTTTATTCTTAACAAGGATATTGTCCTACTAATTTGGCTGTTGAGAGTGTCTACAAGAGCAAGGATTCCATGGTGAGCAGGGAGACATCATATGACCTATACTTATTGAGATTTCTGAGTGACTTGCTATCACTTGTACTGCATTTTTCAAGTCGAATATCTCTAAACCTACAAGTTGGAAGAGATAAGAGGAGTGGTAAAAGAACTCTTAGAGACAAATACATCTTCAACACATTTATTTCCGAGCAGTCTGTCTAAGGCATATTGAACAACTAGTAAAATTTATGTTTGCTATATATGTGTCTTTTTCCATTTGTGCATGTGTACATGTGTGTACGTATGTGTGTATTTGTGTGTATAGTAACATTCATGTTTACATATATGGGCCGATATACACATATATGCATATATAAATAAATATACAAACATAAATATATGTTCATATATATCAGGTGTTCATTGATTTAATCTAGAATTCCCAGCGCATTGTCCTTATCACAAAGTGTACATGATAAACTGCTCTAAGTATCTGTGCTATATGAGGTGTATCCTTTGTACTCACTTCCCCCATTACCTTGTTTTTCATCCCTGTGAACAACTTCAGCCTACTTTCCATAGGATAGCGTTGTTTTTGTTACTTACTGATAATAAAAGAAAAAGAATTGTTAGGACCCAGGGTAAAAGTATCTTATCAGTCTCAATGATTCGTATGAGATAAAATTTATAATAGTACTAAAAGTGAAAAGGTATTCCTAGGTCTGTTGTTTTGCCATTTAGAATGGCAAAGAATAATTTCACGTCACTGTTATAACTCTTAAAGAATGCAAGGGTAACTGATGGTCCTTATCATGTTCCCACAAAACCAGTGGACCCTGAAGGATAATAGTAGACCAGCAGAAATTCTAAGTAGCAGACAAGGAGCATGAAAGAGAAAGAGCGGAAATGAGAAAGAGTGAAAGAGAGAGAAAAATATCATAATACTTATAGTGCGTAACAGATAAACAAGAGGTTTATGAGAATATTCATATTGCTATCTTGAGAGTCTACATATACATTTGAAGGTATTTGATGCATGATAACTCATCAACATAAAATATAAAATGATTTTGATAAAAAATAAAAATGACTCAAAAGAAATTATAAATGCAAAAACATTCTTCACAGAAGCAAACTCTCAGAAATATTTCTTGACTTTGAAAAGGATAAATTGGCTGCAGTTAGTATAAATTTAGAAGTATGACAATTCAAGAAAATATAAAAATGTGTTCACATATTTCATTATATAACCCAAAGCAGAAAGCAAATATTGTTCAGATGATTTTTTAAATCACAGTTTCTCAGGTGCTGTGATGGTGGCTCAGTGGTAGAGCGCTTGCCTTGCATGCATGAGGTCCTGGATTTCATGCCTCAGCACGACATAAGCAGAAAAATGTGAAAGTGGTGTTGTGGATCAAGTGATAGCGCTAGCCTTGAGCTGAAGAGCTGAGGGACAGTACCCAAGACCCAGAGTTCAAGCCCCACAACCAACAAAACCAAAGCAAAAAAAAAACCAAAACATAACATAACAAAACAATTTTGTAGCCTCAATTCTGTAATAACACTACTTCAGCTTAGGGTTAAGATTTAGGTGTGGACATTTATCAACACTCCTGATTCAGACTCTACTTGATAAAATTTTTAATCAGTATTTTGTTTTTAGTTTTGCTCTTTGTACATTCACATGCACCTATGAAATATGGTATGGCCATCCCAATAATATTCTCAAAGTACCTCTTAATCACTACTCACAAAAATTTGTATTATATTACAACAAGGAAAAAATGCCATAAATAAAGAAAACAATAATTAAATATTAATGATTACTAAAATAAAAAAGAAAACAATTACCAGGGTTTTCAGTATTTGAAGTGTACACAGTTGATTTTACTATTTTCTCATATTCTTATACATTTAAATCTGGATAAAGCTATGAGTAGCTTTTAAATTTACCCACTAAGATTACTATTTATAGTTCATCTCACCATTTGTATGTGGCTTAAATCATTATTTGTTCATCACAAACATATAACGTAAGGGAGCCCTAAAGTTTTAACAGAAACTGTGTACTTAAAATTTTACCTCTTCACTCTGCTTCTTTACACAGTCTTTGCAACTTATTGTTAGTAAAGTTTCTATAAACTATGAAATGTACATACTTACTAGTACATGCTACCAGAAAAATTATATACTTTATCGAAAAATTTTATGACCTGCAAACAGTCTTGATTTTGCCATATACAAGCAAATCCCAAAATGAAACATATTTAAAACATTAAAACTTTTAACAAACCTTAACATTTGCTGCAATGATCATTATGACAGGTGCCTTGTGTAGAATAATTGAATTCTTCTTCCTACACATCTCATGAACAACAAATATCTGGAATTATTTTGTTTTTGGCATGTCAATCTTGACTTTATTCTTAAATGTGTGCTTATGTAAGGAATACATGGTTCTAAAATTTCACAATTCTTTTTAACTTATTTGTGTTGAATTGTCTAGTTTAAGAAAATCAATTACACTTTACATATAAAAAAATGTTCTGTGCTCAATTTGGCTGCACATACACTAAAATTGGAACATACAGAGAAGATTAGCATGGTCCCTGCACAAGGATGACATGCAACTTAGTGAATCGTTCCATATTTTTAAAACAACAGATGCTGGAAGGGATGTGGCCAGAAGGGAAGCCTATTGCATTCTTGGTGTGAGTGTACACTTGTTCATCCACTTTGGAAAGCAGTTTGGAGGTTCCTCAAAAGACTCCACATAGAGCTCCCCTATTACACAGAAATCCCACTTTTGGGCATTCATCCAAATGATCACAAACAAGTCCATACTAACACAACCACCACAGCAATGCTTATTGTAGCATTATTTGCCATAGCTAAGATATGGAACCAACCCCGATGCCCCTCAGTAGAAGAATGGATCAAGAAAACATTGTGTGTGTGTGTGTGTGTGTGTGTGTGTGTGTGTGTGTGTGTATGTGTGTGTGTGTGTGTGTGTGTGTGTGTGTGAATGTACACTTACACAACCACTTTGGAAAGCAGTCTGGTGAGTCCTCAGAAAGCTAAATATTGACGCTCCTTATGGCCCACTCATACCACTTCTAGGCATCTATCCTGAACAACAGGTACCAATATTCAAGGACACATGCACCTCCATGTTTATCGCAGCACTGTTCACAGTAGCTAGGACATGAAAACAACCCATATATCCCACCAGAGATGAATGGATCCAAAAACTGTGGTAACTATACACAACGGAATATTTTCCAGTCATTAGAAAGGACAAAATAATGGCATTAGCAGGGAAATCAATCAACCTACAAGAAATCATGTTGAGTGAGGTAAGCCAAAAGCAAAGAGACAAACAGCACATGGTCTCCGTGATAAGTGGATTTTAAATCCAAAATGTAAGGTAATATGACAAAATTAACAACACTTAAGAAACCAAGGACTTCCACTCATCTGATTGAATCACTACTAAATAACCCCATTCTGCTGATCAAATGTGCACACTGAAGTGAAACCAGGAAGATGACACAGAACTAGAGGGAATCAGGGAAAAACATACAACAGCTGGATCCATCAGCTGCAATGGACATTGACCAAAATGAAATAAGCAACTCAATGTCACTGAAGGGAAGGAGGGAACAAGTGGGAAAGAGGGAACAGCTGATGCTCTGCAAAACAAAAGAAATTTACATATTTCAAAACAAAAGAAGTATACATATGGAAGAAATAACTCTATTTCAAAGCTCAGAGAACTCATAAATGTTGTAGACCATGATAGACAATTTGCTCCATCAAAGTTAGAATGTGTTTGTGACTTTAACTAAGCATCACTATCCCACAATATTGTGAAATTTGGGAAATTATGTAACCACTTAATCACAAGAAAAACGTTTGAAAAAATGATGAAGGTGGAAAACTAAGTTGCTCTAAAAAACAAAAAAGGAAAATGTTCTGTGTGTATATGTGTACACACACACACACACACACACACACACACATATTACATATATATACATATATATATGTATATATATTAATTCTATGCCTCCGTCAGAAAGAATGACATTGCCCAATTTGTTAGGAAATGGAAAGACTTGGAAAAAAATTATATTAACTGATGTAAGCCAAGTCCAAAGAAACATAGGTCCCATGGTGTCCCTTATTTGCAATAACTAGTATATGTCTGGGATAAGCAGAAAAGTTGAAAAAGCTATGTGTATCTGATAGATAAGTTGATGTTAAGCTAAATGACCCCCAAGATAGAGACAGAAGTGGTTTTTCTTTTTTGCTGTTGTTTCTCACATATTTATAATGTACGATGTGATTTTTTTATATGTTCCTCCCCAACAGTATAACCCCCGTTTTCAATTTATTTGATGTTGGTGCATCTGCATCTTGTATATACACTTCTCTAATTTGGGGAGGGAAATGGAAAAAACAACATGCTTAAATAGGAATACAGTTTGACCCATTGTATAACAATAGATGCACAAGACATTATTTTGAAAAACGAACTTTATAATTTAGGCTGGGGACATTGGGTGGGGCTTGTGAGTGTGAGGAGTGTACTTGTGGAGGTGGAAGGGAAGCAATGGTGGGGGGAAAACAAAGGAGGAGGTAACAATGCTTGATAGGAAATGTACTTATTACTTTGATCATGTAACTATAACCCCTCTGTACAGTATTTTTACAACAAAAATGTATAAAAATGTTTTGAGATGGAAGTTTATTTTGCCTATTTTACCCATATAATATCGTTAACAAAGAAATTAATGCAAAATACTGATATGAAGATATTTTGAAAAAGTGAGTGTGTGTGCATTCCTGCATGTTGGCATGCTCAGAGTTTGAAATCAGGGCTTCAAGGTCTCGCTACATCTTTCTCTCTAGATTGGTGAGCTACTATATGAGCTACATCTCCATTCCTGGCCCTTTGCTGGTTCATTAAAATTTTTGAAAAATAATCTCATGAATTTATTTTGCCCTGATTGGCTTCCACAGATCTCAGTCTCCTGAGTAGGTATCCCAAGTAGTTAGGATTACAGGTGTAACAAACCAGCAAATGGCTTTCAGAATAATTTTAAAAGTAGAAGAAAATTTACTTCACAGGGGCCTGTTTTATCATCTCCTAGTTTTAAAGCATTTTGGATTGATTATATGTGAATTTTTTCATTCTTGAATTCTTAAAATACAGTAAGTGATGATATTTAAAGTATTTAGAACTTTTTAAAACCGATACTGGAACTATGGGACAGAAAAAAATTTGCATGTCTTTGAACCATAATTTATAAGCTCAGCTCTGTGCATGATAACCCAATGTCACCAACACAGTCTGTGTTGAAGAGAAAATGTAACAGAAAACAATCACCATTCGCAATAATTGCTAAGCTATTATTCCTTGGACAATATGAATATTGAATTGAGAGTATCAGAGAATGGAGAGAATTTATCTACCTTTTGTGTATTGCTGAAAGACTTCTGGAAAATTTGACTCATCTCCTTCAACACTGTGTGTCTTGGGCCATGCACTTACTTCCTTTATTACAATTTTTCCCAACACTGAAATGGTAATAACATTAGCATTATAACAAATTTTATCTTAAGAATTAAGGGTTCTTAGAATGGTGAACTCTTTCTCATTCTTGTAGAGGCATTATCAGATAAGAAGAACTGTATTTTTTTTTTTTTTTGCTTACTTCCATTTATTCTTCAGATTGAAATCTGAACTACTTAAGACTGAAATAAACCAAAATTAGACATGCAGGCTTTGGAAAGAGCAATCAATGTAAAATAAATAAAATACATATAGCTATGTAACAAGTCTAACTAAATTGTTATATAGTCTCAATTATAAACAGAAAATGATTTAAGCAATATCATGTTATTGAAAATTGGAAAATGTTAGGAGTTGCTTAATTTTTTCTTTTTTACTACCTTGAATTAATTATTTTTGTATACAGAGATTAAAGATGAGATTAACAAGAAACTTGATTTAAAATGGACAAAAGTTTGAATAGACATGTTTTCCATAAACCCCTATATCACCAGTGGGTTTACCAGTTGTGTTTAATACAACTTCTGTGCTGGCTTAATGCTTTGTGAGCAGAAATCATTAGAGAAATGTAATTCAAAATTACTATGATACTACTTTATAACTATTATAACTCTTATCAAAAAAAATCAAAGGAGCCAGGTGTGGTGGTAAAGGTTTGTAATTCCAAGCATTTAGGAGGTTGGATTTCAGTCTTAAGACAGTCTGGGGTACTGAAGATAGTAAAACCTTGGCCTTTATTACCTTTTAAGTAAAAGGTAATAATGTTTGTGAGAGTGTGAAGAAAAGGAAATTTTCTACACTCTTGGTCAAAATACAGGTTAGTATTCTCCTTGTAGAAAGTAGTATGCAGTTTTCTAAAGAAATCACAATTGAAATATCATCTGAACCACCAATCATGTGATTATTTCTCTCTGGGTAACTCAAAAATATATCTGTAGTTCATTGTTATTCACATTATTCACATCAACAGCCAAGCTATAAATCAAAGTTCAGTGTTCAAATATACTAATAAACAACTGTGGTACATGCACAAATATCTTTTTGTTTCATCTTTAAAATAACAAGAGACTTCTCCCATTAGCCACAACTTACAATGACCTGAAAGATGTATTCGAAATGAAGAAAAATGTCATGTTCTGATCTTTGTAAACACACACACACACACACACACACACACACACACACACACACCCCATCCTCAAATAGTAAGACAGAATTATTTTTAAAAAAGTAAAGCAAAGTGGAACTTCTGGGGCATTTAGTTCACAATGCATAAGATACTAGATATACATTATGACCAGGTATAGAGTTGTAATGTACAACATGAGGATACAGGGGACAACATTGGCCTTACATACGAATATATCTAAGTAAGTAGGAGTTGTTCTTCCTAGTAGTGGTTAGTCTTTTAGTTGTTCTTCCTTCTATAATGGATAATATGAATGTAATTCTTTAAGTATACCTGCCGATTTTCAGAAATAATAACAAACAATATAGCAATAATGTTGCACGCTCAACATAGAACAAAATGTCAAATTAAAATACATGAGATTATCCTTGATGTAAACTAATTATTACAGATAAGGGAAACCATGTGACCTATGTTTCTTTAAGTCTGGGGTACTTCACTTAATATGATTTTTCCAAGATCTTCCATTTCCTTATAAATGTGGTGGTCACATTCTTTATGATGGAAGCATATTTTTCCATGTGTGTATATCTGTGTTTGTGTGTGTGTGTGTGTGTGTGTGTGCGTTTGTGTGTGTGTGTGTGTGTGTGTGTGTGTGTGTGTGTGTGTGTCGTTTTTGGTAAATATTACTGTGATACACAGTAGTAGCTTTACTGTGGCCTTGTTTGTGATCACCTGGTTATATGCCCAGAAGTGGGATAACTGGGTAATAGGGGAGCATTATTGTGTACATCAAGGATAATATTAGTAGATGAGTAGAATAGCTCAATAGCTATGTACATATGATCGTATAAGGTGATTCCAAGTGAAATGAACTCCAAGACATGTTCTTTGTTGTTGTTGTCCTTTTTTTTTTTGTCGGGCGTGGGGCTTGAACTCTGGGCCTGGGCGCTGTCCCTCAGCTATTCAGCTCAAGGTGAGCACTATACCACTTGAGCTACAGCGCCACTTCCAGTTTTCTGGTGGTTTATTGGAGATAGGAGTCTCACGGTCTTTCCTTCCCGGGCTGGCTTTGAACCACGATCCTCAGATCTCAGCCTCCTGAGTAGCTAGGATTACAGGCATGAGCCACCAGCGCCGGCTTGTTGTTGTTGTTCTTAATGTACTATGTGATTTCTTTTTATCCTTTTGTGTTTTCCCCACCTATGGTTTATCCCCTGTAGTCACTGTATTTGATTTTGATACCCTGGGTATTTTAAATATGTTGATCTGAACTGGGGAAGGGAAAGGAAAATAAAACAAAATGGTGAGACAAAGGACAAAGGGGGAACCTTTGCAACAGTAGTACTCACAAGACAATATGTTGTAAATAATCTTGGGGGGGCGTTAGGAATGAAGAGGGAGAAAAATAGGGGAAAATATAACAAGTTAGAAAAAAATAAATTAATTACCTTACTTATGTAACTATATCCCATCTCTACATTACCTTGACAATAAAATTTAAATAAAAAATAAAATAAAATATAAGAAAGCAGCAATACAGGAGATGGGAGTGGGGGAAATACTGTAGTATCATAGAGTAGAACAGCTGTGGAAAGCAGTAATTTTACATTAACATAGCAAGTAATAAACTAACATACAGATTTTCAGCCTCATGTCAGTCATTAAAAAGGGAAAACAAAATACACAATCAGCAAAAAAAAAAAAAAATACACAATCAGCAAACCAATAGAGATAAAATAGAAAACTAAACAATTAAGATGAAGAGATGACTTGGACCAAGAATAACAAATGACACAATTAGGAAACAAATAACAAGCTGCTGGGCTGGGAAGGTGGCTCAGTGGTAGAGTGCTTGCCTTGCATACCTGAGGCCCTGGGTTTGATTCTCAGCACCACATAATCAAAAAGAAAAAAACCAGAAGTGGTGCTCTATTTCAAGTGATAGAGCACTAGCCTTGAGCTGAAGTGCTGAGGCACAGCGCCAAGGCCCAGAGTTCAGGACCCACAATCGGACCCAAAAAATAAAATAAAAAAAATAACAAGCTGCTAAGTTTTAAAATGATCACCCTTAATTCTATTGACTTGTTTACATCACAATTTTTTAGAAGTATAATTCAAATCACAGTTTAATAGCATATCATTTTAATAATAGTTTACTTATTATTGATTTCTTAATATTGAATGTTAATATATAATTTTAATTTCAGCAGCTATAGAAAAGAAAGTGAAAATAATTTTAATAATATATTTATGAATTGTAAAATTGAGAAGCATAAGAATTTAAACAAATAACATATCATTATTGCTTCATTTCTGTGATTTAATGTAATAATTCAAAGTGTGTTCTGCACTTAGCACTCATCTTAACATCAAATAATAAATTATTGCACATGACACTTGGTATTATTTGGAAGGGTTCAGCACTGTGGTAAAATTCACACCGCATAGTACACGAGGGTATGATCCCTCTCATATAGCTTAAATTGTGGAAATTTGATTTCTACATGCATGTTAAATTCTTGCCTAGGTGACATCTATAAAATTATATACACGAGGACTATTTCAGATGATTCTTAAAAGTCATATTCATTAATTGAATTTTTATTACTTCATACCAAATATTTACAGAGAGACTGAATTTTTGAGTAGATGATGTTGTATGTATGCCAGATTATACATATTAAGGTTTATTTTGTATTCCTGACATTGTTTCTAGAGTTGGATTTATTTGTCCACTACGGGTTAAGTGTATTATATTGGATATATGAAAGTAAAGTGAATGTTTAGTCCATTAATACTTTGTGTAATCCCAATATAAATTATCCATCTGTTTGAAGTAATGAAAATAACAACAGATAAAAGCAAGATAAATGAGTCTGTAGTAGACAAGTATTTACACCGTTAACAGGAATTTAATCAGTTGTTCTTTGTATCTTTAGGAGAAAAACCCATTGACTCTAGGCCAGCGGATCACAGGGGTCCAGAGAAACTTCTAACTTGAATAGTAATCCTAGATATCTAAAACAAAACACACACACAAACACACACACACACACACACGCACACACACACACACTCCAGTAAGCACAGCCAGGCAGGGTTGCTATCACAGCCTACATGAAGTCAGGCAAAAAACAGAAGCTGAGAGTCATTTAGTTGATAACTAATATATTTTTTATGAGGCAGACTCACATGAGACTCCAGAGAAAGGATCAGAAAGACTGATCAGAGAGACAAAAATTGGTCACTGAAAGATCGAAAGTAGAATTCCTTGTAGAACAAATAAATCATAGAAAGCTTGTGCATGTATGAACAAGATAGAATACCAAATTCCAGAAATGCACATTTTCTTAAAAGTCAGCTTAATGAATTATCAGCGCAAATCTTTAAATTCTAAAGTATTTGACCACATCTGGGAGAAGGTTGAAAAGAAAGAAAATTTCATCACTTTATTAGGAAGTCTAATATCACATTAGGAAGTAATCAAGCACAGATTTGTAATAAAAAGAGAAAACAATTATTCCAAATGAGGGTTTCATTTCCATTGATGTAAAAGTTCTTAAATTAGGTGCTAGCAATTACCATACAATTGATCCAGTCCCCCAGCTGAGTTGATATTGACTGCAGTATTATCACATGAAGGAAAAGAGAAAATTTACAAATGTCTGATGAAATGAGGTAAATGTGAAGTGTTCTAATAGTAATATCTGAGGTTTAGACACAGGTGAAGAGGTGGATTTTCTTTTCTAAAAATCCCCCATTTTTACCTTGTGCCAGTGGCTCACAGCTGTATCCTAGCTACTCAGGAAGCTGAGATCTAAGGACTATGGTTCAAAGCCAGCCTGGGCAAGAAAGACCCTGAGACTATTATTTCCATTTAGCCATCAGAAAACCAGAAGTGGCACTGTTGCTCAAGTAGTAGAGCACTCATC
Source organism: Dipodomys spectabilis (assembly GCF_019054845.1). Lineage (NCBI taxonomy): Eukaryota > Metazoa > Chordata > Mammalia > Rodentia > Heteromyidae > Dipodomys > Dipodomys spectabilis. The sequence continues at coordinate 1,250,168 of NW_024871244.1, forward strand.
TTGAGTTGAAGAGTTCAGGGACAGTGCCCAAGTCCAGACTACAAGCCCCTCGCACAGCAACGGCAACAAAATCTCCATTTCATGGATTACCTACATCTCTTCCTAACATTCAACAAAGGAGCCATTTTATCACCCACTACATTTAAGTCCTAATCTAGCTACTGCAAATAGATTGATTTGGTATCTTATATAAAACGGTTCATATTTGCGGAAACAAATACCAGCAGTGGTAACTTTTTTCCAGTCCTTGAACTCTGGGCCTGAGCCCTGAACATGGTTCTGCTGGTAGCTTTCATGTGAGCTTGTTTGTTATTTATTGGATTACTGCCAATGAGGGGAATTACTGGGTCTTAAGGGAGATCTATATTTACTCTTTCAGGAAACTCCGTACTGCATTCCACAGTGGTGGAACATGTTTAATTTCCCACCAACAGTGTAATAGAGTTCCCAATTGGCTACATCCATGCCAGTGTTTGCTATTGTTAGTTTTCTTAGTAATGGCCATTCTAATGGACGAGGTAGAATCTGTCTTGTTTACTTATAGATTTGTATGCATCTTCTAGCTACAATAAAGAAATGAATCCATGAAACCTATATTGCTCTGAGTCGGCATTCCTTTCTCTTTGCTCTTAATATAATTTCCCAAACCTTTCATTTTCCTTAGACTGGTGAAAATTCATCTTTCTGATGGGTGAATATAATTCCATTTTGTGTGTGTGTGTGTGTGTGTGTGAGTGTTTGTGTGTGTAAGATGACTATAGGGCCATGAATTCATTTCTAAGCATTCTGTTTCATCTGTAATTTTGTAATTCCATATTATAGTTGCATTGCTTTCTCTTCTACATTGAAGAAAGTTGTTGGGATTTTGATGAGTATTGCATTGCCAATTGTTTAAGGGAAGTATTGCAGTTTTCAAAATGTTAATTCTTCCAACAAGGAACATTGAAAGACTTTCTATTTTCTTGAATCTCCTTCAATTTCCCTTTTTATATTTTTAAAGTTTTCACATATACGTCCTTCACAATTTTAGTTAAATTAATTAATTCCTAGTTTTGTTGTTGTTGTTTTGTTTTGTTTAGGTTTGATTTGATTTTGAGGCTAGTATATGAGGCTGTTTTTTGGATTTCAGCATGGATCTTCCCATTGTTGGTCAGAGAAAAACTACTGATTCTTGTGGTTTTTATATCCTGCTACATTGCTGAAGGTTAGCATCACCTTTACTAACTTGAAGGAGGAATCCACAGTGTCCTTTAAATACAGGGTCATTTAATCTGTAAAAAGGGATAGTTTTGCTTCTTCCCTATTTGGATCTGCTTTATGTTTTTCTCTTGTCTATTGCTCTTGCAAGAAAGTCCACTACCATATTGACGAGTAGTAGACAGTGGACATCCTTTTCTCATTCCTCATGTTAATGTCTTCATGCTTCCACTCTTAGGTAAATGCTAATTATCTCTGTCATATACATACTCAGTTTAATATTGAAGAATGTTCCATGCATTCCTAGGTTCTCAGACTTTTTAATCATAAAGGTATATTGGAAATTGTTAAAAGCTATTTCTACATCCCTATTGATGATCATGTGTTTCTGGTCCCTGCTTCTGCTGATGGTTTGTATTAGGCTTATTGACATGAATATTGAATCAAATCATATCCAAGATGAATCTTATTTGATCATACCATATGATTTTTTTGTTAGTTGCTGAAATTGGTTTGTTAGAATTTTATTAAGAAGTTCTGCATTAATGCTTATCAAAGAGTTTGGTTCATAGTTCTCTTTCTTTGGTGAGTCCCTATGTGATTTGGGGAGGAGTCTTATTCTAGCTTCATAGAATGTATTTGATAACGTGTCTCTCATAGATACTAGATAGATGCATCTTGGTTTTTGATACTACTATCTAATCTATGTCTTCTATTTGGAAATTTAAGTCCATTGATATTGAGAGTTAAGACAGAAATATCTGATAAGTCCTGCTATGTTATACACCTGTTGTTAGGAACTGTGCCTCATCTACTGTTAACATATTTACCTTGTTCTCTGGTAGGGAGCATTTTATGTAACCAGTTCCTCTTCTTCTTGATCTTCTCTATGTAGGATATATTTGATTATATTCTATTCTGATAATATGGTGGACATAGGTTGTTTCAAGTTTTCTTTGTCATGAAATATGTTTATATATCCTTTAAATGTAAAGGAGAGTTTGGCTTGGGACCGTATTCATGGTTGGTAGTTGTTTACCTTTAATGTTTGTCATATATAATGCCAGGCTTTCCTTTTTACCATATCAGCTAAGAAATCTGTATTTATTCTGACTGTATATCCTTTATAAATAATCAATCTTTTTTCTATGGCATCTTTAAGAATCCTTTCCTTGATCTTTAATAATCCTCTAATGGATTATGATATCATGGTGGATTGTTCAGTTCTAGAATTCTGATTGGTTTCTAAAGGCTTCTCTTCCTTGAATGAGCCTATCTCTTTAGATGTTTGGCATGTTCTCTGCTAGAATTCTTCCCATCCATTTAGTTTCTTGCTCTTCTCCTTCCTGATACCTATCTCCCTGAAATTTGATCTTCTAACTGAGTCTTGAAGTTCTGGCAAGATCATTTCTTATTTCTTGGATTTGTTCTAAATGTTTAGTTCCTCTTTTCTGTTAGATCTATTCTGTCTTTGACCCTGAGATTATCTTCTATGTCATCTATTTGCTGTGGAGACTTTCTACTTTGTTTTTGATTTCCCTGTGTTCTAATTGGTCATTTTTTAGGGGTTCTGTCTCTTTATTAAAGCTTTGTTTTAGGTCTTGTATGGACTTTCTGTACAGTTTTTGCTTGGTTGGGGGAAATGTAAGGGTTGTTTTCTTAGCTGTGTCTTCTCTCATATCTTTTAACTAGGCATCCATTTTTTCTTGGACTCCCTTGACTTCTCAGAATTTATTCATATTTCTGTTTGAAATCTCCATGAATTATTTTGCTAATGACTGGTTGGTCTCATCTTGTTCACTGTCGCGACCTCCTCGACCCGCAAGGATGACGCGACAACAGGTTCTTCTTTCAGGCGGTTTATTCAGGACCTTTTACAACATCTTCTCTCCTGCTTCTTCTGCCTGCTTTTTCCTTCTTCTCTTTCCCGCTTCTTCCTGCTTCTCTGTCCCTCCACCCCCGCGCTCTGGTAATAAGCCTCCTGGATGGCCAATCCCGAAGCGCCACGTGGCATATACAGATAGGGCTGCAAACACGGAAGCAAACTAGGAGCCAAGTCATAGCCATATAAGGAGTTGTTTTTTACAGAGAGCACTCATCACCGGGAAGACAGAAGGCGGGAGCCAGCGCCATCTTTGGTCGCAGCCGCACCAGCTACAATGTTGCTTTCGTGGCCACGCCTTACGGCTGCGCTGTCTTTGGGCACGGTTCCCGCAGCTCTCCACAGTTCACAAATTTCCTTGTAGAGGTTTTCTATCTTTCCATTAATCACATTTTTCATCAGTATCCGTAATACATTTTAATAACTATCTTCTACATCCTTGATTGTCTGTTCTAATGCCTGGTTATTTACTGTGTGAATTATACTACTTTGTCATCACTTTTCTTGTATTTTTCTGATTTGTTCTGTCCATTTGGAGTTTTTCTTTTGGAGGATCTATGATATTAATAAGTGACTCTCTATATTCTTGGTTGATTTGCTAGGTCTTGGTTTGGTTTCCTGTTGTGATGTGTTTTCTGGAATTGCATTTTTGTCGAGTCCATTAAGTGTAAGAATAGAAATCAGTTGTGGTGAGATGTTGTGATGTTAATATTTGTGTTTCCAGTGACCATTTGGACTGTCCAGTGGTATGGTGAATTTTCTATGTGTATGGGTGTGGCTTTCTCTGATGTACACTTCTGTTCCTGCTTTTTTCAATGTTGTCCTTTTATTTCCACACTGCAAATGTGCTTTTGAATGTGTTGCCCAATGTATTCCTGGTTGGCACCTTTTTATAGATTTCTGTTTTCTTGTGAAGACGGTATAAAATCTTCTTATGAATTCTATGTCTATAATTATGTCTATATTTATAGCTGCATATCTATAATTATAGCTGATTTGATGTGACCCTCTAGATGTGGAGGACCTGCTAGGACTCTAAATCTCTGTTTCATTAGAGATTGCTAGGATAATTTTCTGTTGTTATTCTGTCATTGTTTTTCCTCTTCCTCAGATTTACTTTTTATATTGTGGATTTTTTCACATAATTCAGGATTTGTGATTGTTGTATCAGTTTATTTTGTTTTCCTGCTTATGCTACTTTGAAATATTGATTTCAGGCTTGTGAGAAGAAACAGAAAGAGACAGAAATATATGTTATTAAATTGAGAGAAAGAGAAGAGATTTAAACCTATTTACTACAAGTAAATTAATATTAAGCAAAGCTATTGAAAATAATTACTTATTTACACTTCAGAGGATGAGTGTAGTACTCTTGGGTATCTCGGGGGAAAGACTTTAGACTCATTACAATTGATGACTTACATTGAAATTACTGGCTAAACGTTCTTCTTCAGAAAGGGAAAAGCTCCATTACTTCCATATTAGTACTATAAAATCATTATAGCTTCATGTTGAATAGTTTTCCCCTTGCTATTTTCAATTCCGTTCTTCATCCATTAATTATCGAGGGCTTTGAATGACCAATTCCTTAAAATATCTATATTGCTTATATTGTGATATAAATCTCAGTAATATAAATATGAATTTATCTTTGAGTCTCATCTTGAGCTACATTCATATGAAATCTATGCAGTCTCAAGCAAGAAACTTGCCTTTTTTTACTCTATTCTATGTTGTAATCAATAAATCCTTTCTCTTTAGAAATGCGTTCTCAGCTTTTATATTGCTCCAGTAAACATCATATGTTTCTAGTACTTTTACTGAAATAAATATAAAGTTTGGAACATGAAGACAACTCCCCTATTATCACTTTAAAGTAAACCTTTGGGGATTATTTCATATATAAAAATAAAAAAGTGCAATGCAATGTTTATACATGAATAATATAATGGTTAAATCAATTAGACACATGAACTAACATAGCAATTTTCAATTAACATAAAGGCATCAAAATATTGTGTTCATGAATATCACTCATTTTAAAAAAATGACTAGTCAATACAAAGTTTATATTATATTTGAAATCTACAAAATGAAAATTGCACTCAGATTTGCTGTCAATATCCTGTTTCCAGGAATGCATTTATTCCGCAAACAGGAAAACAAAAAATAAGGGTTTTTCACATAGAATGAAAAATGTAGAAGCAGACTGTCTTTCCTTAAGATGTTAAGTACCTGCAAATCGTGTGATTTATTCAAAGATACTATACACACTCATAAGAGAATTTGTGATCAGAAGTGATAGGTAAGCAAAGTAACTGGAAAACTGTATGCTTAAATTGAGCTTTCAATATAGGATGACAAGTTTTCAATAAATGAGCCTATTATTCTGTATCTCTAACACACATACAGCATTCTTCATTTTCCCACATAGTTCCGTTCTCTTAGCTCAGTTCCTGATCGATATTCTTCTATTTCATGATTTCAATTCCTTCTAAAATAACAAGGTGGGCGTTTTTTTTGTCTCTAGATCCAATACATTCTAGAATCTTGGAAGAGTAGTATGAATTCATGGAGTTTGACTTGAATGTCAAGTATGAAGATTTTGTATTCAGGGTACTCTTAATTGGCCTAAAGCACACAAAGATACACAGTATACTAAGAACAAGGGACTTTATCTCAGGGAAACATACAGGTCCAGGCAAGATCCTGAAGCAAAGAAAAGCAAGGAAGCGCAAACCTCAATCAACTATAATTACAAAGGAATGGAACTGATCTCTGATGTGTCTGGGTGGCAGCTGTATGTGTTTGTGTGTGTGTGTGTGTGTGTGTGTGTGTGTGTGTCAGTAGAAAGAGAGAAAGAGAGACAGACAGAGGGAGAATTTTGTGTGGCTTACATATTTACAGTCCATAGAGCATTATTTGTTAGGGAGGAGGTGCTCATATCAGAGCTGTGATACTACTGTCATCACTTTACTACAAAACAAACACTTGCTTAATCTCTAATTAAATAGGGAAAATAAACTAACATCTTACACGATTGTTTGACAATTGATTAGTATATTGAAGGCCAAAGGGAGGAATTGGAGATCAATATAATCTTTTTCCTCTCTTCTAAATATTACACTGTAATAGATGTGATTTCAGGCGTCTCCTGCCATGTACTTCCAGTTGAATTACTAATATGCTAATAATATGAAATATGTGATAGAGAAATAGATTAGCCAGCAAGCACAAAGAATTTGTGATAAGATTGAGCTTTTGAGCAGGGTTGCCACAACTTCTAGGAATGTAATTCTTTCATATGAACTTCAAATTTTCTGGCTTTCCCTGTGTGATTAAATGGCAAGAAAGTACTGTAGAAATAAGAATTCTTGTTCAGCCAAGTAGAAAGTGCTCATGATCCCATCTGCACGTTGCAAATTTCCATTCTATATAGACTCTCTGTTAGAGTGGTTTAATTTAATATACTTCAGCACCTCATCCTTCCCTGTGGGAGACAAGAAAAAAGATAATTTTGTTTGTGTATTAAATTATGTAAATTACCATGTACAGGCATGATTTGTATAATTTTAGAACTTTGTAATAAATATGAGTAGGGATCATTTCACAATAAAAATATAATTAAAATCACTTAATAAGACTAGAAGTCACAGAATTTTCTGCATGAAAACATACATTAGATTAGTTGCAGAATTTCTATTTTGAGATAAAGTATATATTGAAGTATAATGCACTTTACCTAAGGATTGAAACATTTTATTGAAAAATATATTTCCTGGAGATATTTTTGCTTCATAATTTTAGGGATACCGTTGGACTCATTGTAATAATGAGATGTACAAGACGTTATGTCAAAAGACGAACTTTACAACTTTGGCTGGCGAGGGTGTGGAGATGGGTGAGCATGGAAAGGGGAAACAAAGGAAGAGGAAACAATGCTTGATAAGAAATGAACTAATTACTTTGCCCATATAATTGTAACCCCTCTGTATGATATTTTCACAAAAAAAATTAAGAAGAAAAGGATCTCAAAGTAATCATTTTTATTATTTTCCTATTTCCATGTGATTTACCTGCAATTTAGAAATCTAGTTATATAATTTAATTTAATTAAACCAAAAACATTATTGAATATAAGATTCTTATACTCTCTACATTCTTCACACTGAGATCATCAAATATGGTGAGTTTGAAATGATTAGTCTCTGTTTGACCCATGTTAATATTATTTAAAATGTGAGTGAAATGTTTAAAAAGTAGTATTTATTTTAGTTGCTCTGAAGAGACAATAACTTATATAATCAAAGCCTTAAAATGATTAGATTTAAAATTTAGAATTCAGGAAATGTTTTTGATCACATTGGTTACTGGAACCTTCACAAAAACCTCATGTGATAATTTATATTGATGAAGCAAAAATCTCACAATGGTTACTGGAGCCTTCACAAAAACCTCATGAGACAGTTTATATTGATGAAGCAAAAATCCCAGAGTTTAGACATTTACCAATAGAAAAATCATGTCATTCTGAATATGTAGAGCTACATAACAAACATAGAATATTTATCTTTAAATATCTGAATATACTAATACACTTAATTTCAGGGTAAGTTCTTGTTCTGAAAGGAGATAAAATTTCATTTATTTTGAAAAGTAAACCTAAGTATTCATTTGAATAAAAGACAATGTTTAAAATATCACTCATCCAAGACACAAGATGTACAGTTCAGTGTTTTTCATGCCTATTATGTTCTCTAAACTTACTACAAATACTAGATTAGTAAATCTAAATCATTGCTTTGTAGGGAAATAGAAATATTCTTAAAACTCATGACTATAACTTTTTCTCAAACAATTACTTGGTAACTGTTTTATATTTTTTGTCATGGATTCCTATTTGATAAATTTTTACTCATTAAGTTAAATAATTGGCCAATAACAATATAAATTATGCATGAACAACGTTTAGAACAAGTATTTCTTTCACAAGACATATCATGGTTCTCTTCAAGAACACTGGAAGGCTGTGTGTTATTTATTTATTTATTTATTTTATTAATGGTTATTAATTTTAAGAAGTGGCAGTTTCGTTATTCTCTTTCCATAATATATTTAAAACGGTTGATTATACTCCCTCTATTTCCTTTTTGTTAAACCTTCCTTCAAAGATCTTGTTTTTTACATAAAATTATATCGTTATATAGGCACATATAAACTCATTTGGAAGATTTAAGCTAAATTGCAACTTAATTCAAGATGTACAGAGGATTAACAGGATGAACAAAAACGAGTATTTTTTTGTTAACTACGGAATAGAACTATCATTATTATTATGCTTAGGGTTAGGATACCAGACAGAATTAGAATTAGGGTTAGAGAAATAGCAAATTTAGGTTCAACACAGGATGACCTATTGCATCAATAATAGTCACAGCACACTGTACTAAAAATGAACTTTACACCATGGGGAGAGAAGAGTAATGGAGATTGGAGAGGGAAGGGATAGTTGGACAACAACAAAGCAGTGAGTAACAATGGTCAACAAGAAATGTACTCATTACCTTACACATTTAACTGTAATCCCTCTGTCAGCTTCATTACCTACTCAGGAAGCTGATTTCTGAGGACCGCAGTTCAAAGCCAGCCCAGTCAGGAAAGTCAGTGAGAATTTTATCTCCAATTAACTACCAGGAAACCAGAAAGTGGTACTGTGGCTCAAGTGGTACAAGCACACACCTTGAGCTAAAGAACTCAGGGATTGTGCCCTGGCCCAGAGTTCAAGCCCTACGACTGACAAAAAGAAAAAAAAAATAAATGTGTTAAATGTTAAGTAAAGCAGAACTTTTTTAGGTTCTAGGAATTCAGGAAAATCTGGGATAATGGAAGTACAATGTATTTCATAATATCAGGATTTGAGATCAATGGGTATAATGATTCCTCTTATGGAACAAGATAGGTTCACAGATAAGAGTGAGAAAATCTGTAGGGTTTAGGAAAACCTGCAATTTATTTCGAGGATTACTGTGGAATTTCAGTTAGGATTGCACAAAATGAGCATTTTTCATACATTTTAGAATTGGGATACCTTTAGTATTAAGGTTATGGTTAGGATTCCAGCCATGGTTAGGTTTAGAGTGAAGGAGAAAAAAAATTGAGGGTCAAATTGAAGGTACATTGTAATATAAGCCTGGTAAGAATTAGAATGAATGTGAACTAGAGTATTGCTATTAATATTAGAATCTACTTGCAATTAGACTTATATTTATTCTCAATATTCCAGTTAAGATTAAGTTTAGGGTTAGAAAATGACTAAGGTATAGGAAAAAATTGAAACCTATGTATGGAAGGCTTATTTGAATCAAGTTAGGATGAATGAAAACTAGTGTAACACTAGTTAGTGTTAGTATTGACATATAATTTGGACTAAAATCAGGGTCAGCATTTTGTTCTGATTATGATTAGTGTTATGAATAGGAAAGTTTTACTATAAACTTGAGTTTTCACTAACAAGTAGAAGCAAAAATGTGAGCCTGAATAGTAACTAGAGCATTATCATTATATTTATTTCTCAGTGATCATTCTTGTAATGATTAATGAGAGTTTTCCAGTCAGGTTTAGGTTGAGAGTTAGCATTAAGTAAAAGACTAGATGATATGTAAATCTGAAATTGTTTTAGGATACAGTGGTTCAGGAAAATGTAGGATTAATGAAAACTACAGTATTTTTCCTGGTAAGAGAATTTGAGGACAAGTAATATAATGGTTCATGTTAGGGAAGAAGACAACTTCACAGGTAGAGTCAGGAAATTTGTTGGATTCGGGCAAATTGAAACTCATTTCCAGAGTGCAAACTGGAATATTCATTACAATGAATAAAAACTAGAGTATTTTTATATTAATTTTGGACTATTATTAGGTTGAAAATTGGATTTCAGTTCCAGCTAGCCTTAGTGTTAGCATCAGGGAAATGGAAAATTTATGGTCAAACTGAAAGTAAATCTTTGAATAACAAGTCAAGATCGAATTAGGATGAATATGAAATGGGAAACTTCTAATAATATTAGGATTAGGGGATGATTAGTGTGAGGGTTAGCCTGAATGTTGTGTTAGAAAAATGGCAAGGTATTGAGTAAAACTAGAAACTATTTTAAGAAAATGAATTGAATCAAAGACAAGATGTATAAATTTAATGTACTTTTGTGGCTTTTAGAATCCAAAGGCAATTGGTTCTAGGGTTAGGGTTACTTTTCTAATTATGAACTAATGAATTAATGTTAAAATTCTTTCATTCTTAGAAACCAAGACAGTCACAAGTTGGGGAAAAAACAATTTTCTACATGAAAATGTGTCTTAAAACATTTTCCAACCAGGATTAAATAATAGTGAACAGGGTGTCATTTATTAAAATTAGGTAAGTTGATGATAAAACTTTCAAAAATATCCAAACACATAAGATTGGAACTCAGATATGTTATTGGGAAAACAGATAACTGCTCTAGCTGGGAAATTGTGTGTGTGTGTGTGTGTGTGTGTGTGTGTATGCACCCACCACAGGTGTTCAAATCAGGCCTGGGCCCTGTCGTTAGCTTATTCTGTGGAAGTATGTCACTAAACCACATAGCACAGGCTTTCTTCTGGCTTTTTAGTAGTTATTTTGAGATAAATCTCTCATGGATTTTCCTGTCTGGTCTTAATCTTCTGATCCCTAGCAATCCTTGGGTTAGTGTTACTGTGGGTGCTACCACAAAGTGACAATTCATTAAACTGGGAGCAATATGGAAGTAGTTGTGCAAGATATGAAGTAACCAGTTCATTAATGTGGGAGTAACAGGATCACATTTGATTGCCGTCAAACACATTATTTCTGATGAGTTTAACTGAAGCCCAAAGCATAATCCAAACCTATTATCCACACTGTATGAAGTAGCATATATTCATGGTGTAGAATATGTACAATGAATTAAATCCTGAATCAAACGACTTTGTTGGATTTGCACCAAAGAAATAGATTGTCATTGAAATGAAGTCCAGACTGGAGGCCTGTAGCGAGCAGGAGAGCATCTGCTTAGTGTGTGTCCAACCCCAAGGACCATAAAAAAGTAGAAGGGAAAGTGTAAGAGAAAGAGGAAAGGAAAGGAGGAGGAAGGGGTAAGAGACTAGGAAGGGCATAGCAGGAGGGAGAAGAGAAGGGGACAGGGAGAAAGTAGAGGTAGGAGAGAAGGAAGAGGGAAACAGGACCCTGGGGAAGAGGAGCAGGAGAGGAGACAGGAGGAGGAAGATAAATGCAATATAACAGCAAGAATTGTTGGAAAACATTTTGCATAAGTGATTTGCATGTGCATGGCAGGATTATTTTCTAATCAGAGACAGCTAGCACAGTGACAATATGGGTGATACCTGTTGCTCAATCATTTTATTCTCTTTCTTCTGTGAGGAGTTCAGAAGATATGCTGAGTTTGGTTCGGTGTTTACTTCAGGATTTCTTTTTCATGAATCAAACAATGGAAGGAAATAATTGCAACTTCCCTTAATTAAAAAAGAATAGAAGCTATATTTATTTGTATTACAATGCATGAAGAAATCCTGGAGATTTCTGGTTAATTCAGAGGGCCCCATGCAAAAATATAATACAAGAGGAAAGTAAAACTGCTTTTAATGTATAATAGGTTATCATTGATGAAAAGGTTTACTGGACTTTTTTCGTTTTTCTTTTTGTTTTTTTGTTTTTGTTTTTGCCAGTTGTTCATTGCTCCAAGTCACCACGTGAAACTCCATTTCTGTAGTCCCTGTGGGTGTGGGTGACTCCTCAGGTCACCCGTTGAGATGTGTGGACAACTCCTTTACAGTGGATATGCAGTGAGTGGATGTGTGTGCATGCTCCCCAGCATTGCCAGATGAGTCATGCCCACACTTCCCACCTAAATTCCCAGTCTCAGTTGCTCCATTTCACCCAGGAACTAGCAGCCATGGGTCTAGAGTTGAGGCCACTGCTGCCTTCTCCTCCTCCAGCTGTGCTGGTACTGGTCTTCTGTACTCCTGAGTGCGTGGCCCATCCTAAGGAGACTCTATTCTGGGGTCACTGCCTGCCCCCGTGAGTGCAGGTTGGGGGACACCATGTTTGTACACTGCACAGTCCATGGTTAAAGGAAGGCTGGGGATGTTGTCTGCCCTCTTGGGGCCAGGCAGCCCAGCCATGGTTCACCTCATCAGTCTTTAAGGGGGTCTGGGTACTGGAGCCATGTGTTGACACCTCTGCCAGCTGGCTTGTGACAGCTGCAACAGCTCAGCAACTTGGAGCCCCTTCAGCATCTCTGTGGACCTCCATTTTCTGGTCCTTGTGGGCTCTGGTACAGGGCCAACCCTACATATGCCAATCAGTGCCAGAGAAGCCTGGACTTGCAGCACACCAGCTGCAGCACCGGGGGAATGAATCCCCTCTTGCTTTGCTGTGTAGCCTCCTCTGTCGCCCTTCTGGCCCACATGGGCCCAGCTCTGGGTGCCATTGCAGGGATACTCCATTTGGAGGCAATGGGGTCACCCTCTACCCTCGTTGTTCTCCAAAGCAGGGGAAAGGGCTTGGCAATGTAGGCTACACAGATGGAAGGCAGGACTTGGCGTCTGCCCTGCCTTCCCCCCAGGCTTTGGCACTTGAGTCTGGGTTGCTTGGTTTGGTCACTAATGGAACCTTGTTGGCTACAGCCCACCGGAAAGGTCCTGCACCTGCTGCAGCAGCAATGCGGTGTCCTGGATCCCCTTAGGGTCACCACATGGAACTCTGATGGGTCTACTTGGGCTGGGTGTGGGTTTCATCTCAGGACTCCAATTAAGAATTGCCACTCCCCTTCGTGGTACTGCAAGCAAGAGGTGCCACATATAATATCTACTTTCTAACATTTTCCTTCACTGAGATAAACAGAACTTGGAGATATAAATAAGTTTTATAAAAACAAAATATATAACCTATATCACTTCAACCTTCTAAATCATTATAATATTTTAATCCAATAGGAATTGTCTGTAATTATTTATTTTACATTTGAATGTAACTAATGTAATGTATTTTGTGTGTATTTTACTATTCTAGTATAATTTCATTTGCACTACTTACATACAATTTTTTTCAAATTCTGAGATTCAATCACGTGTTTATGGATAAGTGTTTTGTTGTACTTTTATTTCAGTTTTCCATTATGGCCTTATGAATACAAACAATAAGATCCATTCTTGCTAATATAAAGTTCAATGATTTTGGACTAGAGAATCGAGGATATAATATTACATATCATACAGTAATGTGTATCACTTTGTTTGTTACTGCTCCATAAAATAATTAATAATTCAGGTGGCAGCCACTTCATCTGGCATGCTCGTCTGTCTGGTGAAGTAGGATCCTACTGGCAGCCTGCCCATATCAGGCCATTGCGGCCTGCTGTTCAGCTAGGGCAGCAACCCGGCAGCTGCTGTGTGAATGACACAGTGTCACTAACTCACATCTAACACATGCTTGCCCCATGGGCTTGGGCCCTGAGGATCAGCCCCTGGGAGCACACACACACCGGGGGCAAGGGGCGCCTACCTAGGAAGGTGTGCAGACCAAACAGAAGCTACTCTGCAGATTGGCTGGTACGGTATTTATTCTCCTTAGAGCAAGGGACAATTCTGCTCTGCTGTGGGGAGAAAACAAGAAAGACAGACCCAGGAGGGTGAAGCCAACTTTTGTACTCAGGCTGCCAAGGAAACTTTCCTCCATGCACTCTCCAGCAGGCTCATGAAGTCGTTCCATGCACCTTGTCCATGAAGTAGCAGTCAGGGACACTCATGTCTGGTACTCCTGGCTGCTCTTTTGGATTTGTTTGTTAATTTATACAGACAGCCCCTCCCTCAGACAGCAGAGTCATTCTGGGTTTTGTAAAACGTTCTGCATCTGAGCATTCCCAATGTTTGGTTTTTGCATTATTTCTTGTAAATGCTTTGTGAAATTTGTGTTTTAGGTGTTGTGGTATGAGAGAAGGACCAGATTATGAACATAGTTTCCTACCAGTCTTTCATTTAAAAACGAAAACAGATTCTCTATAAAAATGCCTATCAGGAAGTAAATTTGAGAGGGGAAAAAAGGCTGTTTTCTCATAAGATCAAAATTTGCTAGTTTTATATGCATGTTTTATGCACTCAAAATACAATTAAGTAACTCACTATCTAGGAACAATTGTCCAGAGCTAAGAGTTAAGTGTCTGGGAGCTAGAAGCAGGGTGTTTATGAGCTTTATCCAAAGGGAGGGAAGAAAGTTAAAATTCATAATTGACTTTTTAGAATCAAGGTGGCAAATCAAAATGAGAATCACAATAAATTTCTTTGCTATTCGGGGTCTTTTATTGTTCCATATGAATTTTTGGATTGCTTCTTCTATTTCATTGAAGAGTGACATTGAGATATTGGTAGGTATCACATTGAATTTGGATATAGCCTTTCGCAGTATTGCCATTTTCATGATGTTAATCCTCCCAATCCAGGAGAATGGGAAGTTTCCCACATCCATAGCTCTGCTTTACTTTTCTTTTTCAGGTTTTTAAAGTTCCCAACATAGAGGTCCTTCACCTATTAAGTTAACTCCTAGGTATTTTATTTTTTGTGCGGCTAGTAAAAAGGGGTTGCTTTCCTAATTTCAGCTGCACTCTATCATTATTGGAATACAGGAAAACCTTTATTTTCTGAGGGTTAATTGTATACTCTGCTAGTTTGCCAAAGTTTCTGATCAGCTCAAGTAACTTGGGAATGGAGTCCATGGGTTTCATTAAATACAAGACCATGTCATCTTCAAAGAGGGAGAGTTTTACTTCATTTTTGCTATTTGGAACCCCTTTAAGATTGCATCTTATCTTATTGCCCCAGCTAGCATTCTAATACTAAGTTGAAAAGGAGTGTAGAGAGCAGACATCCTTATCTTATTCCTGAATTTATAAGAAATGGGTTTAACTTCTCACCATTAATATAATGCTGGCTGTAGGTTTGTCAATTCTTAGCAGAAAGAACAGCACTAGAGCAATATCAGTTCCAAATTTCAAATGCTACTAAAAAGCCATAGTAATAAGAACAGCTTGGTTCTGGCGCAAGAACAGACCTGAGGACCAGTGGAGTAGGACTGAAGACTCAGAAATGAACCCCCTGACCGATAGCTACCTAATCTTTGACAAAGGAGCTAAAAAAAGAGAATGGAAGAAAGACAGCCTTTTGAGTAAATGGTGTGGGCAAAATTGGTTAAACACCTGTTAAAGTAAACCTGCATCCATGTATATTATCCTGCACAAGAATCAACTCCAAATGGATCAAAGACCTCAAAATAAAAGAGGACACAATGAAAACATTACATGAAGAAATAGGATAAACTCTAGAGCTTATTAGCACATACCGAAATTTTCTTAATAGAGAGCCAGAAACAAAGAGTAAAGAAAAATAAGTTAAGAAATTCATTCCTTAATTCATCTCTTTATGAAACAAGTAATTTACTATTACAAGATGAGATGGAATTATAAATTCCAAGTGCTGATACAGTCTGTATGTAATAAACATATTACAAATGTCAAAAAAAAGAAATCAAAGAAAAGTTGAACAAATGGGATTGCATGAATCATGAGAGCTTCTGCAAGGCAAAGGTCATAGCTAGCAATATCAATAGAAAGCACACGTTCTGGGAGAAGATCTTCATGAGGTATAAAACGGACAAGGTCTTATATCTAAAATGTACTTAGGACTCAAAAAATTAAATCCCCAAAAGCAAATCCTCAAAGAAACAACTGCTCGATAATTAAGTGGGCTATTAACTTAAAGAGAGACTTCTCTGAAGAGGAAATAAAAATGGCGATTAGACAAATGAAGAAATGCTCAACTATTCTAGCCACAAAAGAAATGCAAATCAAGACAACATTGCGTTTGCACCTTACTCTAGTTAGAATGGCTATAATCAAGAAATTTATTTTTTTTTCTGTTGATGTGGTGATGAGGAATCCAACCAAGGGCCTCATTCATGCAAGGCAAAGCACTCTACTATTGAGCCACCTTCCCGGTCCCTAATCAAGAAATTTAATAACAACATGTTGGAGGGGATGTGGCTAAATAGGAAGCCTATTTCATTGATGGTGGGAGTGTAAACTTGTTTAACCACTTCGGAATGCAGTATGGAAGTTCTTCAAAAGACTCCATGTAAAGTTCCCCTGTGTCCCAGCAATCCCACTTTTGGGCATTTAGGCATTTACCCAAATCATCACAAACAAGGTCATACCAAAGTTGCCTGTGCAACCATGTTTATTGCAGTATTATTCACCATAGCTAAGATATGGAACCAACCTCGATGCTCCTCATTTCATGAATGGATCAAGAAAATGTGATACAATCACACACACACACACACACACACACACACACACACACACACACACACACACAATGGAATTCTATGCCTCCATTAGAAAGAATGAATGAAATTGTCACATTTGTTAGGAAATGGAAAGACTTGGTAAATATTATATTAAGTGAAGTAAGCCAGGCTCAAAGAAACATACATCCCATGGTTTCCCTTGTTTGCAAGGACTAGTACATGTCTAGGACAAGCATAGAAGTTCAAAGGCTATGGACGTATAACCACATAAGATGACATTAAGTGAAAGGAATCCCAAGTCAGACACACAAGTGATTTTTTCTTTCTTGTTTTTGTTTTTAATATACTTATAATGCGCTATGTGATTCTTTTGTAAGTTCATCCCTCCATGGTATAATCCCTGTTTTTATTGTATTTGATTCAAGTGTTCTGCATTTTTATATACATTTTTGTAATTTGGGGAGTGGAAAGGTTATAGCAGAATGCTGAAATGGGGATGCAGGTTGACCCATTGTGATGATGAGATGTACAGGACACTGTGTCAAAAATGAATTTACAATGTCAGGTAGGGGTGAAGGAGGGAGGAGTTGGAGAGTTGTGGAGGGAAGGTTTAGTAGGGGAAAAATAAAGGAGGAGGTAACAATGCTCAATAGGAAATGTACTCATTACCCTACTCATGTAACTATATACCCTCTGTATATTATTTTTACAATAAATAATATAAAACTCTCTTCTTGGTATAGAATTCCAGTGCTGCCCTCGGCATTGCATTTTTTGTCTTTTCTGGCTGTGGTTAGGTCCATCTGCCTAGTGGATCAGTAGTCTTGGTCCTGAAGTGGGACTTGGATTATCCAGTGATGGTTGGAACTAGGCCAAGGACATGACAAAACCATTTCCAGGGCATGGCTTTTTCATTCCCCGCCGCTATGAAACTAGGATTCCAAGCAGAATATCTCTGAATTTGACTCCAGAAAACAATCACTGAACCAAAAGGCAAGGTCACAAAACACCTCCCCTCCTCCCCCCATTCCCGCCTTTCTTCCTCCTTGGTAAAGTACAAAATAATTTTACAGGTTTTGACAAACACACAAATTGCCTACCACCTCCCCTTTTAAACTAGGTTTAAAGTCACTAAGTCATGTAAACTGATAACGCCGCACTCATTATTCTGGACAACAACTTCAGGTTGTTTGATGCTTTAATTAGTTGTTGTTGGTGGTAGTAGTAGGAGGGCCTGAACTCTGGGTCTGGTTGCTGTACCTTAATGCTTCAATTCTTTAAATTTTATTTTTGTCAGTCCTGGGGTTTAATCTCAGGGAGTTAACATATCCCTGAGTTCTTCAGCTCAAGTGGAGCCCTCTACTACTTGAGCCACAGTGCCAATTCCTGTTTTCAGATAAGTGTCTTTCAGACATTCCTGCCAGGGTTTGCTTTGATCAGTGAATTTTTAAATTATATTTCTTCTATGTATTTATTGGAATATTGCACTTTATCTGAAATTTAAAGTTTTCTGTAAAACTTTGTCTTCAAGTATGCAATAGTATTAAATATTACATTTACAATCTATTCTGTAGCAATACATTTAGAAATTATTATGTTAAGATGAAAATCTTGTTGATTGTAGAAAAATCCTATTAAAGTCCAAATGGGAAATATGCTCATTTCAGCAGCCTTGAGTCTCCTTCGAATTTATTTATTTATTTATCTATTTATTTGTGAAAATACTATACAGAGGGGTAACAATTACATGGGCAAGATAATGAGCACATTATTCATGAAGCATTGTTGCCTCCTCCTTTGTTTCCCCTTCCCATCTGTTCTCATCTGCGCCACCCCCCCCCCCCACCGGGCTCTCCAGACACCCCTTGGCCTGCCCCCCACCCTCGTCGGGCAAGTTGTAAAGTTCGTTTTTCTTTTCTTTTTTATTTGTTTATTTTTTTATATTAAGAATACCAACAGATGAGTTACAATTACATGGGCAAGATAATGAGTACATTTCTTATCAAGCATTGTTGCCGCCTCTGCCTCTTTGTTTCCCCTTCCCATCCCTTTCCATGCTACTCCCCTCTCCCCACCCGATCCTCCCCACACCCCCCTTCAAAGCTGTAAAGTTTGTTTTTCGACCTAATGACTTGTAAATCTCATTGTTGCAATGGGTCCACCTGTATCTCTAGTTAAAAGATTATTTTTTCCCTTTCCCTCCACAAATTATACCATCAAATACCGTGAAAGCAGGGGCTATACTGTAGGGGAGGGACATACAAAGCAATATAGAAATCATCTTATAAATATGTTATAAACAATCGCAAGAAAAAAATATTGAATCCTTATCTTGTGATTCATTTCACCCAACACCAACTTGTCCGACCTTTTCTGCTTGTCTCAGACATATACTGGTTATTGAAAATAAAGGAAACCATGGGACCTATGTTTCTTTGGGACTGGTTTACTTCACTTAATATAAATTTTTCCAAGTCTTTCCATTTCCTAACAAGTGGGGCAATGTCATTTTTTCTGATGCAGGCATAGAATTCTATTATGTATATATATACCACATTATATTGATCCATGCATCTACTGAGGCACATCTGGGTTGGTTCCATATCTTAGCTATGGTAAATAATGGTTCAATAAACATAATTGTGCCGGAGCTTTAATACGGTCTTGTTTGTGACCTTTTGGGTAAATACCCAAAAGTCGGATTGCTGGGCCATATGGGAGCTCTATGTGGAATCTTTTGAGGAACCTCCATACTACTTTCCAAAGTGGTTGAACACGTTTACATGCCCACCAACAATGCAATAAATTTCCCTTATGCCCACATCCTCTCTAGCATCTGTTGTTATTAGAGTTCTTCATTATAGCCATTCTAACTAGGGTGAGGTGGTATCTCAATGTTGTTTTGATTTGCATTTCTGTTATGGCTAGACAGATTGAGCATTTCTTCCTGGGTCTATTGGCCATCCTTCTTTCATATTCAGAGGAGATTCTCTTTATGTCTTTAGCCCACTTATTTATTTGGCAGTTGTTTCTTTGAGGATTTGTTGTTGGGGGATTTAATTTTTTTGAGTTCCAGGTATATTTTAGATATGAGATCCTTGTCTGTTGTAGTGAAGAGCTTCTCCCAATCAATGGGCTTTCAATTGATCTTGCTAGCTATGTCCTTTGCCATGCAGAAGCTCTGCAATTTCATGCAATCCCATTTGTCCAACATTTCTTTGATTTGTGTAATTCTGGGTCTCTATTAAGAAAATTTCAGCCTGTGCAAAGGAGACCTACTGTTTCTCCTATTCCATTCTTTAATGTTTTCAGAGTGTCTGTTTGACTCCGAGGTCTTTGATCCATTTGAAGTTCATTCTGGTGCAGGATGATGTATAAAGTTCTAGATTTAGTATCCTACAAGTTGTTAACCAATTTTGCCAGCACCATTTACTGAAGAGATTGTGTTTCTTCCATTCTAATTTCTTAGCTCCCTTATTGAACATTAGATGTCTATAGGTCTATAGGTTCATTTCTGGGTTTTCATTTCTAGTCCATTGGTCCTATGGGTTGTTCTTGTGAGAGAAGCAAGCTGTTTTAATTACTATGGCTTTGTAGAAGCGTTTGAAATTTGGTATTGATATTCCTCCAGCACTGTTGTTTCCGTTAAATATCGTTTTTGCTATTCGAGTTATTTTATAGTTCTATATGAATTTTTGGATTGCCTCTTCTTTTTACTAAAAGAATGAGGCTGGAATATTGATAGGTATCATATTGAATTTGAAGATAGCCTTGGGAAATATTGCCATTTTCACGATGTTGATCTTTCCAATCCAGGAGCATGGGGGTTTTTTCCACTTTCTAAGTTCGGTGCTGATTTCCTTTTTAAGGTTTTCAAAGTTGTCATCATAGAGGTCCTTCTTTTCTTTGTTAAGTCCTAGGTATTTTATTTTTTGTGGGGCTATTACGAATGGAGTTGCTTTCCTGATTTCAGCCATACTTTTCTCATTTTTGGCATGCAGAAAAGCCATTGTTATTTGAGGATTAATTTTATACCCTGCTACTTTGTCAAAGTTTTGAATAAGCTTGAATAATTTGGGAATGGAGTCCGTGGGATTCTTTAAATCCAAGTTCATGTCATCTGAAAAGAGGTAGAGCTTCTTCTTTCCCTATTTGGATTCCCTTTTATATTTGAATCTTATCTTATAGCTGTAGCTAGGTATTCTAATACTAGTTTGAAGAGAAGTGGAGTGAGTGGACATCCTTATCTCATTCCTTAGTTAAGAGGAAATACCTTTATTTTTTCACCATTAAGTAAAATGTTTGAAGTAGGTTTGTCATATACATCCTTTATTATATTGAGGAATGTTCCCTGAATTCCTAATTTTCCCAGAACCTTCATCATAAAGGGGTGTTGGATCTTGTCAAATCCTTTTTCTGCATCTATTGAGGTAACCATGTGGTTCTTATCCTTGCTCTTGTTGATGCGAGTTATTGTATCAATTGATTTGCGTATATTGAAGCAGCTTTACATCCCTGAAATGAATCCTGTTTGATCAAGATGTATGATTTTTTGGATGAATTGCGAAAGTCGATTGACCAAAATTTTGTTGAGAAGATTTGCATCAATGTTCATCAAGGGAATTGATCTACAGTTCTCTTTCTTTGATGAGTCCTTGCCTAGTTTGGGGATGAAGTTTAATGATGGCTTCATAGAATGAGTTTGGTAGTGAACTTTTGCTTTCAATTTCATTGAAGACTTGAAGGAGTATTGATGTGAGCTCTGCTTTGAAGGCCTAGTAGATTTCCATTGTAAAACTATCTGGTTCTGGGCTTTTCTTAGATGGGAGGTCTCTTATTGCTATTTCTATTTCATTGCTTAATATGCGACAGTTAAGATGGTTTAACTCAGTTTAGTTTCAGCATGTCATTATTTGCTAGGAAAAGGTCCATTACTGCAAACTTCTTAAACTTACTAGCATACAGTTTTGAGAAGTATTCCCTTATAATGTACTGAATCTTGGTTGTTTCTGTGGTGATGTTTCCATTCTCATCTCTGAGTTTATTTATTTCAGTGTGTTCTCTTGTTCTTCTAATAAGATTTGTTAAGGGTCTGCCAATTTGTTAATTTTTCAAAAACCAACTCTGTTTTGTTGATTCTTTCTATGTTTTTGGATTCTTATTTATTTAATTTTGATTTAATTTTAATTATTTCTTTCCATCTACTGGATTGGGGTTTATCCTGCTGCTCTTTTTCAAGGAGGCTCAGATGTCTCACTAAATTGTTGGTTTGAGATCACTCCAATTTGTTGATGTAGGAACTCAGAGCTATAAACGTGCCTCTGAGTACTGCATTTGCGGTGTCCCAGAGGAGCTGGTAATTTGTGTGTTCATTTTTGTTGAATATTACAAACATTTGAATTTCGTTTCTGATCTCTTCCATGACCCACCGGTGATTCAACAGTGTGTTGTTCAGCCTCCATGTGTTACAGGACTTTCATTGGTGGCTTTTGGTGTTGAGTTCTAATTTTATTCCCTTGTGGTCTGAGAGAATGCAAGGTATAATTTCAATGTTTTTGTATTTGGACAAGTTTGCTTTGTGACCTAAATGTGGTCTATTTTGGAAAAAGTTCCCTGTGCTGCTGAGAAAAATGTGTATTCTGATGCTGCTGGGTGAAATATTCGGTAGGTGTCTGTTAAATCTAGGTGATCTATGCAGTTTTATATCTGTGGTTTCTCTGCTGATTTTTTGCCGAGTTGATGTATCTAGTGGGCAGAGTGTGTGTTAAAGTCCCCAACAATTAATATCTTGGATCTATGGGAGATGTGAGAAAAATTAGAATTTCTTGGATAAATTTGGGTGCTCTTGTGGGGAATAGATATTTAGAATTGTAATATCCTCCTGAAGGAGAGATCTCTTAATAAGTATATAGCGACCTTCTTTATCTCTTCTCACTAATTTTAATTTGAAATCTATTTTATCTGATATTAGGATTGCAACTCCTTCCTGTTTATGAGGCCGTTTGCTTGTTAGATTTTGTTCCAACCTTTCACTTTCAACATGTGTTTGTTTTTATGAGAAAGTTGTGACTCCTGAATGCGGCAGACAGAAGGATCTTTTTTTTTTTTTTTTAATCCAAGTAGATAGTCTATTTTGCTTAATTGTATTGTTAAGTTTGTTAATGTTGGGAGATAGTACTGAGAGATATTTGGGAGTTCCTGCCATTTTATGCACCTTCTTGGGGGCTGTGCCAACTGGGTTATTCCTACGGTTCTTGGATTCTCAATTTGGGTGCAGTTTCTTAGCCTTTATTGTGGTCCTGTTGGTTTTCTCTGTGTAGGACATTTTTAAGTAACTTTTGTAGGGCTAGTTTGGTAGAGATATATTGTTTCACTTTTTCTTTGGTATGGAAAGTTTTTATTTGTCCTTCAGTCATGAAGTAGAGTATAGCTGGGTACAGTTTTCTTGGTTGATAGTTGTTTGTCTTTAGGGCATGGCCTACATCATTCCAGGCTCTTCTTGGTTTAATTGACTCTGCTGAGAAATCTGAGGTGATTCTACTTGGTTTCCCTTATAGGTGATTGATCTTTTCACCTTGACAACTTTAAGGATGTTTTCCTTGGTCTGAATTGATCCTGTGGATATGATAATGTGGAGTTGTGATGTCTTGTTTTGGTCTGGTCTATTTGGGGTTCTAAAAGCTTCTTGTATCTGAATAGGCCTATCTTTTTGCGTGTTTGGGAAGTTTTCTGCTAGGAACCTGTGAAACAAATTTCTTAGATCATTAACTTCTGTTTCTAGGTGCTCCCCTATACCTATTATCATCAGATTAGGCTATCTGATGGTGTCTTCCAAATGTTGAATAGGTCTATCATATTTCTTGGATTTGTCTTAGATAGTTGTGTGTTCTTCCTCTATAATATATAGGCTGTCTTCAGTCCCCGAGTTTCAGTCTTCTTCATGGTCTAACCTATTTTCAAAATTTCTACTTTGGTTTTTTTAATTTCTTTTCCTTCTAATTGGTCGGCTTTGATGGCTTCAAATTCTTTGTTGGAGCTTTGTTTTAGATCTTGTATGAATTTGTTTACTTCCTTAATTTGGTGTTCAGTGTTTATTCACAAATCACTTAATTGATTGGTTATGGTTTCCTTGGACTCTCATTCCTTCTGTTAGGCTTCATTCAACATTCCCTTTCAGGTCTCCCTGACTTCTTTCAGCTGTCTTTTAATGGCTTCCACGAATGCCTCTATTTGGTATGAAAGTAACACAAGTTTTGTGCTAGAACACTATTTTAAGGCAAGCATCAACCAAATTCCTTTTGTTGCACAATCAAAAGTCGACAGATACAAACAATCTATTTCAACAGGTACAATATATTCAATGTAAAACAACAATGTATTAATGGGGTAAGAACAGCAAAGTAGAATTTGGCATACCAGAAATTAGTTTTAGGGAGAAAAGTGGGGGAAAATATGATTAGAGAGATGTGGAAAGGTAAAAGGAGAGTGAAATTAACCAAGCCTTAATCTCAAAGAAGAAAATGGATTGGACAAAATGATAGGAGAAAAAGAAGTGAAAGTAAAAGAGGCAAGAAAAAATGGAAAAAGAAAAATTTAAATTTAAAAAGTAAAACACAAAAATGATGCAATTTTAAAGAAGAAATATTGAGAGAAGAATGGTAATACGATGAGAGGAGGGGAAGAGTAGAAAGGAGATATGAAGAACTAAAAATACTTATAATAAAAATAAAAAATAAAAAATCATTTTAATATTATATATATATGGTATTATGAGATAGTACTGCAATTAAGGAATTTAAGCCAGAGATTTTTTGAAATAAGTAATAAATTTCTGGATTCATCGTGTAAACAATGTGGAATAAGGTCTAATAATCAATGAAGGGTTTATCTGAGGATGAGCAGAAGAGCAATTAAGTTACCCAAAAAAGAATGAAGAGAAGAAAAAGTGAAAAGAATGAGAAAGAAAGAAAGGAAAAGGATCAAAAGTTCAATAGAGATAAAATAAAAATACAAAAGTGCACACACATATACACCAAAAATAAAATTTCTAAAAGCAAAACAAGATTAATAGAAAACAATTTTTTTAAAAAATAACAAGTTAATAAAAAGGTACAAAGAAAGTGTTCTTTGGGGGGGGGGGGGGGTTGAAAGGGAAGATCCTGTATCTCCCTTGTGTCCATAACTAGTCTCTTGGTGGAGTCTCTGGTCTGCTTTTGGTGTTTGGTTTTCCTGTGGCTTGATTGGTTTCTTAAGTTAGTTTATTTGGCAGGCAGAAAAATGGTCTGCTTTACCCAGAATTTTGTGATCCCCCTCCCAGGCTAGTTCAGTGGGAGGGAGATCTGCTTTGTTTCTCACAAAAGAGGGACTTGGCTGTTTCCTCTTGATTGGAGATGCTGTGATGAGGCTAGGTTCTGGGTAGAGTTGAGGCCTTTCAGCAAACAGTAGCTTTTCCCTGAGGGGCTAGCTTCTGAGACACTCACAGAGCCCAGCATGGAGCCATTCTCAGGGTTTATGTTTACTGAAATTCAATTGATTGTCTAGGCTGCTATAGGGAGGGGAAGCCTCTGGCTCTGTTTACCCAGTGAAGAAAGACATTCCTCTGGGGGCAGAGTTTTCACTGCTTGGGCTGGGTGACTTTCTCCTGGGTGGAGCTGAGCCTGGCAGGTCATGTCAGGTTCCTCTGACCTGCTAAATGACTCTTTTGATTTCCTCCAAGGCCTGGGCTGGAGCTATATTCTCAGCTGGGCATTTGACAGTATCAAAGATGGAGATCTCAGGTAGTGGCACAGTGGGGAGAGAGAGGGGGAGGGGAGCCATGCCTCCTCTGCTCCCTGAGAAGGTGTTATTATGTAAGGCTTCTACTCATGCCAGTGTCTTGGTTCCTGGGTCGTCTCTGGTCTGTGATCTGCAGGATGAAGATACCTGCTCCTTGTCAGTTCTTGCTGGTGTTGGGTAGAATCTGATCATTTGCTGTGTCTGGCACATTTGTCCAGGACTCTCTGTGTGGAAGCAATGGCCACTGCTACCACCGCCACTGCTACCGGCAAGTGCTCAAATCTGTTTCCTTGCCTGGATTTCCCCTTTCTGGCAAAACTCTTTGTACTGGGATGGCACACTTGGTGTTATTCTCCCGCCTAGGACTGTTCACTGAAACACTAATACTGCTTTCTAGGTGAGAGCTTGTTTAGCCTCCAGGTTCTGCTCTGCCATCTTCCTGGAACTACTCCTCTTTTTTTTCCTCTCCAGTATATTTTCTTGTTTTGGAACAAATGTCATGGACTGTTTAACCATTCAAAAGGAAGCGTATTCCATTAATTTAATAGAAAAGGAATGCAGCCTGCTTTCATCTCAAGGAAACTTTGAGTATAATTTTAATCTCATAATTCACATCATTGAATTATCAAAGTCGTATTTATAATTTTTTGTTAAACTATTCATTAATGTTTTAAATGTTTTAAAAGCTAGTAATTCAAGAAAAAAAATTCTATTCTTCCAAGATTCCATAGTGAAGAATTTGTCTTTTATCATAGCCCTTACCACTGATCCCCTCCCTTCAAACTTGTAGCTTTATTCAGTTTTCTTGTTCCCACTTTCATTTTGGTACTAGCACGAATAATCTCCTTGTAGTATTTGACAATGAAATTCCATTTGTTGTTAGAGAGCTCAATACATATTGCCAAAGGCAGACCCATAGGCAAATAATAGAGCATAAACTATTGAATATCATTAACGTGATCCTATGCAACTATTCCATCAATTAATATAAATACCACAAAGTGTGCATCTTCATATAATTTTTAAAATACAATGTAGTTACACATCATATGTCATAAAATAATTCAGACCACTGATAAAAGAGACTAAGCTCAACCTTTTGCATTGTTCCCAATACTATTTGCAAAATTTTCTTTCTCATTAACTTTCACTGCAGGGCCTTCTTTCCCTAGCAATAAGTTTTAAGTTATGTCCTTGGATTTTAGTCAACTTTGAGTAAGCTGTTTTCTTTCCACAACTAGTTAGTCCCTCACGTTAAATACCTGAGGAATAACTTGTTCCAATATGCCTGCAAGAGGAGTATCCAAGGCAACTGTCTGTGCCCACTCTTCCCTTACTTTGTTTGGGAATGCAGTATCATAGACAGGGGAGAAATGGGTTTCAGGGTTCAGGTGGCTGGAACCCTGGTGTTATGAATTATGGGTAGCAGAAAAGAGTAGTAGAAACTAGGATACCAGGTAAAGGTTAACTGTGACTGTAATTGCTGAGGTCCAGTGTCAGGAAATTGGTTAGCAGCAACAGCTTTGCAGGGGTTGGGGTAGCTAACACAGGTATCCAGAACTGTTTAGCAGGGACTAGGAAGCATAGACAAAGTGAAAGAGTAAAAGTTGTGAGGGATTGTGGGGCACGACCAGGGTAACAAGGTCATGGGTGTGCAAACTGGGTAGCCAGTACTATGGTAGAAGCAATTGGCATGGTGTCCTGATGTGGTGCAGAGCTCTGGGTGTACTTGTCCAGTTTTGGCTGTTAGATCTTTAGGGAAACTACCTCTAGCAGCTCATTATCAGCTTGTTGTGTTCAGGCATGTGCCATCTATAAATGTCTACTCCAAGTAGATTGCATTCTTTGACACCAGCTATAGGATCTTTGCCCTAAGCATCCTGAGAGACCACACTCCACAATGCTGCAGAACAGCCTCCAAATAATGAGTTGCAATCACCTCATACAACTCTTGCTGCTACTCTCCAATGTCAATGATCATGGTAGCAAGGAATCTGAGATTGCTCAGCCGCAGTGCTCTGGGAAGCTACCAATTCGCCCTGTCTTTCTGGGAACTCCCTAGAAATGGGCAAGAGCACTTGTTGATGTTCTTCCAACTTTTCTCTGTGGGTCAGCAGAACCAGACTGTTGTACCTCAGATGGGATACTTTGATGTCCAGGTGGCCTCAAATGTGCTCTATCTTCTCTCTCTAGATGCTCTTCTGCTTCAGCTGCCTCTCCTTTCCCTTCCACGTAGCTCGCTTCATCTCCACATCCTTTGAATTCTGCTGCATATCAACCTGTGGCTTTAACACCATGCCTTTCCATTTTCTCATCTACCTCTCTAGCTGTGAATCGGGTACAACAAGTAACTTCTGTATCTGTTTATCAAGATTTGAGCTGGAATCTAGGAGCTTCCTAAATACTCCCCTGCCATTCACTGCTCATTGAGAAAGATGCAAATGTGTTCTGGTCAGTCTCTCCTTCTCCATTTCTGGTGAATAAAGTGAAGTCACAATGGACCTACCAGACAGCTGCTATGTCAGCAAGTGACCAAACTAAAGACAATATAGTGAGGGGTACTTATCAAGAGTAGTAGGACAAATGCACATATTTCTGTATATTACTAAGGGGTTTCATCAAACTAGTTATTTTATGTCCAAAATGGCAGACCAATGTTAGGCTCTCCCCGAGATCTTCCTGTTCTGCAAGTCCTGAGGTCTCCGACATACAACTCAGACCTAATGACATGGGTGAACAAAAAAGTAAGGGAGTATGGATTAGTATTTTTAAGGTGTAGTAAGGTTTTGTCTTGTCATGACCACCATGAAATCAATGTCCTTTCTCTGACCTTCATCATATCTCTTTATTTGGCATAATTGACAGATTTCTTTTTTTTTTTTTTTTTTTTTTTGTGGGTCTCTGTAATTCTTTTTTTTTTTTTTAATTTTTTTTTAATTTTATTTTATTTTATTTGAAAACATACTGTACAGAGGGGTTACAATTACATGGGCAGGAAAATGCATACATTTCTTACCAAGCATTGCAGCCTCCTCCTTTGTTTACCCTTCACCTCCCTTCCCAGCCTCCCCCCTCCCCCCCACCCAATCATACCCCCCATCCCTCCCCCCCACCGACATTGTAAAGCTGGTTTTGACATGACATTTTGTACTTCTCATTGTTGCAACAGGTCCACCTGAATCCTTAAACGACTTGTTTGTCCCCGTCTCCTCCACATGTTATACTGACATCAAATATAGTGAAAGCGGGGGTTACACTGTGGGGGAGGGACATACAAAGCAACAAAGAAATAATATTATAAATGCGTTAGAAACACATGCATGAATGAAACAAAAACATTAAAATACATATTTGAGGGTTCGTTTTCCTAACATCACATTCTCTGACTTTTTCCGCTTGACTCATACCTGTACTAGATATTGCAAATAAGGGAAACCATGGGACCTATGTTTCTTTGGGCCTGGCTTACTTCACTTAATATAAATTTTTCCAAGCCTTTCCATTTCCTAACAAATGGGGAAATGTCATTCTTTCTGATGGAGGCATAGAATTCCATTGTGTATATATACCACATCTTCTTGATCCATTCATCTACTGAGGGGCATCTGGGTTGGTTCCATATCTTAGCTATGGTAAATAATGCTGCAATAAACATAGTTGTGCTGGTAGCTTTAGTGTGGCCTTGTTTGTGGTCATTTGGGTAAATGCCCAAAAGTGGGATTGCTGGGTCATTGGGGAGCTCTATATGGAGTCTTTTGAGGAACCTCCATACTGCTTTCCAAAGTGGTTGAACAAGTTTACATTCCCACCAACAATGAAGTAAGGTTCCTTTCTGTCCACATCCCCTCCAGCATCTGTTGTTGTTAGAGTTCTTGATTTTTGCTGTTCTAACTGGAGTGAGGTGATATCTCAATGTTGTTTTGATTTGCATTTCTTTTATGGCTAGGGATGTTGCACATTTCTTCATGTGTCTATTGGCCATCCTTCTTTCTTCTTCAGAGAAGCTTCTCTTTAGGTCTTTCGCCCACTTACTTATTGGGCAGTTGTTTCTTTGAGGATTTGATGTTGGGTGGTTTAATTTTTTGAGTACCAAGTATATTTTAGATATGAGACCCTTGTCCGTTGTATGGCTAGTAAAGATCTTCTCCCAATCCGTGGACTTTCTATTGATCTTGCTAGCTATGTCATTTGCCCTGCAGAAGCTCTGCAACCTTATACAATCCCATTTGTCCAACCTTTCTTTGATTTGTTGTGTTTCCGGGTCTCTATTCAGAAAATTTCGGCCTGAGCCGAGGAGACCCAGGGTTTCTCCTATTCCATCCTGTAATGTTTTCAGAGTGTCTGCTTTGAGTTCAAGGTTTTTGATCCATTTGGAGTTGATTCTGGTGCATGGTGATATATAAGGATCTAGCTTTAGTTTTCTACACGTAGTTAACCAGTTTTGCCAGCACCATTTACTGAAGAGGCTGTCTGTCTTCCATTCTATTGTTTTAGCTCCCTTATCGAAGATTAGATGGCTATAGGTCTGTAGGTTCATTTCTGGGTTTTCAATTCTATTCCATTGGTCCTGAGGTCTGTTCTTATGCCAATACCAAGCTGTTTTGATTACTATGGCTTTATAGTAGAGTTTGAAATTTGGTATTGATATTCCTCCAGCAGTGTTCTTTCCGTTGAGGAGCGTTTTTGCTATTCGGGGTCTTTTATTATTCCATATGAATTTTTGGATTGCCGCTTCTATTTCCTTGAAGAATGAGGGTGGAATTTTGATAGGTATTACGTTGAATTTGTAGATAGCCTTGGGAAGTATTGCCATTTTCACAATGTTAATCTTTCCAATCCAGGAGCATGGGAGGTTTTGCCATTTTTTAAGTTCTGTGTTGATTTCCTTTTTCAAGATTTTCAAGTTTTCATCATAGAGGTCCTTCACTTCTTTAGTTAAGTTAATTCCTAGGTATTTTATTTTTTGTGGGGCTATTACAAATGGAGTTGCTTTCCTAATTTCAGCCACACTTTTCTCATTGTTGGCATACAGAAAAGCCATGGATTTTTGGGGGTTAATTTTATAACCTGCTACTTTGCCAAAGTTTTGAATCAGTTTAAGTAATTTGGGAGTGGAGTCTATGGGATTCTTTAAATACAAGATCATGTCATCTGCAAAGAGGGAGAGTTTTATTTCTTCTTTCCCTATTTGGATCCCCTTTATGTCTGCATCTTGTCTTATTGCTGTAGCTAGGCATTCTAACACTAGATTGAAGAGAAGTGGAGAGAGTGGGCATCCTTGTCTTGTTCCTGAGTTAAGAGGAAATGGCTTTAGTTTTTCACCATTGAGTATAATGCTGGCTGTAGGTTTGTCATATACAGCCTTTATTGTACTGAGGAATGTTCCATGGATTCCTAATTTTTCCAAAACCTTCATCATAAAGGGGTGTTGGATCTTGTCGAATGCTTTTTCTGCGTCTATTGAGATAACCATGTGGTTCTTATTCTTGCTCCTGTTGATGTGATGAATAATATTAATTGATTTGCGTATATTGAACCAGCTTTGCATCCCTGAAATGAATCCTGTTTGATCGTGGTGTATGATTTTTTGGATGAATTGTTGAAGTCGGTTGGCCAAAATTTTGTTGAGAAGTTTTGCATCAATGTTCATCAAAGAAATGGGTCTATAGTTCTCTTTCTTTGATGAGTCCCTGCCTGGTTTTGGGATGAGGGTTATGATGGCTTCATAGAATGTGTTCGGTAGTGAGCTTTCTCTTTCAATTTCATTGAAGAGTTGGAGGAGAATTGGTGTGAGCTCTGCTTTGAAGGCCTTGTAAAATTCCGCTGTAAAACCATCTGGTCCTGGACTTTTCTTAGCTGGGAGGTCTCTTATTGCTGTTTCTATTTCAATGCTTGATATGGGCCTGTTAAGATAGTTTGCCTCATCTTGGTTTAGTTTTGGCATGTCAATATTTGCTAGGAAGAGGTCCATTTCTGTCAAGTTCTCAAACTTATTAGCATACAGTTTTGAGAAGTATTCCCTTATAATGTTCTGAATCTTGGTTGTTTTCGTGGTGATGTTTCCATTCTCATCTCTGAGTTTATTAATTTGGGTGTGTTCTCTTCTTTTTCTGATAAGATTTGCTAAGGGTCTGTCAATTTTGTTAAGTTTTTCGAAGAACCAACTCTTTGTTTTGTTGATTCTTTCTATAGTGTTTTTGGATTCTAATTCATTTAATTCTGATTTAATTTTGATTATTTCTTTCCGTCTACTGGATTGGGGTTTATCTTGCTGCTCTTTTTCAAGGAGGTTTAGATGCGTCATTAAATTGCTAGTTTCAGATCTCTCCAATTTGTTGATGTAGGAGCTCAGAGCTATAAACTTGCCTCTGAGTACTGCCTTTGCTGTGTCCCAGAGGAGCTGGTAATTTGCGTGTTCTTTTTTGTTGAATAGCATGAACATTTGAATTTCCTTTCTAATCTCTTCCATGATCCACTCATGAATCAGCAGTGTGTTGTTCAGCCTCCATGTGATACCGGACTTTCTTTGGTGGCTTTTGGTGTTGAGTTCTAATTTTATTCCCTTGTGGTCAGAGAGAATGCAAGGTATAACTTCAATGTTTCTGAATTTAGACAAGTTTGCTTTGTGGCCTAAAATGTGGTCTATTTTGGAAAACGTTCCATGTGCTGCTGAGAAAAACGTGTATTCTGATGCTGCTGGGTGAAATGTTCGGTAAATGTCTGTTAAGTCTAGTTGATCTATGCAGCTGTTTAGATCTGTGGTTTCTCTGTTGAGTTTTTGCCTAGTTGATCTATCTAGTGGGGAGAGTGGTGTGTTAAAATCCCCAACTATTAATGTCTTTGGATCTATATGGGATTTGAGGGAAAGTAGTGTTTCTTTGATAAATTTGGGTGCGCCATTGTTTGGTGAATAGATATTTAGAATTGTAATATCCTCCTGAAGGAGAGATCCTTTAATTAGTATGTAGTGACCTTCTTTAGCTCTTTTCACGAATTTTAATTTGAAGTCTATTTTATCTGATATTAGGATTGCAACTCCGCCTGTTTATGCGGTCCCTTTGCTTGGTAGATTTTGTTCCAGCCTTTAACATTGAAAATGTGTTTGTTTTTACGGGCAAGATGTGACTCCTGCAGGCAGCAGATAGAAGGGTCTTGTTTTTTAATCCAACTAGACAGTCTATGTCGCTTAATTGGAGAGTTCAGTCCGTTAACATTAAGAGATAGGACTGAGAGGTATTTGGGAGTTCCTGCCATGTTATCTACCTTTTTGGGTGCTGCGAAAACTGGTTTCTTCCTATGGTTCTTGGATTCTCAGTTTGGGTGCAGTTTCTTGGCCTTTATTGCGGTCTTGTTGGTTTTCTATGTGTAGGACATCTTTAAGAATCTTTTGTAGGGCTGGTTTGGTGGAGATGTATTGTTTCAATTTTTCTTTGCTATGGAAGGTTTTTATTTGGCCTTCGGTTATGAAGGAGAGTTTAGCTGGGTACAGTATTCTTGGTTGATAGTTGTTTGTTTTTAGGGCATGGCATACATCGTTCCAGGCTCTTCTTGCTTTGATTGTCTCTGCTGAGAAATCTGAGGTGATTCTAATTGGTTTCCCTTTATAAGTGATTACCCTTTTCTCTCTGACAGCTTTAAGGATCTTTTCCTTGTTCTGAGTTGATCCTGTGTGGATTATAATGTCGCGGTGGGATGTCCTATTCTGGTCTGGTCTATTTGGGGTTCTAAAGGCTTCTTGTATCTGGACAGGCCTATCTTTTTGCATGTTTGGGAAGTTCTCTGCTAGGATCCTGTTAAACAAATTTCCTAGACCATTAACTTCTGTTTCTAAGTGCTCCTCTACACCCATTATCCTTAGATTAGGCCTTCTGATGGTGTCTTCCAGGTGTTGGATAGATCTATCATATTTCTTGGACTTGTCTTGGATGGTTGTATGTT